>NC_090444.1:1201958636-1202596969 GCF_031143425.1 Pleurodeles waltl
GCAGTAAAACGCAAACTTTCTAAAAGTGGCTTTTTCCGAATTCTAATTTAAAATACAACTTCACCATAAGTTAGGATTTTAAATTGTGATTCCAGAGACACCAGGTATGATGGGGTGACCTGTTCCTATTTGGGAGTTACACCTATTCAACTTAATAAGGTAATTCCAATGTTAACCTATGGGAGGGATGGGTCTTGCAGTAGTGAAAAACTAATTTGAGGTTTTCACTACGAGTACATGTAAAACTTAAGAGTACACCCTACTTTTTAAATACATTGAACCCTGACCTCTGGGCTGACCGGGGCCTACCCTAGGGGTGACAAATATGTATTAAAAAGAAAGGTATGGACCTGGCAAAAGGTTTATTTTTCCTGGTCGAAATGGCAGTTTAAAACTGAACACACATGGGCTACGGTAGCAGGCCTGAAACATGTTTAAAGTGTTACTTAAGTTGATGGTAGTAGCATTTACTTTTCAAGCCCTGGACAGAGGTAGTGCCACTTTACCAGGGACCTGCAAGTAAATTAAATATACCAGTTGGGTATAAGTCAGTCTAACATGTTTTAAGGAGAGAGCACAAGCACCTTAGCACTTTTTAGCAGTGGTAAAGTATGCAGAGTCCTAAAGGTAAACAAAAACAATTCAGCAGAAATGAGAGGTCTTAAGGCAAACAAAGTTAGGGGGAACCACTCCAAGGATGCCAGGTCTAACAGTTATCAATAAATAATTAATTGCTATTCAATTATAACTTAACTTCCTACCTTGTGCCTCACAAACCTAGCAGCCTACACCTAGAATATAATTAAATAAATAACTATTCCATAACTTACAAATTTAAATAAATAACTAATTAAAATTAATAATGATTTGAAATGTATTATTAACTTCCAACCCTACACCCCTACAAACCTAGCTCCCCACAAGTAAATATTGAAATTAAATAAGTATTTCACAAGTTACATATTTAAAATTCAATAAAATAACTAATTTACAAATAATAAAAGTTAATGAATTACTTCTTACCCTGTACCCCTACAAACCTAGCATCCCACAACTAACATATAAGTAAAATAAATCAGTATTCCATATTTTACATAATTAAATTAAATTCAATAATTAACCTAGAAGTTTGCAAATAACATATGTAGAAAATAATTCAGTACTACAGAAATTACATAATAAATAAATATCAATTATAAAGTAAATAAAATGTATTAAATCATTCTTAATTATGTATTACCTAAATGGCTATCCCACTACAAGTCCAACAACTCACTGCAATGCTATAAATTACTATTACAAATTAATAAAAAAGCGACATCACTTAAAATTACAAACTATATTTTAGAAACGATTTATGACATTTATATAAACAATAGTAACACATAACATTACTATATCAATTAAAACACATTAAAATAATCAGAAACAATATTTTTAACAGCTATGTTAGTTCAAACCATATTAAAACAATTGAAATTCTTTACAAAGATATTGCTTACCTCAAAAAAGGATATTCTTGTCAACAAAGTTTGTGCATTATGATATTTGTGTGCCACAACATTTAAATTCCGATATTTCTGTCTCCTGTTTTGTCCAAACACCTGCAAAACTTCAATCCTCCACCTGTCTACCTGTATATCTTCTTCCTCGTACTTCTACCTGTCCTTCTTTCTCCTGTCCTCTACTTCTCCCGCCTCAGCCTCTCCCAGCCAACAACTCTCACTAGCCAGACCAGTGCCTTCCAGGACCCTCTCCCTGCCCTCGTCTTTCACCTGCTTTCACCCAGACCACACCTCTTTCAACCCATGCGTCGGCCTCTTCTTGGTCGTATCTCCCTACTTCTCTCCTAGCCTACAGCTTTTCCTAAGCATACATATCCCTGCTGGCACCCAACTTGCACTCCCTCACTGCTCTCTGTCCACACCGATGCCTGCTTGCTCATCTTCTCTGCCCCCCTCACCTTGCCCATTCCCTATCTTTCCCAGCCACAACTGTCTCTGCTGGCACATGTGCCTACCCTTCGCCCAGCCCAAGTCTCTCCATACCTGTACCTCTCCCAGTGGATCTCTCAGCCACTCCTTTCCCTCCCTACACTTCTGCCTGCTTGCACCGTTCCTTTCAACACCTACCTCTGCATCTCTCTTTGCCCACACCTCTTCCTAGGTGTGTTTCCTTTTTCCCATACCACTTCTTTTCCATCAAAAAGCTATTATCGAACGCTATATAGGCCTAGATTGTTAAAGGCAATACTTCTGGCTTATAACTGAAAACGCAAAAGCCTAAACTTTTACATTTTCCATTGATTGTTATTTTTAGCGATGTAAAACTGCTCTACATTGTGTCAACCTGCGCTTCAAAAAGTAATTGTTGTTACATACAGTAGTATCGAACAAAACCAAAAACTAATATTTAAAAAAAATATAAAAAAGCCTACATTTACCTGTGATCTCGCAGTAACTAAGTTAAATTAAATATCGTTGACTTCTTTACAGTACCTTATTCATCAGTGTGTTATTCTCTGTAGGCAGTGAGCTTCGCGAGCTGCAGAGATTGATTGACAGCCTCCCCAGCCCGCAGGACCCGAAGGCGGTGGCTCAGTTGCTTACTGTTCGAAGAGATGTCATGTTCATGCAGTTTGATGCGGCTGTGAGGCATTTAATCCGGTGAGAGAGGTGGTGGCGGGAAACGGCTTGAGCAGACCAGCAGATCAGTCACCGAGACTGTTGCTGCTAAGTGCTTGTCTCTCTTACACTGCATGGGTCAAAAGTCAGGAGCCGCATCGTGATGGCGTTGTCTACACTGCACCAGTGGAGAAGGGGATTTTGCACTTCTTTTTGACATCTAGCTTACATTAAATCAAAACTATTTACAAGTAAATGCATGTTTGTTTACAGCAGAGCTTGGAAAACGAAGGTGGTAGTTGCCTATGGGTTTCCGAGTAGCTCTGTCATAAAAACATGCATTAACTAAGTGATATGTCAAGCTGAATGTATGCATTCAGTCTGCCAAAAAGAAACACATAGACTCCTTCAGCGCTGACGCAGCAGATAAAACAGCGTTATGATATGGCGCACGTCACCATGATATGGCCCCGTGCCCCGCGAGCACATCTGCCATGTGCACCCACTTTCTGTGCCCCGGGGCACTTTGGTATTACAGAAGAGGCTGCAGAAGCTTCTGATACAGGTTGTGCTGCGGCAGTGTAGCACCAGTGCGTTCCTAAAGCGACATTCCCCCAGGGGCATGGGTGTGGCCCAGTGCTAATAAGTGAAACACTTAGGCCCATATTAATACTTTTTTAGCGCTGCATTTGAGTCATTTTTTTGATGCAAAAGCGGCGCATATTTATAAAATACAATTGTATTTTGCAAGTTTGCGCTGCTTTTGAGTAAAAAAGTGGTGCAAATGTGGCACTAAAAAAGTTAAAAAACGGGCCTTTCTGCTGTTGCCATATTTTGGACATGGACGGCAAGGCAAATAGACTGTTAGTAGAGGCACTAAATATGCACCACAAAGAGAAGGCGTAGAGTCAGTGCACCCAGAGCTCGACTGGGAAACCAAAAGCAAATCTGGCAAAAAATGCTCAAACCCTTCCTCACCTCACTCATTTTCTCTCTCTTCCCATCCATCCATTCTGTCTCCTTTCTCTCTCCTACTTCTCTGATTGATTGCTCTCTCGCCAGCCCTCTTCCCCCTCTTTCTGCCTTGAAGCCTCCTATACATGCTGCAATTCATTTTGGTGTACTGGGGAGGTGGAGGGGCACCAGCAGAGGTCCATGGCCCAGAATGTCAGGACTGATACAGGATGTGTTTGTTGTTCTTTTGGATCTTAATGTTGCTACTATATTCCTTTAGAGAAGCATTTCTTTCCTCTGGGAACCTCTCGGCCTACACTTCCACTACAGAAAATATGTTCCATGGGCTGCCTCCTCTGAGTAGCTCTGTGGTCAAGAGTGCCTTTGCTTCACAGTTACCCCTGCCTCAACCACTGGATCCACGGAAGCACAGGGTGAGTGGAGGTACCTCTTTGGTAGATTACTATTGCTGTTTGTGTTATATCAATGCACAGTATGCCAGAAATATAGGGCAACAGTACTGTCCTGTACATGTTATTTAAGATGCCCAAAAGCATGCATTCGTTTTAAATGCCAAGCACACATAGCTATTGTTTTGTGAGGACTTTAGGACCCTGCAGGACAGAGCCACAGCAATGGGAATCTCTTCTTGTCCAAGGACGGGGGCGGGACAGCAAGTGAAGGGGCAGGGGATTCTAGATTAAACAACAGCATGGGTGCGGACACCCTCCCCCCGGAAGCAGAAGTAAAACCATACTACTGAGGGATTGGATAATAAAGAATAGATTAGTAATCCATCAGTGTCTGAGGGATCATTTACCTGTGAATGCGGATCTACACACAGTGGTAGTGCATTTCTCACTAGCAATCTTCTTTACACCAAGTCCTTGTCCAAATCGTGATAATATGCTGAGGAAGTTATTCTCTGGAGCTTAGTAATCATGTTGCCATATCAAAACAAGGTTTTCCAAAGCCAGTGGTTCTGGCTTGTTTTTGGTGTCTTGTTCTTTTTTGTCCTGGATGCAGGTATGCTTGGGTGCACAAACCTGAACATATGGTCACCTATCTGCACACAGATAATATTCTGATGAGTGCACACAAACATACATGTGAATGTTGGTTCTTTCTTCGATGGATTGATGACTATGGCACTGTATACACAAATGAATAGATGGTTGCATGGCTGTGAATGCAGACAGAAAATGGTTTGATGTCGTTGCATAGCTGGATGGACACAAATATAGGTGAATGGACGAATGTGTGGTTGTCGGTGGATGACTATGTACTTGGGTGTGGGTTGGTGATGGATGCATGGGTCTGAGTAAATGTGTGTAGAAAGGCAGGTGAAGGTCTGGATGGAAGAAAATGCAGATGAGAGTGTCAAAGTGTTTTTGAAAAATGCAAAATATGCACAGTTTGTGTGAAAATTATTTCTTACAATTAGTGTTTTAGTAATGCATAGAGTTGTTACCGGTGAATTAATAATTTAGCACTTAACATGATTTACCTAAGCCCTTTAGAAGAGTAGATAATGAGATAAATAGTTATGCCACATTTTCTTGCAAGACACCATGATTGTCATTATTTTCTAATATGGATGTAGTTTCTGACGTTCAATTCAAGTTGCTCCCTCAGAGTCCTGCTGCAAATCATCTCTTCCCTCGTCTCTGCGAACACCAAGTGAATGATGTAAATGTGAAAGTAATGTACGTTGTTTGAAAGTCTGTATTGTGGATGAAGCTTCACCCGTGTACCCGAAGTATCATTTTCAAGGACGTCTGCTGAAAGTGTTAGTGTGGACGTGCAAATTCTGTGAATCATTGTTTGAAGGATGTTTAATTCTGTGTTGATTATCTCCAGAGGGTGCTGCTACTCCTTTATCCTGAATCATCTGCAACTTATTTATTACTGACTAGAGGGCCATGACTGTCACTTGAGAAGCTTTAAATCCTGCTTGATGGTCATCCAATATTTATTTGTCCCTAATAAACTGGGATAGCTGATTATGCACATTTTTCTCTGCTACTTTGCCAGTCAGTTGTCCAGAGAAGGCCCTAATTTTCACTTTTATGGTCATATTATTTAATTTGTCCACCGATATTGAAGCAAATTGAGATTTTCCTAGCATTGGTCCCTGAAAGGCTAGATTTTATTAAAGACTTTATTGGGAAATGTAGTTTTTCTTCTTGGCTGCTGTTGAAATTAAAGCAAGAAAAGACTGCATAATATGAGCCTCCGGTCTTGTAATAAAATTGGGTAAGTTGCTCATCTTCATTATCTTCTAGACTTCAGAGGTATTGTTCACCTATATTTACCTGGTGCCTGGAATGACATATAAATTGTCTTTATTTTGTTAGAGAAATAAATTGATAATGAAAGCTGCCTTTTTGGGGTTTTCACTATTGTGCTAAGATACCACTTTGAATTGATTTTATTTGTGGGTGTAAGAAGCAGTTCTTGACATTTGAGAGAGTCGCTCTTCAGCAAAAGGAATTTCAAAAGTCAGCGCTATTTGAGTGCCATTTTGGAGGAAGTGCGGTAAGTTCTCTAGTCTTTCTCTGCCACACACAGCACGTGCAAGCCAGCAGGAAGATTTGTTAAGACACTTATTTTATGTCCACAATAAGTGTAAATTTTTTGGGTTTAGTTATTTTGCAAACATACTATTTTAACTGTTTTTTGCAGATATTCTGGCTTTACTTACATTGCACCCTATATTTTACTGAGGACATTAGAAGATCAGTAAAGGTGGAACAGGGGGCAATTCAGCAGGTCACAAATATGATAATACTCATACGTCTTGAAAAGAGTGACTATCAGGAAGTTAGAAGTCGCTCTCCACCAAAGAGGGATTTGAAAAAGTCACTGCAAAACTGCAATTTTAGAAGTAGGCAGTCAGCACTCTAGTCGTCTTAGCTGCACAGAATGTATGGAGGCTGGTGGGAGAGATAAAGTAAATCACTCACTGTGTGTCTGCATCTGATAGTGTGCCAGAGGCAATCACCTCTGTGCCGTCCACGACCACAATGCGTTACATCTCCTGGTCGACTTCTTCCACAAACTGAAGAATTGTATTTTCTGAGAGAAGAGCTGCTAGAGGAACTATTGGGCTTGTCCAACTGAGATTCAACTACTAGAACTCAGGCCTATTTATGAGAATGTGACAATACAGTGCAGCAAGTGACCTTGCTGCACAGCATCCCAGGAAAAGGGCAGGAATGTGCTATATTTAAGGAAATATGGCACATTCCTGACTTTTCCCCCTGCTTAGGCGCCCTTTTGGCATCCTAGGGCCAATGCAGGCACCCAATGGTGCAAGGGTACCTGTGTTGCATACAAGAATATTTGTGTGCAGGAAGGGATACCGTCCTGCACAAGAACAATCCTGAGAGGTATATTCCTCTTTCTATGTGTGCTGCAGAATGCAGCACACATAGAAAGAGGAAGTAACGAATAGAAATAAAGATATTTCTCCTCATTACGCCTCACCTGAGAAGGTGTATCTTTTTGGTGCATTCTTAGGTCTACCAGTTCCGATAAATCTAGGATTGGAGCAAAAACCATAGGAGTCGCATGGAAACATCCACGCCATGCCCATGGAACGCCTTCCCAGGGGAGAGTAAGGAAACACAGCAATTTGCGCTGCATTGCCTTACTCTAGATTTATGGAGTAACTCAAGGCTAAGGGAATTGGCCTTGAATCGCTTCATAAATCACATGTGAGGTTTGTGTTACGCATGTACCACGTTGTGTGGTTCATATGCGATGCAAACCAACTCGTAAATATGCCCCTCAGTATACAAAAGACCTCTAAGGAGAAAGAGGCAATAATAAATATTTTTACCTACCAAATTAGATTAATCAATGCCAGATCTCTGCTTACACATAATTGGGATTCGAAATCTTATCCTGGTTCACAAGTTACATCTTTTGTTTGTCACAGAATCATGGCTAGCTGACTCATTAAAACCGGCCTTAGCATTGTCATTCTAGAGGAGTATAAGATATGTCAGCTGGACAGAACAGGAAAAAGGTGGAGTTGTCATCATAATGTATGAACAAGCGATGGCCTTAACTAGTTTAAATTATTGGGCCCAGAAACCTTATAGAACAGTGGCTGTGCATCTGTTCATCCAAGTCGATATTGTTCATCCTTGTCTACCATCCACCAGTCCAAGCTATTGATTGCACTGCACGAATATTTCACAGTCCTTGCATTGCAATGGCGCCCTCTTTAGGCGGACAAATACACTGGCCACCAGATAGCGTTATGACAAAGAGAAACTATTCCTGTTGGATGATGTAGTATATATGACATTTTCATCAAACAATGGCTGAAGGGTGCTGAGCCAGACCAACCTACGGATGAAGGGGGTGAACCTAGGACACCTCTCTGCATTTGTATGAGTGTCACATGAGCTCTTGAAGGGAGCTAAAGTTTTGTCTACCTCCTCCTCCACCTATATAGAGACTGATGTGCAGATGCCGGTACTCCTGTCCGTGTCTTATAGTTGTTTAGTGCCCACTACAGTCCATTATGTGGTTGAGGAGACAGTCCGTTTCCCCTGAGAAACTGTTCCAACATCTTTGGTTCTTACCTACATGACGCCGCTTTCTTAAATGTGCCTTGGTTGCGTAATCTGTTATCATTCTAGGATACATCCAGGTAATGGTGTCCTGCAGTGCTTATTTTTCTGGAACTGGGTACTGGCACCTAATTCTCAACAATGTCACTGATGGCAACCCACCACATGGAGGCGCTGTTTATCTAATTTTGAGATGATCGAACAACACAGTGTTTAATGTTTCACAATACATTAAAGATTAATAATACCATCTGTCCACGGTACTCTTATAGCTTTGGCATGCCTGGCATAGTCTGAATTATAACACTTGCAGGAGTGTGATGGTTAATACTTGTGTTGGCACAGTAATTGGCATGGGGCCAGGGGTGGTACAGGCCGCAGTGTCCTCCTGAGATGTGCCCTGGCACTTTTTTACACGAATTAAGCCCTGGTGTCCTGGCATACCATACTGAAGACAACTCTGCTAGAAAGCAATGTACAATAGGCTTGCCATCAAACTGTTTGATACTCTAGCGTACATTTGATTTTCAACGTCTGAGTTTTTTTTCCTCCCTTTTTTTCAGACGTTTATGCTGTTTCCCTGGAGAACATTTCTATCAGATGGGGGACTATTCCCGGTTTTAATTAGCAACCTTTGCAACACAGAGTATCATATGCAGGTAACTGGAAAGTTCTCGACCTTTATTCTATGTACGTTAATCACATTGCTTTTATTTAGAGGTGTGATATTCATTGAAAGCATTTGTCTCTTATATCGCCCTTTTTACGTTGTTTAGTCATATCTCTCCTAATGCTAATGTTCTTTGAAACTGGTTTACCACTGTATTACGTTGGGGAGAAACAAACGCGTCTTGCATTTGTTCTACCATACAAGCAGAAATGTAAAATGGAATTAATAACTTACCGAAATATGTCTAAAGCAGTACAACAAATACATTGTGAGCCACAATCATCAGAACATGTTTTACAGAATTCCATAAACACATCAAACAGTTCAACTAAGTACAGTTAATGCAACTACATATCGACATGCCGGCAAATATAAAAGCCACTTAACCCAGACAACAACTGAATGCTCTTGGAAAGGCTTTAACCACACTCAATAAACTCGATAGCCCATGGCTCTGGTAATTGTTCAAATACACGTGTTTTAAACAACAGAACCACAAATCCACTACTCATGCTACAGCACATAAAACACCCAGACTCTTCAGCGTTAGAATCCTCAAAATCAGGATGTTACCATCTGATGGAGCTGTGACGTCATTCGTATGTCAGAATGAGTGCTGTATGAATACCAAAACATATTTCTGTATATCAACTTTAAACAAAAGGCGTGATTTAGTGTTTGGTGCCAAGGTTACTCTGTCACAAACGTTATTATTAAGTAGTGCATTATACCCAATACCCCTTATAATAAAGCAGACGGATCCATCAAACTCTAAATTAGGCACAAACCCAGGTTTTGCTGCTGGTTTTTACAATGGTGTGTGTTTACGTTATATGATCGTGGCATAACCATGCCTCTCACCCCTCTGGAACCTAGTGTTGTTGCAATACCTTGAGATGGAAATCTTGATGTGTTCACCCTGCTACTCAGAAAGATGAATCAAAACAATTCAATTAACCAGTAACATTGTTCAAGCCTTTTAGGTCTAATCCTGTGTTCCGCCTGTCTTCCAATCACAGGATGAAACTCTCTCGTAAGTAACCTGCATTGGTAGCGTTGACTGGTCTGTCTGCTAGAATGGGCAGACTATAAAGTTAGCTGTGGGAGCCGGTGCAATTTAAAAGTAGGTGGGTGGGTGGAGGCGGTCCAGGGGGAACGTGTGGGGGGAGTACATGGGGGAAGTACACAGGGGAGTGCAGGGGGGGTTTAATAAGAAATAAAACAAAACTTACCTGGTGCATCCGGCCTCCTCATGCTCCTCTTCCTGGTCCCAGAAGTCAAAGCGGCTTCAAAGACTTCCTGTGCAATCCCTGCACTGCTCTCATGCTATTACCAAGCATGAGAGCAACACAGGGATTAGCCTGAGCAGGCTGGTTTACCTCTTGCTCAGGCATAGAAAGTCTGTGCTGTTTCTCCAACCCAGCTGTCAAATACAGCTGGGTTGGAGAGGCCTAAGAGCACATGTCTGTTTGGCCTGCCGAAGACAGCTGTCCCTACTGACATGCTCACTTACGTGCACTCCATTCCACAGCTCCTTCCCCATCCCATGGCCAGGCCCCTCCCCTCCCTGTACACGCTGGCTCAGCCAGCAGCTGGAAAATAAAACAATGATAAAGTATTGTTTTATTTTTTCAGCTTCTGGCTCTGAGCCAGGGGGGCGACTCTCCTCTGCCATTGCGGTGGAGCCTTGGCAGGAAGTTAGGTTAAGAGAATATTTCAAATAGTGTAGTTGAGATATGTAACTTATAATACAGGAACATGCTGAAGTTTATAGCTGCACAGATAGCCTGAATTTGGACTGGTGCTCAGTAAGTGTTTAGCTCTTAAATGGCAGTAAGCTGAAGGTATTTGTGGGAAGAAACTGTGTCATCCTTTATTAAATTCCTAGGTGTACAAAATCAGAATCTGCACAGGTTTCCTGTTGTTGGTTCTGCAACAGCGGGTGAAATTTTAAACTGGTATTTTTGAAATCTTCTCACTGGATTACATTTGTGATCCTAGAAAGGAAATGTTGGAGGCAGCACATTCTGGTTGGCTAAGGCGAGGCCCTCGCCAGGCAGAACCTAGAACTCCTGTCAGGGGTGGGTGATTACACTCACTGTATAACCTGCGCTCACCCTTGGGTAATTTGGCACAGAGCAGTCAGGCGTATCACAAAGGCAATGTGTAAAGCATACGCACAGCACGTCCACACAGAAAGCACAGTAAGCACACTGAGTGTCACAAATGAGACTTCACACGAGGTCTATGTAAATAAAGTTTATATTCACGACACACATGAATTAACACTACATGAACATCACGTAAATCTTGGCATAAATCACATTAGAAAATATCACTAATAGTTTGAGTCCCAATAATGTTAATACAAAATCAAACACATGTACACATGAGAAAATAAATACTTTCCCTCCACGCACCCACATGCGATGCTACCATGTTGGCAGCATGAGACCCACCCCAACGATCACCCCAACTCAATCTAAAAACATTGTTCGATGCAGTCCGATGCCCCACGACAGCAGCAATGTATACATAGCTTCACAGCCAAGGCCGCACCAGTAAACGTCAATGCCAACCATGATAGCAAACAGTGTGCACAGCTATGCAGCTGTGCTGTGTAATCAACCCTGAACACCTGCTCTCATACATTCACACTCTGCCCCCCTATGTGGTTCCACATATGTCAGCCACATTCGTCTTTACGCACTTGCACGCACTCACTTCCAGCACCCTAATGCAGTGCTCTTTCAACTGGCAAATGAGGTATAAATGCGTTGCAGACCCCTCTTGAACCCAAACCCACCTCCACCCTCTAACTAATTTCCACCCCCCCCTCAGAGTTAGAAATGCAGCAGCCTTTCCCCTGATACTAGGCCACTCACGGCCGGTGGGTACACTTAAAAAAGATCCCAGGGCGAAGGTACTGGGGGAAAAGTAGAGATCGGCTGAAGAGGCAAAAGTCGACAAATGGTGGTTTTGGTTCCTACTTGGGTAGTTCACTCAAGGATCTCCACACTGGCCTTCCAGCTCAGGCCCCAGGCTGCAAAGCCCAGGGGGAAGGTAGCCTTGGGACACGCTGCTCATGATGGTGCCCAGCAAAGCCAGACACACCACTTCGCAGATAGTTACCAATCCGGCATCTCCCAGGACAGGAGGCACAACGGCAGGGGCGCAAAGACTTGGACCGCCCCTGGCATTCTGGTTGCATACAAAGAGTTTACCAAGTTCTGTGCCCTCCTGGTATGGGCACATGGAGTGGTGTGCTCTGCCCTGAGTCGCACCAGACACTTCCAAACACCAACACAAAGTGCTTAATGCAGGGCCTCCCTCGGGTGGAGCCCAATCTGGTGTGCAATGACTTGAGTCGCACCAGACAATCCGCTGCACATGAAAAGTTACCAGTGCTGTGCCTCCCTAGAATGAAGCACAACATCTGGCGCACAATGACTTGAGTTTCACCAGACAATCTCGCTGCACCTGAAAAAGTTACCACTGCAGTGCCTCCATGGAATGAGGCACAACATATTTCGCACAATGACTTGAATCGCACCATACAATCCTGCTGTACATGAAAAGTTATCACTGCTGTGCCTCCCTGGAATGAGCCATAACGTCTGGTGTGAGATGACTTGAGTCACACCTAACAATCCTGCTGCACACAAAAAGTTACCAGTGCTGTACCTCCATGGAATGAGGCACAACGTCTGGTGCACGTTGACTTGAGTCGCACCAGACGATCCCGCTGCACTAAAAGTTACCACAGCAGTGTCTCCCAAGAATGAGACACCCCGCCTGGTGCTCGATGGCTTGAGTTGTACCAGGCACTTTTGACCACACAATCAGTTCCTGTTCCGTAACTCCTTGGAATGAGGCACAACTCCTGGTCTGTGATGCCTTGAGTCGCACCAGACAAGTCCATTCACACACACATAACCCAGTTCAAAGGCACTGCACAAGGTAGAATGCAGCACTGCTCCAGGTATGCCTCCACCTCCAAGGGTCGCAACTAGTGACAAGGACACTGCACACAATGAGCGTGCAATGGGTGGTCACACGAGAGAAATGCAGCACACCTGACAACAATGGACCATGCTGGGACCCGCAAGCAGTGATGTGTTCACTACCAACCAACAGCTTATGTGTGATGTGGATCCACAGTGAAGGGCCATACTTCTTGAATGCAGTCTGTACTTTGCTGGCTCAACACCAGGCCAATCTGGTCTCCAGGTCCAATACTTAGATCACCTCTCACTCCGTTGTTACCAAGTTGAATCCAGCAGATTACGCAGAGGTGTCGGGGGGCACCTCTCTCCAGATGACATGGCCGATGGTGTAGGTCCTTCGTAGGAGGTCTTTGATGTCCCTCAGACCTCCTCAGAGAACAGGGGGCAAGCCAACAAGCACTTGGAGAGCAACTTTGACTGTTACACTGAAGCAGGCTGTGTGCCCAGGTTAGCCAGTATGAAGGAAGGGTGTGTGATTCCTTCCCAGGACAGCAAATACTCCTGTGCACAACAGATTCCTCTGGCAGTGTGCACCACGCAGTATTGGGACTCCGTTCAGCGCTCCTGCAAATGTATTTCTTTGTGGCTGAAGTGTACCTCCTCTAGTTTTACAGAAGTGGGCCTTTGAAGGTGGGGTTGGTTCAAAGGGCTCCCATTTGAACCACAGATATCTCCCTTAAATTTCATTCCTGTCTGCCTCGGGGCCCGGGAATGTAGATCCTTATCTTTAGTGGTGTCATGGTCTGGCTCCGAGAGGCCAGGTGTCAAAACTTCTTCCTCCAATCTATCCAGCCAGGCCCTCAGATGCCAGCGGTCTGCCATTTCGGTTCCTGGGGAATGCACCAATGTGTTTTCCCCCAAATTCCGTTAAATGAAGCTTGAATTGAAAAGGCACACAAAAAAGATTTTAGAACCTGGAAATGCCCACTTTCTAGAAGTGTCATTTCCAAGGTATTACTGTCAAAACCACTTTTCCATTGGAAAGGGTTTGTCCTCAGGAATCTAATAATAGTAAACATGATGAGGCTCCTCCACTGCAATCCACTATTGCAGATAGGAATAATTCTAAACTTTCCCCCATATTAACCTATGGGCATAGCAGCTTTCAATGGTAGTGAAAAAACACATGGGCATTCTTCACTCCATAGGTGCATGTGCCCTGGCACAAGCCTGCAGGCACAGGCTGGAGAGAATCTCTGAAAACACCACAAGGGTGCAAGAGTGCTCATTCAGGCCTGCTGTGACAGGCTGAGTACACATACAAAAAGCCTGTTGTGCAAGTGTACACAGATACTGGCAAGTTGTGATAGGTCCAGTATACATCTGAGAACACCAATGTCCAAGAGTGCACATACTGGCAAGTATACCTCTGAAAACACCAATGTGCATGGGTGCACATATTGGCAAGTCATGCTAGGCTCAATAGATACATGAAACACCAATGTGCAATTGTGAACATATAGGCAAGCCAGGCCAGGCTCAATGTATACATGAAAGCACTAGTGTGCAAGTGTGCACATGCTGGCAAGTTGTGCCAGGCATAGTATACATATGAGAACACCAATGTGCAAGTGTTCTCATACAGGCAAGTTGTGCCAGGCTCAGTATACCTATGGAAACACCAACGCACAAGTGTGCACACATAGGCAAGCCAGGCCAGACTCGGTATATACATGAAAACATCAAGGTGCAAGTGTGCACCTACTGGCGGGCACCCCTTCCTAACTTAGGTAGGGAGGACGCGCACGCACTTTTCCCTTTTACTTACAGTGTTAAAGTGCTCAGGGCCCTAAGGCCACTCAAACAGGATTAGAAAAAACCTCAAGGAATGGCCAATCTCCTTGTTAGGGGAACCATTGTGGGGGTTCTCCCCTACCTTTGTGTCCCTGCCTTCTACCTCTGTTCCACCCTTTGGGGGTTCTCTAGAGGTAGCAGAAGGCCTACTCAAGTCTGGCCCAAGTGGGGAAGATGCCACCCTGACCGTAGGTGCACCTGCACTTCCACAGCCTGCAATATCAGGCCTAATACATGTTGGTCACGCTACTCTGGTGGGTAGCATAATGTCCCACTAGTGGCCAGGGCTGTACCTGCCCCAGGTATGTAGGGTACCTATTTACAGGGCACGCATGGGTATGGCACCTAAACCAATCATGTAGGCCCCTCTTCCTGGCATGAGTAGGAAGGGCGCACACACTTTCCTCCTGCAATACAGTGGGAAAGTGCTCAGAGTTCTAAGGCCACACATAGAGAGTCAGCATAAGACTGGGAGAAAAAAAGCAAAAGGTTTCAGGAAATCCCCTAAGAAGGGCCATGTCCAACAGGAAAAAAAACTTAGTCCCTCAAGGTAGGTTTAGAGGGTGTTTTGCCCCTGAAAATGTTGGGCGAAATGTGGAAACATAGCGTATTTTAGAGAATAGTTTTCAAAGACCTTAACTAATTAACTATAGGCTGTCCTATCATTTCTGAAAGGGCACTCAAAATTGAAGTAAATGTTTCTTGCATATATAGAAAATACAATGAGAATGGTACAAAACAATTTACCAAAAAATAGTAAATATTCACCTATAAAAGCTCTCCTGCGAATAAGTGCAGATTTAGTACTTTTTTGGAATTAAGACACATTTCCAGCGATATGGTTGGTAAGCTCCTTGGAAAGTAGTGTAACATATTCACCAGCTCACATTTGCCTCATGCATAATTGTATGTAGCATACACAGTCTACTAGTGCACGCAGGAAATGATGCCCAAGGTACAAATGCATATTTGTTCATTTTTTATCTGCTACAAAAATGAATCTTCATGGAGAAAACCCTTCCCATACACTTACACCGAATTTGGTGGTGATCACTTCCCCATCCCATCCTGGAAGACAACTTACTCCAGCACTCAGCTTGATGGAAAAGGACTGGATTTAAATTTTTTAATGCATACTGTTAGAAATCTGGTTGTTGCTGATGCGGGTGAAAGCCCTTCTCAAGCAACAGCTACAATCCTTTTCAGGGTGAACAACAGAAAGTCATTAAATTAACCTGCGCTTAACCCACTTACAGCTCAAGACAAAAACACTCAGGCTTAACTTAGAGGCAATGTGTAAAGTATTTATGCAGCACTCAAACAGGAATCGAGAAAAAACACAACACAAGAAAAAGCCCACACCAAGTTACAAAAACAGAGTCAATTTTAATACATTATTTGACACCAACACAACAAACTTCCAATCAGTAGAACTGGAAGTGTGCAATTTCAAAGATTTAAGATAAGTATAGCACATAAAAGCACAAATCTCCTCTTGTGATTATCTAGTTGTGTGGAACCGGGTGAAAGTCACAAGTTCAGGCTGACTGTGATGGAGTGCAGGCTGGAAGCAGGGACTCACTAAAGAAAGTTAACTTCTAAAATTCACGGGAAGAGTTCCGAGGCCTGGAGGAGTAGGAAGAACATCATAGATGGTCGTCACTGTAGCATGAAAAG
Source organism: Pleurodeles waltl (assembly GCF_031143425.1). Lineage (NCBI taxonomy): Eukaryota > Metazoa > Chordata > Amphibia > Caudata > Salamandridae > Pleurodeles > Pleurodeles waltl. The sequence goes on from NC_090444.1 coordinate 1,201,974,949, forward strand.
CAGGACTGGCGTCCTGTACAGTCATCGCTGTAGCGTAAAGATCCTGTCGGTCTTTGCAGACAGTCTTTGCTGGAGCTTCACTTTTGCAGTCACTGGAGAGTGATGATGCTGTAGTGCTAAGTACAAATATTCCGATGCTGTTCGTTGCTGGTGGTCACTGTAGCGTGAAGAGTCGGTGTCACTGGAGCTTCACATTAGCAATCAGTGCGTCACTGCCTCGTTTGTGGTGGCAAAGAGCCCAAAACTTCAGAATTTCATGTTTTCTTGTAGGAGTAGCTCAACTGATGCCACATTAAGGGGCCGGGAACTTAGGGAGAACCCCAGGATCAGGAATTCACTTCAGCAGAGGCCAGCAGGGCTCAGGCAGGTCCAGTTGTACGTCCAGTGCAGCAGGTCAGCTGAGCAGTTGCAGAGAGGCCTCTCAAGCTTGCTGTGTCCCTGAATAGGAGGTCAGTCAGCTGACCCTTGGAGTAATTTCAGCCTTGGATGCAGGGTGCAGTTTTAATCTTCCTTCTCAGACAGCTGGTCAGGTCTCAAGCAGCAGGGCAGTCCTTCTTCTGTAGTATCCACGGGTCCAGGAGTGTACGGAAGAGTGGATCAGAGGGTCCCCTTTCTATACCTGGCACCCACTTTGAAGTGGAAGAAACTTCTAGAGTTTTCTCCCTACAGATGTGTCTGGAATTTCCTACCTCCCTGTCCTGGTCGCATTCTATCATGGAGCACAGTAGGCTAGTGAGTGTGAAGTCTTTTGTATGTGAGGTGGACCAGTGCCTTTGAAGGGTAGGTGTGGTAGGTGACAGCTATACCCCCCCACCTTCCCCATCGAACCAGGATTTCCCATCCTGCAAACACCCACACTCTCTATTGTGAATCTGTCTGGAAGGAATACACATAGGCCAACTACACGCAGCCATATGACACTAGAAAATACTACAGGTACCAAATGTTTAGGACAAGAAAATGCCAACTTTCTAAAAGTGGCCTTTTCAGAATTGTGACTTAAAATCCGACTATATCAATAAAGAGCATTTTCATTTATACTTCCTCATACACCAAACATGATATTCTAACATGCTCCCACATAAACATTTTTTCACCTATTAAATGTAATAAGGGAACCCACTGTTATCCTATGGGAGAGGTAGGCCTTGCAATAGTGAAAAACAAAATTGGGAGTTTTTCACTACCAGGACATGTAAAATGTAAAGTACATGAGCAACTTCTTAAATAAAACACCCCCTGCCCTATGGGCTGTTTTGGAAGGAATATTTAGGCCTGACAAATGGTTTATTTTGCTAGGCTGACCACACACACACACACACACTGCAATGGTAGGCTTGAGACCCATTTAAAAGGCTACATAAGCGGGTGGCACAATAGGTGCTGCAGGTCTACTAGTAGCATTTAACTTACAGCCTCTAGGTACCTGTAGTGCCATTTTACTAGGGACTTACAAGTGTATTAAGTAGGCCAATTGTGTGTAAGCCAATTTTACCATGTTTAGAGGAGGGATCACAAATTCCTTAGCACTGGTTATCAGTGGTTAAGTGTATAGAGTCCTAAAGCCAACAAAAACAAATTCAGTAAAACAGGAGGGATAAAGGGTATACATTTGGGGGAAGACCAGGCGAAGGATGACAAGTCTAACATCCACGAACAAATGAGTTTGTAGGAGTTCACAAACTTACCAGATTAACTAAGTCATTAATGAGTCAATTGTTCCACAAATTTCCCATCTCTTCCTTGGGAATTACTACTGTACATTTCTCCACATTTGTGGAAGACAAATCCGCTGCAGTAAACCCGATGTAAATGAAGCTATATATTTGCCTTTAAAGGTAGGTTTATGGCTCAAAATATCTTTCTCAATTGAGCTTATATATTGTACAGGTAACTCGGAGTCTAGCTATGCTACTAAACATATCTCTGTGTTAAAATGTAAGGAGCATCTTTCCTCTACTCTCCCTCTCACTTCCTTTCATTTTCCTATCCTACACTTTCCTGGTCAGGTCTCATTCACACAGTATGATTAAGAATGAACTTGGAAGAGAGAGGACAGAAAAATGAAATGTTACTTAGGTTTCGCAATCTCAGGAGGTAGCAGAGCTGTCCATCCAGATAGATTATAGAAGGTCAGACAGCAGAGCTACCTCTCCGGTTACAGAACTCTTAAAAGAACTCTTGAAAGCAGGAGCCATTTCGCAAAGTTACAGATACCTTACAAGCTTGAGACTTAAAGGGCATAGGTGTATATATATTATGATATTAATGTAACAAAAAGCTACCATACTAGAACATGAATTAACTCTGAGGCATGAAATAACTTCCAAAAAAATCAAAAAGCACCCACTGGCACATATAAAACATTGCAATCTCAGTACCCTTAACTCGCCACGCCATGTTTTTTTTCTCCAAAATATCAACCTTAAATATTTTTTCAGAAATTAACTTCTGTTGTTCCCCAAAAAAACCTAAGAGTTTCATTTTCTGAAAATACGGCATTTAATTTTAGTTCTATCAGTTAATTCCCCCAGGCAACTAATGATTGGTTAAGACAATCTCAGTTTTCTTGTCAAAAAGTGTCAACTTCATAATTTTAATAAGTACTGACTTTGTCTAGGAACACCAAGTTGCTGTTTTCTGGAAAGTATTTTTCATTAATTCATTAATTTGACCTTAATTACAATGCTTCATCGTGGTCCGTAGGCACATCTCATTTTAACTACAAAAAAGTCTATTTTCTTCAAAATTGTGTATGTATTCCGAAACACCAGCTTACCATTTCCATAGATACACTCATTTTGCCCTTAAATACACACCTATATTTTATAGTTAATTAAAAACATTTATCTCAAACAGATGTGGGGGGCAGTAAATGTACCCAAGGCTAAAACTTAAACAATGAAATGTATGCATATATAAACTCTTCTCTGCGCCTTTCTGCTTTTCATTCCATTACATTCATAGTACCGGTTCTTAAAATTCACTACACATCTACATCTTTAAAACCCACCATCATCATGGTGTGTTTCCGATGTGTCAAGTGCCTATTGTCATGGTTTTATGCAGGTGACAGGTGACAAGATGAGTGACCTGTTGTGATCGAGCGTAGCAAGTGAACCCGACTGTCATGAGTCCGAGGGATTTCCCTCTGCTTGGGAATATTTTGAAAAAAGAGTAAACAAATGGTGCATTTTCAAGTAAATCTGAGAAGTCAATAAAGTTAATATTGTATGTGGTAAATCTCAGCGGTAGAAGGCAGGCCACGCACTGCACGGCATGCGTTGCCAACTCATTTCATTCACAAACACAGATCTTTAAGTGACCCTGGCTGAAAGCAGCAGCGTGTGACCCAATGCAAAATCTGGGCCTCAACGTACGTATTTTTTTTTTTTAAACTCTGTCACAAAGACATTGGAAACAAGGAAAAACGTGGCAATGAATGTTCTGCTTAATTGGTTGAAAGGTCTACATTTTAAATTATGTTATGAGGTTAAGGCACCTGCTGCAGAGAACTTTGTGTGTCCAGTAAATCTCTGGGAGTAATAATAATGGTAAGATAACTATGAAGGGTAACACATTTGCTGGAATAACCTGTTTTTTCTCTAGTCCCAGATTTGATTCAAAGTAGCATAGAGGGTTAAAGTGCCTGCTTCAAAGCACATCATCTAACTGCAATTGACAGTTTTTTATGTTATGTCGCTAGGTGAGTGAGTTACTGATTTTAACACAGGGACCCTTTTGTTACTTAGAGTTCATAAATGGTAACTTTTCTAATATATCAAGCTATGAAGGACATGTGACTCCTACATCTTATAACCCCCACTGTCTTATGTAACACATTTTGTACCTTTTTCGGAGTTATTGACAATTTATAATGTGTACGTGTGATTTGATGTGATATAAAGTGCTCTGACACTCTGCAGTAGGATGAGTAGCGTTATAAAAGAAATAATACAAAATAGTGGTATTTAAATTGTTATTTGTGCAAATGCTGGAACAGACCAACAAATCTGACATTCTTACAAAGCAATGTCTTAAAAAAGACAGGGCTTGAACAGTGTAAAAAACATGCATCTCAAGTATTTGTGAAGTGGTTACAACAAGCTGTGTGCCTTTGTTCCTCCTAACCTGCATTTGCATCTAGCCACACCTCTAACACTCACCATGACCCATGCCTGCAGCCACTGCTTAACTTGCAAATAAAAAAGTGCCGGTGCTCAAAGATGCTTTCCTCTGAAACACGTGGCTGCAGCAATTGAATGTGCGAGCTTCAAATACTGAGGCAGCGTAATCCTGAAGTCATCTCAGACCTCTTTAAAGCCACTCCCTGATGCTTCAGCTCACTCTTGTAAATTTCTGCTTTCGCCCTTTGTGCAGTTCTTTCCCTTTTTTTCTTCCTCCGTCTTTCCCATATGTGTCGTTTGCTCGCAGTAAATGCTTGAGGCAAAAAACATAGGTGCCGGGCGGCCCCCAAATATAAGTGCTGGTGCCTCGCACTGGAAACCAATGGCTGCAACAGCCAGAATGCCATGAATTCTGATCCCGATTTTTTATTTCATTACACCAGCCACCTATTTTTTTTAATGATCTTACTTACCTGTGAGTGTGTGTGGAAGGAAATGAGCTAAACTCAGTATTGAATGTTTTTTTTTTAAATTAAACAACACAGAACGCTTGCTGTCTGTGGCCTGTCTCTCCTCCTTGTGGGGTGCTGCACAACAATGACGAAAAAGGAAGGTCACGGCTCCCGAGAGAGAAACGGCCTCCTACTCCCTACTCACCCCGCACTGCCTCTCCTATTCCAATTGGCACATTTATTGCTCTTCTAGAATTCCGTGCCCCTAGCAACACCTCTGCCTCTCAGTCACTCAGAGTTGCTCTAGTCTAAGCCAATCTGGTGCTGTTCCTGCTGCAGAGCCAGGATTGGCTGGGGCAGGGGACCTCACTGCTCATTATTGGTTCACCCCCGGCTCACTAATGTGCGCTGTTGTGTGAGACCTAGTGTGCATGTCAGTTTGGCCGAAGAAGGCTTCTATCCAGCCCGACATGTGCACTTAGGTGCGTGCGCGCAGTGCTGGGTATATACTGGTTGCTGTCTCTCAGCCTGTGCCTGGTGGTGTTTCCACACTGGCAACATTGTTGCTAAATTAACCTGGGCCCCACCCTTCCAGGCCTGTTCGCTGCCTCATACACTTCTCACAACTACTCATTCACGATACAGCCCGTCTGCATCCTGGCTGCATACTGCTGATACTGCTGCACTTAATAAAAGCCTTAGCTAATTTATTTATTGGGGACCCAGGGGCCAAAATAATAAGGGGGGCAATGCCCTATACAACTGCTGTGACCGCAGCCTGCACACATGGCATGGGCCCAGATAACACCTGTAGAACTAGCTGTGAGGAGAGTAAGGTGGTATAATGAGAACTGACAACATTTGCTCTGCTGGTGACTAGTTTGGGATTTCCTCAAAAATATAATTTTAAAAAATAGCATCAGGCTGGTTATAAGAGCTAAAGTGAAGTATCTTAATAAGGCATATAACAATCTCCCTTTTCTTGGAACAGAGCCACTAGCATTTTGGACTTTGGTAGGAATAATGGGATTAAGCCATTGTTGCTAAGCCCTGCTATATTGAGACTATAAAGAAAGTTGAGCCCTATTCAAACACTTCTTTAAAACAACCTTGAACTGAGACTCAAATGAGGCTTCTGTACAGAGACAGGTATGGAAAAAAAAATATACCAGGCAGTGCAAACAATTAGCACATTTTGAGCCGCAGAAAACAGACCTGACAGAAAGGAATTCGCTGAGAAAGGTCTAGCAAGACAGTAGATTGCAAGAAAGTTACTTTAAAATTACGATCCAAGAAAGATTTCCTTGATAGGAAATGGAAAGAGCATTATTATGACCATGCACAGTCAAAGAGTGATTGACAAGGAACCAACGTTCTACTCTCCTTGGCAGCCACGGTGCTCTCCCACCATGGGCATCAATTCACCAAAATGACATGGGTAGTGGAAGTGACTTCATATAACCTTTGACCTTAATTACATCACAGGGAGTGACAGAATATGCCCCTTGACCTTAATTGTTACCAGGAAGGTCTCAAATGACTGTAACATAATACTTCCCTCTCTTACACCCCCTTACACTCACACTTATTCATTATCACTCACTTGCATTTACACTTACTTTCACTCACACTCACTAATACGTACTGACACTCAGGCCCAGGTTTACTAACACTTTTTTGTGACACAAACCCAGCACAAAGCGTTTGGGTGGGATGTTCTATTAAATGCAAATCCTGATTTGAGTGGATCGTATACTAAAGTAATACATAATTGAATATGCAGTGCTTCGTGTTATTTTGCGTCAAGGGTGTGTTCCATGGGCGGTGCATGGGAGTTCCCATGCAACCACACATGGATTTTGACCCAAATCTGTATCTGCAAAATTGTTAGACAGAAATTTTTACCAAAACCTTACAACTCCTCGAGGCAATAAATAAAAAATTTCTCCTAATTTTTCCAACCTTGCATGTGTGTTGCATTGTACAGCACATATAAATAGTGGGAAAAGCCTTTAAGCGTAGCTTGTGTACTAGAAGGGACACTTTCCAGGATAAAATCTATGCTTCAGAGAAAGCACACACCCTTGCACTATGGTGCAAGGAAGTGTGCATTGGCACGTGGCTGCCAAAAATGGATCAGTGCACAAAAAGAGAAAAATGAACTGAATATTATGAGACCTGTTGCATTTTTCTCTCTCCCTTTGATGCAAGGCAGCAACGCAACTTTGGTGCAGCGTTGTGTTGCATCAAGAATAGAAAATGTAAGCCTCAATTTGGCACAGTCTCACTCACTATTTGTTACTGACTCCCACTCTTTTTCACGTATATATGCATACTTACACATACAGACACATGCTCACACATAAACTCGCTCTCTTACATAAGCACTCACTCACCTGCAAGCACACACACACCTTATGCATTTAAAACCATTTTTACTTACTAGAGCTGCTGCTAAAGGTATCCTTCCAGCTAAGTATGCTCCCTTTTTTATTACATTAATAGTGAATACACTAATAATGAACAACAGAATGTTATTCTCTATTAATAGATTGGAAAACTGACAGGGACAGAAAATAAGGAATTTGGAGCTGCACTGAGGCTACGGATCACAAAGACAGTGCCAGAAGTCACAAGGGGCAAAACAAGGGGTCGCAGCTGTGACCCAAAATGACGCCCATGTCTCCGACCACACTAAGGGCCTGATTTAGATCTCAGTAAAGAGAATACTCTGTCACAAACAAGATGGATACCCCGTCCGCCATATTAGGATCCCCATCGGATATAACGGGATCGTAATACAGCAGACGGCATTTCCTTCACATTTGTGAGGAGTATACCCCTCCACCAAGATCTAAATTAGGCCCCAAGTCTCTTTGTTGAGCTGATCAATGTGGTTTCAGGCTGTGCACAATGGAAAGGGTACCCCCAGATGGAATGGGATCTGTGTGTACGAAAGAGTAAGAAAAAACACAACCGTTGGCAAAGCTAATAGACCTCAGCTTTAAATGGCTGAGCTATTGGCTCAACAGCTTTGCTAATGCTTGTTGCCACCGTCATGCAAACGCAATCAATCAATCAATCAATCAAGGATTTATAGAGCGCACTAATCACCCGTTAGGGTCTCAAGGTGCTGGGGGGGGAGCTACTTGTCGTAGAGCCATGTCTTGAGGCGTTTCCTGAATGTCAAGAGGTCTTGGGTCTGTCGAAGGTGGAGCGGTAGGGAGTTCCAGGTCTTGGTGGCTAGGTGAGAGAAGGATCTTCCTCCGGCGGCGGATGCGGGGGATGGAGGCGAGGGCGAGGCTGGCGGAGCGAAGATTGCGGGTGGGGGTGTGGAAGGTGAGTCTGTCGTTGAGGTAGGCTGGGCCTGTGTTGTGGAGGGCCTTGTGTGCGTGGATGAGGAGTTTGAAGGTGATCCTCTTTGATACTGGTAGCCAGTGAAGGTCTCTGAGGTGGGGGGAAATGTGGTCACGGCGCGGGATGTCCAGAATGAGGTGGGCAGATGCGTTCTGGATTCTTTGCAGTTTTTTTAGGAGTTTGGTTGTTATTCCTGCATATAGGGTGTTTGCGGAGCACAGTCGGCTGCTGACCAGGGCGTGGGTGACAGTTTTCCTGGTTTCGACGGGAATCCACTTGAAGATTTTGCAGAGCATGCGGAGAGTGTTGTAGCAGGAAGAGGAGATGGCTTTGACCTGCTGAGTCATGCTGAGTGTGGAGTCCAAGATGAAGCCTAGGTTGCGTGCGTGGGTGGTGGGTGAGGGCGCGGTTCCTAGGGAGGTGGGCCACCAGTAGTCATTCCAAGTTGAGGGGTTGGTGCCAAAGATGAGGATTTCTGTCTTGTCTGTGTTTAACTTGAGGTGGCTTGATTCCATCCACATGGCGATGGCGTGAAGTCCGTTGTGGAGGTTATTCTTTGCAGTTGTAGGGTCTTTCTTAAGGGAGAGGATGAGCTGAGTGTCGTCTGCGTAGGAAACTATGTTGATGTGGTGGGTTTGTGCGATGTTGGTGAGGGGGGCCATGTAAACGTTGAAGAGCATGGAGCGAAGATCCTTGGGGAATGCCACAGATGATTCTGGAGGCTTCTGACAGGAACGGTGGGAGGCGGACTCTCTGGGTTCTGCCTGAGAAAAATGACGCGATCCAGTCGAGTGCCTTGTCGCGGATTCCAGCGTTGTGGAGGCGTGTGCGGAGAGTGTGATGACATACCGTGTCGAAAGCTGCGGAGAGGTCCAGGAGGATGAGTGCTGCTGTTTCTCCTTCGTCCAGCATGGTCCTAATGTCGTCTGTGGCAGCAATGAGTGCAGTCTCAGTGCTGTCGTTTCTGCGGAATCCGGATTGGGAGGTGTCGAGTACCTTGCTGACTTCCAGGAACCTGGATAGTTGGCTGTTTACAATTTTTTCGATGACGTTGGCTGGGAAGGGGAGGAGGGAGATCGGCCGGTAGTTCTTGGGGTCGTCTGGGTCTGCCTTTGGTTTCTTTAGCAGGGCGTTGATTTCTGCGTGCTTCCATCTTTCTGGGAAGGTGGCTGACTCGAAGGAGCTGTTGATGGTTTTGCAGAGGTGGGGGGCGATGATGATGTTTGCCTCATTGAAGATATGGTGTGGGCAGGGGTCCGATGGTGATCCGGAGTGGATGGAGGCCATGGTGGTGGCGGTGTCCTCTATGTTGACGGGGGTCCAGGTGTGGAGGAGGTGGGTGTTGCTTGGAGCGTTGGGTTCTAGGGTGTTTGTAGTCAGCTGGTGGGTCTGGGGTTTGAAGCTATTGTGGACTTCTTCTATCTTTCGACGGAAGTGTGTTGCCAGTGAGTTGCAGAACTCCTGTGATGGCGGGGTTCATTGGAGCAGGTCCTGGGGGTGGAGAGCTCATTGATGATGCTGAAGAGCTCTTTACTGTTGTGAGCGTTGGCATCGATGCGGTTTTTGAAGTGGGTTCTTTTGGTGGTGCAGATCAGTTGGTGATGTTTGCGTAGGGTATCCTTGAAAGCGGTGTGGTTGGAGTTGGTAGGGTCAAGGTGCCAGGTTTTTTCCATTCTGCGACATAGCCATTTGGATTCTTGTAGTTCTGGGGTGAACCAGCTGGCCTTGATTCTGTGGGAGGTGTTTGGTTTTTTTTTGAGCGGTGCGAGGGTGTTGGCGCAATCTTCTATCCAGCGATGCAGGTTGGTGGTGGCTATGTTGGGATCCCAGGGGGTGGGGCCCGGGCGAGAGTGGAGATCGGTTGATCCGTTGATATTTTGCTCCAGTTGCATCAGGGGGGTTGTGTGCGGTGGTGGTGAGTGACTGGTTTTTGGTAGGAGAAGTGGATGCAGCGTTGGTCTGTCCAACTGAGTTCGGTGGTGTGGCTGAAAGAGACGTGGCTGCTGGCTGAGAAGATGGGGTCGAGTGTGTGGCCTGCGGAGTGGGTGGGTGTAGTGACGAGTTGCTTGAGGCCGAAGTTAGCGAGGTTGTCGATTAGGTTGGTGGTGTTGATATTGTTGTTATTTTCTAGGTGGAAGTTTAGGTCATCAAGGAGGATGTAATCTGTTGAGGCGAGGGCTTGGGAGCGGATGGCGTCGGCGATGTCATCACAGAACTGCGGTCTGGGTCCAGGGGTTCTGTAGACCAGTGTTCCTCTGAGTGTGTTGTTGGCGTTGATGTGGATTTTGAAGTGGAGGTGCTCGGCGGAGTTGATGGTGTCGTGGGAGTTGGTGGAGACTCATAGTATTTTTGGGGACTATGGCTTCCTCCTCATGGTCTGTTGATTCGGTCTCTTCTGGTCATCTTGTAGTTTTCTGGTATGGCTATGGCTACGTCTGGTTCTGAGGCCGAATTCATCCTGGTTTCGGTGAGGAATGCGACGTCGGGCGAGTATGTGGTCAGGAGGTCCCAGAGTTCAATTGCATGTTTGTGGACGGAGCGGGTGTTAAGTAGGATGCATCTTAGGCGGTTGTCTGTTTTGATTTGGAGTTTGGAGGTTAGGTTGCAGGTGAAATTGCAGGCTTTGCAGGAGAAGGGTCCTTTGGTGCGCGTCGGTGTGGACTGGAAGCAGATGGAGGAGCGTCCGGACTAAGGGCATGGAGTTCGTTGGCACTGTAAAGGTGTTTGGTGGCACGGGAGGCGTGTTGGCCAGGGGGTCTGGCGCTGGGCGTGGTCTTGGCACGGACGGGTGCAGACGGGCTTGCCTTTGGCGCGCCTTCCGGCATAAGAGGGGAGGTGGGGGGGGAGTGGCAGCTGGGAGGAGGGAGGGAAACCTCCATCTGGAGTGCGGGGGCAACAGGAGTCAGGAGCGGGAAGAGCTCCGAGGAGGAGGGAGGGGGCGGGTCCTTCCGGGAGAGGAGAAGCCAAGAAGCCCAAACAAGCCCAAACAAGCCCAGACAAGCCCAAACAAGCCCAAAACAATGGCAGCACTTACCGGAGCAGTGGTGAGGAGGAAGCGACCTGCCTGCAAGGATGCAGGGTCAGAGGTCGCCAGAGTTGAGATACACGTGTACACATAGGCAGCAGTCCTGCAATGGGTTACTAGTAAAGGAAACTCATTCCAAGCTTGAGGTCATAATGCTTGCACTGCCTCATGACACATGCCACTTATTTCAATTTACCATTCTAACAAGGCAGATGGCATGTTAGAACAGTAAACAAAATATCCAAATAAAGAAAAAAGTATGCAAAAGAGTGTGAGTTGCCTATCAGTATGTGGCAGCTGCCTGCATTAAAGTAAAAATCAACACATGAGAAGCAGGATGGAACGCGGGATGGGAGGAATGGGGGTATGGCTTAAAAAGATTGTCCACATTAGCAAATGTCACTGTTCCAGAAGACAAATGTCTCGATTTGATTTGTTGGCACTAGACAGTGCTTTTTTGCATGGCAGCCTTAGGTTGAAGTATGTGGCCTTGTTAAGAGGAATATGTGAATAAGCATACAGTATCTTGCATTTATTTGTAAGATGTGTATGCATGGGCATAGATATCAATAGTGCACTAGATGCAGTGGCTCCAGTGTCCTGCAAACCAAGAGGTCCATTATTCCCTCTTTTAGTTGAATTGTACTACCAAGAAAGAGGATGAGAGCCCTCTTACGAAGGGATAACTGTATTTGTGGACTTGATTTTAGGTTGCACCTGCCAATAATCTGCCTGCTATACACTTCACAATCTCTGCTCAGGTTTCACCAGCTGAGCTCTATACAAACACTTCTGAAACAACAGTGAAATGAGACTCAGATGAGGCTCCTGTAAAGAGACAGGCATGGATAAGACAAAAATATACCAAGCACTGCAAACATTTAGCACATTTTAAGCCGCAGAAAATCAGACCCGACAGACACAAATTCACTGATGTCTAGTATAAGAACGGTCTATCAAGACAGAAGATCACAAGAAAAACAGGGCATTCATGAAAATTACGGTCCAAGAACGCTTCCCTTGATAAGAAATTGAAAGATCATTTTTATGACTGCACACAGTCAAAGAATGACCAACAAGAAACCAATGTTCTATATCTCTCCCTTTGACAGCAACAGCGCTCTCCCACTATGGACATCGACTCACCAAAATCCCAGGGGTAATGGAAGTGACAGCACATAACCTTTGGCCTTAATAACATGACAGGAAGTGACAAAATAGGACTGTGATTTTTTACTAGGTAGGCAGCAAATGACTGACTTCGTACTTACGCTGTCCTACACCCCTTAAGCTCATTCTTATTCATTGTCATTCACTCACTTGCATTCACTATTAATTTCACTCATACTAACTAATATTTACTGACAGTCCATCACAGGTTTACACTGTGTTTGTATCACTTTTGGAACACAAACCTGGCGCAAAGTGCTAGGATGGCATTTTCTATCAAATGCAAATCTTGATTTGACGGGATAGTATCCAAGGGCCAGATGTACAATCCTTTTTGCACGTCGCAAACAGCGAATTTCGCTGTTTGCGGCATGCAAAAAGCACATCGCGATGCCCAATCCCCGTTTTCTGAGCCGGTAACCTGGTTACCGACTCGCAAAACGGGACTGCGAGTCGCAATTAGGAAGGGTTCCCCTTCCTAATTGCGAGTCGCAGCGCGATGCTGTATTGCTTTGTGACCGCGAACGTGGTCGCAAAGCAATCGCAGTTACCACTTGTGTCACACTGGTGGTAACCCATTCGCAAAAGGGAAGGGGTCCCATGTGAATGGCATGGAAAAAAAAATTCAGAGCAGGCAGTTGTCCTATGGAACACTGCCTGCTCTGAAAAAAATGAAACAGAAACGTTTCATGTTTTCGTTTTGTAATGCATCTCATTTTCCTTTAAGGAAAACGGGCTGCATTACAAAAAAAAACGCTTTATTTAAAAGCAGTCACAGACATGGTCATCTGCTGTCTCCAACAGGCCACCATCCCTGTGAATGCCGCCACTCACAAGGGGGTCGCAAATTGCGACCCACCTCATTAATATTAATGAGGTGGGCCTTTGCGACCCCCTTGCGAGTCGCAGATGGTGTCAGGGACACCATCCTACATTCTGGATTGCGACTCGCAAATTGCGAGTCGGTCTGACTCGCAATTTGCGAGTCGCAATCCAGAATTTTTGTACATCTGGCCCTATTGCTTCAAGCACTACAACTTTGATTAGCATTATTTGGACTGATAGGCCATTCAAATGACCTAAACCCATAGTGTACTTCTCAAGAGTCAAATGAGATTCACATTTCTCAAATGTGTCAAATGAGATCCACATTTAGTTTCAATATATTTTTATTAAATTTACAACACATATATGAACATTGCTGTCTGTAGCAAGGGGCAATATAATGTGTGTAGGCCACCTGGTAAAGCTGGATACAGCCCGGAAAGTTCCATGGCAGAGCTTCGTTCATGATTGGTTTAAAAAGCAGAAGCTCGAGATATTTTGGGACCGGTCCGATCTGATTCATGGAGAATACAGACAGGTTGTCAAGGCAGCCTACTGGCAATATATCAGGGAGTGGCAACAGACCAGGGCTAGCAGGGTTGCCTTACAGAACTGTATCTGGATCTTAAAGTGATGCCAAAATATGAAGATTTTTTGGATTATGTTACCCCGAGGGCTAAAAGTCTGTATTTGTGTTTCAGATATGGCTGTTTGCCGGTGAATGCTTTTTGTAGTTCCTGGCGAGGGAGTAGGATGTCTGTCTTATGCCCTCTTTGTAAATCAATGCCTGAAACGATTAGCCACATTATCATCGTCTTCCCAAGTCACTGAGCCTCCAGGTGGCGGTGGCTTAGGCCAGTCAGTCTAGCGCTAGGGATTGAGGACTACCAAGTGGCATTGCACCTGTTCAGGACTAGTACAGATATTGAGGCCAAAGCCTGATCATTAGCTCCGTTGGGATACCATCTGACAACCATGGATCGTAATTTGATATTTCCTAGGAGTGGATGTATTATGCTAACATCAAGACTGTTTGATATCTCGAATTGCACGCACACTTTGTCGCTGTTGGTTTCTATTTTTAGTTGGGTGTTTGTAGATTCTTGGTTTTAAATTTCTTGCCCCTAGATAGAAGGAACGTAGTGTAGTTTGCACCTCCTTTCCTTGGCTCTTAAAGTGCTTATGTTAGGCACACTCTCTTTCATATACTACTATTATGGGCATAAGTAATACTCTATTATGGACAACCTATGCTATTGCAGTTATTCCATAATAAGTTACCTCTAGTTTCCTGTGGTCACATTATCATTGGAAAAGGCTTGGCTGTAATGAGATTTTATTATATTGTATTTTTAACTTTGATGTGGTTTTAAGTATTGTAGGTTTGTTATTTAACTGTTTTGTACTTTTATGATATTTGTGATCCAAATAAAGCGATGATGATGATGAATGTGTGCTACCCACTGCCAACACCCATCCCTAGCCTACCAACTCAAACCCAGCTCAATTCCTCATTGTTTGCATTTCAGTAGAAGCCCAGCAAAGTTACCCCCGAGCGGTAACTATTAGCAGACTTGTAGGAAGTTGGCTCTGTATGTACTATTTCAAAGTAAGAAATAGCATGCACAGAGTCCAAGGGTTCCCCTTAGAGGTAAGATAGTGGCAAAAAGAGATAATTCTAATGCTCTATTTTGTGGTAGTGTGGTCGAGCAGTAGGCTTATCAGAGGGTAGTGTTAAGCATTTGTTGTACACACACAGGCAATAAATGAGGAACACACACTCAGAGACAATTCCAGGCCAATAGGTTTTTGTATAGAAAAATATATTTTCTTAGTTTATTTTAAGAACCACAGGTTCAAGATTTACAAATAATGCTTTAAATGAAAGGTACTACACTTATGAACGTTAGGAACTTTGAATTAGCAAAATAGCATATACAGTTTTCACATAAATGACATATAGCTATTTTAAAACTAGACACTGAAATTTTCAACAGTCCTTGGGGGAGGTAAGTGTTTGTTAGTTTTGCAGGTAAGCAAACCACCTACGGGGTTCAAGTTTGGGTCCAAGGTAGCCCACCGTTGGGGGTTCAGAGGAACCCCAAAGTTACCACACCAGCAGCTCAGGGCCGGTCAGGTGCAGAGGTCAAAGTGGTGCCCAAAACTCATAGGCTTCAATGGAGAAGGGGGTGCCCCGGTTCCAGTCTGCCAGCAGGTAAGTACCCGTGTCTTCGGAGGGCAGACCAGGGGGGTTTTGTAGGGCGCCGGGGGGGACACAAGTCAACGCGGAAAGTACACCCTCAGCGGCACGGGGGCGGCCGGGTGCAGTGTGCAAACAAGCGTTGGGTTCGCAATAGGATTCAATGGGAGACCAAGGGGTCTCTTCAGCGATGCAGGCAGGCAAGGGGGGGACTCCTCGGGGTAGCCACCACCTGGGCAAGGGAGAGGGCCACCTGGGGGTCGCTCCTGCACTGGAGGTCGGATCCTTCAGGTCCTGGGGGCTGCGGATGCAGAGTCTTTACCAGGCGTCGGGTCTTTGAAGCAGGCAGTCGCGGTCAGGGGGAACCTCGGGATTCCCTCTGCAGGCGTCGCTGTGGGGGCTCATGGGGGTCAACTCTGGCTACTCACGGTCTCGTAGTCGCCGGGGAGTCCTCCCTGTGGTGTTTGTTCTCCACAAGTCGAGCCGGGGGCGTCGGGTGCAGAGTGCAAAGTCTCACACTTCAGGCGGGAAACGTGTGTTGTTTCAAAGTTGCTTCTTTGTTGCAAAGTTGCAGTCTTTGTGGAACAGAGCCGCTGTCCTCAGGAGTTCGTGGTCCTTCTAGATGCAGGGTAGTCCTCTGAGGCTTCCGAGGTTGCTGGACCCTGCAAACGCGTCGCTGGAGCAGTGTCTTTAGAAGTGGGGAGACAGGCCGGTAGAGCTGGGGCCAAAGCAGTTGGTGTCTCCGTCTTCTCTGCAGGCTTTTCAGTTCAGCAGTCCTCTTCTTCTTAGGTTGCAGGAATCTAGTTTCCTAGGTTCTGGGAAGCCCCTAAATACTGAATTTAGGGGTGTGTTTAGGTCTGGGAGGGCTGTAGCCAATGGCTACTGTCCTTGATGGTGGCTACACCCTTTTGTGCCTCCTCCCTGAGGGGAGGGGGGCACATCCCTATTCCTATTGGGGGAATCCTCCAAAAACAAGATGGAGGATTTCTAAAGGCAGGGGTCACCTCAGCTCAGGACACCTTAGGGCTGCCCTGACTGGAGGGTGACTCCTCCTTGTTTTTCTCATTATCTCTCCTTGATTGGCCGCCAAAAGTGGGGGCTGTGTCCAGGGGGCGGGCAT
Organism: Pleurodeles waltl; assembly: GCF_031143425.1. Lineage (NCBI taxonomy): Eukaryota > Metazoa > Chordata > Amphibia > Caudata > Salamandridae > Pleurodeles > Pleurodeles waltl. The sequence continues at coordinate 1,201,991,225 of NC_090444.1, forward strand.
CTCCACTAGCTGGAGTGCCCTGGGGCATTGTAACACAAAGCCTGAGCCTTTGAGGCTCACTGCTAGGTGTTACAGTTCCTGCAGGGGGGAGGTGTTAAGCACCTCCACCCAGAGCAGGCTTTTGTTTCTGTCCTCAGAGAGCACAAAGGCCCTCACCACATGGGGTCAGAAACTTGTCTCTCAGCAGCAGGCTGGCACAGACCAGACAGTCCTGCACTGAACAATTGGGTAAAATACAGGGGGCATCTCTAAGATGCCCTCTGTGTGCATTTTTTAATAAATCCAACACTGGCATCAGTGTGGGTTTATTATTCTGAGAAATTTGATACCAAACTTCCCAGTATTCAGTGTAGCCATTATGGAGCTGTGGAGTTCATTTTTGACAGACTCCCAGACCATATACTCTTATGGCTACCCTGCACTTACAATGTCTAAGGTTTTGTTTAGACACTGTAGGGGCATAGTGCTCATGCACATATGCCCTCACCAGTGGTATAGTGCACCCTGCCTTAGGGCTGTAAGGCCTGTTAGAGGGGTGACTTATCTATGCCATAGGCAGTGTGAGGTTGGCATGGCACCCTGAGGGGAGTGCCATGTCGACTTAGTCATTTTCTCCCCACCAGCACACACAAGCTGGCAAGCAGTGTGTCTGTGCTGAGTGAGGGGTCCCTAGGGTGGCATAAGACATGCCGCAGCCCTTAGAGACCTTCCCTGGCATCAAGGCCCTTGGTACCAGGAGTACCAGTTACAAGGGACTTACATGGGTGCCAGGGTTGTGCCAATTGTGGAAACAATGGTACATTTTAGGTGAAAGAACACTGGTGCTGGGGCCTGGTTAGCAGGGTCCCAGCATACTTCTCAGTCAAGTCAGCATCAGTATCCGGCAAAAAGTGGGGGGTAACTGCAACAGGGAGCCATTTCCTTACAAGACTCTTTACAGTTGTCATGGATAAAGCCTTTAGAGTAACAGTGACAGCCTACAGGCAGCATACAGCATTAACACAATTGATTACTTTGTAAAGTTTTTTATGCCTGCATTAACTCAATATGTAGACCTACCTTGATTGTCCTTTGCAAATGTATGGTCAGTTCTGGTGTCCAGATGAAAACCCACTTTATGTTTTTTGAGGCTCTTTAAACTAGCAGGGGCTTTATTAAAGCTATGCAGCCTGTCTGAAGCATACAAAAAGAGCCATTGGAATCTTGCTTAGGTAGGTTTACTCTTTGATAAAAGGAATCATCCGTAGATGTCACAGGTAAGCTGACCAGGTAAGGACAGAGTGAAGTTACTGGTCAGTCAAAGTAGTGCAAACTGGGTAATTGGCAGACATCAATCTACAAACCAGAACTAAACCTCACTATTTTGTGTGTGCCTGTAGTTATGTCTCTGTGGCTTAAGTGACCAAGACCGAACTGTGGCCCATGGAGAACTGGTTGGAGCACAGCTGCTTATGGAAGATGTCCTTCAGAATAACTATGAATCCAACAAATTGAACTCAGAAGACTTGGAAGGAAAGGAAACTCCTTATCTCAATGAGAAGCAGGTAGTGTGCATTTTTCACATTGAACAGTACTTCAACTGGTGTTAGGCACATAAGAAATAAACATGTTTTTGCACCTCATTTTCCCTTCGTCTGTACTTCCTGTGTTTCTAGGAAAGGCAAACAACTCTTTACCTTTTTGCTGTAGGAATGCAGGGATAAGGGGTAGCAGAGGAGGAGACCATTTCTAGCTAACAGAATGTACCTCAGCGGTTAGTTAGGTATGTCTTTCCATCATATTCATGGACATTGGATGCATATCCGCTGCCCATGTGTACCTAGTCAATAAACAATAAACCAACATCTGTGTATCCACTTTGATGATCAAAATTTATTCAGAATGCCAGAACACGTGTTCTGTCTTTGATTAATGATTTGAATCTTATGTTTTATGGATGGTTTGCCTTGGATGAAGTATCCTCTCTAGCTATTCCAGATAAATATGGGCAAACACAAGAGAAACCATTCCTCCACGCTTGCACGTAAGCTTTCAATTCACAAGTCTGGCACATACATATAGATCCTAGTGGCTTGCATTTATAGTACAAAGAGGTTATGGTGGAAAGTGGATTTTCCCTACCTCTGCAGTGATTAGCAAACCTACCTGCTATCCTTCTGCATCCAACTCCAGCCCCTAGCTCTTAGGTGCAAGGTCCAGAACAACACGGGCCAAGTGTTTGGGCCTACAGAAACTGTCCCTGATGCCCGGTAAGTATAGCTAAAGTTTGTAGTTATGTGGTCTTCAGTGTGATGACCGAAGCAAAGGGAGGGTTGGCAGCCCTGCACTTTGGTACTTTTACTCCTCCCTTGGGAGTCTTTAACTCGGGACTACTACTAATACCCTGCATTTTCACAAGTTTGCTATGCCTTGTGGTTGTCTTGATAGAATATCTACTTATTTCTCAGGTGTTCTCCTTCAGAGCTATTGCCCTGACAGCAGAAGCTGTACAACTCAATGCCTCTTATTCCAGGGGAGAATGTTGGATTTAAAGTGACTAACTGAAGTTGGCTATCCTTCAGGAGTTCCAGGACTGCCTCTTGCTGTCCTGTCTATCTCTCAGATGTAGCAGAGAGCCTTCCCATGCCAGAAGGGCACTTTGGAGGCAATAAATGATAATAAACATAAAAAAGATAAGAGCCTGTACATTGCTGCTCAAACACTGCCTGGATGTCTTACAGTGTCTTGCAGTCCCATAGCCCTGTTGCGCAGAAATATAACCTGTCTGCCACTACATGACACCTCCACTCTAAACACTGCCCTGAAGTCATAGGAACTGTGAGTTCTCATTGATACCAAATTACAGTCGTACGACCTGGACCAGCACATGGAATGCATTCAACTTACACCTCTTACTATTATAAGATGAATGTTTTACTAAAGGTTTTCTCCTACTTAGTAAGCAGTGTAATACTGCATGCTCGCTAAGACACAGTTGTCTTCATGAGAATTTAAGATTTGAGAGGCCTGAGGATTGCTTTTGGCGGCCTCACTACAGACAGCTTTAACTGTCTGTTGCACTCAATACTACATAGAGTGGACTTTAGATTTAGCAGAGACCAGCCATCTTAAAAGGATAGAAAGCAATGTTTTCTAAACGTAAATGTATAGAGAACAATGTTTCATACTTTCTATATGGCTTTGTGTTGCATCCTCCCATTGCATTGCATAACATGGCGGCCATTGTGAAAGTATGAGAACATTTTATCTATGTTTTCAAGTTGCCATGTTGTCATGTTGCATCACTCAATGTGGCAGCCATCTTGAAGTACAGAATACAATGTTGGAGCATTTTAAAAACATCTGACATTGCAAAGTATGACCAATTGGCTTTGCCAATTCTTGTTTACGTTGTTTTAGGGATTTTTGCAGCTAAGGATCAGAGCTTCCATGTCCTAACCTTATTTCACATAACGTACTACTGGGAGTACACATACTTCATTTTGCTTGTTTGATCTGCAGATAATCCTTCACATATTAATGTAATATTAGTGCAAGTTAAAGTTTCCTTGAACAAGACAACATAACCCATGAATACTACTTTCCTTAAATTTCTGGTTATGGTGATTTGGTCAGATTGAATTGTAGGTGTGTAAGTCTGTGCTTTTCAGTTCTCAGCAACTTCTGTATTAAGGGAAAGCAAAACGGAATAAAGCATTTTTTCACCAAAACGTATGCCGGTGTAAGTATACTTACACCATAAATTGAGATACCATCTTCTAAGCCAAATTTGAGCCTAATCTCGAGTTTGGTAGAAATGAAAAAAGCATGCAAATTCAAGATTAAATTCTAAATCCGGGTCAGCATCCACTTGCGGATTTTCTGTATCATAGTTTCCCCACAATATGAGACATTCAGACAGCGTATTGTCCTCTAGATTTAGCACTTCCTCCTTGAATGAAATGTATTTTTGTTACCAGCAAACTTTAAATCATCTCCGAAGTGAAGCAGACCAAAATTGCAGCAGTCTACCCACCCTGTGGACAATAAGAGGTCTCCATTACATCCCTATTACTCCAACAATGTAAACGCCTTTAGAATGTTTGTTACTGATGTAGCACATGGTATCATACCCCAAGGCTGAATCTTCCCTTTTAAAATGCAAACATTGGAGAAATCATTGAGAACATAAACATCATTATTACAGAAGTTCGAGGAGATTAGGGAAGGTTAAATCACGACTAAGGCATCACTCGCTTGGGGACATTGCATTAGGGGCACATACTACTGCAAAATGCCAATATTCCTATGGTGACAAAAATTGTTGAACTAGCCCTACGGTATCTTCCAAAGATAGAATCATAACTTAGGTAGCCCAGCCAATCCAGATTTCTCTTGTATGTGCTCATGAAATCCCCAACATAGCTTTTACCTTTATTATGTATTGTTGCGGGAAGTACTGCTCCATATAAGTACGCAGAAACAATTAGAATTTTAAAATCTAAAAATTCCTAAAATGTTGCTAATATGGTTGACTGATGCATTGCATGTAAGTAGAAAGAGATTATAGTGCACTTTAAAGGCTATAAATCATCAGTAACGTGAAATGTTATGGTTTAACTTCCCATTTACAGATAAAACAGTACATCAGGCACTAAATCTAGATTTTATGGAGTCTCCAGCTTGCTATAATATGCCATTTGAAGAATGTATTGTGGTAGATGTGTTAACGCGTCCCTTTATGTCAGTTTTATACACATTAGGACTCGTTTTAGCCCAATGAATCTTTGGACCCAGTGGTGAGACACCGCAGGACAAGATAACTGATCAGTATGTCAAGCAATATATCAATGACGTCATCAATATTTATCACCACAATATATTTTACTTTGGAATAAGACATTAATCAAGTTGTTGACGCGACCATGACCTTTCAGCCATGAATAACCACACCTTAGTTAGAGTTTTTATGACTTTTATTCCCTATTGATTTCAATCTACTAATAGAAGTGTCAATCTCAAACCCAAAAATCAAAAGTGCATAGTCATAATATGGTAACTGTTATAAGATTTCATTATCGCAAAGATCACAAACATAAGGATATAACACAGAGTAAACATAGATCAGAATACAAGAATATCGTAAGCCTCAGTTCAGCATAGCACCATGTCAGTCTCGTCTATTTGTCAGTCAGGGTAATCACCTAACCTAACCACTAACTAGCATCAGCATGTTGGGCTTCATGCAAAAAAAAATTAGAACATCAATTTAGAAAACATCTAACTATGGTCTCTATTACAAAATACAGCAGTTGGTACCTAGAAAGGAAAAGCAAACAGACAAATTACTGTAGCATTGTCATAATTACCCTCCAAGGATTAGGTCAGCACACAGGATCGGTCTTCGTCTTCAGGACATCAGTTGGATCGCCGTCAGTATACTTCGACTAAAGGCAGGGGACACTTCCCTCTTAAGGAGGAGAAATGTAAGGGCAGTCTAAGGATAAGGATGGTTTTTTTAAGCCTTAAATCACTAAACAGAGTGACAGAGTTTCTGGATAAAATCAATAGCATTCCCTACCTAATTCCTCCCGTCCCTTTGTGACATGAGTTTTGATCCCTTTTTCGTAATCCCTTCCCCCAAAATTCTGTTGGATATTCACTATACCTCAATATCTTTGACCTATCAAATTATACATTAGGTAATCCCAATTGTCACCCCACGATAAGTTATAACACTTTGATTGGTCTTTATAATTGACGTCTTCGTAGGTGGCACATCCGGGGGGTGTCATCACCGTCTTGGCACATTTCTCGGGTCATGAGCTTCTTTGTCCACGGTTAAATGTCCTTGTACATTCTTTCGTATACTTTTGTTTCAAAATCTGTATAAAACTTATACTAAGGCAACTAATATGCGGATGAGAACAGGATGAAATTGGCTACATGAAACGAAGGAAAAGAACAAATGCAGGATCATGGCCCTTTTACGAATCAGCACACTGAAAAACAGAGAAAAATGCTTTAATATGAGAGCTAGGCAGCTAAATCCGCAGCTCACGCTAACTTAAGGCCTATGGGTTTTAAATGCAATATTACAAACGCCAATATAAGCTCGATTAATTATGATGCAAGCAATCATTTTTATGACTAACATTAGTTCACAAACGATGGTATTTCTGTGTTTCACTGACATGATTCGAATACACGTTAAGCAACTACTATTTATTGTCGTTTTCTATGCAGCATTGTTAGGCATTTATATAACGTTTCACGTTTAGCATATGTAATATTTAAACTACGCTCTCTCAGTCCCTCCTCTGATGACGCTCGTCATCACACAAACCTTTCACTTTTAATTTTTCACCTTACGCATAATACGCATTTCGACATCTTGCCCTTTATGTGAACTTTCCCAAATTTCGTTGAACATTTTTTCTCTTTCACTTTCCTCGTTTCTCCTGTTTCATTTAGTCCAATTTCTCTTTATTTTGTCATTAATTTTGCATGCCCCCCATAATCCTAATAGACAAATCAGAACAATTAATAGACCCATCAAAATTTTTGCAAGTACCCCATTCCAAATGTTGGTAAACCAGCTCCCAACTCTGGCAATCCCCTTTCCAACTTTCTCCCAAACACCAAGTTCTTTCAAATCCTTCAAATCTGTACTATCTCTAGTAAGGTTAGTAAGCATACTTCTAATCTTTTTACTGTTATCTGGAATGAATGAACAACAATGACGCTTGTTGAGCATCTTGCAGACCCCTCCACTCTTTGCTAAAAGAATGTCTAAAGCAAGCCGATTTTGAAGAGTCATAGCTCTTTCTGCAGCAAGTTCAGTATCCATCAGGAGTACAGCCCCTGTAAAATTTGTCAACATGTTATCCACAATAGTAGACAACTTCTGTATCTTCATAGAATTTAAGATAACCCCTACTGAAGGGATTATAGCTCCAAATATGTCACCAATGACAGCCGCCACTGATTCTCGTTTTTGTCTAGGATGTTGTAATTCAGACGTCTTAGGTATCTGTTTTAAGTCATCAATCTGGTAAATCTTTGGGAATACTATTCCCAAATAACATGTCCCATACCATCCCTTAGGGAGACGGTAATATGCATTTAGCCCACAGATGTAATAGATCCCAGGGATCGCTGGATCTTGTCCATTCAGCATAAAGGTCCATTTACTCTGAAACAAAAACGCATGCCTGCACTCACTCGTTTCCACAAACAGGTTGTCTTGCTCGGATTTTGGCCTATATATACAAAGCCTACCTACGTGTAATGCATCTTTAGCTAATTTTCCTTGTGTCTTGATTGCGGTGTAAGCATAATCATTTGCATATGTGCTTTTCTCTAACCCTTTTTCTAATCTTTCTTTCAATGCTTTGCGTCTATCATCAGTGTGATCCAAAAAGCTTTTCTCAACAGGCGATAATAAGCAAGTAAAGTTATTGCGATGTACATAGGCTGTCCCAAATGTAAGCGTTGGCTCAAAGAATCCTCTAACTATTTTTATATCATGTTCTTTAGCTAATTTATTAAAAAGTTCAATCACAGGCACAAAAGAAAACACAACGTCTAAGTTTGAATAAAAGTATTGCACATGCTCTTGATTGTAGAACCTTGTTAGTAGCAAGCTGCAGCTAATGCCGTAAGTAAGAGGGAAACTATGGTAAGTAACTCCCTCCTGTACAGACGAAGGAATTTTGGTATACACATAACAATCTTTCGCATCCATAGTTTCCACATACTCATTTAGTAATCGATAGAAGACATTAGTAGAAAGTTCGCCTTTTGCATTAGTTCCCTCATGCATGTGTCTTGCATCCTGCTCGAATCTTTCCCAAGGTGTTAGTGTGGTAGTTTCAGGTTTTAAAGTAGCATTAATGGTTTCTTTCTCTATCCATGGCATTCCTACAATCACTCCCACAATTATCACTGCACACACAACACCTATTATAAGCCCTAGCCAACCACACACTTTACTTCCCTTGCTACTACTTTTATTATTAGCCATGTCTGTATAGAATCAGATAGTAGAGCAACAATCAACTAGAGGATGGTTCAAATTCTCTGGCTTTCTGCGTGTATTTACAGCGTCTTCACTCACGCCAGGACCCCTTTTGTCAAATCAGGTTAGCAGCTTGTCATAATCGAGTTTCTCAATAGTCAAATCCGGTTCCAGTGTCACTTTAGGTAATTCATAAAGTCTCTCTTTTCTTTAAATTTTCAGTTTCAGATTTTAACCAAGCTTTCCTCAGATTCGCTCAAGTACCGTAGTATTGGCCTGGTACTTCTCGATCAAAACAAAATGCCAGGAATTCTTGTTGCCATTCAGATGTTGTAGCATACCCCCATTCAGGACCTGTATATCTCCTGTTTGCAATTATTTTTCTTTTCAACTTTGGTTCACCTTGCTGTTCTCCTTCGCTTAAGTCTTCTACTCGAGATGTATCACTTTCCTCTATTACTGTGTCTCTTGGTACACCTCTTATTCTAGAAAGCGGTTTGTTTGGTCTGTCATCACCCTTATGCGTCTGATGTGTCTTTTCAGGACTTTGGACAGCACCCTCCTCTTGTACTATGGTGTTTTCGCTTGATGGACCTGCAATTGGCTCAGGAGATTTCGGCTCACTCTGACTTCTCTCTACTATTTCTCCTTCCTCTTCTTCTTCTGGGTCTGTACCAGGTTCAAGTTCTAGCCCGTATCTGTCTATTTCTGGGAGAACTTCTTCTTGATTTTGTCCTCTTATCGTTTCTACTGAGATAGGCTCTCTGTCACCTCTCTCGAACTCATTGACTGTTTGAGGGACGAGGCTGTTCTCAGTGAGTTCCCCAGCAGTCTCAGTTCTTTCTTGACTGTTTTCTAAACCTGAGACTTCTCCTTCTGAAACAGGCGTGCTGGTAACTCCGAACTCTTCTTCATCTGGACACGTTACCCTTTTGGTGTGGCTGTCATGTATCCAGTTTGGAATTCCGGTACACTTTACAGCAGTGGTAGTTGTCAAGATCACTTGATAGGGCCCTTTCCAGCGTGGCTCCAGACACGACTTTCTTACATGCTTTTTGACAACCACCGAGTCACCAGCTTGCAGAGAGTGGCCTGGATCCCAAGTCGGTGGCAAAGTGTTAGCTTCCACCTGGTGAGAGAAAGAGCGAATCACATCAGCCAAACCTTTGCAGTAATCCAACACCATATCATCTGTAATATTCACTAGAGCATTTGCAGGTACTGCTGGTAACCTCATAGCTCTACCCATGAGGATTTCATGGGGGGACAATCACGTTTTCTTATCTGGGGTGTTTCTCATTGACATCAACACTAGGGGTAATGCATCTGGCCACTTCATTTTGGTAGCTGCACACATTTTTGCCATTCTCGATTTCAGGGTACCATTCATTTGTTCTACTAGTCCTGATGCTTCAGGGCGATAGCTACAATGCAGCTTCTGTTCGATGTTAAGTGCAGCACACAGAAGTTTGATCACCTCGTTATCGAAGTGTCTGCCCCTATCTGACTCTATAGAGACCGGAAACCCGAATCTTGGTATTAGTTCCCTGAGTAGTAATTTTGCAACTGTGAGACTGTCATTTCTTCGTGTAGGGTATGCTTCAATCCAGTGACTGAAAACACACACAATCACCAACACATATTTCAATCCTCCGCAAACAGGCATCTCAATGAAATCCATTTGCATCTTGCTAAATGGACCTCCAGCTCTCCTAATGTGGCTCAAAGTTACCACTGTCCCTTTTCCCGCATTCATCTGTTGAAAGATGATGCACCTGTGACAAATGACCTCAGCTGCATGTCTGAATTTTGGATTGAACCAATCAATTTTAAATGACCTGATCATTGCGTCCTTCCAAGGTGAGCCTGTCCATGGTACAATCGGGAAAATTGTGACAAAAGGCAATTTGGTAGAACTAATTTTCCTTCCTCTGAAACCCATATATCATCAGCTCTCTGGGTACATTGCATTTTTTGCCAAGAACGTTTTTCTTCTTTACTTGCACGACTCTGTAATGTCTTTAACTCATCTAAGGTATCAACTAGTCTCAATGCAAGATTCAAACATGTGTCATTTTCAGTCTGCGGTAATAGTTCCCATTGCTCTTTGAACGATATACAGTTCAATGCACAAAACCTTGCGACTTGATCTGCATAACCGTTTCCCATGGACACAAAGGGGGTCATTCTGACCTCGGCGGTAAAAGCCGCTTACCGCCGGTCAGAAGACCGCCACAATACCGCCGCGGCCGCGGTCAGCCGCCACGGACATTCTGACCCACAACTGCAAAACCTCCAAAAATCCGCCCTCCACTGCAGTCCGCCACATCAGCGGCCAGCGGTAAACTGGAGAAGACCAAACCTCCACCGCCACGCCAACAGAAATACGCCCATCCCATTATGACCCGCAAATCCACGCGGCGGTCATTCAACCGCGATATTCCATTGGCGGTACACACCGCCGCGGTCAAAATACACACACCTTTACAAACCCCTACCACATTGGACAATTTGAAAGGCACACACCTGAAACACATACACACACCACTCCCACACATCCAATACCATATAAAACACACACCCACATCACCCACAAACCCCTACCAACAAAAACCAGAGACGAAGGAGAGAGAGACACATCAGAGAATAGAGAGCCAGACACACAGAGGCACACCACAACATCACACACACCACATAGAAGCACAAAGCACCACACACCAACACACACATCATCACATACACCACCCCACACCTCATACACACCACCCCATGGCACCACAAAGGCACCCACGCTTTTCGGACCAAGAACTCCGGGTCATGGTGGAGGAAATCATAAGAGTGGAACCCCAGCTCTTCGGCTCACAGGTTCAGCACACCACCATAGCAAGGAAGGCGGAGCTCTGGCAGCGGATCGTGGACAGGGTCAACGCAGTGGGACAGCATCCCAGAAATAGGGCCTACATCCGCAAACGATGGAACGACCTACGGGGGAAGGTGCGATCGATGGTCTCGCGACACAACATCGCAGTGCAGAAGACTGGCGGGGGCCCCCACCCACTCCACCCGAATTCACAGCATGGGAGCAAGAGGTACTAAACATCCTGCATCCTGATGGCCTCGCTGGAGTATACGGAGGAATGGACTCTGGTAAGTACAAGCCCAACCACTTCACCCCCCCGCCCCCAGCATGCTAACCCCCACCCTCACCCCCAATCCCCCAGCACACATCCTCCCTGAGAATGTCTCTCCAGCACAACCCACCCAACACCAACCCCTGCATGCCATCCCCAAACTATGGACACCCATCACCTAAGCATGACCACTGCACATACCCATCCCCCCCCCCACAAAACACCCTCACAACACCTCCCCCAAGGGAATGCCAGCACTGGGGGACAAGGGCACCCATAAAACGCAAGCTAATGCACACACAGAAACAATAACCATACCCTCTTACCCCATGCAGGACCCGAACGACAACACACCGGTCAGGAGGGACCAGAAATGTCCATCCCACCCCCGGAACAGGCCCCTAGTGATGACAGCAGCTCTGTCGACCTGGACCCTGATGACCAGCCCGGACCATCGGGGACCTCTGGGCAGTCGGTTCCCCTCACCCAGACACAGGCCACTGCAGACCCAACCCCCTCTGGGAACAACAGCACAGCTCCCACCCAGCGGGCCCATGCCTCTGTCTCTAGGACAGGTCAAGCAGCGGTGTGTCTACCACTACAGGGCACCCAGGGTAACCCACCAACCCAACAACAACAGGGACCTGGGGGCAGTGGGAGTGGGCACACCGTCCAGGGGACAGAGGCCCAGGGAAACAGGGCAACTCGGAGGGCTGCTGTGCGACAGGGGGGGGAGGAGAGGCCGAGGGAACCCACTCTCCAAGAGGCCCTCACCACCATCATGGCAGCCTACCACCACTCACAAGAGACGATGGCGACGGTACTGGCCAGGTTCCAGGAGATCCAGGCACAGCAGGAGCAACGCTACATGGGGTTCAGCGACCAACTCACCAACATCTCAACCGCTATGGGGAGCATAGTCCAGGCCCTGAACCGTATAGAGGACACGTTTCGGGACCATGTGGCATCACACAGGGCCCCTGTCACTAGCCAGGAACAGGAACAGCCTACCACCTCCGCCGGCGCTAGTGGACAGGAGGCCCCACCCCAACGACAGCCCACCAGAACCCCACCTCCTGCTGAACAACAACCACCCCGCAAAAGGAGCCTGAGATCAAAAAAAACGACAGAGTAGGATGTCAAGACCCCCGCCAGCATCACATACCCCCTGAAGTCCTCCCACTGTTCAACATTGACACCCTGTCAAACCTTGAACTGCCCCTGCTCCATCCTGCCACAGGCATATGGACAATGCACCTGTGAGACTGAGAACTGGACTCTGCCATGGACATTACTCCACCCCCACCCATCACTGTTTCACTATCATGTACCAATATCTATGCACTAATAATAAATCACACATTGCACTGAAATCAATCAGGACTCAGCCTGTCTTATTTACAAATGTATGACACATTACATATCAATTACGTATTTCTAACATTGTGAATTACACATACCGAGGTAACTTAGCATTAGTCCATGGGCCAACCAAGCCGAGGTCACGCAGTGGCTCATACAGCACAGAAAAGGGAAGGGGAAATCAAACATCATGTTTATAGTTCTGGGGGGAAATCGACAAAGTTGAGATGCAGGAGGCTTTCAGGAAATGTAAAATGGCATGGGTGATTATTACCTGTGTGCTACTGAAAATACTGTTCTATTACTCTGTCCCTGTTGTCTGTGTCGTCCTCTGAGTCTTCCTCCTCTTCACTCTCCGCAGGCTCCACAGCTGCTTCAACAACACCATCTGCACCATCCTCCTGCAGGAAAGGAACCTGACGTCGCAATGCCAGATTGTGAAGCATACAGCAGGCCACGATGATATGGCACACCTTCTTTGGTGAGTACATCAGGGATCCCCCTGTCATATGCAGGCACCTAAACCTGGCCTTCAGGAGGCCAAAGGTCCTTTCGATGATCCTCCTAGTTCGCCCATGGGCCTCATTGTACCGTTCCTCTGCCCTGGTCCGGGGATTCCTCACTGGGGTCAGTAGCCAAGGCAGGTTGGGGTAACCAGAGTCACCAATTAGCCACACACGTTGTCTCTGTAGCTGCTCCATCACATAGGGGATGCTGCTATTTCGCATAACATACGCGTCATGCACTGACCCTGGGAACTTGGCATTTACATGGGAGATGTACTGGTCAGCCAAACAGACCACCTGGACATTCATCGAATGATAACTTTTTCTGTTTCTGTACACCTGCTCATCGTCTTTTGGGGGTACTAAAGCCACATGGGTCCCATCAATGGCACCAATGATGTTGGGGATATGTCCAAGGGCATAGAAATCACCCTTCACTGTAGGCAAGTCACCCTCCTCTGGGAAAATGATGTAGCTCCGCATGAGTTTCATCAGGGCAGACAACACTCTGCTCAAAATCTTTGAAAACATAGGCTGAGACATTCCAGATGACATGGCCACTGTTGTCTGGAATGACCCACTTGCCAAAAAAATGGAGGACTGACAAAACCTGCACAGAGGGGGAATCCCTGTGGGTTGGTGGATGGGGGACATCAGGGCTGGCTCCAGCTGGGCACACAGTTCATGGATAGTGGCACGGTCAAGTCTGTATCGAAGTATTATATGGCGTTCTTCCATTGTCGACAGGTCCACCAGCGGTCGGTACACGCGAGGATTCCTCCTTCTCATCGCAAGTCCCAGCGGACGGTGCCTAGGAAGGACAACATGGAGCACAGAGTCAGGCAAACCACAGGTACGTACAGACAGCTTGCACAGTTAAAGAATGGCAATGGGTTGAAAGGCGTGTATGTGTGGCAATGCAAGGCCTAGGCCTGTGTGTCGCAGTCAAAATTAAGCCATGTAGGCCCTTGAAATGGCGGCTGCCTGACCTGTGAAGTGGGACAATGGGATGTGAGGTCAATGCGCTGGCGGGGCACACCGTGGCGGTAGGCGGGCGAAGACCGCGGCCAAAGCCGCATTGGTTAACATTGAACCCTATGGGTTTCAGGAGCCAATGACGATGTGCGCCGGCGGTCGCGGTACGCACCGCCGCAGGCGTGACCGCCATTTCCTAGCTGATTGATCACTCGAGACCTGATCATCCACAGGAGAGGACCTATACTGCAAGTGCTGCTGTGACCTCGGTCTGGAAGTGACAATGGCTGCTGCGACTGGGGAAAGGGCCCCTGCCTTCACGTCTGAAGAGTTGGAGAAGCTCGTGGATGGGGTCCTCCCCCAGTATGCGCTACTCTACGGTCCTCCAGACCAACAAGTGAGTACACCGGGTGCACATGTAATGGGCTATGCCTGTGTGGATTGGGGTGGATGTAAGTTGGTGGGGTGGGGGGCGAATGAGGAGTGCAACGCACGACAGATGAGAGCATGTGCCATATGGCAAAGTTGGTGGGGGGGGGCAATCACATCTAACATGCAGGTCATTGATGATTTCCTCCTTTCCACCCTGTACATGTCAAATAGGTCAGCGCCCATCAGAAGATCGAGATTTGGCGTGCCATCGCCAAGGAAGTCCGGAACTTGGGGGTCCACAACAGACGGGGCACCCACTGCCGCAAGAGGTGGGAGGACAACCGCCGCGGAACAAGGAAGACCGCAGAAACACTGCAGGGGATGGCCTCCCAACCTAGGAGGGGTGCCAGTCGCACCATGACCCCCCTGATGTCCCGGATCCTGGCGGTGGCCTACCCTGAATTGGATGGGCGCTTTAAGACATCACAGCAGACACAAGGGGGTGAGTATCAGCACATTCTCATATCTTTCTGCGCAGTGGAGGCGTCTGGGTGGGGGAGGAGGGCTGTGGGTGACATTAGGCCAGGGCCCTTTCTGTAGTGTAGTCCTCTCCCTTAGGCATGGCCCTGTGCCCCCGGCCCCCACCTCTGTAGGGTGACAAGTACAGCCATTGATGGTCCAGCATCACCCATGTACGCGTTTGACGTCTCTTGGCCTGTTGTCCTAGTCAGTAGTACTGAGTAGTGTACCCCGAATGCGCGGCTTAGTGCATGAGGCTCCTGTGTCTGTCCTTTCCGCCAACGGTGTTGACATTGCATGCACTCAACCTGGTCTTCTTTTTTCTCCCCCCACCCTTTCTCTTCATCTTCTTGTGCATGTGTGCATTAGCATCATCAGGTGGAGGAGATTTGGCATCGGAGCACGAGGGAGCTGCAGGACACAAGGCCCCGGTGGGCCCAGGAACAGACACCGAGGGCACCAGTGATCCGGAGGGCGAGGGGAGCACCACAACGGGGACCGGTGGTGAGACCAGCGACTCAGACACGTCCTCGGATGGGTGCTCCCTAGCGGTGGCGGAAACATCCGGGACCCCCGCCTCTACAGGTACAGCCGCCACCCAGCGCACCAGCACCGCCCTCCCAGCAGCCCCTCAGCCTACGCTCCGTGCCCGCTCGCCCAGGAAGGCGCGCGTCTCCTTCGCCCCAGGCACCTCAGCCCCTGCCCCTGTTGCCCCTGCTGCCCTCAGTGCAGAGCTCATTGACCTGGTGAGGACGCTCATTGTTGGGCAGACTACCCTTTTGAATGCCATCCAGGGTGTGCAAAGGGAGGTGCAACAGAGCAATGCGTACCTGGAGGGCATTCATTCGGGTCAGGCTGCCCATCAACGATCGTTCACTGCTCTGGCCTCAGCACTGACGGCAGCCATTGTCCCTGTTTCCAGCCTCCCTCTTCTAACTGCCTCCACCCTTTCTCTGTCTCCTGTCCCTCAGCCTATCCCATCCACACCATCAGACCAGCCTGCACACACCTCAACACCCAAGAGCAGCTCATCCAGACACAAGCACCACAGATCCCACAAACACTCACCCAAGCAACACACAGATGCAGACATTCCAGCAGTCTCAACCACCTCTGTGTCCCCCTCCTCCTCGTCTCCCTCCTCCCTCCCTGTGACGTCTATACTCACACCTGCATGCACCCCAACATCAGCCAGTGCTTCCATCACCACCTCACCCTCCAGTACAGTCCACACTCGTGCAGTCACCACCCCCACTGCCATTTACACGTCCCCTGTGTCCTCTCCCACTGTGTCTGTCACCCCCTCTTCCAAGACACACAAACGCAGGCAGCCACCCACCCAACAGCCATCCACCTCACGTCAGCCTACAGCACCAGCACCTTCACCCAATGACAGCACACCTGACTCTCCTACAACCACATCCTCTTCCTCCACTCCCATCACACCTTCTCCTACCCTTTACCTTGGACCTAAAAAGCTTTTCCTGGCTAATCTTGACTTCTTTCCCTCCGATGAGCTCCCCCCTCCATCTGCGAAGAGTCCCAAGAGCACCGCAGCCACCACCAGCCCAGCTTCGAGTGTCACTGTTGTGCATGGGTTCTGGAGTCCACCCTTTGCCAGCAGTGACACATCGATCAGCAGCAAGGACACGTCCAGCCCCTCCCCCCCCCGGAAAGAGGACCCGCAAAAACAAGGGCCGCCGTGCGAGGACTGACAGGGCTGCCCCCAAGGAGCAATGTGCGGCCACTTCACCAGCCACACCATCTAGGGGAGGCAAGGGCCCGAGAGCCCCATCAAAGGAGCGGAAGGGCAGCAGGAGCGCGGAGAAGGTGGACCCCACATGTCACATCCCAGCTGTGAAGGAGGACACTAAAGAGGCCAGGAGTCCGTCCCCGAAGGGTCCAGAAACGTCACGGTCCGAGGGCGACTGAGCAGGGAGTGCAGCACAGGTCTGGCTCCCTTGACCTGCTGGATGAGCACCGCTGAACAGGGCCCGCCGTGCAGAAGAGCACCGCTGAACAGGGCTCGCCGTGCAGAAGAGCACCGCTGAACAGGGCCCCGCCGTGAAGATAGGCACCGCTGAAGAGGGCCCGCCGTGCAGAAGAGCACCGCTGAACAGGGCCCCGCCGTGAAGATAGGCACCGCTGAAGAGGGCCCGCCGTGCAGAAGAGCACCGCTGATCAGGGCCCGCCGTGCAGAAGAGCACCGCTGAAGAGGGCCCGCGGTGCAGAAGAGCACCGCTGAACAGGGCCCCGCCGTGAAGATAGGCACTGCTGAAGAGGGCCCCGCCGTGAAGATAGGCACCGCTGAAGAGGGCCCCGCCGTGAAGATAGGCACCGCTGAAGAGGGCCCCGCCGTGAAGATAGGCACCGCTGAAGAGGGCCCGCCGTGAAGATAGGCACCGCTGAAGAGGGCCCGCCGTGCAGAAGAGCACCGCTGAACAGGGCCCCGCCGTGAAGATAGGCACCGCTGAAGAGGGCCCCGCCGTGAAGATAGGCACCGCTGAACAGGGCCCGCCGTGCAGAAGAGCACCGCTGAACAGGGCCCCGCCGTGAAGATAGGCACCGCTGAACAGGGCCCGCCGTGCAGAAGAGCACCGCTGAACAGGGCCCGCCGTGCAGAAGAGCACCGCTGAACAGGGCCCCGCCGTGAAGATAGGCACCGCTGAACAGGGCCCGCCGTGCAGAAGAGCACCGCTGAACAGGGCCCCGCCGTGAAGATAGGCACCGCTGAAGAGGGCCCCGCCGTGAAGATAGGCACCGCTGAAGAGGGCCCCGCCATCTCAAGCACCGCTCCGCTGGGCCCTTCTTCTCAAGCACCGCTCACCGCCATCTCAAGCACCGCTCCGCTGGGCACCGCCATCTCAAGCACCGCTCCGCTGGGCACCGCCATCTCAAGCACCGCTCCGCTGGGCACCGCCATCTCAAGCACCGCTCCGCTGGGCACCGCCATCTCAAGCACCGCTCTGCTGGGCCCTTCATCTCAAGCACCGCTCCGCTGGGCCCTTCATCTGAAGCACCGCTCCGCTGGGCACCGCCATCTCAAGCACCGCTCCGCTGGGCACCGCCATCTCAAGCACCGCTCCGCTGGGCACCGCCATCTCAAGCACCGCTCCGCTGGGCCCTTCATCTCAAGCACCGCTCTGCTGGGCAACGCCATCTCAAGCACCGCTCCGCTGGGCCCTTCATCTCAAGCACCGCTCCGCTGGGCCCTTCATCTCAAGCACCGCTCCGCTGGGCCCTTCTTCTCAAGCACCGCTCCGCTGGGCACCGCCGTCTCAAGCACTGTTTATGGTTCACTGTGCCCACCATGCCTCCTCCTTGACCAGTGGAGACTGTCATCCACCTGATGGACTGTGGCTTTGCACTCCCCAGGATGGTCCAGTGGGCAGCCCACCCACTGTAGAGACATTGAGAGACTGTGGCTTTGCACTCCCCAGGATGGTCCAGTGGGCAGCCCACCCACTGTAGAGACATTGAGAGACTGTGGCTTTGCACTCCCCAGGATGGTACAGTGGGCAGCCCACCCACTGTAGAGACATTGAGAGACTGTGGCTTTGCACTCCCCAGGATGGTACAGTGGGCATGGTGGCTCCTCGTGGATCTGGCGTCGTGGACTCATGTGGCTGTGGTGCCCCCCCCCTTCCCTTCCCCCTGAGGTGCCTGTAGTTTTTACATCTGATGCCCCTGCAGTGTTCTCTCCAAAGGACTCAGGTCTCCTGTGTGGGCTTTGCCCTTGTTTCTCAAAACTTTGGCCCACGGACATGATGATTTCGTAGGATGTGCAGGACTTGTTACTTCAGTTATACACTGATGTGTATATCATTTGTTTTCTTGTAAATATCTTTCATGGTTGTACGATAATTTTCAGGAGCTTTTTTGTACATAAATATTTATTCCAAATTTGATTATGTCATAGCATTTTTCAGGGGTGTTTGGGTGGTGTCACTGTGACTTGTTGCTCTGCATTGGTGTGTACATAGTTGGGGGTGGGGGGGGTCGCATATGTGTGTGGCCGTAACCTTTCGTCCTCCCCCTCCCGTGTGTCGTAGGTGCAGTACTCACCGTTGTCGTCTGCGCTGGACTTCGTACTCGTGGTAGATGAGAAGGTAGACGAGAGCAGGTAGGATGTTTAATTCGGGTTCCATGCTGTCCTCCTTCCTCCTGGAGTGCGTAGTGGTGTGCGTTTTCCCGTTCGGAGTCTGTTTCCGCCGTGTTTTTATCGGCGGTGCTCCCGCCCCGGAAAAGGTGGCGGATTGGTGAGTTGTGATAGTGTGGGCGGTACATTGTCTGCCGCCTGCCTGTTGGCGGTGACCGCCGCGCTGTTTGTTTGTACCGCCGTGGCGGTCGGAGTGTTAAAGTGGCTGTCTGTGTTGGCGGTTCCCGCCAGGGTCAGAATTCCATTTTTTTGACCGCCAGCCTGTTGGCGGGTTGGCCGCCGCTTTATCACCGACCGCCAGGGTTAGAATCACCCCCAAAGTCTTGTGATCTGGTATGAGCACTGCATTTCACCACGGCAATTTCAAGAGGTAACTGAATTGCATGTAACAAATCTTTTATGTATTCACCATTTTTCACAGGTGAACCAGATGAGGTCATGAAACCTCTCTGGGACCAAAGTTGGCCAAAATCATGCACGATTCCAAATCCGTATCTGCTGTCGGTATAGATAGTGACTTTCAAATTTGCAGCTGCGTGGCATGCCTTAGTAAGGGCAATTAGTTCTGCCACTTGTGCGGAAAACACTTTTTCAAGCCAGGAAGCTTCAACAATGCCGGTTATAGTACATACCGCGTAACCAGCTCTCAGCGTTCCCGCAGAATGATGCAGTAATTTTCTTTCAATTGGGTGTCCTGAATATCTGGACGAGGTTTGGTACACAGTTCAGTTACTTCAAGACAATCATGTTCAAATTCTTCCTCATTTTTAATCTCAGTGTTTTCAACAGGAAGTAAAGTTGCCGGGTTCAATACACTGCACCGCTTGAGGGTGACATTTGGTGACCCCAGTATGATCGTCTCATACCTAGTGAGACGTGCATTTGTCATGTGTTGAGTTTTAGTTCGAGTCAACAGAATTTCAACTGAATGTGGAACCATTACTGTTAGGGGATATCCCATGACAATGCCTTCACATTGTGTGAGGCTCTGACCAACTGCTGCAACTGTGCGCAAGTAACCCGGTAAGGCTGCTGCGACAGGGTCCAAGGTAGCTGAAAAATATGCTACAGGGCGATTTGCATCTCCATGGACCTGTGTTAAGACAGACAAAGAACAAGCAATCACGTTCATGACAAAACAACAGAAAAGGTTTCTCATAGTCTGGCATTCCTAACGCTGGTGCCCTGCACATACATTCTCTTAGCTCCATAAAGTACTCAAGTTCTTCCTTAGACAAAGTTATATTATATGGCTCATCCTTGATTTCTTTGCCTGTTAGCTTTATCAATGGTTGTGAAATGATCGAGAAGTTGGGTATCCACTGGCGACAGTAGCCCACCATTCCCAAAAACATCCTGACATCTCTTTATGTTGTTGGAGGGTTCATTTGCATAACAGCTGTTATTCTTTCCTTTGATATTCTCCTGGAACCCTTTTCAATCAAATGCCCTAAATATTTCAGCTCCTTCTGACAGTATTGTAGCTTTCTGGGTGACACCTTATGCCCATTCTTTCCCAGATGATTCAGTAATGCAATGGTATCGTATTTACAACTGTCTCTGGTTTTGGATGCAATGAGCAAATCATCAATGTACTGCACAAGAGTTGAATTAAAAGGCAGCACCAGTGGCTCCAAATCCTTCTTCAATATTTGATTGAAGATGGACGGTGACTCCGAGAACCCTTGAGGAATTCTGCACCAACTGTACACCTTATCCAAGAATTTGATTCTGAACAAAAATTGGCTGTCCTCATGAAGAGGTATCGAAAAGAAGGCTTGTGATAGGTCTGCTACGGTGAACCATTCAGCATCACAGGGGACCTGAAACATTATTACTGCTGGGTTGGGTACCACAGGGCAACATTTTATCACAATTTCATTTATTTTTCTCAAATCTTGTACAATTCGGACCTTTCCACAGGGTTTCTTCAAACCCATTATTGGAGAGTTACATGGACTGCTCAAAACCTCCTTCAAAACCCCTTGTCTGAGAAAATCTGCAATTATTTGTGATACTTCGATGAGAACATCCTGTGTCATGTGGTACTGTGGTACTTGAGGGAATACTGCATCTGGCTTTATCTGGACTTTAACTGGTTCTACCCCTTTTATTAGTCCTACTACTTTTCCAGTCAGGTCCCACACCTTCTCCGTTACCGTTCCCTGTAGTTCGACAGGCAAATCAATCAAGGTATGCATCGGGAATAAAGTAATCAGAGGGTAGTCTTAATTTGTTCCTGTCTCTTCCTCTAAAAACTGACTTTCATCTCCCTCATCATCACTATTTGTCTGTACTTCAATTCCATCATTGGAACAGGTAATTGAACATTTTGTTTTACACAGTAAGTCTCTTCCCAGCAGGGATACTGGACTCGAGTCGCAAACTACAAATCTATGTAGCCCCTGGAAGTTACCAATCTCAACCTGCACTGGATCTGTAATTGGGTTAGTCAGATACTGATTTGCTACGCCAACCACTCTTATGGTACGCCCTGAGAGAGGCAAACTTGGAACCTCTGCACTTCTAACTGTGGAACGTGTGGCTCCTGTGTCGGCCAGGAATGAATCCTTGTAACCCGTCACCTTTCCTTCTACATATGGGCCTCTTTGATCCACCTCTAAGGACGCTGCAAGCCTGCACTCCTCACTTTCTGAGCTATCATCTGACCAGTCCTCATTCATGCCATTTTCACCTCGTAATGGGAACTGTTGTACAGTGTTATTTTGACTTGTTACCTGGCCTGTGACCTGCTGAGGAAGCATCACCTGTTGCTGTCCCATCGGAGCTATTGGTAATTGCATTTGCTGTCTAGGCACCATAGGAATCTGCTGCTGCACTGGTTGCATTTGTATTGACTGGAAACGCAGAATTTGCGTCTGCTGCATGGGCTGTACCCCTTGCATTTGTACCAGATTGTTCTGAAAGTTCGGGTTTTGTTGTCTTATTTTTGGACCTCGTGAATTTTGTAATGTACTGACATTAGTACTTTGCTGAACAGCACCATCCTGCACCATATTTGGGCACTCCCGTTTCCAGTGGCCCACGCCCCCGCACCAGTGACACGGTGACATCTTCTTTACCCCTTGTGCGTCATTTTGAATTACAACAGTATTCATGTCTGAACTACGGTTCACAAACCCTCGACCTCGACCCCTCGGTTGCGTCTGAAAAACACTGTTCATTTGCGGTTGCTGCTGTATCATCTGTTGGACTCCATTTCCCTGTATTCCTGCCTGTGCAGCCCTTATCTGCATCACCATCACCATTCTTTCAACTTTTTCTGCTTCAACTCAATCTCGTCACTACAGTATTTTGCATATTGCAACACCTCATCAATCGGTTTTGCTTGCCAATAAATCAAATGATTCTTAATTATCTTGCTGACTTCCGGTCGCAACCTTTCAACAAATCTAAACACGAGATGGTTCATATCCTTTGGTTCAATTGTCTCAGTACCACTATAGTGTTTGAACGCCTTTAACAATCTTTCATAATACGCATGCATTGACTCTTCAACCTCTTGAGAGGTCCGGTCGATTTTCTGCCAATCAGTCACTTTTGGCGACACCTTTTGTTTCAAAAACTCGATCACCTTATGATAATACTTCATCACTTCTTCAGAGGGTGCCCCGGTCACCTTGTCCCTTGCCGGCTCCTTCGTCGGCCAATCAACTCCTCTCTTACACTCAAGCCACAAATCAGGCGGATCAATGATTTCAAATAAGGTATTCAAGTATTCCCAAAGGCACTTTGCAAGTTTCACGAACCTGTCTGTTTGCTGGTACCACTCGATCGGTTTCTCTCTTAATCTGGGATAATCGTTAGTAAAGGATAGAATATCTTCTCTGGTCCATGGCACATGAACTAGGACACCACCAGCTGTTTCTCTCATAGGTAATATTTTTACTGATTCCAAATCAGGTGAAACCTTAGCTTGATTAGACCCTGGACTATCTCCTTTTCCCTTGTCTCTTTTCTTTGCCCATCTGCCTTCCCATTTTTCCAGTGCCCCCAAATTTGTGCGCTTTGCACCAATTCTCTCAAATGTGCCTTCATTCCCGCAGACCTCATGTGTTCAAAATCTTTTGAATCAAAGTCTAATCTGTAACTTCTTTTCAAATGTTTAGTGTTTCCAATATCAATGTTGTATTTATCTGCCAGATTTGCTAATCTCTGATGCACCTTGCCCACTTCTTTGGTAATCTTAGGGCATAGGTATCTCAGTTCTGCCTCTGTGTATGACCCCAATCTATCTACTCCCATTGTACCTTCCACTAACTCAGTAGCTTCTGCCCCAAATCTTACAAAGTTCAGGTATTCGTCTTGTTTTTCTTTTTCTGGCTCGACTGTAACTACTGCAGTCTTCTGTGAAGTATAAGTCTTTTCTAACCATTTGTTTAACTGTTGGACTGTAAAACCCTGCAACGAAATGTTCCCTGCATGCATCATTGGGGTATGTGAGGTATTTGTACTCATTGTTTGTGGAGTTAGAACTCCCAACCCTGCTTGACGCATGGCTTCGAGGGGTGCTCCCACCGGACTAAGGTCCATTAAGGACCTCGGCTGTTCAACTGTTTGCTCTCCTGAAGCCATAATCTGTGGAGTTCCCATAGACCCTCCTCTTATCACATCTTGAGTCATTACTCCCTGATCCACATGCCTGTTTTGCCCCGTGCATACAATGGTACCGGTGGACCAACAGTAATTGGTAACGATATGGCGGCAGGTGTTTGACCCGGACCCAAACTCCGTGGAGCAGTGACTCCATAGGTCTGTTCTAAAGTAGCTGGAATTAGCACTAATGGCGGACCAGCTACAGGGTTGTACCCTGGTATCAGCTGTGGCTGTGGTTGGGATAGCAATTTCGGAGTTGATTCAATCTGTATTAGCTTTGGCTTTGTGTAAATCGGGTCTGGCGGCACTATCGGATTTGTAGTCGTCTCAAGTACTGGGACATCTGGGTAGATTCTCTGTATCTGTGGTGGAGGCAGCAACTGTATCGGTATGTCTGGTGCAGTGGGTACACTGACACCATTCTGTATCGAAGCAGTATCACTAGTCTGCACCGTATCAGTAACTCCCTTTTCCTGCGTCTGGTTCCCAGGATCCATGCTAGTACGGAGCATTGTCGCTCACTGCATAAGGTGGCGGACGATCATGTAATAATCTGTCCATAAATTCCTCATCGTCTTAATCATCTTCCTCCTCCCAAGATCTTTTATTTTCTTTAGATTTGTTCGAATCTTTATCTGTCTTACAAGAAGCTTTCTTTCCTTGCGTCTCTTCTCCCTGTGCTATTGCTGGAAACAATTTTAATCCGTCTACAATTCCCCGTCTCCACATTTTGTTCTCGTTATCCCACCTAGCCTCTGCATAAGATTTTTCTGCCCTTCGCAATCTTCTCTGAAACCTTTCTTGTCTATGTTTAAGTGCCATCAAGTCCCAGATTGCTAATGCCTCATACTGAGCTGGTCTCGGAGGTGGTTTCTGTGTACTTAACATCCACCTCAAATTCTCTAGTACCTTTGGATTGAATGTCCCATGTTCTGGGAACGCTAGACATCCCCCTTTCTCTGTTAGTTTGCGCCACTGTTTCATCCATAAACAAGGAGCGGCACCTTTCTCTTCCATGACTATATAAGCCGGAGTCCCCTCAGGTGGTGTAGGCTCCCCTTCAGTCGCTACAATATACACGTCTCCTTTTAGAGCACTCTTGAATGCATTAACAAAATTAATTTTTGCTATTCTCTGTTAGTTTTGTATTTAATCAGAAGTGACTTAGTTCCCAGGACACTCTTCACCCGCCTTTCTCAACCTATTGCCTCTCACGGACGGCAGCCAATCCGTGCGCGACCCCTCTCGGCAACTGACCTATCTCAGCGCGGCACCACTGACGTCACACTCACATACACACTGCAGCTGACAAAGTCTTGCGGCTTGTCCGCTCCTCACTGAACCCATAGAAACTCACACAAACTAATGCAAATTATTGCGAGCACCTTAAATGACAACACAAATCTGGCGGTTTACTACAGGAAGGGTAACACATTCGCTTCAGAACTTTACAGAGATTTCACTTGAAGCCTCGGCCGCTACTTTCTCCTTATCAGTTCCCGCATACGCAAGCAGAATTCGACCCGCAAATCCTACTCTTGACTTGTCAATGACTCCTTCTAGTGCACTTTAGAATTTGTCAAATCTCCATCGAAGGTTTCATACACACAATACAACTCAAACTTGACTTGTCAACCACGCCCGATTGACCCATTAAACCGCACAGATTACAACATAAACCACACTTTTCTTCGTACTCCGGAGTCTTAGGCCTCGACAGGTCCGTACACAACTACCAAACACGTGGATAAATTTTTTTTTTTTTAGCATTAAGCGCCACATTCACATGAAGTACGCCGACTTCCCTACTCTCATATAGCGGAGTACGCCCACTCCTACTAAACAACACTTAATTTGACCTAGATACACACAAATTCTCACAATCTTCTGCAAAAGGCATAAGCTAAGCAAGCGCAAAATCCCTAATCCACATACATTATGGCGCCGAGAACATTCCCAACTCACTTAGGCGGGCTCCGAGATCCCGGGAAAGTCATGGTGAACTTAGAAACCCATCATGCCTCCAATTTGCATTATCACAGAAAAACAAATTAAACAATAATTCTCCGTCCTGGGGCCCCCAAGGGCCAAACCGTTGCTCTGCTACCAGAACTGTTAACGCGTCCCTTTATGGCAGTTTTATACACATTAGGACTCGTTTTAGGCGAATGAATCTTTGGACCCAGTGGTGAGACACCGCAGGACAAAATAACTGATTAGTATGTCAAGCAATATATCAATGACGTCATCAATATTTATCACCACAATATATTTTACTTTGGAATAAGACATTAATCAAGTTGTCAACGCGACCATGACCTTTCAGCCATGAACAACCACACCTTAGTTAGAGTTTTTATGAGTTTTATTCCCTATTGATTTCAATCTACTAATAGAAGTGTTAATCTCAAACCCAAAAATCAAAAGTGCCGAGTCATAATATGGCAACTGTTATAAGATTTCATTATCGCAAAGACATAAGGATATAACACAGAGTAAACATAGATCAGAATACAAGAATATCGTAAGCCTCAGTTCAGCATAGCACCATGTCAGTCTCGTCTATTTGTCAGTCAGGGTAATCACCTAGCCTAACCACTAATTAGCATCAGCATGTTGGGCTTCATGCAAAAAATAATTTAGAACATCAATTTAGAAAACATCTAACTATGGTCTCTATTCAAAAATACAGCAGTTGGTACCTAGAAAGGAAAAGCAAACAGACAAATTACAGTAGCATTGTCATAATTACCCTCCAAGGATTAGGTCAGCACACAGGATCAGTCTTCGTCTTCAGGACATCAGTTGGATCGACATCAGTATACTTCGACTAAAGGCAGGGGACACTTCCCTCTTAAGAAGGAGAAGTGTAAGGGCAGTCTAAGGATAAGAATGGTTTATTTAAGCCTTAATTCACCAAACAGAGTGACAGAGTTTCTGGATAAAATCAATAGCATTCCTTACCTAATTCCTCCCGTCCCTTTGTGACATGAGTTTTGATCCCTTTTTCATAATCCCTTCCCCCAAAATTCTATTGGATATTCACTATACCTCAATATCTTTGACCTATCAAATTATACATTAGGTAATCCCAATTGTCACCCCACGATAAGTTATAACACTTTGATTGGTCTTCATAATTGACGTTGTTGGAAAATGGGTTATTGATAGGGCAGGTAGGTACCTACACCTAGCAACAAGCCACAAACCTCCACAAAAGTACAGTTAGGTCTCAGTAAATTAATCCCAGCTCTACCCTTGGTAGCTTAGCATCGAGCGTCAAGGCTTAACTTAGGAGACAAAGTGTAAAGCATTCAAATATCACAAAACAGTAATTAAATAAAACACAGGAAACAGTTTAAAAATCCAAAACCAATTTATAAAAATAGCTTATATTTTTATCTTTAAAATGACACAAAAACGATTAAAATCGGTTCAGGGGAACCGGAGATATGAATTTTTAAAGTATTATTATTTTCTAGCGCCCAGAAACGAAAAGCGCCAATCGGGTCATCTGGTTGCACCAGGACCGGGACAAAGTCAAACTTTCAGGCCGACCGCGATGGAGCCCTGCTCGGCTACAGGTCGCGGGAGGCCTCGGTTAAAAAGTTACCTTCTGACTTAGGCCCTCATTCTGACCCTGGCGGTCTTTGACCGCCAGGGCGGAGGACCGCGGGAGCACCGCCGACAAGCCGGCGGTGCTTCAATGGGGATTCCGACCGCGGCGGTAAAGCCGCGGTCGGACCGGCACCACTGGCGGGGTCCCGCCAGTGTACCGCGGCCCCATTGAATCCTCCGCGGCGGCGCAGCTTGCTGCACCGCCGCGGGGATTCTGACCCCCCCTACCGCCATCCAGATCCCGGCGGTCGGACCGCCGAGATCCGGATGGCGGTAGGGGGGGGTCGCGGGGCCCCTGGGGGCCCCTGCAGTGCCCATGCCACTGGCATGGGCATTGCAGGGGCCCCCGTAAGAGGGCCCCTACATGTATTTCACTGTCTGCTGTGCAGACAGTGAAATACGCGACGGGTGCAACTGCACCCGTCGCACAGCTTCCACTCCGCCGGCTCGATTCCGAGCCGGCTTCATCGTGGAAGCCTCTTTCCCGCTGGGCTGGCTGGCGGTCTGAAGGAGACCGCCCGCCAGCCCAGCGGGAAAGTCAGAATTACCGCCGCGGTCTTTCGACCGCGGAACGGTAACCTGACGGCGGGACTTTGGCGGGCGGCCTCCGCCGCCCGCCAAGGTCAGAATGAGGGCCTTAGTCTCTTTTTCGATGTTTTTCTTCACCGGGACGAACCTGCCAGTTGGATCCGACCTCCTGGAGCCCTTGTCCGGATACGCGAAGTCGGTTTCCTCGGTGGTGATTTCTACCTTCGGACTTAGTCGTTTTTTCGAGATGAAAATCCTTCGACCGGGGTAAACCTGGATCTTGATCCGACGTCCGTGGAGCCCTTCTCGGATACGATGGCTGGAAGGTCCCGGTCAACTTTTTACGTTCGGACTTAGTCTTTTTTTCGGATGTTTTTCTTGACCGGGACGAACCACGAAGTCAGGCCGGGTCGCGGTTGAGGCAAGCCGGCTAGAATTTCCGCGTCGAGTCGGTCACTTTATGGAGCTTTTTTCTAAAATTTCTCCAATCTTTTCCAAACTTCTGGGGCTTCACCCAGATGTTCTTTTAAGGTTCTTTTGGGGTCCACAGCTCACCCCAAGGGTCCAGAAGTTCTGTGATGGTCCTTGGGAAGTGCGGACTTCAACTCCCAGAGTGCACCTGGCGCAAACTCCTTTTTGGCCACTGGGCAGTGGTCAGCTGGTCACTTTTTCAGGAGTTGGTGCAGGGGACTCTGGTTAGCAATTTTTCACCTGTAGCAAACAGGGAGTCCCTCCTTGAACCAGTGGAAGCCAGGCAAAGTCCTTCTTGTGGTGAAGCCCAAGTGTGCAGCTGGTGCAGTCTTTCTGAGTGCAGGGTCCAGGTGCAGGCCAGGGGTCCAGCAGGGCAGTCCTTCTTCTCCTTGTAGTTCTTTCTTCTTGAAATTTGGTGGGGATCTGAGGCGTGGGTGCAGGTCTGCCAGTTTTATCCTTGCTCCTGGGTGAAAAGCAGGGGGGCCCTGGTCCTCCAATCAGCGACAAGGTCGTCCCCCTGTGATGACCACTTCCTGGGAAGTGTGGCAAAAATCCATCCCAGAAGGCAACAGTCTCTAAAAATCCAAAATGGATGAATCTGATTTTTAGAGGAGAGATCTGGCTGAGCCCACCCACTGGTGTGGCTAAAAATCATAAACACACCCCTCTCCTGCCCTCTCCTAATCTAATCAAGGGGGCACCTAGCTGTCTGGGGTTGCAGGATGTGGGGGTGTTGCTGGGTGCTCCAGATGTCCTTCTCTGCCTTTGAAGACCAGTTTGGCAGCCCTCCCCCTTCCTGCTTCCCCATCTGCTGAGGGGAGATTCTCTCCCCCAAGCACATTCCTTTGTGTGAAGTCAGGCCACTTCACACCTCATTAAAGTAGCCTGGCAGAAGCTGCTGCAGGCTGGCCAATCAGAGCACAGCAGCAAAAACAATGCAGAGCTGAAATTGGCAACTTTTTAGGTAAAGTCTAAACTTTTTACCTGCACTAGTTATATTAAATCCAACAACTGGAAGTTGTGGGATTTATTATAACAATCAATTTGATACCAAATTCTTGGTATGTAACATTTAAGGAGACTTTAAAATTTTAAATAAAGTCTGCCCATTCTAGCCTATGAAGGCCATTTACTTCAATGAGGGAAAAACGAATTTGGCTGTTTTTACCTCACCAGGGCTTATAAATCTACTTTTATAAAGTCCCTGCTTATAGTTACATGGCACCCAGCCCTAGGGGCACATAGGGCACACCTTAGGGGTGACTTATATGTAAAAATAAGGTAGTTTAAGACTTTGGAAGTACCTTTAATTCCAAAGTCGAATTTGCATATAACTTTAATTTAAAAGCAGCCAGCAAGGCAGGCTTGCTTTTAAAATGACACTGGGCACCTCAGCAATGCACCTAGGTGTGCACCACCTATGCTGTGGTCCCTAAACCTACATGCCCTACCATATACTAGGGACTTATAGGTAGGTTAACTTAGCCAATTATAATTAGCCTAATTTGCATATCCATTTTACACAGAGCACAGGCCCTGGGACTGGTTAGCAGTACCCAGGGCACCATCAGAGTCAGGAAAACACCAGCATAAAGTGGAAAATGGGGGCAAAAAGTTAGGGGGCCTCTGCAATCAGCCCCAGTTTCTCACACAACCCCCCCCCCAGCCCACACGCCCAGGAGACTCAGCCCAACCCTGGGAGAGTCTTCCTGGCTTGTTAGGCGAGGAAGACAGTGAAGAAAACTGGCTGTCCCTTTGCAGGGCCTACTCTGCCTTATATCCTCCTGTCAGGGTCACTCCCTCTGGGTAGTGAAGCCATCCCAACAGTAAAAGGACCCAACCCAAACTGAAACTTCCCTCTAGGGGGGTCTTCCTCCTCTCTCTCTGCCAACTTGGGTAGTGAGGTGCCCACCTCCCCTACTCCAAACTTTGCTAGGGCAACACCTAGCTTACCCAAAGAGGTCACCCAACACTTGAGCAACCCCACCATGACCAACAGGGTCAGGGGGCCTACTTTGCTATTGGCCTTGGGGTCTGCCTCCCAGGCCAAGTACAGTGCTGCCTGGAAGGCTAGCACCCAGCAGAGGCTACTGACAGCTGTCAGTACCCAGAACCACACCCTAAGCTCTCCACTGACAGGTGGCTGAGCTGCTTTAGGGGCATCTTTGGGGTCCTGGCACCCCTCTTGCTGTCTAGAGTGGGGGGCTACCACCTCCTGTGGCAGACACCCTCCTTCCACTCTCCCTTCTGTCAGTGCAGGGGCAACACCCTGCATCTGGACAGCTGCCTGACTACTCAGGACTTCCTTAGGGTCAGGGGAGGCCTCACCAGTGCCAACTCTGGGCTTCCCCCCTACTGGGGCAGAAGGCCTTTGGCTCCCTGGAACTCTCTTTAAGAGTGGCCTACCCTTCCTTTTCTTCTTTCCTTTTCTTGGGGACCCCTGTCTCCTAACTGTAGGGACTGACTCCCCAGGACTTTGGGTTGGGGGGGCGCCCTGGGCGACCACCCCATCTGTGACCAGACTCACCTCTGGGAGGTCATTGCCCAGGATACAATCTAGGGGAAGGTCAGCACTGACTACCACCCTAATCCAGTCAAGGATACCCTCCCTCTCTAGGGGCACTATGGCTACAGGTTTGGAGGTGACCTCCCCTGTGGCTATCCTGACTTTCTTTGTCTTTCCTGGGACATACATGTCTGGGGTCACTAACCGGTCACTCACTACAGTGTGACTGGCACAGGTGTCTCTCAGGCCAGTGGTAGGGATCCCATTCACTTGAATGTGGTGGAAGTGCCTACTCCCACCCTCAGGGATCACCAGCTTACCATCTGGTCCTGTCTCCCAGCACAATGCTAGGAGGACTTCATCATCTGAGGAATCCTCCTCTATGGCTACACTGGACAGCCCAGTGCTAACCACCTTCTTTGGACAGGCTGCATCTCCTCTGAAGTGACCTGTCTGCTGACAGTCAAAGCAAGCCCTCCTGTCCAAGAGTTTTTTTAACCCTGGGTCTCCCTGTCTCTGCTGGTCAGAGTGGGAGTGGGATTTACTCTCCTCCTTTTTAGGGTTCTGGGGTACAGAGGGAGTCTCTGTGGTGGGCTTACCACCTCCCTCCTTAGGTTTTTGGGGACCTGTCCCCCCCTTCTTGGAGTCTCCCCCCTGGGACTTGACAACCACCCTGGTTCTCAACCACTCATCAGCTGCCTCCCCTAGCTCTCTAGGGTTGGTCTGCTTAGAGTCCACTAGATGCTGGCGTAACCTTTCTTGGATACAATTGGTCAAGATGTGCTCTCTCATGATCAGATTGTATAACCCCTCATAAGTATTTACTTTGTTGCCAATAATCCAGCCCTCTAGTGCCTTTAGTGAGGTGTCCACAAAGTCAACCCAAGACTGGGTACTGACCTTCTGGGTGTCCCTGAACTTCATTCTATATTGCTCTGGGGTCAGACCAAACTTCTTGACTAAGCACCTCTTCATACTAGGGTATGAATCTGCCTCCTCCCCCCTTAAGGTCAGAAGCCTATCCCTCCCTGAGTTGGGGACCAACTCCCACAAAAGGGAACCCCAGTATTGAGGCCTAACCCTTCTCATTTGGAGTGCCCTCTCAAAGGCCCCTAGCCACTTATCTATGTCATCCCCCTCTACATAAGCAGGAACTACCCCCTTGGGTAATCTGGGGCAAACTCCCCCACCCATGGACACCTCAGCTTCTTTATCGCTGCTTCCATCTTTTTTTTCTTTGTATGCCCACTTTTTCTTTTCTAGGGCCAGCTTCTCTGCTTCCAAAGCTATGTAGGCTAGCTGGGCTTCCAGCTCTCTTTCCCTGATGGATGGGTTCTCTCCTCCTGAAAGGACCCTCTTCCTACCACTAGCTTTGGGTCTGCCCCTAGTGACTGTATCCAGTGAGGACCGTTCCTCCTCTTCCTCACTTGGGGTCTGATGCCTTCCCTCCCCTGAATGGTTAGAGTTAGCATCTTCCTCTTTTTCTTCCCCCTCTGGAGCTTCCTCTGTCTCTACCTCTTGGGCCTCAGCCCATGCTTTCAGGGATTTAATCAGGATTTCCTTCCTGAGATTAGTGGTTGCAGGCAACCCCCTCTCAATACACAACCCCCTAAGCTGGACTACTGTCAGTGTGGGTAGGCTACCCAGATCAAGCTCCATGGTTCCCTAGTTTTGTGTCAACAAAAACTTTTTGCAAAAATTGGAAACAAGAATTTAGAAAAATTACAAAAATTCAATAATTGAAATTAATCCAAATTAATTTAAAAAAAAAAAAAATTAAAATTAAAAATTAAAAACAATTTTTGCACTAGGACAATTTAAAGGATTTTTAATTTGTTTTATCTAAAACTGTAACGTGATATTGAACACAAGTACAGGATCCCGTCGCTGCTTCCAATTATGTTGGAAAATGGGTTATTGATAGGGCAGGTAGGTACCTACACCTAGCAACAAGCCACAAACCTCCACAAAAGTACAGTTAGGTCTCAGTAAATTAATCCCAGCTCTACCCTTGGTAGCTTAGCATCGAGCGTCAAGGCTTAACTTAGGAGACAAAGTGTAAAGCATTCAAATATCACAAAACAGTAATTAAATAAAACACAGGAAACAGTTTAAAAATCCAAAACCAATTTATAAAAATAGCTTATATTTTTATCTTTAAAATGACACAAAAACGATTAAAATCGGTTCAGGGGAACCGGAGATATGAATTTTTAAAGTATTATTATTTTCTAGCGCCCAGAAACGAAAAGCGCCAATCGGGTCATCTGGTTGCACCAGGACCGGGACAAAGTCAAACTTTCAGGCCGACCGCGATGGAGCCCTGCTCGGCTACAGGTCGCGGGAGGCCTCGGTTAAAAAGTTACCTTCTGACTTAGTCTCTTTTTCGATGTTTTTCTTCACCGGGACGAACCTGCCAGTTGGATCCGACCTCCTGGAGCCCTTGTCCGGATACGCGAAGTCGGTTTCCTCGGTGGTGATTTCTACCTTCGGACTTAGTCGTTTTTTCGAGATGAAAATCCTTCGACCGGGGTAAACCTGGATCTTGATCCGACGTCCGTGGAGCCCTTCTCGGATACGATGGCTGGAAGGTCCCGGTCAACTTTTTACGTTCGGACTTAGTCTTTTTTTCGGATGTTTTTCTTGACCGGGACGAACCACGAAGTCAGGCCGGGTCGCGGTTGAGGCAAGCCGGCTAGAATTTCCGCGTCGAGTCGGTCACTTTATGGAGCTTTTTTCTAAAATTTCTCCAATCTTTTCCAAACTTCTGGGGCTTCACCCAGATGTTCTTTTAAGGTTCTTTTGGGGTCCACAGCTCACCCCAAGGGTCCAGAAGTTCTGTGATGGTCCTTGGGAAGTGCGGACTTCAACTCCCAGAGTGCACCTGGCGCAAACTCCTTTTTGGCCACTGGGCAGTGGTCAGCTGGTCACTTTTTCAGGAGTTGGTGCAGGGGACTCTGGTTAGCAATTTTTCACCTGTAGCAAACAGGGAGTCCCTCCTTGAACCAGTGGAAGCCAGGCAAAGTCCTTCTTGTGGTGAAGCCCAAGTGTGCAGCTGGTGCAGTCTTTCTGAGTGCAGGGTCCAGGTGCAGGCCAGGGGTCCAGCAGGGCAGTCCTTCTTCTCCTTGTAGTTCTTTCTTCTTGAAATTTGGTGGGGATCTGAGGCGTGGGTGCAGGTCTGCCAGTTTTATCCTTGCTCCTGGGTGAAAAGCAGGGGGGCCCTGGTCCTCCAATCAGGGACAGGGTCGTCCCCCTGTGATGACCACTTCCTGGGAAGTGTGGCAAAAATCCATCCCAGAAGGCAACAGTCTCTAAAAATCCAAAATGGATGAATCTGATTTTTAGAGGAGAGATCTGGCTGAGCCCACCCACTGGTGTGGCTAAAAATCATAAACACACCCCTCTCCTGCCCTCTCCTAATCTAATCAAGGGGGCACCTAGCTGTCTGGGGTTGCAGGATGTGGGGGTGTTGCTGGGTGCTCCAGATGTCCTTCTCTGCCTTTGAAGACCAGTTTGGCAGCCCTCCCCCTTCCTGCTTCCCCATCTGCTGAGGGGAGATTCTCTCCCCCAAGCACATTCCTTTGTGTGAAGTCAGGCCACTTCACACCTCATTAAAGTAGCCTGGCAGAAGCTGCTGCAGGCTGGCCAATCAGAGCACAGCAGCAAAAACAATGCAGAGCTGAAATTGGCAACTTTTTAGGTAAAGTCTAAACTTTTTACCTGCACTAGTTATATTAAATCCAACAACTGGAAGTTGTGGGATTTATTATAACAATCAATTTGATACCAAATTCTTGGTATGTAACATTTAAGGAGACTTTAAAATTTTAAATAAAGTCTGCCCATTCTAGCCTATGAAGGCCATTTACTTCAATGAGGGAAAAACGAATTTGGCTGTTTTTACCTCACCAGGGCTTATAAATCTACTTTTATAAAGTCCCTGCTTATAGTTACATGGCACCCAGCCCTAGGGGCACATAGGGCACACCTTAGGGGTGACTTATATGTAAAAATAAGGTAGTTTAAGACTTTGGAAGTACCTTTAATTCCAAAGTCGAATTTGCATATAACTTTAATTTAAAAGCAGCCAGCAAGGCAGGCTTGCTTTTAAAATGACACTGGGCACCTCAGCAATGCACCTAGGTGTGCACCACCTATGCTGTGGTCCCTAAACCTACATGCCCTACCATATACTAGGGACTTATAGGTAGGTTAACTTAGCCAATTATAATTAGCCTAATTTGCATATCCATTTTACACAGAGCACAGGCCCTGGGACTGGTTAGCAGTACCCAGGGCACCATCAGAGTCAGGAAAACACCAGCATAAAGTGGAAAATGGGGGCAAAAAGTTAGGGGGCCTCTGCAATCAGCCCCAGTTTCTCACAGACGTCTTCGTAGGTGGCACATCCGGGGTGGTGTCATCACCGTCTTGGCACATTTCTCGGGTCATGAGCTTCTTTGTCCATGGTTAAATGTCCTTGTACATTCTTTCGTATACTTTTGTTTCAAAATCTGTATAAAACTTATACTAAGGCAACTAACATGCGGATGAGAACAGGATGAAATTGGCTACATGAAACGAAGGAAAAGAACAAATGCCGGGTCATGGCCCTTTACGAATCAGCACACTGAAAAACAGAGATAAATGCTTTAATATGAGAGCTAGGCAGCTAAATCCACAGCTCACGCTAACTTAAGGCCTATGGGTTTTAAATGCAATATAGCAAACGCCAATATAAGCTTGATTAATTATGATGCAAGCAATCATTTTTATGACTAACATTAGTTCACACACGATGGTATTTATATGTTTCATTGACATGATTCGAATACACGTTAAGCAACTACTATTTATTGTCGTTTTCTATTCAGCATTGTTAGGCATTTATATAACATTTCACGTTTAGCATATGTAATATTTAAACTACGCTCTCTCACATGGAGACATGTGTAACTTTATTGAAGATAGCTGGGTTAGAGAAGCATGGTTACCTAATTAACAAACTGGGAGACGGCAAGGATGCCTACCCATGTAGTGTGCAACAGAAATTACTGATCCAAACTCGAGACGTGCAAATCTCGTTTGGCTCCTCACAAGTAACAGACCCAGTGGAGCTAAAATTGCACCATCTCTGATGCATGCTTTACATTGACTTGTGGTTATCTTACTTCTACAATTAGACAATCCCAGACCTAATCAGGATGTTTGGCAGAGATAACTGTGCTAATTAGAAGGAGAATAACTGGGCAAATTAATTAACTCCAATGGGGGAGTAAATTACGCTGTTACTTGTCATGTCAAAGACTGCAGAAGACATTCCGAAAATCGATCACAAAAAGACACCAATATCACTAGGTTGGTATTGCTAGCTACAATCTCTAATGCCTTAAAGCAGGTTTTCACTCTGGCAGAAAAAATACTGTGGATCAAACAAAATATCGTGATTGTTCATCCTCCATCAAAGAAATAGAAAAAAAACACTTTTGCAAAACAAACTATAGAGCGTGTCAAACATACCGATACTAAGCCCTACTTGTATAATTTGGTAACACATTTGCCAGAAACTTAGTGAATTACACACCTGTTCTTGAAAATGTAATTAATACAAAGATCGTAGGGCTTTTATTCTGTAAATAGACATTTTGTACCCCAAACAAGTATAGGGTGAGATCGGGAAATTCAAAAGGAAAATCTATTAAGAAATGAAATGCCACAGTGGGCACATTAAACGTAAAATTAGAAGCAGGTTTGAGTTACACCTTGATTCACAAAAATAGACAAGGATCCACTTTGACTTAAAACCTCACAAGAGCCTTCGTCACCATCAGTCATCCCATACTACTGCGTACCCTGCAGGAGGCAGGTTTTAATCAATGCTTGATTGAATAAGATCATTCCAAGAGGTCAGAAGTCAGACTATTATTATGCTTCTGTTCACCTCCTAACCCCAAACCCCAGCTGTTGTGTACCCCAAATATCAATATTATCCCCATTTCTTTTCAACATATACACAAGGCCTCTGGTCAAACTTCTCCACTCGGCTAGGACAAGCTTCTGCGTGTATGCTCATAAGTATCTGCATTTTGGGTTAGTAAAACATCTCTCAGGCTTGAAAGAAACTGAAGATGTGGCAAAATGTTTCTGACTCATTGGCGAATTTTGGAGAACTATCTGAAGCTTCACCCTACCAAAACAGAGTTTTGTACCTCAAATATCAATATTACCTCAAATATCAATATTATTCCCATTTCTTTTCAACATATACACGAGGCCTCTGGTCAAACTTCTCCACTTGGCCAGGACAAGCTTCTGCGTGTATGCTCATAAGTATCTGCATTTTGGGTTAGTAAAACATCTCTCAGGCTTGAAAGAACCTGAAGATGTGGCAAAATGTTTCTGACTCATTGGCGAATTTTGGAGAGCTACTGAAGCTTCACCCTACCAAAACAGAGTTTTGTCTCATCTTGGCAGGCCTTTCCACCTGAGGCAGTATCTTCTGGAGCCCACCCACGGGCTCTCCCAACAATGCACCAGCAATATCTGTATGAAACTTAGGTATCATTCTGGAGCCATATCTCTCATTGGACATTCTAGTTGCCTAGGTGCCCAAAACTTTTTTTTTCTACAGTTAAACACAGGTGCTTCCTTTCTTCACGCTACAGTGGTACATTATGGTGATACATGTTCAAATTCAATCACATCTGGGTTATGGCAAAGTAATTTCATGTGGCAGCCCCTGTGAAACAACTGCATCACCTAAAACTAGTCCAAAATTCTATTGCCAGAACAATCAGTGACCTCTCTTGCAAGGACCCTTCTCACCAGTCCCTAGACCCTTGTATTAGCTCCCCACCCAAACAAGACTCTTTTTAAAGCCTTTGTGTTACAACTCTGGCCATTTGGGGAAACAAGTTAAAATAGCATATTCCCCTCTCATTGCATAAACCTATCAATGCTTTTTGTTTATTTCTAAATCCAGAAAACTCGTATGATAATATGACAACATTGCTTTCTCTGTAGTAGAATTTAACGCCTAGTGCTCGCTTCAATTTATGTTGCACTTTGATTCAGATACTCCCTTCTTCTCTGATTTTAACTTAGATTATCTCTGGTCCCCTTGCGGTGCTCTTGTTATGTGCTTTTCTACAGCATCTTAAAGATTTGCATTTGAATTCTTCTTAAGTACATTTAACATAACATCAGCACAGTTGAAACAAGCCAAATAATAATTTTGGATGCTTGAGGGCCTTTACCATCCCAACCTTTATGTCAACTAAGAAAAAAAGACAACCGAAAAACAACAGTAGAGATTAAATAAACTCCTAACACAACAAGAGCAGCGCAAAATAAAAAGTGAAAATAATAGGAGAAAGGACCATAAACTGACTTAAATCAATAGTGCGGAAGGGCATATTGACAATTAACAGAATGCCCTACTGTGCCTGCTATACCCTTACCATGCATGCTAAATCTGATCACAGGCAAAGAGAGATGGTTGTTTATGACTGCCATAAACTCTATTTTACACAGAAAAGATGTGGAGCAGGATGAAATCGAATGGCATCTGTTCTTGCAACATGCATGCAAACGAATCATTACCATGTCCCAGCGTTGTTTGTCTAGGATCTCCAACCTTTACAATGATAAGAGCTACTTATGTTCACTGAAAATCATCTTGAGCTACTAAAATTGTTAGAATTATAATAGTGACTACATCAAACAACTTTACATTAGTGGGCACCATTTACAACATTACCAGCAGTGAGAACTCAGTGCATCAGACACGGTTATCAGCAGTAAAGCAAAAAATAATTTGTCATTGTGGAATGTCTCCACATGGGTTACATATAACAGCCATAGTTGCTATGAGCTTGGCATCAGAGTAATAAAATTAGAAATAAGTCTCCCTAGTATGGCATGATATATCACTCCAAATATCATCCTTAAATATGTTTGAAGATGCAGTCATCTTTCTCCAAACATCAGCTTTTGAGTTCTGAAAACACACACACTTGTATCTTGAATATACACTTTTCAATTCTGATATATATTTATTAGTTCAGCCAAACAAAAGCTTCTCATTTACTAGGCTGGTCTGCACTGAAGAGAGCTACTTACAGGTAGCTGGAGAGCTACCAGTAGCTCAGAGCTACTTGTTGGAGAAGCCTGGTCTGTAGCCTTACTGGCCATAGGCAATGCACAATCCACTTTTCTGGATACTGAGCACTGCGGGAACTTTCACTTAACAATGTATTAAGCAGCATTACAACCTCCCATCCTTCAGCCCACATACATCAGTAGGTTTGTTGACCCCCCCCCTTTCAAGAGTAAACCTTCTTCTATTTGTAATCTCTCCTTTCTTTTCCCAAAAACACATGCACTCTTGTTTATAAAAGTGCTATACACTAAAAATATTTAGAGAGTCAGACAACTATTGTAGTGACTACCACAGAGTAAATGAGCCCAGCACACAGATTGTAGGGACCACTGCAGAATGAATAAGCCCAGTGGATGGTAGACACGCAGATATGCAGTGGCTTCCAGTATTTGCATTTTAAATGAGACTGGGCAGAAAGAGCAGAACCAAAAGAGGATTGCAACTCACTCAGTTGTAAAACAACATATGCCTTGATTCTACCGAAAGGGAAACTGCCCAAGACTTCTAGAATAGGAGGCAGAGCACTCAAAACATGTGGTGCCCATATTTCGTAAAGGAATGGTCCATATTATGCTAACTGTAAGAAATTAGGCTATTATTTGATAGTTGTGAAGGATGTGAGTTCTTCATAAGTAATAAATCTGCAACATTTTCTTTACTCAGAACCAAGTACCCCATTATAGCACTTAACTCTCTCAGGGTAGTGTGGCAGAGTACTCCAAGGCCTTCTCTGGGGAAGTGAGTGGGCTTGTACCCCTAGATTGCTGGTTCACAATACAAAACGCACTCAATAAATCATTGTTCAGTTGGTGTTTTTTCTTATAAAAAGGAGAAGTATATTATTACGTATATATTACTAAATACTATGATTAATTACACATACTTATAATCAGGTAGATAGAAATACCTTTGGTGACAGTCTCAGAAGAGGTCACATCCCCAGCAACCTTTGAACCCAGAATCATAACCCCTCGACCTATACTAGGTACAGTATCACAATGTAAGGGCGTGACATTATTAATAAGGCAGGCCTACTGGCTTTGTCAGGGTGTCCCCACATTAGTAAGAGCAGAAACATGTTATACTCCATCGCTGAAATCAATGAAGATACTGCCAACATTCACTACTATTCACTGTAATTTAAAGCCCTGCATTGTCAATCATCAACTTTGTAAATAAAGCATTCCATTGAGTAACATGCGCATGAGTCCTATTTCTACCTTTATAATACAGGTACTGTAGCTTTAGGCCCAACCAACAGGGGTCCCTACACTCTGGAGCCTGTGTGCAAAAGTATCAGCTCCGGGAATGCTTTGAAACCATCAAAAGAGTCTCTGATGAGACAGGGATTTAATCCCCTTGGAGACTTAGATTACTTTTAGGGAAACATCTAGAGGTGGCTGCTGCACATTCTGTAGCCCCCATATGGCATTAAAATTGTTAATGGAGGATCCTGCCCACCATAAAAGTGAACATACACATTTTTGCAGTCCTTTCTGGGACATTCTTAGGTCCATCAGAGTGAATACTAAATAAGCGGCTTTGCCAGTGACCAAGATGCCTGTTTAGTCCTAGTGACCTCACAACGCATTTGCTGTTTCATGCTTTGTACCCCTGCCTTCTTTATGGGGCACCTGGCAAATGCAGCATTAGGGAGGCAGCGCAGTGAGCCTACTGTTACCCAGCTGACTAACTGCCTCATCTACACTGCCTGTGCTGGCACTGGAACCTGAATTTTTCTCCTGTCCTTTCCATTCTGGCGCAGGCAGTTTTGGTATGGCAGGGAGCCCTCAAACACAGGCATAGAGAACAGAGGCCACACACACCACACCACTAGAGGAGCACAGGTGTTTTCACTGTCGGTCCTATGGTGATGTGCCCTGGGCCAATTCTCTCACCATAAAAAAAAAAAAAAAAAATGCTAAAGAGTAAGTTATGCATGTGATCTTAAGTAACAAGGCATGAAACAAAAGGAGACCTCAAGGCGTTGAGGCACAGATATGGTGTTTCTTTAATATTATACTTACATACTGATGAAACATGTTATTCCTGACAGTCTTAGGGTGGTCTTTCTCGCCAGCTTTTGTGCCTACTGCTACTTTTCTGACCTCGTTTTTGCTGGCTTTATAAGTCTGTGCACTTTACCACTGCTAACTAGTGCTAAAGTGCTCCTGCTCCATCCTTAAAACGTGGCAACATTGTTTTATCCTCAATTGGTATATATAATTTACTTAAAAGCCCCTTGTAAAGAGTAGCCAGAGCCTGTAAATTAAATGCTACTAGTGGGCCTCCAGCACTGATTGTGCTACCCACATATATAGTCCTCTAACCTTCTCTCAGGTCTGCCATTGCAGAGCCTGTGTATGCAGTTTTGCACTGCCATGTCGACCTGACAAAATAACCCTTATGCTTTCCCCAAAACTTCCCTTTTTAGATATATGTCACCCCTAAGGTAGGACCTGGGCAGGGTGCATTGTATTTAAAAGTCAGGACATGCACTTTTAAGGTTTACCTTTCCTGGTAGTGAAAAACTCCCAAAGTCATTTTTCACTAATGCAAGGCCTATCCCTCCCATAGGATAACATTGGGATTGCCTTATTACAACTTAAAAGTGTAATTCATAATTTGGAAGAGCTAAACTGTTCCAGTTTGGTGTCTCTAGAATCACAATTTAAAATCACAATTTATGGTGAATTTGGATTTTAAATTACAGTTCTGAAAATGCCACTTTTAGAAAGTTGGCATTTTCTTTCTTTAGCCATTTGTTGCCTGCTGCCTGTTTCTGAGCACATTTGTGGTGGGTGACAGCTGCACTTTGTGTATTTCCCCTAGACAACCGCACCCTTTGGGAGCTTATGTATGGCGTGATGGGCTATCCTTGGCAGGATGAGAGGAAGGAGCCAGGCAGGAGCCAGGCACAGCCTCACTTACACACACACACACACACCTACACACACACACACACCTACACACACACACACACACACACCTACCTACCTACCTACCTACCTACCTACCTACCTACCTGCATAACCCCCTGTAGTGAGTCTGGTGTCAGAGCAGGAAGGACAGGGCCGTTCTGCACTTCAAAGGCCTGTCTTTGAAGTCTCCCACACTTTCAATTTAAAGGCCCAACTGACTATAAGTACTTGACCTCTGACACTACCATGTCAGTATACTTCTGGACCTGTAAAGACTCTGTCAGGAAGAAGAACTGCTGCGCTGCTGAGGTACTGCCACTCTGCTGGACCGCTTCTATGCTGGGCTCTTGTTTTGCTTTGCCAGGATGAGAAGGACTGGACCTGCATCACTGTTTTACTGTTTGAAGTGTTGCACAA
This sequence comes from Pleurodeles waltl, assembly GCF_031143425.1. Lineage (NCBI taxonomy): Eukaryota > Metazoa > Chordata > Amphibia > Caudata > Salamandridae > Pleurodeles > Pleurodeles waltl. Next base: position 1,202,033,487 of record NC_090444.1, read on the forward strand.
ATACTTTACACATTTTGTTAATTCTGAGAGCTCTGTGCCATGCAACCACCGGGTGAGCACAGGTTAATTTAGGGGTGGCTGATGCCTTACCCTAACTTGGATTGTGGTTTTCTGCTTGACCAAGGCTTACACCACCAGTCAACCAGCAACCCAATTTCTAACACTAAAGTACTGCCCGATATTGTCCAGAAAATCAACATCAGATTAATCTCATAGTTTTTATAAACTGTCTGTGATCCTTCAAAACCCTTATTAGGTTTGAATGAGTGCTTAACATCCTGTCTATTGTAGAAATGATTATAATACTATCCAAGACTTCTCTTGGCCCTCTAATACCTAAAACCATACATAAAGTTCAGATCATGCTATCTAATGTACACATCCAAGGCTACACTTCAGCCTTTGGCAGTATGGATCTCCAAATAAGTGACCAGGGTCTCCATACTGCATCCATTCAGGCCACAATTATATTCAGGATGGTAGCCAGTACCAAACAGCTGATGTTCATGTTTCATATTCTTTGGCTTCCCTGTAATGTAGTCATTAAGCTAGTCAGCTTATTATTTAGTCATAGTTAGCAACCTGCCTTTCAACTATATGTTCCAATTCTTGCCCCTTTAGACAAATGTATACATTGCAGACACATACATATGTTGTGATATTGTTTTTGCATTCATCCATCCTTTTTTGTCTTGGAATACCACTGTTCGAGGCATTTATCTCGGACCACATACATTGTCTAACAGTGCTCCAGTACCTAGGTGGCACTACTCTTTATTATGTTTCAAAAACAAACCTTTCTTGTTCTAATTCAGCAAACACCAGTGGAGACAAGACAACTGAGTGCCAACCAGCACCAGAATGTGTGGAAGACCTCAGAAGAACTTCACGGGCTTCATAATCCCATAACAGCCTATTCTTTGCTGAGATCTTTCCTAAAACTATGGAAGCAGCTTGAGTTATTTAAGGATGTGTGGGGGCGGCTGAAGCTCAGCGTTGAGGAGATCAACAGTGTCGCTCTTTACAAGCAGTTTTCTGAGCTCTATCGGTGAGTTTAACTGAGAATACATGCAAGATATATATGGAAAAAATACTGTATGCTTGTTGTGTCTATAGTCTTTAACTAAGGCCCTTCTTCATTTTGTTCTAAACTCTTTTGTTTTCAGTATATGTAAATAAATTATAGATAAATGTTAAGAACTGACTACAAGCAAGGAGTGACTTCCAGGCACAATCCTGATTGAGGTTATTGATTTAATTGTTCCTTTCCTCCTCCTGTGTGGGCTCACCTGTGGGAGCTGGAAGCCCTGTCCAGACTTTCTCTTTGAAAAGTGTTGATTTCATACATTAGTGCTGGGAAAGCCACACCACTATCAGGCTTTCAGTGATAACAAAAAGCTCTGACAATAGAAGGGGCTAAGCCTACTGGCCTCATTTGCCTCCTCCCACAGTCTCCCTATAAAAGAGCTACTTATAAGGTCAGTAAATTGATTACTGATAATTAGGAAAACACCTGTTATTTATAGCATAGTGAAAGTATCACTCTGTAAAAACTAACAATTACGATCATCAAAAGTACATTTGGCAAACAGGTAGACCCTATCTCAAATGAATGGGTGGGGACCCACTTCATTTTTACTTTTCTTTTCTTTTATGTTTATCCATATTATCTATCTATATTTATTTATCTACTGCAGGCAAGTAGTGGCATAATATTCTCCAAGGAGCTCCATGACTTATAGAGGTACAAGGCAGATTGTAGCATGAATCTATATAGAATTCTTTAGTGACATTCAATATTCTTAGAATGTACAGTTCAGACTACATCATTTTGGATTACATAAATGCAAGAGTGCTAACCAGAAGAAGGTTAGTCTAAGATCTAAATGAATGGAGTGAGTCAGTGGTACGTGAAATACACATTGAATGACACTTCTAGTTCTAATCTAAAGCAGGTTGCAGTGTGCCTCTCATTATACTATTAAATGTAATGGGGTGAGATAAACTTATGATGAATTATATCAGTTACATTTTCTTGGACTGATTCTTACAAGTTCCTGTGCAGTGCACACAAATACAAATCAGCACTTCAGGAGGATTCCAATCATATAAGTTGTATAACAAATTCTTACATTAAGATTGGGGTAACAAATCCAGGATATGTTTAACAATCAAACAATGCATTTGGAATTTGGTAAATGTATATGATCCTTGTTCTCCAGGTGTCTCTGGTCATTTTCAATTCCCCCACACTCTCCACATACTCTTGCGGCAATGTATGCTAATGTACTCATTGTGTTTATGAAGAACCTTGTGTTTTAAATGGTGTAATAGAAATTGAATAAAATATGGGTTTGAAGTGACAGATATTCTATATATTCCTTATTTTATTTAATCCTTTATTTATCTTTTGAATGTGTTTTTAATATATAGAACACAAATGACAGGATTCACCAGCCATTACCTAAATAGGCAGTTTTCATCTGTTGTCTCATTCTAAAATCCTCAGCTCATTGGATACTCTGACAAAGCCCTTTGGTAAAATACTGTGCTGCCTCCTAGCCACTCCACATGCAAGATCCAGCAGGGTTACCCTCTGTTTTTGTTCCTTTTAAATGGATATGTTAGATCTTTGCAAAATCTACTTAGGGGTGTAGAGTGCAGTTTCAGACCCATGCAGACAACATTCTGGTACTTATTAAGATTGAGTGAAAGTACTGACAATGCCAACTTGCTGATTTGCAAAGATCAGAAAAACAGTTATATAAGAGTTACCTTCTACTTAATGGGTCTAAAATGGAAGGTATGCAGTTTGGTTTGGACCAAGTGCCAGATTTGAGAACCTGATAAAATATTTCTTCTCTCTGGACTTTGTGGGCAATGTAGTGAACTGTACAAAAAGAACAGAGGATGGACGGAATGCTGAACAATGCAAACATTCACCCCCAGTCACAGAGATCTGGGTTTAATCCCTCATTTTATTTTTGCTCACCACACCACCCCAGTTTGGACCCAGCCATATGCAAATCAGTCTTGACCCTGTTTATCATGGGAACAGTCCAGCCCGAACTGCCAAGCCAGGTCCTCCCAGGACCAGAAACAAGCATCCTAGGACCGGTTTCAGGGTATCACCCCTTCATCAGCTAGGCTGACACTATTATTAATAAAACAATACAAAAATGCCAAAAATCCAATACGTAGACCCTCAGACATACAATTTTATAGATTTAGATGAAAACAGCGCATAGAAGCGCAAAGCGCCAACTGTGGTTATCAGGTCGCGCTGGACCGGGACAAAGTCACAAGTTCAGGCTGACTGCGATGAAGCACGAGGCATTTACAGGGACCCACTTGGGTCAGCCGAACACACTACCCTAAATCCTGGTGCTCAGTCTGCGCAGCATTACCTTGCAAGGCTTTGCATCGTCCAGCGTCAGTTCCAAGAAGCTGTACGGTAAGGGTTTGCAGGGCTTGAAGTCGGTTTGCATTGATCCCGGGGAACGGTGTGGCAAGGTGTTTTTTAAAATTGTTTTTATTGAGTTTAAGCATAATACAGAGAAAATCAAGACACGTACTACAGACAGCGCAGATGGAGGAAGGGGAGAGGGTAGCAAGGAGGAATGGTGACAAGGTTATACAACAGATCTTAAAACTATTTCAACCATTAGGCACAGCCCACTTACATTGCAGTGTTCACACATTGCTCTATTGATGGTACACATCTCCATTTGATGTGGAGAGTAACTTTCTATATAAGACGGAAGGGCGATAGGGAGAATGGGTGCTCAGTGTACCGAATACTGTGTTAGTGTAATATATGTTCAAGTCACTTCGGCAAAGCGGGCATGCAGGAGACAGGGGGCATGTGTCTGCCCTTCGAGTACTGTGGAGCTTCTCTACTATGCATAAAGAATAGAAATGGTTCCCAGATATGTGTGAGCGGGAGCGAACTGGCATCTGCTCCCAGTACATGGAGAGTTGTGTTTGGCAGTATGTGATGTCCCGTAGCCAAGCCTTGAGAGTGGGAGGTAAGCACCGGCCCCAGTGCATGGCAACTCTATGTTTGGGCAAGAGCGTAGCTATGAGGCGACAGTCCTGAGCAGGACCATCTTTCGAATAACCCTAGAGCCCCACTAGTGGATTGCTCAGCAGCACATATTCTGTAACAGTGCGTATATGTTTGAAGATTCCCTCCCAGAACCGCACCACCCCAGGGCATTCTCAGAAGAGATGCAGAAAGGTGGCTTGTGGTGAATTACAATGCAGACAGTGGGCTTCCTCCATGAGCCCCATCTGGTGAAGCTGGTGGGAGGTGCGGTACAGGCAGTGTAGGAACTTAAAGTGTATTAGTCTTAGTCTATAGTTAGGTGACAGATGTTTCATCTGATCTCAGCAATAGGACCAGGGAGGTGCAGGGAAGGTGATATGCAGTGTTCGACATGTTGCACGTAGTTGGTGGTACAGCAGTGATTTTAGTGAGGTGGTGTGTGCAGCCACTGAGGGTTCGAAGGGTGGGATAAAATGGCCATTTGTGTAGAGATCAGAGAAGGGGCCAGATGTATGACCATTTCATTTTGCGAGTTTTGCGAGTCTCTAATTGTGATTCATTGTGAAACGCAAATAGAGACTCACAAAATGAAATGTACAAATGTGTCTGAGACACATTTAGCGATTCACAATTGACCTACCTCATTATTATTCATGAGGGAGGACGCAATTTGAGACCCCATTAAGAATGGCCGCACTCAGAGGGATGGTGGCCTGCTTTTTTTTAAATAAAGCAGGTTTTCCTTAAAGAAAAACAGAATGCATTTCGATCAAAAAAATGAAAAGTTTTCTTTTAATTTTTTCAGAGTAGGCAGTGGTCCGTGGGATCACTACCTGCTCTGAAAAAATATGTTTGCTTGCATTCACAAAGGAGAAGGGGACCCACAGGGACCCCTTCCGGTTTGCAAATGGATTACCACCAACTTAAAGTTGGTGGTAACTGTGATTGTTTTGCGACTGCAGTGACGGTCACAAAATAATCTTACATGGCCCTGCGACTCACTGTTAGGAAGGGACGCCCTTGGCACGCCCCTTCCTAATAGCTACTCGCAAAAACATTTTGCGATTCAGTAATGGATTACTGAATCACAAAATGGGATCTGTACATCCGGAAATGCCTTTTTCTGATTGCAAACGGTCTGATTCTGCGAATCAGGCCGTTTGCAGCCAGGAAAAAGCATTGTACATCTGGCCCAAGGTCTTAAGGTCCCTCCTATATGCCTTTGCCCTGGTGCCAAAATCAAGTGGGGGCGGGTAATTGAGGGTTATAACCGATCGGGATGGAAGGAGATTACATGTCAGAAAGCCAATGTGTTTTCGCAAACTATCCAAACCCAAGCATAAATAGTCAACTGTGTCTGCAATGTGGTTAAAGGCCAAGGATTGGCATGGTCTGTTTCGATGGCCATGTGTGGTTGAAAGAACATCAGATGGATCCAATAGTGCAAAATGGTGCCTGGGCGCACATAGCATAAAGTGGCATGTCTGGAGCAGCCAAGCTGCCTTGAGAGAGTGGTAGAGTGAGAAGTTCCCATCTGATTCAGGGTTGTTTTGCCAGCCCATGTTAATGCTACCAAATTGGAGCTTAGACGTCGAAAGAAGTGTGCTGTGAGAGGAAGGGTGATGTGGAGGAATAGGTGTGCGGTGAGGCTTTGCTTGGCTTGCTGTCGCTTTGTGTCGATCCTGGGGAGCTGTGCAGCGAGGCTTTGCAGGGCTTGACGTCGCTGTGCATCGGTTCCAGTGGGCTGGCAGCTGCATGGCGGGGCTTTGTGGGGCTTTGCGCCTCCCGACTTTGAGTCAAGTGACGCCTCCAGCGGTGGGGAGAGGCTTTGCAATGCTTCACTACAGTTCAGATGAACACCACAGAAGATAGAGCACCTTAGGCCCACTTCCAAGGCAGGGCAGACTGATAGCGTGTAGAGTCCAGGTGCAGATGGCTCAAGACTGTGATGTCCCTGAGACATGGGAACAGAGGGCAAGCTAACAAGCCCTTGGAGATCACTTGTGGTGGGAAGGCAGAGTACTTCCAGCAGAGTCATGGAGCAGCAGGCAGCAATGCAACTAGCAGAAAAGCAGTCCTTCCAGAAAAGCAGTCCAGTTGAGTTCTTTGGGCAGCACCACAGTCCTTCTGACAGAGTCCACTGGTAGGTCCAGAAGTGTCTGATTTTATATGCCTTTGAAGTGGAGGAGACCTCAAAGAGTGGTTTTGAAGCCCAGTCCCGTCTCACAGGAGATCTGTGAGGGGTTATCAGTCCTTTGTGTGGGGTCAGGCCACTACCCTTCGAAGTGAAAGTGAGAGCCCCTCCACCCTTCCTGCCCAGTAAGACCCACCAGTATGCAAATGAATGCAGATGCAGTCAAGTGTCCTATGTTTATGGCTGTCTGGATGGAATGGACAAAGGGAGCTGTCACCCAGCACAGACCAGACGTGGATTGGAGACAGACTGTAAGGCACAGAAAGCAGTGAGAGCCGGGGAATGCCTACTTTCTCAAAGTGGAATTTAAAAAATAGAAATGTTAAATCCAACTTTACCAGTAAGCAGGATTTCTCACTACCATTACAAGCATACCAAACATTAAAACGCCACTCCTTTCAGATCAGAAATTACCACTTAAAAGTATATAATGGAATTTCCAATGCTGGCCTATGAGAGGAGCAGGCTTATCAATAATGAAAAACAGTTTTGGTAGTTTTTCACTACCAGGACATGTAAAACTTAAAAGTACATGTCCTGCCTTTTAGATACACTGCACCCTGCCATGTGGGCCCCATAGGGCCCTACCTTAGGGGTGACATATGAAATTAAAGGGGAATTTCAAGGCTTGACAAAGGATTTTAAATGCCAAGTCGAGGTGGCAGTAAACCTGCACACACAGGCTTCGCAATGGCAGGCCTGGGACATGGTCAGGGGCTACTTATGTGGGTGGCACAATCAGTGCTGCAGGCCCTCTAGCAGCATTCAATTTTTAGGCCCTGGGCACATGTAGTGCACTTCACTAGGGACTTATCGGTAAATTAAATATGGCAGTTGGGTAGGAGCCAATGTTACCATGAAGAGGGAGCACAAGCACTTTAGCACTGGCAGCAGTGGCAAAGTGCGCAGTCCTAAAACCAGCAAAAAGATCAAAAAAATGGAGGGAGGCAAGCAAAAGCTGGGGGATGACCACCCTAGGGCTGTCAGGTCTAACAATCATACTGCAAGCCTTGCTCATAAAAAGAAAAGAAACTATAAGAACAGCAGCAAATCCTTCTTTACTTACACAGGTGCGGCCCACAGTAGGTGGCAGCAGTGCAAGCTACACACACACACACACACACACACACACACACACTTGCATGCACAGACACACCCACCCATACTATCCCTCCACCCGACCAGGGCCAGATTATATGTATTCACCGATTGCACCCTAAATGTGGAACAGAAATTCATTCCTTGTGTAAACAGAGAAATACCATTTTTATAATCCCTGCTCTTTCTGCTCTCTGTGTCCATCTTTAGAGTGGATATTCTGTACCCTAGTCTCAAAGCACTAGCCAGGCAGATGGGGAAAGAAGACGAGTTTGAAGCACTCTTGACGAGCACGCAGAACATACATCCACCAAAAGGAGCCTCGGAGATTACTATCAGGAGCCGCCAGGTAAGGAGAGTTTTTGTAGGTCTGTCTGCCAAGGAATACTTTCCACTGTGTAATATGGTGTGGGAGCACATGTGCTGTTTAGAGGGCAGAACTTTGAATAGAGGATTGTTTTTTGAAGAGACAGCAGCTGCATGGTGTAGGAAGGGCACCCAACCATCCGCAGCAAAACCTCTTGGGGTCACTTTCCCAGGATAATAGACCACATGGGCTCTGATAGTACAGATTCTCTACAAACGAGCAAGAAACACGACTCTCTGTAAGTGAGTCAGTGTGCCTTACTTTTCACCGTGTGAATACACTGCTTCATCGGGTAGCCGTATGTGACATGGGCCCACACCATGTGAGTTGTGTAAGCCTGTTAATTTGAAAGTTGAAAATTTTAGATATCTTGGTATTAAAAACTGAGGTTGATTCAATGAAACATCTGTTGTATGCGTGTGCCATAATCTTTCATTCTTAATATGCAAGGCTATATTTCATATAAACACATTATTTATAAATCTAGTACACTCTCTTGCTCGTTTTCTGCTTCCCCAAATTAAATTATTTGATTTTTCACATTTTCATCTGTGCTGAAATCGAATACTTCTAACTGGAAATTGCCATTTTACTGTCTATACATACCTGGTGGGCATAGGTTACTTTCAGTAGAAAACTTGATAAAATTTCAGTAGCTAAACATTCTAAACCACTGTTTGCTCGTCAATTGTTTTGGACACCTGTTGATGCTTGTGTAGCTACCCTTCTATAGACTATGAGGTAAAATTTTATATAATCTTTTATATACAATTATGTTGTGGCAGTTAATTTAATACAGTGGTAACTACATTTTTTTTTTTTTCAATTTATTTATCTCCTTTTATCCAATGGCGGCCGGCAGCTTTAGGAGGGAGGGGGGCGGGCGGGACACACACACACACACACTCATTCTTTCACACACAGGGACGCACGCACGCACGCACATCCATTAACAACACTCATACCATTCAAACATGCACGCACGCACCAAACATTCATTTTAAAAGATCACACACACTCATTCTTTCACACACACACACGCACGCATGCACATCCATTAACAACACTCATAACACTCAAACATGCACGCGCGCACCAAACATTCAATTTAAAACATCACACACATACACACACACACACACACTTACCTTCAGCCTCCAGGTCCCAGAAGGGTTGGGACTGCTGCCTTAAGGTCAGCCAATGAGGGAAGGCAGCAGTCCCAGCCTCGTCACAGAGTGAGACTGCTGACCCCACCCCACTCTGTGACGAAGTGTCACTGATTGACACTCGCCCTGGGCACTTCAGGGCTTAAACCTGAGGCACCAAGGGAGAGTGTCAATTGGTGACGGTTTCCTCGTCACCCAGGGGAGGGCCTCGAGGCACCTTTGCTGAGCCGAGGAGGTCACGCCCATAAGAGCTGTGACCTCCTCAGCCCAGCAAAATTCAGCTCAGGCAGCCAGGAGTGTGCGCAAATTGCGCACATCTGCTCCTGGCTGCCTCAGCTGAACATGGAGAGTGTCTGTCAGGCTGACCTTTGTTCAGCCTGACAGACACTCTTCATGAAGGGCAAAAGGTGGGGGGGCGTGGCCCCTCTGCCCTAAAGTACGGGCTGCCACTGCTTGTTTTAACCCAAATACCATGTGGTATATATTTATATTTCGCTCAATTTAATAGTGATAAATATTTGCCTTGTTCTGTATTTGTTTTTGGTTTGAGTCATCGTTCTTATAAATGTCAATACTTTAAACACAGAAGTTAAATATATTATTATTAGGTGTGTTGGTGGGAAGGTGAAATATCACCAGAATATCAGAGAAATACATTCAGAACGTTTAAATCCGAGGTTCCCAACCTGTGGTCTGGGGACCACTGGGGGTCTGCGAAGCCTCCTCAGGGGTTCAGCGACTGCTTAGAAAATCAAATAATATTAACAGATTAGGTCCCCACCTTTATGTAATGACTCAGTGGTGGGTCCCTGGAATCCAAAAAAAGATTCAGTGGGGGTCCCTGGGCTCCAGTAATGATAAAGTGGGGGGTCCACAGAAGTCAAAAGATTGGAAACCACTGGTTTATATGATATTTTGCCTGTCAGCTCTGGAACAGAGTCATATGACACATATGATCTCAATGTATTTCTATGTTGTTCTGATGTGCGAGCGTTCCCTCACAGAATTCTTCAGGGGGTCTTTCTTTTTGCGTTATGGTACCGGTCAGGAACATGTGTTTTTCTAATTGTTGCAATAGTTTTTTATTTCTCACTGCACTTTAATTAACCATTGTCTCTGTTAGGAGACCATGGTCAATCACTTCCAAGGTGCTGTGTGCTAATAGGGAAAAAGGCTGCAAACACTGTTTTTGGTCATCCTGTTTCTTTGAGGGGGTGAACATAACTGACGTTATTCTCTCTAGCGTAATTACTCGTAACTACTGCAAAATCTTTTGCAATGATGCATAATTATGTGAGAAGCAAATGCACTCGTGTCCAAGAAGGACCTGAGTATGCATTATGCTTTAAGAAAATATCCCTAAATGTTACAAGTAACAAACAGCAGAAGCCAGTAGCCTCTTGCTCTCTCTTAAATTGTGGTTGCTATGCTTCTGTGGTAGGATTTGTACTCCAAATTACTCTCAAATACTCAAGATGGCATCATTTCTGTAGTTTTGTATCACAAGTGTATGAGTAATTACTGAAATTACTCGGGTGTAGTTAAACTTTCCCCCAGGCTTAGTTTTTTTATATCACAAGTGATAATACAATAATCTTAATTCAAAAAGCACCCGTTCCATGAATGTGCCTTCATAGCGAAGTTGATATCTAGATTACTTTCTGAAAGTGACATTTGAAAAGGACAATTTCTCATAGATAACATTTCTCTGGATGTTTTTTTATGAAAAGATGCTAATTGAGGTGATGTAATATGGCATGTTTTAAGGGGACATACTAACTTAAGAAAGTATGGGGGTTATTCTAACTTTGGAGGAGGTGTTAATCCGTCCCAAAAGTGACGGAAAAGTGACGGATTTACCACCAGCCGTATTACGAGTCCATTATATCCTATGGAACTCGTAATACGGCTTGTGGTATATCCGTCACTTTTCCGTCACTTTTGGGACGGATTACCACTCCTCCAAAGTTAGAATAACCCCCTATATGTTAATTTGCAACTACAGAGTAGTCTTGTAAATGGATTTGGTGAGGGTTCTAGCCTTTATGGTGGACTGTAGGGTAAAAAATGCTATTTTGTTCAGCAACAGCCATTGTCAGTGTGCAAAGGCAGCAGTATGCCCTAAAAGGAATAGATTGTCCCTTCAGAGCTCCTTTTGCACACAAGCTAAAAAAAGCAAATGGAACTCAAAAGTCACAAGAGAGCCATCTTGTATAATTCTCAAAAAGTAACCAAAAATCTATGTGATACTTAAGGTTTTTATTTAATTGATGCATTTATTTGACTACTCTTGTAACTATACACAGACGTGCTTACAGATAAAACAAGGAAAGCCAAAGAGTGTAGTACCTTTGGTCACAACACTATATATTGAAAGGCGATATACAGTACGTTCACCTTTTCTCAGAATTGGTGCTAATGTTGGGTTCACTAATCTCATCAAATTCTGCAGAGTGGGTTGTATGTCCTGCCACTAAATGCAGATGTGCTGTCCGTTGCACAACACACCATCAACTAAGCCATGTAGGGCTACAGAAACACTGTGGCGCATAAAAAAATACACTTACTAACAACTCCAACCTATGTTGAAAAAGTTGTAAATCAGGATTGTGCCTGTTATCATGTGAACACAACCAAATGATATATCAGCAAATATTAATGAAGTACTCATATTTGACAATAGAGAAAAGATGTTCTGAAAGAATTGGTTTTTAATATTTTCCTCTGATGTTGACTTTAGAAGCTTCCCAAACTATACTTTCTAGCTCAGCAAAGAATGTTATTACCTGAAGGTTGTCCTCAGTAAGCAGAGAATAACTCATTGAGTAATAGTTAGAGTAGTGAAACAAAGCCTATCATTAGAATTATGGTTAAATTCTCTTTATTCGTATTTCTGCAACAGAAAAGAAACAGTGATGCATAGATCATTGCAGCGCTCTTCGCAAGTACCACATTTCTAAATAGCAATAACTCACCCAACAAGAACCCCCTGCATATCCTCCTCTCGGGGTACTCACTGTGGAAAGGCATAGAAAATATGGCTCTCCATCACCTGTTAGAGATCAGTCTACTTGGTTGCTGCCAGTTGGGTAGGGGTGGTAACTCCTGTCAAGCGTAAGAGGTGCAGATACCTAGGGCATGTAAGCTCTCAGAACTCCATTGAGAGCAGAAAAAGGTATGTGCACCAGAGCTCACTATAGGAGTCATTCTGCGCAGCAAGGGTGAGTGTGATTTTTTTCCATCCCTAAAATATGCCATAAATGGTGTAGCCACCCCAGATGTGTTGGGATGTGCCCCCTACCCCAGTGTGTTAGGATGTTCTGTAGGGCTGCACCTAAGGCCAGCACTCTATTATGTCCCCTACAGGATTAGAGTGGGAATGTGAGTGCATTTGAGAGCCCCAAGACTGTGTAAGGGGGGAACTGTGGAATGTGCGTGTCTAGATGTGTGTCAATATCACCTAAAATGGTGTCCCAGTATTTTGTAAGCTTAGGACAGTTGCACAACAAGTGGAGCAGCATCCCAGGAGAGCCGCAGCCCCTCCAGCAGTTGGCAGACTGCATTGGATTACCCTTGTGTAGGCGCACTGCAGTAAGGTACCAGTATGTGGCAATCCTGGTGGCGGTTTGCATACTGGCTGCATTTCCTGCAGTATGTCACACCCTGTAATGCTCCTCCCACTCCTTTTGTGTCAGCTGCCCCTAGTTCCACTTCCCACCTCCTCTGGCCCGCTATTTCAATGAGCCATGTGGCTTGTCACAAAATGGCATACAACTCGGTGACTAGACGCTGATCCAAAGTTTTCCTCACCAACCATTTCTCAAAAGGTGCAAGAGGTCTCTTCACCCCTGGACGGATGTGTGAGCCAGTGCTGAACCTAGAACACTTCCTCTCTGATTTGGGTAGGTTAATGTCTGTGCAGAGCTGGTCGGAAGGGAGCAGGCCGTCCTCATCGAACAGCTGTCTCTCAGAGCGACATCTCACTCGCTGCCATGCAGACAACTCCATCTGGTCCATGCCTGGCGTAAAATCCATGTTACCCACGATTGGCATCAAAGAGGAGGGGAGTGAGAATAGATCTTTTTGTAATCCCACTTGATCCCATACCTCCATGGTGGCTGTAGTGACAGGGGAGGAATAAAGGCTCCTCGGACGATGTGATTTTTTTATGGAAGGGGACATTCCATAGGTGTTGCCTAGCTACTGCCTGGTCCATGAATAGCCAGTCCTTCTCAGATTCCTCCCTGCCCCACTCTTTCACATACTGAAGTATTGCAGAAGATTCGCGATACCCATGCCTCCTTCACTTGGGTGCCTGTAGCTGTGTTCCTGCCACATCCGAGAGCAACCCTCAGCCCTGAGAAAGCGATTAATTTCTGTCTGTAGGGACTGGATCATGCCTTACGGAGGTGTAACCGGGAGGGTCTGGAATAAGAACAAGATCTTGGCCAAAACATTCATCTAGAGGGCATCCACGAAGCCAAGACAGGAAAGCATATAGGGGGTCATTCCGACATTGGCGGGCGGCGGGCGCCGCCCGCCAAGCGGGAACCGCCAATTGGCCATTCAGACTTTCCCGCTGGGCCGGCGGGCGCCCGCCAAGGGAGCGCCTGCCGACCCAGCGGGAAAGGCCCTGCAACATTGAAGCCGGCTCCGAATGGAGCCGGCGGTGTTGCAGGGGTGCAACGGGTGCAGTTGCACCCGTCGCGATTTTCACTGTCTGCTATGCAGACAGTGAAAATCATGCTGGGGCCCTGTTAGGGGGCCCACGACACCCGTTCCCGCCATCCTGTTTCTGGCGGTGAAAACCGCCAGAAACAGGCTGGTGGGAAGGGGGTCGGAATCCCCATGGCGGCGCTGCTTGCAGCGCCACCATGGAGGATTCTCCCAGCCGGGGGTAATCCGGCGGGAAACCGCCGGACCCGGCTGGGCGACATGCCAGATGAAGCACCGCCAGCCTGTTGGCGGTGCTTCCGGCGACCTCCACCCTGGCGGTCATAGACCGCCAGGGTTGGAATGAGGGCCATAGTTTTTCCACCGGGAAAGATCTTGTTTGATTTGGTGAGGCCAAGTAAATCCCCAGGTAGGGGATATAATTAGTCACCCATTGGATTGGATACTGCCTTGCAAGGTGCACTACTGTCACTAGGGGAGATCTAGAGGTTAAGGACCTGTGATTTATGGACATTGACGTAGAATTCCGCCACCTGTAAGATCTCCAATTCAGCCAAAAAAGCCGGGAGGGCTGTGGTTGCTTTGTCCAACACCACTAGTACATCGTCTTCCTAGAGACTAATAGTGTGTTCCACCCCAGTGATAGCAGGACTGTCACAGACACACTGGGCAATAGGTTCCATGTAGAAGGCAAACAGCAGGGGCAAAAGAAGGCATTCCTGTCTCATGCCCCCCACCTATAGAAAAGGGTGCCGGATCATCACCTTGGGGCAGCCATAGTTGCTAAGGAACCATATATGGAAACTCTCACCTATGCCAAAGTGTAGATAAGACCAGTGATCTTGGTAAAATACCTTCATGGCGTCTATACCCAAGAGCTTAATTTCCTTTCTGGAGCGCTTGGCCTTCTCTATGAGATGTAGGATGCATTTGTGTTGTCGCTACACTCTGTTGGGCACAAACCCTGCCTGCTCTGGCTCAATTAGGCCCAGCATGATGGTCCCCAAACGAGTGGCCATTAAACTTGATAAGAGTTTGATATCCACATTGCGAAGGGAAATCGGGATGTGGGAGCTACATTTTTGCTTTTTCTTCCCTGGCTTAGGGATGACTACAATAGCAGCCTCTAACATTGTGGTGGGGATCGAATCTGGACCTGTGATCAAATTTAAAAGTGGGAGTAAAAAGTGTAATCTTGCGTTTGAGGGTGTAGTTCACACCAGATGTTTCTTAAATCCATCTCTTGTAGCCATTGTGCGCCCTCATGTGACAGGGCCCCAGTGTTCCCATAGCACTGCACCAACCTATCTAGGTTATTATTGAATACTAAGTTGAGGTCTCCCCCCAGGAGCACCAACCTGTCCTGGGTAGACATTGTCTCAGCAACCTCCCTGCTCAGGAAACTTTCTTGACCCTCATTTAGGGATCCAAAGGTGAAAGTGTAATCGCCCACGCTTACAGTGGGTGCCAACAGCTGGCCTTTAATTTCAGAAACGTTTGCCCGAGCTTTGCCGTGAAAGGAACAGGACACCAGTAGGGCTACTCTCACAGTCTTGATAGGGGCAGAAGAGAAAAAGCACAAGATCTCAATCTGTGCCAATCACTAGCAATTAAGTGTGTCTCCTGAAATCTGCACAGATCTGCTCCAGATGGTCTAGTTAGGAGAGGATGGCGCTGTGCTTGACTTGATAATGGAGCCCCTTTACATTAAGGGTGAGAACCTTAATGGTAGTATGCATATCACAAAGGGAAGAAAGAAGCAATCAGGTCACTGAGAGGGACCTCCCATCTTTGCTCTGTGTTGCCCACTCCGGGTCTGCAGGGCTTGCGTATGAATGTGTCAGTGATGGAGTGCGACTGTGCGAACCCCCTCCCCCAATAACCATAACAATAACAAACAATAGTAAAGCAACATTATCATTGGGTATAAAGCCTCAAAATAATGGAGTTTCCCACTTGGAAGAAGGTTTATGGGACCTTACTGTGGCTCTCTTCCTGGCCTCCGCCCCGTCCCTCACCCTACCTGCCTTTATTGGTGCTGCTGGCTCAAAGTCCTAATGGCATGACATTGCATCTGGTCTGCCTGAGTCCCCGGTGAGTGTCTTTAGCACTGCTCTCCTCTTCATCACCATAGTCTCTGGGTCAGCTCGTGTTCCTCCAGGTGCAGCTTTGTGTCGTTTCCAGCATGAATACTACGGGCCTTCAGGCCTGGGGAAGGGGGTGGCTTGTTATCCATGTTCAGTGGATTCTTCTATGCCAAGCACCCGGCAGGCCACCGTAAGCGATTAGATTTGGTAAAGTTTGCTGTCCAGGTGAAAGATTATCCTAAATGTGTGGCCCAGGAGTATGAGACACTGGTATTCTTCAGGTGAGTGCTCACCGGATGGAAATTGCTGCACATTTGCAAGGTGATGAACACTACGTCTTTGTACAGCATAGGCTTGTGACCTCTTGAGTGTACTGGGTGCAGATCACGAGCCTTGCGGAGTATGCATTCCTTTAGTTGGAAGTCATGGATGCAGCTTAATATGCCCATCGTTGGGGCAGTTTATGGTTTCAGTAGGCCTACTTTCTGGACCCGGTAGAGCTTTAGCTCCTTGTCCGCAGGTACCTCAAGGATGTGAAGGAAAAGGGCTCTGACATGTTCACCTAAGTCGTCGGCACCCCTATGATGCAGATGTTGTTTTGCTTTGACCAATTTTCCTGATCCCCAGCCTTGGCCTGTAAGACAATCTGTTGTTCCTGAAGTCTGTTCACTTCTTGCTGCAACTGCTCAACTTCCTCATCTCAGCTGGTTTCATGGTCTTTGAGGGCTGAGACTGTCACCCACCTTCTCTAGGTCTCATCAGACCTCTCTGAGGTCAGTTGATAATTTGGACTACCTGGAGGTCGATGCGCAGAGATGCGAACAAAGCCTCAAGGAAGGAACTAGTCGCTGGCCCTTCCGTGTCCTCAGCCTCCGGAGGATGATCACTTGGAGGGCCCCCAGTCGGTTTGGTCAGCATGTCTTTCAGGGATCGTTTTTGTTTTTGCCTGGCCGATGCCATAACTGTCTGCCATAGCCCAGTTGGAAACAGATGCTCGGTCATCTGTTTTCTATGTGACTCTCCCTGCAGGTGAGGCTCACTCACAGCAGCAAGTTCACCAGTGTGCTATGGGGTGCTTGGGGCTTGCCGCTGGGGCGTAGCTAATTCATGTGATCTCCAATCATTGTCCAAACTACTGTGAGCCCGGCACCTCCTGCTTCATTGGGGCAGTGTGCCCACTTGCCAGTTTTTTCCAAGAGCTCAGCAAACCATCTGCTTCTGGCGCGACCCACCAGGAGTTCCTCGGGGTACTCCTCGGTCTCCAGCTCTGCACAGTGTAATCATTGAGTCCAACCCTGCCCGGCCCCCAATGCTCCCAGTAGAAAGTAGAGACCCCACGGCGATCTGGATCGGGAGGGGGCTGCATACTACGGGTTGGTGCTAGACCGAGGCGGAACAGGTTAGGCACGGGCAGTAGAGCAGGGTGCTGGCCTCTGCAGGTCAAGGCAACTCTACTCCTTCTTCCGTCTTTGTTGCTGTGCCCACTGTAGGGACAAATGCATTTTCTGGGCTCCAGGTGCTACTTTCACTATAGGCCACATGCTTTTAATGGATGGGTCAGGTACTGTGGGTGCCGGCAATGGTGTGGGCAAGCCATTAGGGGCACAGTCCCCTCTCTGCTTGCTAGCCCGTATGGTGCTGCTTCCTGTCATGTGTGGCAATCCAGCGTTGCTTGCAGTGCCCCAGGGCACTCAGCAGTCAGGACCAGTGCCATTGGGGCCCTTGTGGACAGTGCTGCTCTCTCATGGAACCCACACCAGTGCTCTATGGGTTCCCTCCATTTCTCCCAGGCCACCAGTGGCCCCTGCCTTAATTAGTTGCAGCGCTGCAGGTGCCAGACCTCTGGAAGCTTTCAGCAGTTAGTCCTCACCTGGAGGGGGCAACCCCTATGCCTTCCTCTCTCATTGGCTGCGGCTCAGGTCCTCAGGAGCTGTCTGCTGTGGGGCTCCAAGGGCAGGGCAAGTGCCTCATGGTACGCCTCATCTTCACTGCATTTGTGGCATCCATGCATGGAATGGCGCCACCCTGCCCCACCCAGAGAGAAGTCTGGGCACCTTGGGCTGTGGTGCGAGTGGGTGATGTCACACCAATGATCTGGCTCATAGGTGAGAGGCCGTCAGGTGAGTCTCGACCACAGTCAGCGTGATGTAGTGCGGCTTTCATTTTACTGTGCGTGGCCTCTGCCTCTCATGCGCATCTCTCGCCGGGACCATCTCCCGATGCCAGGGGCCACTCCAGGCATTCCACCTTGTGCCTCACCACTATATGTGCTGAGGCCGTGGGACCGCTTTGCGCAGCAGGGGTGGTGTTCAGCAGAGCCAGATTGGTGGTGGGGAAGGAGAGACGAAAAAGCACGCCCTAACCATCCGTTATCTTGACCACACCCCATCATTAGAATAATAAGATTATTTTAAATGGTGTGGTGGACCCTAGTGGTCCTGCTCTAAATATATGGTAAAAAGAAAAGTAGCTTGAAAGGGGACAGGACCACGGAGGCACATGAGATGACAACCCTTTGTGAAAAAGAATGGAAACCTGCTGAGATGAACCTTGCAATTGGGTACCCATCAAAATAATTATCATACTTTGACAATGTAACTTAGATACTTCTAGCTATGTTAAATTTATATCCTCTTAGGGAACTATAGAGTGAGTGGTGGAGCATTACTAGTCAACAATGGGGGAGGGCAGCCACATTTTTTTACATTAAGGAGGTGGGTTGTTGGAAATCCAAAATATCAGAGAGTGAGGGGGGCTGGGATGTTCATGCTTATTAAACATTTTCTGTTTGGTTAATACGTTTGATGTCAAAGCCATACAATACAAGATGTGGCAATGGCTAACAGACGCAGGAGGTTCGATTGGCTATACTTATTTCTCCCCAACACAGAGTCTGAGGACCAGGGGATGGGATGTTGTAGATAAACAAGAAACTAGACAAATGTGAACCTGGAAAGTGTAGAGGAGGGTATATGTGTAACATCCTAACTTGATATGCCAAGAGTCTTGGATATAAGAACAAAAGAGGGGTAGTATCTGGAGGCAAACCCCAGGTTTGATTATTTTACAGGAAGCACACCTTACGGTTTCAGAGTTTAGATTTTTAGAGCAAGAAAGATATATTACCCTGGCACATGCTAAATTTAGAAATGGTTTCCAAAGGGTGGCTCTACCAGTGAAAAATGTCCCTCCATTCATAGAACTCAGAACCTGGCTAGATCCAGGGGGCAGCTATGCTAGTATCTGTGAGACATGGGGCAGATAAGCATGTATCATATTTAATGTGTATGCTAAACCACATCTCTAGAAAGTTACACTAGTGGAGATAGGCCTCTTACACTCTGAAGCACCATTGACCATACACATAATAGGAGG
Source organism: Pleurodeles waltl (assembly GCF_031143425.1). NCBI lineage: Eukaryota > Metazoa > Chordata > Amphibia > Caudata > Salamandridae > Pleurodeles > Pleurodeles waltl. Next base: position 1,202,052,496 of record NC_090444.1, read on the forward strand.
TACCCTCAAAGATGTTATGTTGGAAGATGCAGACAGATTCACAGCAACAACAAGTGACACAGATACCACCACACAATTCACACAAGCTATGGTACTCTCAAGTTTATGGAGACTGAAACATGCTACTCCTACTTTTTGGGAGTCCAGGGGTCTCTATTCAGACTTGATTAGTATTTGCCCCAGCCATTGTAATTCTCCATATCGTTCAGTTAGTATACTTGACAATGGGTTATATCTGACCAGTGCCCCTTTCTACTGACAATCAGAGCTCAGACAAAACAAGTCAGGGAGAAGTGATAGCTTACTGCATGGTAGTTCAGAGATCAGAAAGTGGCTACGTTCCTCTCGTTCGAGACCAAGGCTTTCTTCAAAGACAACACTGGGCCATTCCAGTCTGCCATAACCCTCTGGAAAGCATACTAGAGAATTCTGGGTTTGCTCCTCGGCCACAAACAGGGCTTTGAGCTCAGGAAAGGTACTTAGGACAAACCCATGCTTTATGCAGATGATAATTTTCATATGCTGGTAATCCATTGGCGACAATTCCAAATTTGCTGGACCTGTTTTGGGAATTTGGGAAGCTCTCTAGGCATAGTATTAATTGGTCAAAATTCATTATCTTACTGATAAATAATTGGAACGTCAAGGGGCATGGTACATTGAGCTCCAATTGATTACAGAGAAGGCTATGCCTGAGGCCAGCATTGCTGTCTGAGGCCTTAGCCTATATGGTATGTATGGCACCAAGCACAGTCTTCTGCCTGAAATTTGACTCTATACAGTTAGTAAACTGAGAGATAGTCCTGCTAACTGATCCTATGTGCACTTTTGCACTCAGCAACTTGAGGATTGCAGTATGAAACAAGAGTCTGTGATCTGGGGAGAGAAAGTCACAGCTCTGCTTTTGGTGGCCTGAGACTTTAAAATTTTTCTAATTATCTTGGTAACTTTGAGATCTAAAACTCAAGTCAGTGAGATGCCGGGGTTTATCATTTCTTCTTGCATTCTGCTAGTACCATCGTAGTTACACTAAGGATAGCAGTGATTCCTGAGCCTTTAAGATCTTGATTTTGATATCAATAATATGCTAATTGATAACTTTGAAACCTGACAAATTCTACCTATTTTTAGTTTTTGAATTTTATGGGTACGTGTCAGACAAAGGAAAGGCAGTGTTTGATTATTGTGTGTGCCTTCATGACCTATAGATAATAACTACCCATAACATTTGAAAGAGACAGATCTCAGAAGCTCTGGGACTATTAATATCAGGATTATAACTTCAGACATTTACCCATTTTTGCTCCTACTCACCCTGCTTCTGCTTAGCTGGATAAACAACTGCCTGCTACATTATTTTAACAAGTAGTGAGCGACGTCCTTGCAGGTTTCGTTTTGTACCTCGGGTCCTTATAGTTTTGTAGCCTGCACGGGCCAACACATCTTCTCATGGAGGACCACTGGTCTAGGGAGGCCAGTGCAACAACACTCAACAATGTGAGTGCAGCTGGCTAAATGTGTGCCTCTATTCCTTGCCCATTATTGCCAGATGGTGATAAAGTTAGCATTGCTGACCACTGATCCAGGAGAAAGGCCCTGCTCTTAACTTCCCTGAAGGGGCAACCTTGCAAGGGCTCTCTTAATATTTACAATTTGTAATCCCTTTGCACTTGAATGCTGCAAATAAATATAAATGTATCAATATTTTTTTCTTTAAGGCCAATAATGATTATTAATAACATTACTGATGTGTACACAGAGCTGCTTTTCTAACATCAGTGGTGGATAATATGGAACTGTGCAAGTCCCCTCATTGTGTTGAATAAATTGTGGGTTGTAAAGTTTTACTTAACTTTTATTCCTGCTCCCCCCCTTCCTCCAGCCTTTATCAGGGTTACACTTGATGCCATAACGTGTGATTTCATTTTCATGTCAAAGTTCATGTGCTGCAATATCTTGTGATGCCGAATTATACTAATTACAACTGGAAAAAAATCGACCTCTTTTTGTTAAGAGAATGTTGGCAAGTATGATGCCACTCAGTCACCAATAAATCGATATCATTTCCATACTTATTCGTTTGTTACTGGAAGCTGTATTGATCTACACGCTGGAGAAAGTGCTGCACTGTTTGATTGACATCTCTTTTTTACTGTAGCTTCAAAGAATTCTGGAAGGCCTTGAAATCCATATGATTCACGAGGTTCAAAAGAAAATTAACAAAGAAATAACTATGGTTATATCCGAAAGAGCAAGAGAAGACCGAGGTCTACCTACAGGTAGGATCCCAGGGCTGTAATGCATGTCACAGAAAAGTGACTAAGGTTATCCTTCTAACTAGCCAGGCACGTGCTTGGTACCCACAGGTGTTATTTTACACTGTGAAGGTTGCAATTGAGATAACGCTGTCGTCAGCTCTGTTTGGGCTTCTCATACTTCTCGTCAGGTGTAATTTATTTCAATAGAATTAGCTGCATTATTATGATATGACTTCTCACTTTTATTTTCTTATGTTGGTCCTCCCCTACTTTTCTAGCATTCAGGTGACAACTCGAAAATATTAGATTAATGACACTTCACCCTGGTCATATTGCATAATCACCATACTTGGGGAAATAATGGAACAGTAGCCCGTCCCCATGTCATGTTACTTTATGCCAATCTTGATTTTTCACCCTAAATAACCAGGCATTCTGGAATTTGAAGTTTAATTTTCCTCTATGATCATCAGTGTAGCTCTACGACTTCTGGCATGCTTGGCAGCTCATAGCTAGTTAATTATACTCATAATCTATAAACATGTACAGTTGTTAGCCAGTAGCGGTACGAAACGTGAGAAGCTCCCTCCCTCCCCCTGCACAGACAGATATTGAGGCAGAGTTGATGGCTGACTTAGAGCCCCTACCATCCAGGGCGGGTAGGATCCTGTGTACACCCCTGTGGCTCACAACCCTCTTGCATTCTGTGGCACTAAAGTAGCACAGTTGCTAAATCTTGAGCCTGCATCTGGTGGTAGCTGCGTGTAGAGGATATGACAAAGAGCAAGTTGTATTTTATGTTAACAGTTGCAATTCCAGTTGGGTTGTCTGATTTTTCTCTGTTGGTTGGCACCACGCTTTCAGTTATAGTCTCTTTTTTTATTCTTATTGGTTGCGGACCAGGCAAAGCAAGACCAAGACTAGAAAGTCATAAGAGAGGTCAGGGCAAGGCTACATACACTATACGTTATTGTCCTGTCGCCCCACCATAACTCAACCTAATTACAGTGGTGCAGCAGTTGCATGCTGTAATACGTCATTTTTCACAGACATAGGCCCTCATTATGAACTTGGCGGTTCAGACCGCCAAGGCGGCGAAAAAGACGGACACCGGCATGGCAGTCTGAACCGCCATATTATTAACACATGGAGGGCCGCCTGTGGAGGCCCTCGACCACCGGCAGGCTACCGCCGACAGGCAGCCTGACGATGGCGGATTACATTATCTGACAGGGCAGCGCTGCAAGCACCGCTGCCCTCCGGATAATGTACCCTGTTTCCCCCAGCCTTTCCCTGGCGGGTTCCCACATGAGGGAAAGACTGGCATAAGGGGTGCTCAGGGGCCCCCGTGCAGTGCCCCATCGCGCAGGTCACTGCCCAATTTACGGGCAGTGATGTGCGCGACGGGTGCTGCTGCACCCACCATACAGTGGCATTGACGGCGGCTCCATGTGGAGCTGTCGTCAATGTCCCGGCCCTGCATTCTGCTATTTCCGCCCGCCGGCCCAGCAGAATGTTCTTTTTGCAGCCGGCAGGGTCTCAGGGGGGCTGGCGGTCTATGGAAAGACCGCCAGCAGGAACACGGCGGTGTTTACTGCCGTGTTCATAATGACCCCCATAATTGTCAATGCATAATTTTCTATTACAGTGCATTAAAGAAATAAAACCTGTTAAGGTGAGGCACAGTAGAAAAAGTGAATTATTATTGAATATTATAGTTTAAGGGTGAGGTCACAAGTCAGTGTAAGAGCTATGTATGCATGTATTCATTACAACTTACAACGTTTGCATAAGGTATATATGAAGAGTGTGTTTGTATGAGCCATTGTACTTATTGGGTGAGTGTTGCCTGTGTACAGACCAAACTGATTTCGAGTCAACATGGAATGTACATGCAATTGTAATGGTGTTCAGGTCTCGTGGTGACTGCCTAGCACCCTGCGAAACATTAAGCACATGACACAGATGTATGCTACTTGGGAGTGGACATGAGTATTTTTGCTCTTCATCTGAGTCCGGCTTCTGGTGCATGCTTTGTAGCTACAAGCCTTGTAGAGGCTGGGTGGCACTCTACATCCCTCCCCAAATTTGCAAGGATGCCCCTACTCCAAGTGGATGCTCTGTATTTCCCCAGATTCCATACAGTCTGTTAGGACCAGGCTGGGTTCAGGATTTTGTCGCAGGTTGTAAGGCTGCACTGTCCTTGGATTTGAGTCTTGGGTGAAGCCTTGTTTCTCGGTCAGTTCTACTCGAGATGTGTTACAAACCTCTTGGCGGTGAGGAGGACTCAGTACATTACTCTCTCTCTCATGGTTGTCTCTATCCGACCCCTCTACTCGTGGCAGGGCATCGAAGAACTCATCACCCCATGCCCTACCTGCTTTTCTGGCGGGCTTGGCGTTTTTTTTGCTCCCTGTGCCTCATGCCTTCTTGAACCAGAGTACATTCTGGGTCAATGTTTCTCTTAGGAGGTCTTCTATGACCATGGTCCCTTGGATCTCAGTGATCCCCCAGCGCTCTCTCTCAAAAGGAGTCCAGAATTTGTTGTTGGGTTTTCAGTCCCTGATTAAGACTACATCTCCCACTTAAAGCGCTGGGGCTATGGCCTGCTGGTTTATTTTGTCCCTGTTGTTGGTAGTTCTGTGTTTTTCTTGCACAATCTCAGCGTCGAAGGCATTAGGCTGCCATTGCACTTCAGCAGGAGATCTACAGGAACACGCCCTGTCATGCTGTGGTACACAATCTGGAATCAATGGAGGCTTTCCTTTAGGTCTTCCCTTGGTCGAACCCAATTCTCAGTGTTTTGTTGAGGGTCATAAGGATTCTCTCGGCCTTGCCATTTGCTTGTGGAGTGATCAGTGTGTCACACTTCTATACTCTTAGGATAGTCCCCAAAGTCTTGACCCTAGAATGTGGGTCTGTTGTCAGTCTTGACGTTTTCCGGCAATCCTAGATGGTGAATATCTTTTCAATCACTGGTCGCAATGCTGTGGAGTGAATCACCTCAACCATTGGGTATTTAGAGTGGTCATCAATGACGACAACAATGGGCCTGCCGTCTGGGAAGCTGCAAAAGTCCATGATTAGATGGGCCCACTGGTGGGGATGGAACTCTTCTGTCACAAGGGGTGCTGGTGCCATCCTCTCCTGTGATTTGGCAGGGGAGGCACTGGCACACAGCATCATTCACCACCTCAGCCATCCCTGTGAACCATTCTTTCCTCCTTAGTCACACCTTGATCTTGGCTTTGAATTGGTGGCCTTGGTGCTCCAGTTCAACCATCCTCTCCCAGAGGGCTCTCAGGCCTACTATGCAGTGTCCTCTCAGTAGTAGTCCATCCATGATGTGGCTGAGTTTGTGGAAGAAACGCCACAGTTTAATCAGGACAAATTTGTTGGACTAGTTCTATCTGCGGGTACCTTCCAAGAAGCAGTTTGATGTAGTACAGTATAAGTCTTCCTTTGCTTTTTGCAGGCATGTGTCTGAGCTGGTAGCTGTCAGGATCTCTTCCACTGTCATCACCTGAGGACAGGCACTTTGCACTACCAGGCTGACAAAGTCCTCGTCCGACTTATCCTTGACCATCGTGCCTCCAGTCTCATGGGTGTTGTGACAAGAAGTTAGCTGGATTATGGGCTCCGGGCTAGTAGGTGACTTCGAAGTTCCTACATCTTCAGCTCACCTCTCGATTCTCGGTGGTGTGTTCTGGGAGTGCCTGTGAAGAGGGGGACAAGTGACCTGTGGTCCGTTACAACCCTAAACTGTACAATAGGTGACAGCCCTATCAAATTGCCAGACTCTCCCTTTGTATTTGAGCATATCTTGGCTTAGTACCTTTAAGGGCCCTGCTGGCGCATGCAACAGGGACCCACGTCATATGGCTCTTCTCCGCCACCAAAATGGCTCCCAGTCCAATGGAACTGGCATCTACCACCAGTTCTTTTTAGCAGTTGAGGTCATAATACACCATTGTTTCATCAGTCAGTAGTACTTCCTTCACTTTCAGGGATGCTTCTTCTGCCTTGGCATCCCAGTCCAACCTGGTATCTGCTTTTCTGAGGGCCCGAAGGGGTTTCAGCTGAATGTCCAGGTTCAGGATCAACGACCCACAGTATGTGGCCATGCCCAAGAAACTCCACACCTCTGCCATGCTTGTCCCCAGTGCATTTCTGAGGAGTTCTGGCTTCTTTGCGTCCATCTGTAGACTATCTTTGGAGACGATAAAGCCAAAAACTCATTAGACTGCTAAAAAAACCAGAACATGTCTTGTGGCGCAGCATGAGGCCATGTTCTGCGTGGTGAGCCAGTGTTGCTCGGAGTTGTTTGTGGTGTTCTTCCAGAGTCCAAGAGTATATCAAGATATTGTAGCTGATGTTAAGGACTCCGGATAGACCTCTCTGACCATGTTCTGGAAGACCTTGGCTAATGGGGAAATACCAAAGTTGAGGCGCTTGTACTGCCTTAGACCAAGGTGAGTGTAAAAGGTTTATATGCAATGGCAGGTGGGATCCAGCTTGAGCTGGTGGTATTTTGCATTGAGGTCCAGCTTCGAGAACCACTGAACACTGTTCAGGTCGATATGATGTCATCCATGGTCGACGTGAAATGATGTTCTCAGAGGATTGGAGTGTTTGGGAGGTGCATGTCCACACAGAGGCAGACAGCTCCTGTCTGCCTTAACTTAAGTGCTACTACAAATGGAGACACCCATGGGCTTGGCTCGGACTCCTCCTCTATTACATCAAGTGGCTCCAGCTTTTGCAGTTCCTCCTCTACCAGGGGCCGCTCACGAAAAGGAACTCTTCGAAGGTGTAAGGCTGCAGGTTGGATGGTGTGGTGGATAGGAAGCTTTACCTGCATGCCCTTCAAGCAGCCAAGGCCCTGTAATGGTCCTGGAAAGTCCTTCAGAATTGTGTCTGCTTGTTTGTCATGTATTGTGGATGTTCTGGGCAAAGAACACAAGTATAGGAAACAATAAAAGTGCCCATCCCTTCTAAAAAGACGTGGAAGCATGTTTGCACTCTTCAGTTGCTGTTTGCTACTACATGGTCACTGTAGTATAATCTTTATTATTGTTGAGACACATGTCTATAAAACATTAAATACACACATACCCAATAGTAAAATGAACCCCATACCCCTTCAAATCATATGCACAATCACACATCCTTTCCGCAGCACCCCACGTTAACTCCCTATTAAAACATTGCTGCCTACTATCACATATTGTCAAATTTGCCACTTCTGACACTCCTCCTACAAAGTCCAACATGGAGGTTGGCCTACATTATCCAGTATTATTTTCTTAAATATTTCTACCCCAAACTTGTTTTTAGGGTTTTTGCTAGCGCACAAGCAACATCTAAAAGCTCCATGTTCGTGAGAAGTGGAAATTTCTCATTACAATGATAAATATTATATTTTTGAAAAAAGCGGTTTTAAAATCTGACATTGAATTCTATGAAAGTGCAAGCAATCTAATAAAAGATGAGCATTAAAATTTATGGACCAAATTCAATCCACAGTTACAGTTATTATCTGAATGATAGTGCATTACATTTCTCAAAATTTAAAAATTGGAGGTTCATAGCAATAATAAAATCATCCGTAACTGGGGCTTCAGGAATGCAAATATGTAGGGGTAAATTTTTGGATTATCCTAGGACTCCAACATATAGCTAGCTGAAAGTTTCCTTGAAACATAAATCCGCTACCCGAGATTCTCTCCAACAGACATCTTTCAACTCCCTTTTGAAAGGTAGGAGGCCACCATGACGTTAACATTCTGAACTTTCAGTATCTCCACATTTTTCACTAATCTGTTCCTGACCTGTACCGACCATTTTAGTTCACATCTTGTATTTTAATTGGCACAGAGTGTTGACACGTTTTGCACCTCAGAGGACCAGAGTTTATCCCAGAAGCGCATGGTAGCTTTATAAGCTAGGAAATGCCACGCCTGCAGGTTCTCTTGCAGTCTAATTGCTTGACACATTGTGCTTTTAGGTAACCCTAACAGTTTTTTCAGGCATTTACTCTCACACTTATACCGGCTTGGCTCTGAGTTAGGGCCAGCAGTTCTGACCCATATAGGCATTGTGTCGGTACCATAGTGTTATAAGCAGATAATAATACAATGATCAAAGAGGGTCTTCCAGACATGTTTTAGAATTTTACTAGTCCTCTTTTAGTGGATAGTGCTTGAGCCTCCAAGGTTTCCTAATGCAAGGCCCAATTTAGTTTATTAGTAAACATAATTTCTAAGTATTTATATAAGGTTACCACCTCTGCCATCTTGTTGCCCAATAACCATTTATACACTTCTGTTTTTTCCCCAAAATTAATGATTTTAGTTTTCTCCAAATTAATCTTTAATTCATTAGCCACACAATATGAATTTAACTTTTCCAGTTTCCTCTGTAGGCCAACTTGAGTAAAATCAAAGATGGCCATGTCGTTCACATAGAGGAGGCATGGTATATGCCTAACCCCCATTTTCGGTGAAAAAGATTTGGTATTAGCAAGGTAGTGCCAGAATACCACCCTGCCTTAGCCCATTACTGTTTGAGGTTCTTTAAAAAAAGGGCCCCACTTAAATTGAATTCCACTTGAACCCAATTCGTGGAGGAACAGCCAGATGTTGGAACTTGTCCCACAGAATACATTGATCCACAAGATCAAAAGCAGAGCTAAAATTGACAAAACAACAAAAGAGATACCCTATAGTTTCCATTGTGTTCCACCCAAGTGCCCACAAGCTGAAGCAATGGCCAACTGTAGAGTATCCATGCTTAAAGTGTCCTTGCCTGATTGGCACAAGGTTATTGGTCTCAATCCAATCCTTCAAGGACAATAAAATTACTTTGGAATACAATTTAGCTCCGATGTTGAGCAGACTCATAAAACGATAATTACTTGGGACACCCATCTCTTTTTTTGTGTATAGGCTTAATTATTGCATCCTTTCAACTTGGTAGAAAAATAACCGTCTTCCTTATAAAAACAAAGGCTTAGGAGAAAAAACTAGCCCACCACTTAGGGTTAGATTTTATAATAATAGCCAGTAGATTATCTGGGCCAGCTGCCTTAGTTATTTTTAGAGAGGATATCAGTTTCACTAAAGACTGTTCAGAGAATAGTTCCAATAATTCCTCCCCCGGATGGGACAACTTGCCTTTCTCAGTTACCTCTCTGGCCTTATAGCTATCAATTAAGAATGTAACTCAAGCATTTTCTGGCACCGTACACCTTAAGGTTTTCTTTGTTTAACTTATTTCACCCTTTCTGGACTATCTTCCAAAATTCATTCAAATCTTTAGCAAAGAGGGTGCTGATCATCATGTCTCAATTTGCCTAATAGTAATCATGTTTCTTTGTTCTGATCAATGCTGCATAGTCCTTCTTTAAGATATTATATCTTTCTCTTTCCCTAGAACCGCTGAGAGACCCCTCATTGGTCTTGTTTTCCTCAATCTTTTTCTTGAACCTAAACATTCCATATCGAACTAGGGCCGTGTAGATGACAAATGTGTCATTTCTTTTTTAGCCTCAAAATTACACTTCCTGACTACTGGGATAAAGCATTTGACTACCTTTGTGATAGTCTCAGCATACCAATCCAGCACATTAATACCCAGCTCTCCACCAAAACCTAGGGTTGTGCTCTCTTGATATTGCTTTAGATGCGAGCTGTATCTATCAACAAAAAAAAAATAAAAAAAACTTTAGTTCAGCATCAGATGCCATAAAAACTTTCCACACAATTGATTAAATAAATAAATAAAAACATACAAGATAAATTCACATCATAAAAGAGATGAAAGAGTCCCTATTGATACTCCAACTTCATAGACCACATGGTGTAAGCATCACAGGAGAAAACAATACAGCTAATCAAATATCTAATTCATGCACAGTGGCCAAGGAAATTAACACTTTGGTCACATAGAATATACAAAAGTGAAAATGCAAAACAGTGGTGAAAATGCTTAACACAGAGAGGCCTTCAATGGCTTCCTATTAATACACCACATACCCCCTAGAAATGTGGCAACTGCAATAGCAATGATTAAACTGGAATATGATTTTAGGATTCTCAGTGCTGTTACATAATCAGAAGTACCTAGCTGCCTGCAAATTGGGCTCATCCCTTTGGCCCAGTGTAGTGCATAAGTTGGACAAGTGAAAAGTATGTGTGCTACTGATTCAATCCCAGCTTTACAACTGGGACACAATGGAGTGGAAATGAGCCTACTATGCCAGGCGCTCATCAGAGAATTGAGTGGAAAGGAACCAAACCTGAACTGCATAGCTTTCTATCATTCAGCACATTGAAACAGTCCAAGTAAGGCTCCAGAAACCCAGTGAGTATAAAATTCAAGAACTCACCTGTGAGCCAACCTTTAGTAGAGGAGACAATCTACGTTATTGCTACCCACTCCCAATAGCTCAATTTCACAGTTTCTTTAGAGGCTTGGGATTGCCCTAGCAATCAATAGATTCTTCACTTTACTTATCTAAGGGATCTTATTGGACTTGTCCAAAGAACAAACTTCTCTGAGCACATTAGCATAAGAGGACAATTCCAATGTCGCCATGATTCTCCTCCAAAATAGCAGTGGTCTTAACTTGGCTTTATCAACTAATGATTTATGACCCATATCCAATTTCAGGGGGTATAGCGGAGTGCTGTAGATACAGACACAAGCTTTCTCAAAAACGTGTTTGGTGTTAGTGAGCTCACTTAGGTTCTCAAACCCCCATAGTTCCACCACATAGAGGGCTGCGCCTACAGCTTTCAGATCATAGATCTGTAATGCAGCAGCTACAGGTTTACTAGATGATAAGTGGTGTTCCTTCAAAAGAACTCCAGCTACTTGTCTGTGCTTTAATATTGTCGTATTCACATGCAATTTCCATGGCGTTCTATCCGACAGCTTTATACCTAAGTATTCAAAGGTGCTGGCTTGTTCGAGCTTAGTCCCACCCAGAGTAGGCCTCCCCTGTAAGATTTGTGGGGATTATTCACCATGAAGTTTGTTTTCACTGTATTGATCGCAAGACCTCTAGTTACACAAAATTCTTCAAAACGATTCAATAATAACTGAAGGCCCTCTAGGATTTCGGACACTAGTAGGGTGTTGTCAGCGAATAGAAGTGTCACTATTCTGTCCTTTCCAAGCTCAGGAGCATCAGCAGGATGGGATAAAATTAATTGTACAACATTATTTAAGTACAAAGAAAAAAGAGTTGATGCCAGTACGCACCCCTGGCTTACACCCCTATTGACACTGATTGGGTCCGTGAGCTGACCTTGCTCCCCCCAGCGAACTTTGGCAAAATTTGCTTCATGAAGATGAATAACTAGGGCTAGGATCTTGATTGGCATTCCCATTTTATGCAGGACTTCCCAGAGTTTGCCTCTGGGAACTAAATCAAAGGCTTACTTTAGATCTATAAAAGCAACGTAAAGACTTCCCTTTCCAATCATGACTGTTTTCCAAAACAGAAAGAGAAAGTGAAATACCTGATCAATTATACTTGTCTTTTGTCTAAATCCAGCTTGGTATTGAGACAAAATATTATTTTCAATAATCCAATCGTGGATTTTAGAAGAAGGACTCGACAGAACACTTTCTGAATGGAATCAATAAGGCTAATAGGCCTGTAATTAATAGGTAGGGACCTATCAGCTTTCTTAAATAAGGGTATAACCTCTGCACCCCTCCATGACCCCGTCGTAATAGCATTGGATAAAAGCAGTATATAGTGAGCCCACTTTTTTCTCTCTCATACAGAAAAAGATCCCCTTGGACGCCATTGGGACTAGCAGCCTTAGATCATACTATAGATTCTATAGAATCATATATATCACCCAAATCAAACATGTTATTATTTTCCAAGTGGGTGTGGTTGAGAGGGGCAGGGCAATTGCTAGACTGGCTATCCATACAATAAAGTGAATAAATATGATGGGAACAGTCGGATGGCTGTATGCGGTTTTCTAGGGGAGCAGCCCCCCGATGTCCTCCATTCATGACAAGTAGCCAAAATTGCTTGGAGTCTTTACGCTCACCTGCTTCCCTGATTGACCGCCATCTCTCCTCTTCCCATTCCCGCTTAGCCTTGATCTGTGCCTGCTTAAACAACCTCCAAGATGATCTAATGCAGTGGATGTCTTTGGACTGGATTGCTCTAGATAATTGTACTCTTGCCTGCTTCCACTCATGATTAAACCACTTACCAACCTCCCTATGGGTTGACTTGGGATTAGACTGGGTTGCAGGCACAGTAAAATCCAATTCCATCCACTTAAAAAAGAGAGTGTGCATACCGGGAATCTCATAGAACCCACCAACCTCCTCATTCAAGTCATCCATAGATGACGCGCATTGCAACAAATCATGATTAATGCGGCGAAGAGTGTCTTCTTGCCTTGTAACTTCCTCCACTGTAACGACATTTGAAGAACCTCCCTTGTGATTTGGTGAGAAAGGGGCACATCCTATACTCTATCCCAAGGTGGCAACAAACCAAGACAAAGAGGGTTGTCATCATGTAGCTGTATCTATCATCAACCCTGGGGGTCAAATGTTCAGGGAAGGATACTTCCATCAGGATCGCCATATCCCTATGCCTTAGCACAGAGAAAAAAGAGGCTTTTTAAGTTCCAATGATCGCAGTCCATAAATATTACCACCGCAAAACCTTTTTAGGCCTCAAAATACCATGGGCAACTCTGTTTACCATACACAAATGCTTGACTGCTGGCATATCTGTCCTAAAATGGCCATTTAGACACACAACTTAGTTGAAGATCATACTTTGGTTGGTTACGCTTTGGAAATGTTGCATAGGTGATTCCATAACTTTCCATCATGTCACTACAACAAACCTCTTCATGGACTGGCAACAAGCGGAGATTCAAGTCCCCCATTAAAACAATGGGTGGAGCCCCCAGGATCTTTGTCAGGTATGCCAGATCTCTAAGAAACAGTTACCAAATCTCCTTCTGGGCCTCACCTTGATTTACATAAACAGTTGCAATTATCAGACTGTTGGCTGGGCGGCACCCATCATAAATAGTAAAAATGGCAAGCCAGAAGCCAATCACTACTTCCCGAAATGATACTTGCTCCTTTAATACATGTCGTCAAAACCAGTATCAACAGCCCTAATTTTAAGCACCCTATCCCCACTATTGTTACCTTCTTTACAAGCTGCCTAAATCCACTCAAGTGTGTTAGCTCCCCCCCCACCCAAACCCTGCCCAGCCAGGTCTCCTGAAAGAATATGATCATATTCTTCTTCTAATTTTTTGTTAGCTTTGTTGTTGTGATTAAATGTTCCAAGCTATATACGTTCCATGAGAAAACACCCAGGCTGGCAGGACAGCCACCCACCTAGTCCAACCTGGCCCACCCTCCCTCCCGCCCCACCAAGAGGAGACACTTTCCCAATCAACGCTTCTACGCGTGAATCTATTGCGAAGTGGGATAGCATTTATGACCCTGTCTTTTGAGTAGGCTGCTACTGTTACTGCTAAGCTACCATACTTATATCCCTCCAAACAAGGAAGGGGCAAGAAGCCTTGCAATCTGATTACCGAATTTACTTTTTGCAAGTTAAGACCAGCATGGTTTGCTAATAGTGGTATCATGGACTGGTGGGTCACAACCTCTCCTTCAGGCACTACACGCAGCCCTATTTTTTTAAGTTCACCACCAGCTTCTATTAGCAAATCAGCAAAAACTGGAGAGGTAAAACTAACTTTCATAACTTCCCTCCCCATTACGGATTCTCTGAAAGCCACTTGATCTATATCTCTTGTGGTAACCACCTCCTGTCCTTTACAATATGAAAATACCGTCAATAAATGAAACCTATTCAGGGGTTTCCATTTATTTGCTTTTTTACCCTTTTATATGACATACAGATACGCATGTTTTGCTGTTGGAGCCCTATGGAAAGCCTGTACACTGCCTGTATCATAGTCAACCTGACTAGCCATCATGCAATCTAGGGGATTCATGTACTTAGAGCTCTCTACCCTGCCCTGGGATATAGCTCTAGGGGACCCACTAACATTCTCCCCACCCCTCTTCCTTTCTTAGTCCCTTTAATGGAGGATTTCCCCCTGCAGTTTTTACCCATAAACTTGGGGCCCAGCTTTGCTGGGGCAAGGGCCTTCTCTACCTGCACCTTATTTCCTTCCTTGGTACCCGCCCCCCCTCAATTTATTCTTCTATACCTTCATCGCTTCACCATTACTTTAGGAGATTTATCCAAATATTTTGCAATACACAAATTTCTGGGCTCATGATGGAAATTTGTTAAGGCTTTACCCCTACATATGCTGTTCCTTGCTTTCTGACTGCGAAGATGCCAGTTCTCAAACCACCCATGATACCATCTTTTCACCAACATTCGTCTTTTCCATACATAAACAGAGGGATTTCCCCAATCCCTCCACACTCTGACACTCCTAACCAGATGCAGAGTTTAGAGTCGGCACCAGTCTTTCAAGTGTAGATATACAAGAGATAATTGACTTTAACTCAGACAATGTACTTAAAAATGTGGGCCTCAGCTCTCAAAGTCTCATTTGTTGTGAGGATGTTTCCAATGAGCCATGTAGTGTCATTTGCATTCATAAAAGAATATCCAGCATCAGGGAGGGGCCAGTCAGTGAGGAGTCTAAATTTGCAGTCGCAGGGCCAGAATCCCTTGATTCCCCCGTTGTAGAGTTACACCTGCACAATCAATCAATCAATAACAGTGGCAATCACTCCCCTGGACACTCCAACTTTTGGTGTCTCCCTGCTCCTCTCACTTCCCCCACTTTCCCTTTCACTGCTCCCAACCCCCCCTTAGAGCCTGCACAACTTAGTTCAGAAGGGCAGAACGAGCAGGGAGATGAAGATAGACGGGTGGCTCATTTCAATATCGTCAACCATATCCAGTGTCTCCAGATGATTTCCAGAGGGGAGGCCACAGGGCCAGCATTTGCAGAATCCTAGGAGCTATGGTCTTAAAGTGTTCCCCACAAAGTTCCTAATTGAGACAGCTAAAGCCTTTGCTGGAGAATGTATAGTGCCATTTTCTAAAGATTTTGATCTGCTTGAAGGAGACTTGCATGATCCTCTTTCATAAGTGAAATGTTCTCCAGTCCAGAAGAATCTCTTGTAACTACTGCAGGCACCTTCACCCCCCCAGCTCCATTAATATCCTTACCTGGAGCCTGGGGCTTTGTGCCTCTTTTCTTTGGAGGAGGCATCCCTACACAAAGTTGGTTAGGGGTGCCTATTAGGCTATTTTTATAGCAATAAAGCCAAGGTAGAAACAAATATGTATCTTTTAAGTACACTCCACTTACCTCCTCCTCTAATGCTATAGCTGATCTGAGATACAACCACCACCCAGAAAGGCAACTAGACTGCGCCAAGCAGATTTGGAAAGCAATGACAGTGAGCCAAAATAGCCATGGGTGAATTCTCCCCCCAAATTTGAGTTCAGCTTCACATGGAGCCAGGAACTATCTTAACCCTTGCAATCATGTCCCAGCCAGGGCTCACAACTCACAATCATTGCGATCCGCAACTCTGTGGGCTCCAGACCGATGTTTGCTCCAAGGTCAGCACATGTGTATGCTCCACAATTTATGCTCCCCAGTCTGCATTTGTTCCACAAACGTCTGTCCGAGCTGTCCAATCCAATCCAGGAGCCTGCCCCATTCAGGCTCAGCAAACAGTCAGGAACGAGCAGGTGGGTGAGCAGTTGAGAATGGGTGTGCACGAGCACGGTCTCAGGGCACATCATGCATTGAGTGTCAGGAGGACGTAAGAGGTCAAATGGCATGGTTTTCTTAAGTGGCAATTGCAAAGCTATGGAACACCCTATCTGGCCATCTCCACACTGAAGTCCAACTATTTAAAGACCCCAGCCAATGGCAGGGGACACCTGCTACTATATGCAAATATCTTGGCCTTTGCAGTGACCAGCTGAGGACAGCTTTGCAGCCTTTCAACTTGATGCATTACCATAACATTCACAGAGACCCCTGTGTCTATCAGGGCTAGGATGGGCAACTCTCCTATCATCGCAGTGCATATTGGAGACAATTTCCTTTTGATGTCCACTGGCTGTGCCACAGAAATGGTGAAGACGTTGTCTTCTTCACTAACTGGTATGCTTTTTTGAGATTGTAAGCTCATTCACCCATTGCCCGCGGTGTTCTCTTCCACAGTAAGACATTTCACCAGCAAACACAAGCCAAGTAGTTCCTTTTTCCAAACCGGGAGCACATCTTGCCTTTGGCTGGGCAGGTGTCCCCTTGGTAGAGTCCCAGGCCACGGTTCCTGCCCTTTGTGGGAGTTGGAGTGGTCTGAGCCATTGTCTGTGGGTGCCCTGATTGTCTGTAGACAACGTCTTCTCTCTCTTCCTTGAACCAAGTGGCGCTTGCTTCGCCTGACCCTGCTGGTCTTGAGTTCTGGTGAGTGCTAGCTACATTTCCTCAGCATAGCTGTTTGAGGATTTGTACGAGTGAACCAGTATGAGGACTGCATCCAGGGTCATGTGAGGCTGGCGAAGGATTAGATGCCCCAGGGTCGAGGACCAACAAGCCTTGGCCTGATCGTCATCGATGAACATGCTGGCAAGATTTCACAGCCAGGCAAACATTGATGTTTTTGTCTTTTGTTCAGCCGACATACCATGTGAGCAATTGCGGCGCTGCAGTTACAGGGTCAATCAGGGCACTAAATATTGGTAGCGCTGTCAGTGATGCATGGGAGCTCAGGCCCCGTGGTGGTGGATGGGCTGCAGCCACTGCATTCTGTGGGTGCTGGTCATCTACCATGTTGGGTGTGCAGAGGGGGTGTCGACCTCACGATCTCCAGGGTAAATTTATGGCTGCCTAGACATGAAGCTCAATTCTCCTGGACATGCTGGGCAGGTACTGATGAGAGCAAGGCTTTCCCACTAGGGGGACTAGGTATGGCATTAGATTGCCTCCAGCTGGGCCTTAGGAGGCTGGATGGCAGCTGCCACTTCCTTTTCAGTGCAGTTCCGAATACGGCCCCCAGGCGGCACTGGCAGTCTTTGTTTAGTTTTTCTTAATAATGTGTATATTTCTCACATGGCTGCTGTTGAGTCATGAATATGGGCTTCCTCACCTTGCAGCTCCAGAGGTGGGAAGTCGGGTGAACGCCTCACCTCTCCTCCCGTGGTCGGGACATGTCCTTGATTCCCAGTGACAGCATGCCTCCGCACAGGCGCCTGTCACGACAAGGATGAGGTTTGGGATGTGGCCGGGAACACAGCAGCCACAGTTGGGAGGCAGGCGGCAGCATCGGTCTGGAACAACTTTTCTCCTAGGCAAAATTACCACATTAGGTAGAATACTGTACGGGGTATGAGCTACCTTCTCTACACCAGTGTAATAATGTGCAGGCCTCGTGGTGATGGCCTGGCACCCTGCGAAAGATCAATGCACCAGACATATAGGGCAGCTGATGCATTATAAAGGTAGTGGGGGGGTGTGGGGGAGCATGGGGTGGTGGGGATGGGGTGGTTAATAATAAAAAAGTATATATATATTACCTGGTGCTGCCATCCAGTTCACACTCCTCTTCCTGGTCCCAGCAGCTTCAGACTCCCTGTGCAATCCCCGTACTGCTCTCATGCTATTACCAAGCATGAGAGCAGCGTGGGCTTTGGCCTGAGCGGGTTGATTTACCGCTCTCTCAGGCACAGGGAGTCTGTGCTGTTTCTCCAACCTGGCTGTCAAACACAGCCAGGTTGGAGAAAATCTTGCATGTCTGGCCGGCCCAAGATGGCCAGCCAAACAGAAATGCTCAGATAAATGCACCCCACACCCCCCTCCTATGCCCGCCTCTCCCTGCACAGGCTGCCTCAGCCAGCAGCTGAAAAATAAAACAATAGTAAAATATTATTTTATTTTTCAGCTGCTGACTCTGAGCCAGCAGGGCAACTCTCCTCCGCCATTGAGGAGGAGAGGCGGCTGCAGACACATATGTATATGCCACTCTGGTCCGACCATGAGCAATCCACTGCCCAGCCTCTGGTGTGCATGCGGTATGAGTACAAGCCACGTAGAGGCTGGGTGGCACTCTATAGCAGTGTCTCATATTTACCTTCAAAGAAGTATGCCGTACAGCATGTTCACACTGCTGCCCCAAATCATCTGAACGGGTGGGGGAGGGGATGTGGGTGGATGGGTGTGGATGTGTGTGTGGGTGAGACTTGTGATATAACAGTCATGGATGGGTAAGCATGCGGTGTCTGGACATAGCTTTCCCATGGGTTCCCTAGATATTAGGAGAGTAGCATTCTTGGGCCCCTGTAAGTTATATTGGGGAGTTGATAATGTTTTACATGACCTTTGTGAAAGATCATTCTTTGCTCTTCTTCAGACGTTCATTGTAGGTATTTCAGATTTTCCCTGTCTTCATGCACTATTGATCCTTAGGGTAGGAGGGTGCTCCTATTCATTGGTGTCAGACATTTGTTTTCTCTCTTTCATAATGTAGTTTACGTAGAACCCCACTCTGGCCGATGTTTTAGTTGAAACAAAAGTAGGTTCATCCCTTGTAGCTCTTGATGCCTGTCTCCTTGTAGACTTTCCAAATGTTCATTTTCCACCGGGTCTTATACGATTTGCAGAGGATGAGGTAAAGGTTCTCTGCTTTCCCAGAGTTGCATCCACATCATTTTGGTTCCCCTTGCACCAAGCCGCTTCTTCGAACTTGCCGGTCTAGGATGTTGAATCTTCCCTTGCAGAAAATGTGCCCCTCTTCATTGTTTGAAAAATCGGTTATATGTGGTTGTACTTTAGTGAAATAGATGAAAATATATTTTCTTTGTTTTGTCTTTTCCAAGTTTTTTCTTTGCAAGCATGTACTTCCATGCTCCTGTAGATTTTCTTTATATGTTTTCATTTGTGACAGCATTGTTACAAAGGAGAGTTGAGACAGAGATTTCCAGACTTTTCCAGGTTCCCTACCTAATTGTTTACTCGGGTGGTGGAGGTCCCATACCTCAGCCCATAGACTTAGGGCCCTTTCAATCTTGGATCCAAAGATCTGTTGGATAGAAGCCAGTGATCCACTACCGTATTGTCTGTCATACCTTGCCCCCTTGTGCAACCCTCTTTCCTCTCTTTATTCTTTGCTGCCTCTCAATTATGGGATTTCCAGTTGGATGGTACAATAGGTGGAGCTTCTCACTTTGTCAATGGCCTCTCCTGCCGCTGTGATGTTCCTTCTTTTTAGTTTGTCCAAAACTTTGACATGGTCTTTGACATATTTATTCTGCTGTAATAATCCTTGCACAATGCCTAATTTACTTCAGCTAGTTTTTGCAGTCTTCGCTGTTCGAGCTAAAAGAACTGAGTTGTCTGCATACTATAGGAGTTGGACCTTTTTGATGCCTATCATTGGGATATGAGCTGTTGCTGAGGTGAGTCCCTATGCAATCTCTTTGATGTATGATTTAAAGAGAAGGGGAGCCAGCTGACAGCTTTGCTTCATTCTGAAAGATGATGCGAATTTTGAAGTTAGACGTCCATTGGACCCATATCCCAGTGGCGCTGTGAAATTTACGAAAAAAAAATTAAGGAAGAGGACCAGATGTGGGTTGATGTTAAGTTTCTCTAATGTCTTACCACAAATTAATTTTAGTGGTCCCTTAGACCTGTATCATCACTGATACCTCATAAAAAAATGATTAATTATGTGTGGTGCACAGAGAATATTTGGTTTATGGTGTGCACCATATATGTAAAGAATAAGATGGTGAAATGTATTGTCCTTAGATAGCATGTTCTCTGAGACCCAGACTCGAATCGCACTGTTAAACACCATTGTTAGGCCAGGTTCTTCGGACTGGGTACAGGTGCCACTGTGTTATATAGATGACAAACATGCCAGGATTAAAGGACAGAGAGGCTGTTGGGGAAAAAATGAAAGTCTGTTGAATTTCCTCAGTGTTGATGATTTACTGTGTTTTTTTGTTCTCTTCTTTTCTTCACTCGCACTCCTGTTCTCCTTTTCCCTATTCCTCTTTATGCTTTTGCATCTTTCTTTCCTGCCTTAGAAAACCACCTTCCCCCCTTGTCTCCCTTCTGCCCTGTGTTTCTCTCACAGCTTCCCTTACGGGTAATTTGCTTAGTGGTTCTGCTATCTGGAGCATCATTATAGTAACAACAGTGGTTTCCTTTTGAAGTAAATAAGGCAGAAATGATGGGCCAGCACTGTGTTTTCGTACAATTTTTCCAAATGACATGTGCAGCTCTAATTATCGTATTCAGTCACCATTTCTAATAAAACCAAGAACTGGTAAAGCCTATAGGTATGGGCTGTAAAGATCTATTAAAGAAACCCCAGTTCCAAGATGCCTGTTGATGCACACGCATGGTCAATATTTGTATCTACCTTTCTAACAGAGCGAACAGTATATAAAAATATAAACAAGGAAACTATCTGGCTATCTACCTGCAGCACTTTTCACCTGCTGAGTCCTTGTAAAAAAGAAAAAAAAAAGAAAAATATACCACAGGGATTGAGAGACAGAAGAGGAAGTGGTGGAAGGAGGGAGTGTAAAGAGGGCGCCAGAGGAGACAGAGTAAGGAGCAGGGGGAGAGTAAGGAAGCACTGAAATCCCATCAAGGCTGAATACAAAATAAAACAAGACTCTTGAGTATGCAGTGGGAGGCCCAAAATGCTCCCAGGTAGGATAAACAAAAAAACAGGGAGGAAAGTCGATGAATGTGGAGGAAAGCCATTGAATCAAAAGCATGGAACTGATCTAATGAAGCATTAGAACGGACTGACCGAGAGCCTGTTCTAAGTATATGTTATGCATTAGAAACTATAGGTCTGCCTCTAAGAGCTACCCAAGCCGTAATGAGCTAGCTCTGTAAAGCCATTTTGTGTATGCAGCTTCGCAACAGTGTGTGAAGTAACATGCATATACACCCCTCTGGAGTTACCAAGTCCCTTACAGGGTGCTACCATATTTCCATTGCCTATTGTAACACATTTTGCTTGTATAATGTACATTTTGTAATGTAAATTGTATTATATTTTGCAAGTAAAAGTATAATGTTGTTGTGTAAGTTTTATGGGCACAAATGGCAAGTTTCTGCACAACCCCACCTGCATTGACGTGCCTGCAGACAAGCAGTTGCAGTGTAAAGGGCCTATGTCTCCACAGAAACAGTGTTTAAAGTACAAAATGTGGGCTCTGGTCATGCATGTGCCACACTGTGATGTATAGACAATTTAGGGACTAACTGCAGTCACACCATCACCACGTGCCAGAATGGCACGATCCTACCTTTAGTAAGCATAAAATATTTGGAAAGGTGCAAGTCGTTTGCAAATAACATGCTAATCTGTCTGAAAGTGGTCAAATCCTGTGGCGCATCACTGTGTATTGCTGTACCATTTCCAAAGCCCTTGGTGCTAAAAAAACAATGCTAAATCATTCAAAGTTATTGTCAAGAATTGCCGCTGTTGGACGTGTGGGGTAAATATGTGAACACGTGCAATTGTCTAGCCAATAACCCCATATATTAGGAAGGAACTCCTACTGCAGAAAATCTACCCCATTTGTTCCACTTGTCTAGTTGACGGTGACTGCATTTCTTTTTTAAGACAAAGGTTTTTTAAGACAGAAAGATGGAATAATGTATCTTATATTCGCTTAAATAGCTCTTAGGATAACCAGTCCAAGGTGTAGGTCTGGACTGGCTATTTGGGCACTTTAGGATTTCCCCAGTGGGCTGCAAGGTAGCAGGCTGTGTTCAGGTCTGAAATGGTTAAATTTGCTTTGCTAAGTTATTAAATAACAATGCTTCAATTTGCACTGTTTGGGAAAAAAAATTCTAAAAGCTTCTTTGGTGGGTAACATGCCCAGTACACATATACATCCACAACCCATTGAGAAACTACATTACCCAAGGTGCCCTCTTTCTCTTCTTTGCATTTACTTAAAACAGCTTGTTGATAGGACGCATAATTACACTGATGCCCCTGTTGTCTGTCTTTCTGTAAATGTCCCGTTCCGGTGATTGTGTTTACTTCTCTTACTGCGTGGGAATCGGTGCGGCCAGCATTAATTTCTCAGTACACTTGTATAATAATAATAATTCTATTTGATAAAGTCGGGACTTTTTGAGGTGTAAGTTGTATTGGTATGCTTTTGTTGTCGCAGAGCTCTGGAAGCATCCCGTCATGAAAGAGAACTTTTCAGCCACAAGGCCGCACATTTTGGAACAATTCGTTCAGAGACTGATGGAGAACTGCCAGGACTCAGACACAGAGGTAATCACGATATTTATTGCACCACAGAGCACGACTGTGTTTACTTAGCTAAATCTCCCTTAGTTTGTTCTTCTGCAGCCAGCACCATATGTAAATCTGAAAAACAAACTTGCTCGTTTGTCTAATATGCATACAGCATGGCGCACGAAATCTGTTCTGTATCAGAACATTGTCAGTTGCAAATGGAAACACAGGGAGATTTCACAGTTGCTCACTAACGATTTTAGTTTGAGAAACATCTATTTAATTAGCAAATGGGAAGACACAAATACAGTTCAAATACATTTCCAATAATGTTCAAATAAAAGCAGAATTTTGGCTGTACTTGCCACATTTAGGCATAATAGAGAAAAAAGTTTAATTTCATGACAAAATATCACATTAATAACCAGTCATGGACGGCGACTTCGATTTTAAGACTTAGGCCCATATTTATACTTTATGACGCAAATCAGCTCTTGGGCAGATATGAGTCAAAACGTTTACCGCCGGCTAACGCCATTCCAATGCGCCAGCCGGGTGCCTTATTTATGGAATGACGTTAGCCGGCGCTGCAGCCTGGTTAGCGTCAAAATAAATGACTCTAACCGGGCAGCAGAGGCGTAGGGAAGAATGGGGGTTGTGCGCCAAAGAATGGTGCAAGTCAGGTTAGAGTAAAAAAAAAAATTCTCTAACCTGACTTGCGCCATTTTTTGACGAACAACCCTCATGGAAATGACTTCTGTCTTAGCAAAGGCAATCGAAAGCATGCAACTGATCTAATGAAGCATTAGAACGGACTGACCGAGAGCCTGTTTTAAGTATATGTTATGCATTAGAAACATATGTTATGCATTAGAAACTATAGGTCTGCCTCTAACAGCTACCCAAGCCGTAATGAGCTAGCTCTGTAAAGCCATTTTGTGTATGCAGCTTCGCAACAGTGTGTGAAGTAACATGGATATACATCTCTCTGTAGTCTATACTTCATCATATATGGTGGGAAAGTCAGCCAGGAGTCTGTAGAACCCGTGAAGACGGCTCCATTTAAGAGTGCAAGAGGTAGTGGGGGGGATCAAAGACGAGAACATAACAAATGGGGGGAGATTATGTAATGGCACTTATAATGTAATCTAGGGATAGCTGTTACAAAGGTGTACATCGCCGATCGGTGGTGGATTACTTGTCCACCTGTAGCATTGGGTCAAACTGAAGTGTTTGAGCAAAGGCGGTGCGATCCTGTCAGTTAGTGTGTTAGAGGTTCCTTACAGAGTGCAGGTGTCGAGGTTGCAGCGTGACTGAGTCCCTGAGTTTCCCATCTTGGATAAATGGAGGGAAGTATTCAAACTAAAGAGATTTCCTAAGAGGAGTCACCCCAAAAATGTCAAATGAAATGGCAACACTTATATGCGAGTAGTACTTTAGGCATATGTGTACTGACCCACCTTTACTTTATTAAACATTTGAACCGGAACAATGCTTACCTTAGTAAGAGCACTTTAAGAAATCTATCACTATTCACATGACACACCACAGTATTTTTGCAATTTGACCTATAGTATGACTGTTATATCAATATAGCAACACTATTGTCTTTGTTAGTTATCTGTAATAAATATAGAGTATCATCATAGTAGTGGAAATAGTCGTGCAATGTAGAGCCTCAGGTGTTAGAGAGATCGTTTGGACAGAAAACGTCCCCAGATTTTCTCATTGGTCATTCGCCCACTTTGATTGTAGCCAGAAATGTCAAGACAGCCTCCTCTACACATGCTTCTTTGAACTGTTTGGATTGGGATTTGGGCAAATCTGGTATTTTCGGACAGTTTCCATGGTTCGACCAACTTAAAAAGATGACACGACTTGCATGCAATGGATGTGTGGTATTGGGAGGGTAAAATAAACCACACATCAACTACACTTGTGTACACTAGCACCAGATTTACCAGAAATGACTGAGTCAACAACTTCTTGGTCTTCAAAATGCCATATGTTATTATTTTCGTTTTTAAGTCATTTTCTGTAAAGATGGTACAGTTGTCATAGTCTCATTTTGTGGGTGAGTGGCAAAACATATGATGCAGCACACATCATCATTAACAGAGAAATACACATGAAGCATATGAACAAAATTGCTTGCCAAATATAGTACTGTTTAGAAAAGGATAATAGATGACAAACAGTAATGTACAATTATGAATAGTAAACGTCCTTCGGAGCAAATCCTTGCACAGGTAGTTTAGTTTTAGTTTAGTGGATTCTTAGAACCCATAGCTACCCAGAGGCCTCCCAGTGCTAAAGCGGATACAAACAGACCAACAGGAGAGGTTAGACTCGGAACAACCAGGTTTTTAGCGATCTACGGAAGGAGAGTTTGTGGCTGGTCTGACTGAGCTTCCGGGTAAAGGGAGTTCCAAAGTTTGGCTCCTATGTTGGACATGGAACTGCCACCCCACCATGTTCTCTTAACCCAAGGGAGCATCGCCAGAGAAGCTGTTGAGGATATAAGAGGTAGATTGAACATTTACTGTGAAAAGGATAGAGGGGATACATCCTATGGCTAAATCCAGCCACATTCTTTCCCACTAAATAATTCTTCAGATGCTAGCAACTCCGGGGAAGGGCTGAAGAGCCAACTGCCCTAAGGCTGGCCTCACCCTTCAGCCATCATTGAAGCCCCTTCAAAGGTTCTAGAGACCTACATTGAAGGTCATATGAGCAAGTTGTAAGGTTGCTCTTCCTAATTTGTGATAATCTTTCCACTACATCGTATGAGGAGGTCATGGGTTAGCATGGCTTCTCTGAAATTAGTTCCTCAGTGTTTGTATAAATATGTAATTTCTTCATCAGATAAATGGATACACAGAGAGGTAAAGACTTCCTTGGTCTGCCACTACAACAACCAATGCCTAATTATCATGAGGGAAGAGGGGCTCAGTAGTTTTTCCAAGCGAGTGATTCAATCTTTGGCAGAGATGTTAAAAGCATCAGCAGATACTTCAGGTCCCCAGACTGTTGGATGATCATCTCAGAGCAAGGCAGGAGTCTGTGGAATCTTATTCCAGTTAGACCCATGAGTGACAGTATTTCCTCTAAAACCACCCTTTCTCGTACAGACATAATGCTATGTGGAATAATGTCAGATTTAGGGATGTGGACTGGTCAAGGGCTGCCTGTATTTTTGGCAGAAGCAAACAGACCCTCATCCAGCCAAAACCCAATCTGTGGTGTTCAAATTCCGAGGAATATCCTGCTTTCATCCATTTTAGACGGAAGAGTCTTTGTATTGGCCTACAGGGCAATGAGGGCTCACACCAATACACCATTCATGGAGCATTCAATGCTGCTTCTGTGGAAGAAATATGTAAATATCCTATTTCACGCTGCAACAAACACTAGTGAATAATCCAGCAACCGCTACCCATCTTGATGTCCCTATTCCTAGTCTACTAAGTAGCATGCGAGTTGAGGGCTGCCATAGCATTAGAAATAATCGGATCTTTAATGCCCCACTGCATGGATATGCTCAGATTAAAAACCTAATTTAACTACAGATGTCACTGCATCAATCCTAAGTGAATGAGATGAACAACCAGTGGTGTGGACCCCTAACTTCAATACCACGTTTTTTTACATACTGTAGAAAGCTGGAAGAGTCCCTCCCCCAAATGCATCAAATAATTGCAGCACAGAGTCGTCAACCAAGGCACTGAAAACCTTTAGGATAGATTCACTGGGCATCCATGGAAACCTAGTGTGCTCCCTATGTGGGCTGGCTCACCTTTCTGTGTCACTATGCGTAGATCTTAGGATTTTGACAAACAGGTTGTGTTCAATAATAACTCTGTATGAGTTTGATCACTTGAGTAGAATTCTGTAATAAAACTAATTCAGATAGTTAAAAAAATCAAAGAAACACCGAAAAAGCTCAAACTAATTAAAATCACACTTTATCAAGTTTGAAGACCAGGTTGTGCTTCTGCTTCTTTTAAATGTTCAAATATACAACCTTGAATAACATTGCTTCTGGGCCTACATGAATCATGCAAAGTAGCACACATACCCAAAGATTCTGGATGTTTTAAGCCTTTGCAAAATCACATCCATATTTGATTATGAAAAAATCGATATATTCTTGGCCATATATGTAAAAATAACTATGAAGTAATGCATAGGAATATAAGAGTACCACACAATTAGAAAAATATGACTACGTTTTCATTATAGGCAATCACAATTTGGAACTACTGAAATTCAGCATGATTAACCACGTGACACTGGCATTCAAACCCTAGGTCATAACTTACATCCCTTCATTCGATCTATCAAATATTTTGTTTTCTTCCTTCTACAATAGGCTTTAACAGTCATTTAATTTACTAATTTGCAGGGTAGTTCATCATCAGATGTATTATCACTGACTCCTCCAAAGCAGATTTGCAGTAGCAAGACCACTTCTGGAACTAATGTATCTGAATAAAATGAAGACAAACAAACAATAAAAGCGGAACAGTAGTTTCAAAATAGACATAAGGCACAAACAAATTAGGATGCAGTGGAACTTAGCATTTGTAGCCCTTAAAGCCCCCGGGTTTAGCTTGTGTTCTTTAGTATTTGGCTAATTACTTAGGAGATACAAATGCTTTTTATAATACAACAGCAGAGCTGTACAACTATTCACAACATGCTCATTAGTTATAGCACCAAGAAAACACCCTATGCCATAGACATTTCCCAGGAACACAAATGCAAAGACTTCTTACCCTTACCTAAAACGTAGGACATTTTCAAAACTAAACTAAACAGTCTATTGGTCCTTTTATAGTCATGCAGTCAACAAAATGGCCAAGAGTCCTGATGATGTCCGTGTTTTGATTTATGTTAACATACATGGTTCTTTTTTTCCTCAGCTATTTCCTGGACCTCTCTGGGAAACGCCATTTGTATTCTGATTTATTTGAGAATAACTCTGGTCTTTCCATCGGGGTCATAGCTGATGTTAGTAGTTTTCTACCATTGGCAATGGCTCATCATTTGTGAGAAGTGATTTATTTTAATCTTTCTCTTTTTTGTTTCGTGATAATCAATTTAGGTCTGATGATTACCACATGCAAACCATCAGAAAAGTGCAAGAGAAAATCATCAGAATAGGCTAGCCTCTTCTCCAAAACATTTATTCAAAATTTTGGGTATGGTTTCTCTTTTTCAGGTCACAAGACCTATGTAAAGATTAACTATAAGCACCATTTGCTTTCACTCAAAAGTATACATAAGAAGGAAGAGCAGGAAGTGAAAGAGGGATAGGAAGAAAATGAGAAGCATCAACCTAGAAGACCTCACAGAAGCACCAATGAGCCAGTTTAAAATGTACAGCTCCCATTTTTTGTCTCATCATTGGTGCTCTACAGTCCATGCTAGTATAGACAATACAGACAGAGAAAATCATTGTACTTAAGGGAGACTGCAACTAAATTTTCCCTTCAAACTATCTCCCCTCGCTGCCCTTGCCTGTATAGTTGTGTTGATGTTTGCACCTTATATATATTTCTTAACTATTCACTCTGCTTATCTCTAAGTAGCTGAAAATGAAAAGAATTATGTCCTAGAAAAATTCTTATCTAGCTTGTTGACTATTCCTTTATTTGAGGAATTTACAAACACTGCAGATTTTGATGATCAGTACGAATTTCAAATTATTCTCTAGTGCCCATCCAAAGATGTTTCCATTCAGTACAATTTAGCTTCATGGTTAAAAGTTCTCTTTCCCTTCCGTTTAGACTCAGACAAGACATGAGATACGTAAAAATCACGATTTTTTTTGTCCACCCTCCTTTTGCCTTTATACCAAAATTGCCCCTATTGCTCTTTCAGATGCATCTGCTTCTGCAATAAACTTCTTAAAAGTATGAGGATGACATAGAATTGGTGCTTGAATAAACATGTGATGGACTGTATTAGACACCCTTTTAGCTTGATAATCTCAGCAAAAAAGTTTTGCAAACCACAGTTTTGAAAGACCATTTTTCAAACTTTTTCAAACCACAGGTGATGTCACGTTATTTCAGCACAATTATTAATAAATTAAGGATAACGATTTAGAAAATCCAAGAAAAAATTAAGTTTCTTTAATATTAGTAGATGAGGGCCATTCCGGAATAACTGAGACCTTCTTTGGATTAGTAGAATGCCAGAAGCATTCAACCTTAATCCAAGATTCCCAACATCTTCCTTCTCAAATTCACACTTTTCTGGCTTGTAAGACACATGATGTTGCTGTAGTCTTGTCAGTACCAACCTCTGTGTTCTTGGGTTTCACAGGAGTCTTAGAAAACACTAGCTTATCATCCAGATAGAGCAATATAAACTGATTTAGAATATCAGAGAATATTGAATCCATGAGACTCAGAAAAGTGGCAAGGACATTGCTCAACCCAAGCAGCATTACACAATATTCAAAATGCCTGCACTTGTTGACCTTCTTTATAAAAATAAGTGCCTCTCCAAACACATTTAGGGCCACATGTACGAATATTTGGAATTGTGATTCTCTAATTGCGATTCCATGTGAATCGCAATTAGGGAATCGCAATTCCAAATGTAAGAAACTCCACTGAGTTTCTTTTGCAGTCCCCGGTGGGTTGCAAATAGACAAGCCTCATTTATATTAATGAGGTATGTTGCAATTTGCGACCCACTGGGAATCGCAAAAACCACAGGGATGGAGGACTGCTGGTGTGAGCAGACCACCATGTCTGTGATTGCTTTTAAATGCTTATCTCTAAGTAGCTGAAAATGAAAAGAATTATGTCCTAGAAAAATTCTTATCTAGCTTGTTGACTATTCCTTTATTTGAGGAATTTACAAACACTGCAGATTTTGATGATCAGTACGAATTTCAAATTATTCTCTAGTGCCCATCCAAAGATGTTTCCATTCAGTACAATTTAGCTTCATGGTTAAAAGTTCTCTTTCCCTTCCGTTTAGACTCAGACAAGACATGAGATAAGTAAAAATCAAGATTTTTTTTTGTCCACCCTCCTTTTGCCTTTATAACAAAATTGACCCTATTGCTCTTTCAGATGCATCTGCTTCTGCAATAAACTTCTTAAAAGTATGAGGATGACATAGAATTGGTGCTTGAATAAACATGTGATGGACTGTATTAAACACCCTTTTAGCTTGATAATCTCAGCAAAAAAGTTTTGCAAACCACAGTTTTGAAAGACCATTTTTCAAACTTTTTCAAAACCACAGGTGATGTCACATGTTATTTCAGCACAATTATTAATAAACTAAGGATAACGATTTAGAAAATCCAAGAAAAATTAAAGTTTCTTTAATATTAGTAGATGAGGGCCATTCCAGAATAACTGAGACCTTCTTTGGATTAGTAGAATGCCAGAAGCATTCAACCTTAATCCAAGATTCCCAACATCTTCCTTCTCAAATTCACACTTTTCTGGCTTGTAAGACACATGATGTTGCTGTAGTCTTGTCAGTACCAACCTCTGTGTTCTTGGGTTTCACAGGAGTCTTAGAAAACACCAGCTTATCATCCAGATAAAGCAATATAAACTGATTTAAAATATCAGAGAATATTGAATCCATGAGACTCAGAAAAGTGGCAAGGATATTGCTCAACCCAAGCAGCATTACACAATATTCAAAATGCCTGCACTTGTTGACCTTCTTTATAAAGATAAGTGCCTCTCCAAACACATTTAGGGCCACATGTACGAATATTTGGAATTGTGATTCTCTAATTGCGATTCGATGTGAATCGCAATTAGGGAATCGCAATTCCAAATGTAAGAAACTCCACTGAGTTTCTTTTGCAGTCCCCGGTGGGTTTCAAATAGACAAGCCTCATTTATATTAATGAGGTATGTTGCAATTTGCGACCCACTGGTAATCGCAAAAACCACAGGGATGGAGGCCTGCTGGTGTGAGCAGACCACCATGTCTGTGATTGCTTTTAAATAAAGCAATTTTTTTTAAACGCAGCCCGTTTTCCTTAAAGGAAAACGTGCTGCGTTTAAAAAAAAGAAAAAAAAGAAAAAAATGAAACGTTTCAGATTCATTTTTTAACAGTAGGCAGTGGTTCGTGGGACCATTGCCTGCTTTTAAAAAACGTTTTCATATGCATTCACAATGGGTTAGCACCAAGTTGAAATTGATGCCAACTGCGGTTGTTTTGAGACTGCATTAACGGTCACAAAACAATCATACATACCATTTAGATTCGGTATTAGGAAAGGACGCCCTGGACACGCCCCTTCCTAATACCGAATCGCAAAACCCAAATCGCGATTCGGAAACAAGTTACCGAATTGCAGTTTGGGCTTTGTACATCCCAAAAACAAATTTTTCTAGTTGCAAACGGGCCGATTCTGCGAATCTCCCCATTTGCGACTTGAAAAATGCTTTGTACATGTGGCCCTTAGAGAACACTTTTGGTCTGTGAACTGTCTCCAAAATATCCTTTGTAAGAGGCAAAGGATGTCAATTCTTAATTTCGTAATTTGAATTAAACATGTAATCTTAAATACAAAAAGCAAATGTGCCCCAGCCAATGGATAAGAGGGTACATTTGTTTTGCAAATTCTTCTGTAAATAAGTCTTCTTTTTTTTTTATTAAAGAATGAATGCACTCAAAAGGAACAATAGTGCCAGGTTGTCTTAGTATGGTCTGTCATATTCCTTAGGAGGATGAAGTGAGCACATCTTGGGCGTAGCAAAAACTGGAGAAAAAACATGGAACTGCAATACAATTGAGGAAAAAAAATAGCTACAGTTAAACTTGATTTGGAATTCTTCACCTCATCAATGGGTGACCAGTAACTTTGTGAAGCATACTAATGAACATGACCAAATAGTGGTAACTGTGATATTGTTCTAGTATCCCAACTGACATATGGATTATGCTATGTTAACCAAGGGATTCTAAAAATTACAACATAATCGGGAGGGCAATAATGTCAAAAGACAGCATTTCAGTATGGTCTGTAAATGAGACCTACAATGGAAAAGAGGCCTCTTGAGTCCAACTCAAAATCCAATGGCGAGCCATCAGCAGTTTAAATCACTTCAGGAGTTTTCATTAGCCTCTTAGGAATATTATTCTTAGTTGTCTAGTCCTGATCAATGAACATTCCACAGGACGCTACTATTGTGCAATGCAGACGCATTAATAATCTTCTATTTTTCTGTTCTCGATATATTAATTTGTTTTGTTCTAAATATTTTATTACATTTTTAGAAAATTCAGAAAGCAATGGAAAAACAATATCATACATATATATATATATATATATATATATATATATATATCAAGCCAAGTTTGACGAAAAGATGCCAAACACAATGAGTAATGCCAGGAGTAATCAGTCAAATGTATAGGTAAGGTATAGACCAGAAGGAGCCATAAGTCCTATAATGAAAGACAAAGCGTATAAATGTATTCACTTCCATATTAGTCTAAGCATATATTCAAAGTTGCATTTAGTAATGAAAGAGAGTACAAGAGGTTAATGACAACAAAAAATTTATAAAACATGAATACTAAAGAGGCGGGATATCATATCAGAACTTACAAAAAAGGACGTTAGGCCAACAGTATACGATCAGCATAACAGTAGAAAATAAGAAAGAAAGAAAACAGATGAAAGAACATCAATCGGGGTGGTGAGAGATAAGAGAAGGGGATAAACGGCATGGTGAAATAGCTACTATGACAGGCTTGAGTAGGCCCTTTTGCGTGTGATGGAGACAGATAGTGAGAAAGGGGCCCTTATGTTTTGGACATAAAGTTGTCTGTGAAGGAACAGCAGGCCTGGAGGAAAGTGACAAACATTTATGTGTATGTCTAAGGTAAGTAAACCATGCCCACCATGTGTGAAACAAGACGATATTTAGCGCTTTCCATTCTAGCAAAATAACTTTAATTGCGACCTTCAACAGTAGGTCCAATAATGCCATATCTTTGTCAGGTAAATCTAGAGATGTTCTTAATATGGTTGTAAAGAGGAACAATTGATTAGCACTGTTATTCATATAAGGAAGCCAATACACTTCTGAGTTCGTTTACCCCAAGTCTGAATTAGATGTCCAGCATCACCACTATATAATTACAACCTATGCCTTTGAAGCATTTCTTTTCATTTGCTTTGAAATAATTTATAATTGCCTCTACTTACACAGATTCTTCTTGGTGTAACTGCTCCACTGGAAACTTAACCAAATGAAGAAAATTTAAATGACCTCCTTGGGACCTCCTGCCCTTTATTTGTCTTCCTTGTAATTTCTGTTCAATTGACAGCACTAAGTCAATACGTTCTGAAAATGAAAGTAGGGCATTGCCAACTAACCAATTCATCCTTAACCTCTTCTTTCGAGTAATGTTGAAAAGGCATTTTGGGTTCCTTCAAACCAAGTAGCTTTATCTGCTAATTGATGAAATTGAGTCACATAAGTCAATACATCCATTCCACCTTCTGAATATCACATGGGGCTTCCGCAACAGAATATTCTAAATCCAGATTTTCAAACATGTTTTAAAATTATTTTTATTTTTTTACTGCAATTACATTCCATGATTCAGAACTTTATCCTACTACATCATCACGACATACATTTTTTGCAAATCAATCTAATATATTACTATTCTTACGAGTGCCCTTGTCCTATTAATAACTGAGATGGTATATCTGTAACTGTATTTGCAGGTGCAGCCCACTGAGGTAGTCTCTATCTCCCACCCTGGCTCAGTCATTTTACACATTGTTCATCTTCCCCCATATACCCTGGTATCTCCGTAATGCTCAGATGTGCTGGGCATACAGCTTTTCTTTTGCACGTATTGCCTCCATCCTTGCCTCCCATGCAGCACACGTGGGGGGTATTGGTGATTTCCACACCTGAAGAATCAGTGATTTGGCTATCAAGGTGCCCACAAATACTATTTGTCTAGCGGAAATAGAAAGATCTATGTTTTAAGTGATACCCCATACTGCCACTAATGGACTAGGATCTAAGTTGTGCGATATCCTGGAACTAATCCTTTAGAAGATCTTATCCCAATACCCTGCCAAGTACTTGCATAAGAAGCACATATGGAGCCAATCCCCCTGAGCTGTTTGACAGTGCGGACACATCCCGATGCCTCCGTGTACATTTCCTTTATTCTGGCTGGGGTATGATTCGCCCCTCTAAGTGCTTTTTGTGACACTGTATTGTGCTTTCGTCATTGTTGTATTCCTATTTTACTCCCGTTAATATCTTCTATTCTGAACAACAGTTGAGATATCGCCATAATTGAACACCCTCCCTGAAGTATTTTATACCATCTACCAATGCCTAATTGGTTATTGTAAAAGGCCTGAAAGATAGCTTCATTGGAGCCACCTATTACTTTTACCACTGATTGCAAAAGATGCTGAATTTGTTGGTAAGAGAGTTTTAAGCTCTCTGAAATATCATTTTTCTCCATTACGCACTGGGTCCATGGTTTAATAAGATTTCCTATAAAAGACGGTCTGCTAGGTTGCTGATCCCTGCCTCATCCCACTTTTGGACATTTCTTTGACTAATTTCTAAACCTATCATCCATGTATCACTAAGTCTCATTGATGGGTGAATCTTACAAATTTGATATTTAGCCTGTATTAAAGAAAAAGTAGTCTGTAACATTACTGGTACCTTATATCTTACCCTTTTTGGGAGGCGGGGATGCTTAAGAAATCGTGGAAGCTGCATATTCGTTTCTGCCAACATTTGATTGAGATAGAAATTAAGATTTGGCTTTAGCAACGCTCCTGATGCCCAATCCAGAATAGTAGCTTCATAAGAAGTTTGAATATTGGGGAGTGCCAGCCCCCCATCTTCCACTGAAGAAGTTAACTTCTCTAACGATAGCCGAGGCTTCTTATATTTTGTCTAATAAATGAATCCAGCTCTTGGTAAATCTTTTTTGGTATTCTCAACACTATACTAGAGAATTCAAATAACAACAAAGGGAGAATCATCATTTTGACCAGTGCAGTCCTCCCTATAATCGTCATGGTGGATTCCTGCCATTTCAATAATAATCCCTGAATCTTTTTAGGAACCCTCATAAAGTTCAACTGAAATAAGTCTGCTGGATTTTTAGACACATGCACGCCTAGGTACCTAATGGGGCTAGAAGATGAAGATAATACCCGAATATCTTTTGGTAAAACTGATATTTCTGCATTATACAAAAGAGCTTCTGATTTGGACTGATTGATTTTATAACCCCCTGGTCCGAAAAAGCCTTAATCTTTAAAAAAGCTTTATCGATATTTGGAAATCCGCAAAGAGATATAAAATCATATCATCAGCGAATAGTTTCACTTGGGGCGCTAAGGGGTTCGGAGCATGTATATATTGGTCCTGCCAAATTGCTGCGGCCAGTGGCTCGATAAAGAGCGCAAACAGCACTGGGGACAAAAGATGTCCTGTTGCGTGCCTCGTGATATTTGTACCAGTCCTGCTATTTGGGCGTTTACCGAGACCTTGGCTTGGGCCCCTGCATATAACCTTCGCAACGTCTGGATGAATTTCCCTACAAAGCTGAATTTACCTAGGACCATAAACAATGCTTCCCATTGAACTAGATCAAATGCTTTTTCCGCATCGAGCATTATAATCGCCGCCAGATAATAATTATGAGAGAAATAGTCCATTACCTGAATCAAAAAATTGGTATTCGTGGACAGTAACCTTCCCGCCAGAAACCCACATTGATCCTCATGAATCAGTCCTTGTACCACCTGTGCCGCATGGACCACGAGTATCTTGGTAAATAATTTATAGTCCTGATTTAGGAGGCTAATCAGACGATAAGAGCCCGGATATTCCGGTGGTTTATCCTTCTTAGCAAAACTAACCACTATAGCCCTGGAAAATGCTGAAGGGTCCTCAGCCCCTGCTATTATTTCGTTAAATAGGTCAACTAATATTTTGGCGATTTGATCATCTAATATTTTATAAACCTCCACATGAAGGCCATCTTCTCTTGGCGCTTTCCCATTGGGGCACCCTTATTGCCTCTACTTCTTCCTTAAGAGTGATGGGGAACATAATATATTTTGTGCCCCTGAGTCTAAGCTTGGCAGTATCACTGAATCTAAATACTGTTTAATCTGTAAACTATTCGCTTGCATTGTCTCTGTATACAGCTTGCCATAGTGTGAGAGAAATACTTTTTTCTATCTCTTTAGGCTTACTAACCATTCTGCCCAGCTCTTCATCAAATATAGTTTTTATTACATTAGAGTTGGATCTCTTTTTAACTGACCAGGCCAGAAATCTACCTGCATGCTCGCTTTCTTCGTACTGCTTCTGGAAGCTTGTATGTCTATTAAGAATCTCTCAAGATAGATAGAAGTCCCTTAGTTTGGCCTGAGCTCTTTTCAATGTTATTTCCATCTCTGCACTGGGTAGTAGTTGATTTCTTTTTAATGCACGCTGTAGTTCCC
This sequence comes from Pleurodeles waltl, assembly GCF_031143425.1. Taxonomy (NCBI): domain Eukaryota; kingdom Metazoa; phylum Chordata; class Amphibia; order Caudata; family Salamandridae; genus Pleurodeles; species Pleurodeles waltl. Next base: position 1,202,088,578 of record NC_090444.1, read on the forward strand.
ACTGAAGCAAATAGTTTTGATCACGTGCTAATTTCCCTAGGTAAGCCTTAAAGGAAATTGCCTCTCCGCGTATATAACCTTTAGTGGCTCCCCAAATGCTAAAGAGAGAGGCTAAATTCTTATTCATCGCTAGAAATTCTGTAACTGATGCTTTAAGCTTTGCTACCCAATCTTCCTCTGCTAAGAGGGATCTATCCAGTAGCCCCTGTGGGTGGCATTGCGGATTTCCTATTTCGCTAATATTAACCCATGGAACGGAATGATCTGAAAAGGAATTTGCAAGTATCCCTGACCCCTGCCACTGCAGTGCAGATGAGATTAGGACATAATCAATTCTTGATGCCGTTTTAAAGCTTTTTGAGTAGCATGTAAATTCTTTCTCCTGGGGATGGTCCGCCCGCCACACATCTACTAAGGCTAAATATGAGATCAGTTTGAGAAGCATTTGAGAGGCTCGTGGTTTATTTTGCGCTTTATTCCTGCGTGTTGTGCCCCATTTGATGTTGGGAATTATATTGAAATCCCCTCTGATTATAAAATAGCTTGACAGTGAAGACAAGTGTATATATAAAGGCTGCATTGACACTTCGTCATACTCTATTGGGCCATAAAAACTTACAAAATGAATCTCTCTTACCGCCAACATAGCTGTAACTACTATCCATCTTGCCTGTGGATCTCTTAAAACTCCCTTTATTCTCCCTATGAATTTTTTGCGAAAACAAGACAGCCACACCTCGTACCTCACCATTAGCCGATGCAAAGTAGGATTGGCCTATATACGCAGGGAGTTTAGGTAGCTTGCTATGAGCCTTCCAGTGGGATTCCTGTAAAAGGATGTCTTTCACTTGAGATGTTCTGAGCCAGTTTAGGACCACTTGGAGTTTAACCTTATTATTCACTCCGTTTAGATTGCACAAAGCTACTCTTAACTTGTAGTCAATCACTCTTTCTTATTCCACCCCATCATCTCTCTGAGCAATTGTATTTCGACAACATTTTTGGTTCTGCTTAATTGCACTTCCATCTTAAATCTCATTTTGAAATAAAGGATATAGTTGGCTGGCCTCCACCTACATTTTTGCCCTACCTCCACCTTGTGCCCCCTCCCCTTCCCCTCCTCATCAAGGGCCTCACCCGTCCCGACCCCCATTCATCATAACCCACCCCCCCATATCCCAAAAGAGAGTGCACTGACATGGCACTCTTGAAGCCTAAACTCATGTGATCAACAAGACCGACGGACTGAGGAATCCATGGGAAGAAAGAAAGAATGGAAGCATATAACACATGATGCATCTAAAAAATTATCCATAAGACATCAATTTTCTTTCCTGCTCTTCCCCCTTTTTTTCTTCTCTTTTTTCTTTTCTTTCTTTTCCCCCTTCCCCCCTTCCCCCTACTTGCTACTTGACTTATCGCCGTCTTTTCCCCACCTCTTACCTTATCTCCTCTCTCCATCCACCCCCATTTTCCTGCACTAATCACATTAACATTGCTTTACAAATGCTAAAAGGTCCTTTGCATCCTGTACGTGCTGAAAGACATGCGCTTGTCCTTTATGAAGCACGTTGAGCTTGGATAATTGTTCAATACCAGCCGGAGCTCCCAGCCCTTTAAAGATGTCTATCAATCCAACAAACTCCTGTCATCGATGAGCCGCGATGACAGACATATCCGAAAACACATGAAAGCTGAAGGTGTCTCCAAATTTAAAGTTTTTCTTTTTGATTGCTTGTGAAAGAATTTGCTCTTTGATCCTATAGTCTCTGAAATTGACTAGTGTAGTACTGGGATGCTTTGAGTTTGCAGAACGCGTAAATGGTACCCTATGTGCCCTCATTATTGAGAGATCAGCTGTGGTTTTTGCCGATTCTGGGAGAATGCAGTTGCAGATGAGATCAGACACCACCTTGGTTACGGATGAGGCTGTCTCCATCTCTTCTGGTACTCCTACAAACCTCAGGTTTGAACACCGAGATCTGTTTTCCATCTCGTCTAGCTTAAATTGGAGATCCTCCAATTCTGATTGGTTCTGGGGTATTGTTGAATTTGCTTGACGTCCTGCGTCTTCTAGATCCGAGACTCTCTGTTCCACTTGAGTTAATCTTGTAGAGAGATGAGTTAGATGAGTGTTTAATTGGCTAAGCTGGTCTTTGGTCTTGTTATGAGCCACCTCTTGGGATAGCTTTATTGTTCGCAGCTCCTCTAATACCTGCCTCATCCATTCCTCCGTTGAGAAAGTGCCAGGTACCCTGCATGCTGAACTGTGATTGCTAGGGCTGGGGCTGGGGGTACGAGGAAGTACACCGGCATATTCACTAGTACTGTCGTTTGGCAATATCAAGTCAGACATAGCTGAACAGGAGCTCTCTACCACAGGATCTGACGTCGTATTAGGGATTATAACACTATCTGTAGCCCCTGCTCTGCCTGACGATATTGGCTCCTCTTGATCTACTTCTTTATCCTCTTCCCTTTCTGGTGCCTTCAGTGTCGCTTTGACATTGTTGCCAGAGGTTAAGAACAGGGGATAAGTAGACAACGCCTTATGTTGCAACCTTGCAACAGACGCTGCAGGGGGTGGGTAGTTAGAAGCTGCAATGACTGATGGAGAGGCTGTTAGAGGGGATACGCTGATACCCTTGCTGGTTGTGCTGGCCTTAATATTGATGGCTCATTATCTTCTACTGAACTAGGCGCTGATAGCACAGGTAACCCAGATAGGGCTGGCGAAGGAGGAGGTACATGCTGCAGTGGTCCCTGTGCCCCAGTAGAAGTTCTCAGCACCCCCCCAGAAGGCAGATGCTCAGAGCTATATCTCTGTCTACCCGTGGCGGGAGTCAAGGTCTTAGTTTTGGGGCCTTAAACATATTTGCCCATTGTCTGTGCCTTAGAGCGTGTGTCTCGGGTCATCCGTTTCATACTAAAAAAGAAAAAAAAATGGGAGCAATATGCCGAAACGCAAAAAAACTGATAAAAGACAGCAAATCCTTTTAGCTATACCTCCGAGAATCTCTTGATACACACAGATCTGTAATAATGGGGCAGAGAAGGGAAAAAGCCGCGTTTACGTCTGTTTCTACAGCACCTTCGTGCTCTTATTCATTCGAGTAAGTCCATCTGGAGCACTGATCAATAATTTCCAATGATTAATGCCAGCGCTGCCCTGTCCCCCCTAGTCCGTAATTCTCCTATCACTAGCTCATCACCCCACTGCAGCTGCAGTATAGGTTGCCTTATTTAAAAAAAAAAGAAAAAAAAAAAAGGGGGAGAGTCAATAAATCGGCAAAAGCCCATGGAAATCGCTCCTTAGAGTACTGATTCAGGCAGCCCATTGAGAAATATATTCTACAATAATTCCATTGTTGAGGCTATGCCTGTAGGACCCCACCTTCATAACCCTGCTGCCTTAATTACTTACCTGGGTTCCTCATCGGGCGTCTCAACATCGCTGTGTGTACTCAGCCTCAAGGGGAGGAGGGAGGGTCTCAGACCCTGATCCTGTGGTTGATGCTGGGCAGCCCCCACCTGCTTGCCACTGCTTGTGCCTTAGGCTGTTGGGATCACTGCTGACTGGTCCGTTCGATCTGTGTGCCGGTAGTATAAAAAAAGAAAAGAAAAAAAATTGAACTCCGCTGGTTCGGCGCTCGCTGCCGTCGTCTTTAGTTTCCATAAGTCCCGCCGGACGCGGCACATCGATTGAGCCGTTCCCAGCTCGGTGCGCTAATAACTGATGACTGAGTGGTTCCTAAAAGAGGGCTGAGGCGGTTCATTAAAAAAACCTCCTGCAGCGTAGTTGTTGTTGGCACACTCCCTTCAGAGGAGTCGGGAGTCGAGATGGTTAATTTCTTTTTACGGGGCGGCAGCGCGATCATCGATGCGCTCCGTTCCGCCCGCCATCTTGCTGATCTACGAGGCTCTAGTCCTGGAGCATGACGGGAGCTCCTACGGGACCGAGTGAAGTGCTCTTTCAAACATGTTTTTAAACAAAAGTAGGAAGGCATCAAATTTCTCCAAACAAACATCCAACATAGTTACAACAGGAGTCGCTAAGAACAGCATCCTGCTATGTGCTGCCTGACAACAAAGTAGACATTATGGGGGTCATTCTGACCCCGGCGGTGAGTGTAAATGTGGCAGTAGTACCACCAACAGGCTGACGGTACATACTGCCACATTATGAGAACTTCTCCACTCATACCGTCATGACGGTATCAGCCGCCGGGCCAGAGATATCAATCTCCAGCCACTGTGTCTGGCACAGTACTGGCGACGGCATTATGAGTCTGCCTACCACCATGGTTTTTGTGGCGTTAGCAACACCACGAAAACCATGGCGGTAGGCCCTACCGGTGACAAGGAATTCCTTCCCTGTCACTGGTAGGTAACTCCCCCACAACAAACACCTGACACCCCCATCCCCCTCCATCCAAAGCCGCACCTCCATACACACACAACCCCCCCCCACCTCCTGACATTCACATACACCCCCTCACCTGCGATCCAAACACACACACCTCCAACCTCCACCACAATCCAAACACCCCCACCTTCACCCACCCCAATCCAAACACACACACACCCACCCCCTCCGATACTCTCACTCACCCCCTCAGCCCCCCATACATGCACACACCCGCAGACATGCACCACACATACACCCAATCACTCACACTGGCATACACGCATTCATACACGCATACCTCCAGACATGCTCGCCCACACAATCACACTGACATGCAGACACGCACTCACTTCACCATTCTTACACACATTCACTGACACGCATACAACCACACAAACAACACAACACACACAGATGCATTCACACACTCACTCAAACATTCATGCACACACTCAGACACACACACACACACACACACACAACACCCTCCCGCCCACCTCCCCTGTCAGACGCCCAACTTACCTTTGTTGAGGAGGCCTCCCAGCAGGGAATGGGAAGGGGCACTGCTACCGCCAGCAGCGCGCCGCCAGCAGAACACTGCCAGGCCGTATCACAGGTCATGATACGGCTGGCCGCGTTCTACTGCCGTGGCGGTGCTGGTGGTAGCAACGCCACCTTACCACCTTCCGCCACCATGAACACTGCCGGATTTGCGGCCTTCTGGCGCGGAAGTCTGGCAGTGCTCATAATATGGCAGATGGATGGTAGCCGCAGTGGTGGTATTTTGGCAGCCGTCACCGCGGCGGTAGGTGGTTTTTACCGCCAAAGTCAAAATGACCACCTTTGTCTTCCTTTGGAAACTCACAACCTCTGGTAAGCTTTTGTGGATGTGACACTCAGTTTTACTTCTGCCATTTTTTTAGTTTGAGGTTATGTTATATGGATCATTTCACTTTTATTACATGTTTTCTGTATTTGAATACATACACCTGCCTACATCTATAGGTGAGTTAGGAACAAAATGAAAAAGAAAAATAACAATCTCTTTGTCCCAAATCCCTACACGGGAGCCATCCCCCTTCAAGCCTCACAGGCTGTTGTGACTGAATATGCCTTACTCTTAGTCTTAGATATGGTGGCATGTTTTGTATATAGAGGGCTCGCTAGACCTCCCTTTCCTAGTTTACTGCCTCTCCTCATTTTCCCCCGTTGGATCATATGTCTTTCCCCCTCTGTGTCATATGTAAAACCCTTGGATATTCTGGACAGGTCAGCTTCCTGAATCCATCAGAAAGAAATGTGATAAAATTTACCTGTTAGAAATGGGGTCTCTAGTTGGCAGTGGGTTTGCACCCTTTCCAAGTAGGGACCCTCATTCTAGTCAGAATAAGGGAGATACCCACTCAGGTAACCCCTGCTCACCCCCTTGGTAGCTTGGCACGAGCAGTCAGGCTTATCTCAAAAGGAATGTGTAATGCATTTGCACATAACACACAGTAATAAGTGAAACCACTACAAAAGGACACCACACCAGTTTTAGAAAAATAGCCAATATTGATCTATATAACACAAGATCAAATATGATAAAAATCCAACATACAGTAATAAAAATATGAATTCTGCAAGATTTACTAAAAAATACAGTTCCTTGAAGTCGATAGCTCCACCTGGGTCTATCACGGCATTGTAATCAACAGTTCAGGCCAGCTGAGGCGTCACGCGCCAGCTACGGTGTCGGGAAGACCGTCAAACAGTACCTTTGGATTTGCAGGGCATCGTGATCCTCGCAGTGATTCCCAGGGAGCGGCATCCCTGGAGTTGCGGTGTCGGTTCCGGAGTCTGTGGGCCCTTGACGTCACACGTGTTGCGGATCGAACTCTGGGCTGATGAAGTCAGGAGCACTATCCTGGATGGCGTCGGGGCAGTGGTGTGAAGCGGGACGATGCGACGAGCGGTGCCCACAGGTCACGGTGCAGGCAACAGCGGCGTTGTTGCTGAAGTGCTGTTGTCAGTAGGCCCAAGCCAGCAGTGCGGGACGGTGCTTCGTGGCCCTCACAAGCGGTGTCCACAGGCCACAGTGCAGGCAGGGATGCCTGGTGAGGACACTGGAGTCGATGATGCTGGCGTCAGTGGATCGGGGCTGCGATGCGGGACAGGATGGTGCTTCGTGTACCTCACGAGCGGTGTCCACAGGCCACGGTGCAGGCAGCGGCGCCATTGTCAGCAGGAGAGGCATCATTCGGGATGCCTATGATGCGGTGTGAGCATGTGATGTCGGAGTGCGGGGCCCACAGGTCACGGTGCAAGCAGCAGCTCGGTGAAGTCGTCTGATGACGGCATCGATGAGACCAGGGTCGCGGTGCAAAGCGGAGCAGTGCAGCTCCATGTAACATCGGCAGGTCACGGTGGAGGTCAGCGGCGTTGTTGGCGATGCAGCAGTGGTTTCTCCTCTAGAAAAGCACAAAACACACAGTTCCCAGTGCTGCAGGTCGAGGAAACTGAAGTCTTTGGTGTCCCTTAGACTTCCAACACGAGGCAAGCTCTACTCCAAGCCCTTGGAGAACTCTCACAAGCAGAACTTACAGCAAAGTTCACTCTTTGCACTCTTTTCAGGCAGAAGCAGCAACTGCAGGCCAGTCCAACAAAGCAACACAGCAAAGGGACAGTACTCCTCCTCCAGCTCTTCAGCTCTTCTTCTTGGCAGAGGTTCCTCTTGATTCCAGAAAGATCCTCAACGTCTGGGGTTTTGAGTCCACTACTTATACCTCTTTCTGCTTTTGAAGTAGGCAAACATCAAAGGAAAGTCCCAAGTGTTTGCAAGGTCCTTCCTTGTCCAGGCCAGGCCCCAGGCACATACCAGAGGGTTGGAGTCTGCATTGTGTGAGGGCAGGCACAGTCCTTTCAGGTGTGAGTGAGCACTCCTCCCCTCCCTCATAGCACAGATGGCTCATCAGGATATGCAGGCTACACCCCAGCCCCATTTGTGTCATTGCCTAGACAGAGGTGCAAACAGCCCAACTATCAAACTGACCCAGACAGGGATTTTACAAGCAGGCCGAGTCACTGAATGGTTTAAGCAAGAAAATGCCTTCTTTCTAAAAGTGGCATTTTCAAACACACAATTTAAAAACCAACTTCACTTAAAGATGTATTCAAAAATTGTGAGTTCACAGACCCTAAACTCCACAGTTATATCTGCTCTGAAAGGGAATCTGTACTTTAATAATATTTAAAGGCAGCCCTCTTGTTAACCTATGAGAGAGATAGGCCTTGCACAGTGAAAACCAAATTTAGGTAGCCCATGTGGCTACCTAGGGCCTACCTTAGGGGTGCCTACATGTAGTGAAAGGAAAGGTTTAGGCCTGACAAGTTGGTACACTTGCCAAGTCGAATCGGCAGTTTAAAACTGCACACACAGACACTGCAGTGGCAGGTCTGAGCCATGTTTACAGGGCTGCCAATGTGGGCGGCACAACCAGTGCTGCAGGCCCACTTGTAGCATTTGATTTACAGGCCCTGGGCACCTCTAGTGCACCTTATTAGGGACTTACCAGTAAATCAAATATGTCAACCATGGATAAACCAATCAACAGTACAATTTCTGAGGGGAACACTTGCATTTTTAGCACTGATTAGCAGTAGTAAAGTGCGCAGAGACATTACCCCAGCAAAAACAGACCTTAAAAAAAATAGGAGGGAGAAGGCAAAAAGTTTAGGGATAACCCTGCAAAAAGGATCATTTCCAACAGTACCCATGTGTCTTTGAAGGCCTTTCCTGAGTTATCTGGTAACATGCACATTTATTCCATAGCTAATATGTCCTATATTTTGTAAATCCAGCTTCAGTACTCAGGAATTGTACTGTTCCCAACAGTGACATTATTGTCTGATTATCTGCAAATAGGGTCAGTCAGAGTACCTCACTCACCAAGACCACAAGGGACCTGTCTATTAGGAAGCCCTAGTAATCAGTATGCTGGGAATCTGGGGACCAATATCTCTCTGAAAGCCCCCTTCCCTATTCTATCATGTGGCAGAACTGTGATGCTTCACAATACGTTACAAGGTCCCTAGACCACCTTCTGTCCGGTGTTTGTTTGTGTAATTTTGATGTAATTATGCCTTATGTCAAGCCCATACAAATGTGTCTGTCTCTCTCTGCAGGTCTTTCAGCATGATATTAGTGGGTTGCAGGGGAATAGCTTGGAACGGGAACAGAGTATTAGTTGGGGTACTCATTTTTATGACTGCTATTCTACTCAGCCACAACCAGTTATATTGTTGCCAAGCATTAATATCTTAACAGATATGCTGTAAATGTTTTTTGTTATTGATGACGGCCATTTCAGATAACCAATTGGCTATCTGTATAACTAAATAAAGGATACTTTGCCGCATCAAGGCAACAGGAAATTTGTATCTTATTAATGCCAGTAAATCAGGGCGGGCAATTGTAATATTGGGACTTCTGTAAATTTAGGGCAAAACCTGACACTGCTCTGAATTTTCCATCTGTTAAGCAATGCCAGAAGAGAAACCTAGGCTTGGACAGGGTCACTACTACATAGTCTTTATAGAGAAACAGAGTGTGTTCATCCTGCCCTATTTTAATATGTGTAATATCTTCATTTGCTCTGACTCTTTGAGCCTTGGACTCCATACACAAAGCAAGGAGTAGGGGTGAGAGCGGACGTCTTTGCCTTTTTACCCTCTGGAGCTGGATGGGAGAATATAGTACCTTTGACTGTCATCCTCACCCTAGAAGTTGTGTAGCCACTGGCAAAATCTCTCTCCAAACCAAAAGTATTTGAGTGTTTTTCGTAGGTAGAGCCAATTAACTCTATCAAATGCTTTTCGGGGTTGATAGAGCATTGGTGTGGCCTGTTCTTGTGTTCTTGAACCCTCTTTGTATTATTGCTACATCTGCTTTATTGTACAAAGCCTGCCTGATCAGTGTCCACCAAGAACTGCATTATGGAGTTAAGTGTAGCTGCTAGGATACTCATAAAGGCTTTGTGTCTACATTATGTAATGAGCCAGGGCTGTGTGACCCACCTTGCATGCTTTCTTACCCTACTAACGTATGACCACAATCCCTATCTCCCTCATAGTATCTGTCAGGGAACCAGCGAAAGAGGCAGTAGAAAGCTTTGTAGAATTGAGAGATGTATCAATATGCCTTGTCAGGTATCAGTTTCACTTATAGTGGACACAATTTCTTCTATCAATATGGGTTCATCCAGCATTTCTGACTGTTGCTTAGTTGGTTTTGTAGCTTTTGCCCCTGTGAGTATTCCTCTATGTTTGAATCTGCCTTCTGCTTCTCTGCATACAACACTTCATAAAAATGTTTCAACCCTTGAGCTAAATGCATATATTCTGCCTTTGTCTCTCAACTTTGAATTTAATAGCTTTAATTCTTTCTTTTTGTGATTTGTCCTATTTGAGGCATGCCAAAAATGTCCCTGCCTGTTTCCCTCTGTATAGTATTTTTGCCTAGTGCGTAACATTGCATACTCCAGTCTATCAAAATCCAAACTTTTTAGCTGTGCTGTAGCTGTCGCGAGTAGGAGCCACAGCAGTGGAGCCCTATTTCTTTTAATGGTTAGTTTCTAATTCTCCCACTTGCCTCACTAATTCCTACTTCTTCTCCTTCCTCTCTGTATTTTCTTTAGAAAAGATGACAAATGGATCCCCTCTTACTGCTGAGTTTAGAGTGCCTCACAGAACATCCAGTGTAACCTCCCTATCATCCACTTGTAGGAATTGGATGGTGGAATCCTGTAATACTTTTAGGTGTATTCCATTCCTTAGAATGCTATTCCATTGCATTTAGGAGTTTGAAGATAGCTACCTTCCTCTTAGGTGCATTTCAAGTGTGATCAGTGCATGATCTGAGAGGGTATTACTTCCATGTCAACCCCCAGAATGTATCCAATTCTTGCATATGTGTGATGTGCAGCTGAGTAATAGTTGTACTCTCTCACCGAGAGTTTTGATGTTATATTTTTATCCTTCTTAATATGAATGACTAGGGATTATTGGATTTGTTCAAACTGAACATATGCTTAGACATGTTATTCAAAGAATTGAAATACATGGCTATCTGTCTTCAATTATACATGTTACTAAAAAAACGACTAATGTGAGCATTAATGCTGTGTACATTCATGTTTCTTTGAGGATTAGGGCCTACCAGAGTATTAATGAACTTTTATTCTGAAGGATCAGCATCTTCCACTTTGACTTAGATTGGGACAGACACTGGTGGTGGCTGCCAGGGGTGCCTTGACTGGTGTCTCTAGGTGTTTGGTTTCAGCGATTCTGTTTGATAGACCAGGAAACTATGCTTCACTTGTTATTGGGATGTGCTAGGCTAGGTTTTGAGGAGCTAGCATTGGAGCTGTTTCAACATTATTATTGAATGTGACAATGATGATTTACACATTGCATCCACAGTGCTTAATTTCAATGATGAGAACATGGGTTGCTTTTGTTTGTCGTTTCCTAAAATAGAGTTATATTATCTCAACTAACTTTAATGTTGCCATATGTTTTATGGAGTTATGTTTCAAGCCAAACAAAAACTATGATTAAATGGAAAGTGGTTTATATTTTCCTGCTCATGATCCATCTAATTTAGCAGCCTAATTTCAATTGATTTTAAAGAGTTCAATTATGCTACAGAGCCAGAAGTATTCCTTGCACATTATGAAGAAGGGAGTCTGGGGGGCATGGCTTAAGTTCGCAACATGGTGGATGTGTTTCACTGAGGCTCGCACCTGGCCTGCTGAATCCTGCCATAATCCGGGACCATCTAGCCGTATATCACACCCATCCTACCTTAGGGCACCATGTCCAAGGCATATGATCTGGGCAGCAGTGGATTAGGGCACTGTGCTACTTGCTGGCTCTCCTGAAGGTGCTGCGGGCCAGCCATTCCGCCTTCCCCCAGAATCCTTCAGAACCACCCTGTTCCCGCTGTGCCCATCAAGGGCCATGTGAACCTGAATACCAGGCCTGCAACAGCGTGACTCTTGGCATTTAGCAGTGCTGGGATGACGTGGTCCTCTACAGGGCCAGGCCCTTCTGCACAACCTTATCCTACCTGACTACTCAAGTCTAGACGGCCTTGAGAGCACCTGTTCTGTTTGCTGTGCTAGGCGGGGGTGAAACAAGGCCATGTTTACCAAAGACTGTGAGCGGTGGTCAGGCCCAACCCTACTGACCTGGCTGCCTACTTTCCCTCACAAATCCTGTAGAGGGAATGAGACACCCCACACGCACAGAGAGTACTGATGGGGTGCCGGGGCAGCTGAGAGACCTTGTGAACTGGGTTCCCCTGCCACACAAGCCCTACTGGAAGCCTTGTGCTCCCCCTGAAGCCTCCTGGACCTGCCTTAAAGACTACCTTCCCCAGCTGGCTACCCCTTTAAAAATCACTCTGTCGCAAGGCAGCCACCTGATCTGAGACACCTGGTCCCAGCATATTGAGGGGCGGCACCATTGGGTGGTCCTTAGATACCACTGGACTCTGTATACTGGCCACCCAGATTCACACCAGTGCCTTCCAGTCCATTGCTGCCCCTGCAACTTTAACACACCCACAGTGTCATTGGCTGCTCCCTTCCTCATCCTCCAATCCAGGCTGCTTGTGCTTTCCCTTCATAGGAAGATTTATTGCAGGAGGTAGGGAAGGTCTGGCTGAAGTTCTCCTGGAGTTAAAGCATGGGGAACCTCTGCTGCTCTCTCCTCTGCCCTGAATGACTGGGGGAGGCTGGTATGGGGTCTGCCGAGGCCTAGCAAGGAGTCAATTTCCCCTCTCATCCATGGGTCGACAGCACACTGGGAGATCTATGGCCTCACACACTGATCCCATGCCCACCCAGAGTTGCTCTGACATGAAATCCCCTACCTTGACTGCCTCTTCACAACTGGATTTTATTGATGGCTCGCCATCAGCGGAGAACTTTGACTGGATACTCCACGCCATTGCTGAAATGTGGTGAGCCTTAGAGGGCAAGATCGACGCAGTGGCAGTAGAGGTGGGCCTTCTCCACAATGACCAGTGAAAATATGTGGACCGCGCAATGAAAACAGAGACCTAGCTTCGCATTCTGGAGCCTCAGATGTCAGAGCATCACATGCAAATTGCTAAATAACTGAACAGGACTTGAATCCGGGAACACAGACCAGAAGATGCGGAATGTCGCTCCAGTCGCAATAACATAAACATTGTTGGTCTCCCTGTGGGGTCAGCCCATGGATTACACAGAGGACTAGCGGTGACAGCACGTGGTACCTGTTGACCTCTTTCCTTCCTTTATTGTTGAACGCGCCCACTGTATGCCAGTGCACAGGCCTTTCCCTGCGACCCCTCCATGACCTGTAGTAGTGAAACTAATGAACTTCTGAGACAAAGACACTATTCTTAACTCTGCCAGACAGTTGGGCCAAGTGCCGGTTGATGTGGCGAAAGTAAGGATTTTTCCGGATTACACCCTGGTAGTATAGCATCGCCGCAATGCCGTCCTTGCAGTCAAGCTCAGACTCCGGGATCTGGGCCTCAAATACTCACTGCTTTTTCCAGCAAAATCAAAAATAATCTCAGAACATACCTCTCACTTCTTCACCGATCCGAAGGAGGTGTGGGACTGGTGGGGGGCACGCTATCCCCACCCTTGGGACGCACAGTGCTACCCCGGCTACGTATCATGGAGGGGCCTCAATAGAGGTCACAACTTGGCAGGGCCCCACCTCAGGCAGAGTCCCAGAAAGAGGAGGACTTGGTGCTGTCTGCAGCTGCACAATTTATGATCCCAGAATCAACAATGCTCAAATTGACTCTGACACCCGAACATTATCCAGGTCCTCCAGTTGTTCTCCCATCAGTGCAGACTCTGTAAATCCGCTACCTCGAAATAAATATCTATCATACCACTAAAGACATACTGAATGGCAACCTCCTTTGTGCAATTTCTGCTTTAAAGGCCCAGATCACTTTTTGGAAGACATTACATATAACAGTTCCAGGCAGGGTTGCACTTGTGAAGATGATAATTTTACCCCACTTACTGTACTAGTTCTCCAATTTACCAATCCGCATTCCCAGATTCTTATTTTGCACATTGGATGTAATGCCAGATCCTTATTTCGCGCATTTGGGTGGAATGCTCATGGGCTTGATATAGAGCAATGGCAGACGGAGAGTCGCACTTCAAAAACTCAAACTCTTCCTTAGCAGGGGAGTCTCGGTGTCCCTGACTTCGAACATTACAATGTGGCAGTGCAAATGCAAAGGCCGGCCTGCTGGTTAGGTTTTGGAAATCTCCAAGGAATAGGCACCTGTAATGATTATACTGCATCAGACGTAACACAAGAAATCTTTCCCCAAACCAGCTGCTGGCAATATGCTTCTACACACAGCATACATGAGTTAACGCATAGCACTTGCAGTCACACCCAGTCTGGTGCCATATGAACCATCTATCCCCCTAAGAAGCTTTCACATTTTTAAGGGAGGTTTATAATCTGGTCCCGAGGCACAATAGGAGAACTCTGGGATAATCTACGTGTGGACCTTTTCCATGATAAAATCCTGATTATCTCCAATACACTTACTGAACAGTATGGTGTTCTAGCACGCCAATTTCTAACACATTGATGCATCCTCGCAATGAACACCACCTGGATCCAGACACTTTTCACTAGAGTCTTTGAGAAAAGGCTGATCTCTTTGCTTGCTCTACCTTTTCTGAACCACACAACTGCTCTCTCACAACAGCTCTGTACTAAATGAGATACACACCTCGGGTGTCCTCTCACCCCCCAAAAATGCGTAAAACCTTCTTTCCTCCCTCATAAAATATCTCGGATTGGAAGGTTCCGATGTATTCAATTCAACATATTACATAGAGCATGTGTGACACTTTCTCAACTCCAAATTATCTACTTCTGATGGATACAACTACCTGTGGATTCCTCACCTAATGAATACTCCCATGGCGCCAGCATTCGACGGAAATCTTCTTACTAGTCTCTGCACGTCGACGAGGACGTCACTCTAGCCCACGTGACGCCGTCTGACGTCATACAGGCAATAAGAGGTCCTCGCTGACGTGCCGATGACAGTTCCCTTTTTTCCGTGCATTCGAAACGGTTATCTTCGAGGGAGCTACTGTTACCTTCGTGGTTACAGTGTATTGTCTGCTGCGTAGTCTTCTCTGCGGTAATAATGTCTCAGAGGAAGTCGGGTTACAAGCCCTGTCGAGAGTGTGGGGGCAAGATGTCAGTTACAGATCCTCACTCCGACTGTCTATGGTGTTTGAGCTCCGACCACGACGTCTCGACTTGCGATTCATGTCAACACATGAATCCGAAGGCCCTCAAAGAGCGTGAGGCCAAGTTATTCATGGCAAAGTCAAAGAAGAAGGAGAAACATCATAAGAAGTCTTCTTCGCCAAGGTCTCACCGGCGTCATCGAGACTCCCGGCGCCGTAGAGACTTACGACGTCATTCCAGCAAGGAGTCTCGTTCGAGGTCACCTTCGGCTCGGCGTCGGAGGACTTGGGAGGTCAGCCCCACGGTCACGCCGCATCCATCGACGCCGTTGCCCTCTCCGGCGTCACCGACTTCGCCTGGTCAGGCGTCGGTGATTGAGGTGGTGCAGCCTCTTGTGTTTTCTCCGGCGTCGCAGACATCGAGGCCGGCGTCGGGGTCGCCCTCGATCCAGGCACCCCAGTATCCGGCTTTTCCCACTCCTGGAGCCGATAGTACCGCGTTTCTTAATGCAATGTATACCATCTTTCAGCAGATGGCTCCAGGAGCTGCTCCGGCTGGTCCTTCGGGGCCCTTGGCCTTTTTGTTGGGTGATCCTGCGCCTCTTCGGCCGGCACCCTTTATGCCCTTTCTCCCTTTTGGGAATGTGGGCTCGGCGCCGGTGCCGGCGTCGGTGGCCGCTCCGGTGGCTTCGGATGTTTCGGCCCCGGAGGTTGCCCTTCCGTCGAAGTCAGGATTTTGCCCTGTGACTCCGGTTGGTCCATCGGCTCCAAGACCTCGTCCTCCGGCTCCTACCTCGGCGCCGAAGCTGCCTGTGGCGCCGGACGCGGCGTCAGATGCTTCTGGAGATCGGCGCCGTTCTTCGACGTCGGCGGAGGCCATGTCGACTCCGCGTATCGAGGAGAGACTTCATTCGAGGAGGCGTGCTCTCCGTCTTTTAGAAGAGCAGGAGTACCAGCGAGTCTTAGAGGAGGGAGAGATTGAGGACTCTGGAGACGGACTACATGGTCTGGATACAGCCAGTGGGCTGGACACTTCCCCTGAGTGGGACCTTTCATCTCCAGGGGAATATACGGAGGAGGCTGCTTCCTTTCATGCTGTGGTGAGGAAGGCAGCGAGCTTTTTGGACCTGCCTTTGCCGGTGGCAGAGGCGAAGCAGAATTTGCTGACAGAGGTATTGCATCCGGCCTCTGCTGCAGCTGAGCCTCTCTTGCCATTTAATGAGGCTTTGCTGGATCCGGTGTTGGAGGTGTGGAAGAAGCCGGTGTCTTCCTCGGCCGTTCATAGGGCTGTGGCCAGGAGGTATCGAGCTGCACCATCTGACCCTGGCTTTCTCTCTAGACACCCTACGCCGGAGAGCTTGGTGGTGCAAGCCTCCTGTTCCTCAAAGTCAGCGCCTGGTTCCTTCCCGACGGTGCCTGGAGACAGAGACTCCAAGAAACTGGATGCGCAGTCCAAGAAAATATTTTCGTCATGCAGTTTGGCGTTGAAGGCCACCAACGCAACGTGCATTCTGGGGAGGTACATCCATGCTCTGATGGATGATATTTAGTCTTCATTTACGGAGCTCCCCCAGGGTCTCTTGGATGTGGTCTCGGACGCCCAGGCTGCCGCGACCCAGATTATCCAGTCTGGGCTGGACACGACCGACTCGGTGGCCAGGGCGATGGGCACGGCTGTGGTGGCAAGAAGACAGGCCTGGCTCCGAAACTCAGGGTTTTCTGCGGATGTGCAGTCGACCCTGCTGGACCTCCCGTTTGATGGGGACAGACTGTTTGGAGCCAAGGCAGATTCGGCCTTGGAACGATTTAAGGAGAGCAGAGCCACAGCCAAATCGTTAGGACTGCAAGCGCCTTCTTCCTCTGCCTCTTCTAGATTTTTCAGGAGGTTTCGGGGATTTGGGCGTGGCTCTTCTTCCTCTTCCTTTCGGGGGAGGTTCCAGCAACCCGCCTCTTCCCTCCCCTATAGGTCATTTAGAGGGAGGGGGAGGGGTGGGGCCCGTACCAGAGGAGCCTCTCAACAGCACTCTGCCTCTTCCTCGTCCTCTGGAGGGGTGCAGCAGGGGAAGCAGCCTTAGGCTTCCACCGTTTCCCACTCACTCCTCTCCTGTAGGGGGAAGATTACAGCATTTTCTCCACAAGTGGAAGTCTATCACCACGGACACTTGGGTTCTCGGCATTGTGGGGAAAGGCTACGCCCTTCCCTTTCGGGAGTTCCCGCCCCTCATCCCGCCCCGCCCATCTTATTGTTCAGAAGAACACCTCCTGTTGCTAGAACAGGAGGTTCAAGTCCTCCTTTCAAAGGGCGCGGTAGAGTTGGTCCCAGAGCAGGAAAAGGGTCGAGGTTGTTACTCAAGATACTTCCTGATTCCCAAAAAGGATGGTCAGTTGAGACCAATCCTGGATCTGAGGATCTTGAATTGGTTCCTCAAACAGGAAAAGTTCAAGATGCTGACCCTAGCACAGGTGCTTTTGGCGTTGAACAAGGAAGATTGGATGGTGTCTGTCGACTTGCAGGATGCTTACTTTCATATCCCGATACTCAAGTCGCACAGGAAGTATCTCCGGTTTGTGGTAGGGTCGCAGCACTATCAGTTTGCGGTCCTCCCGTTTGGTCTTACTTCAGCACCTCGAATCTTCACAAAGGTGAGGTCAGTGGTTGCGGCGGAGCTCAGAAGGAAGGGGATAGCAGTATTCCCTTACTTGGACGACTGGTTGATCAAAGCCAAGTCCCCGGAGCTTGTGTCGCATCATCTGCAGTCAACAACCCAGTTGTTGTTCGACCTGGGCTTTTCGGTGAACGTGCCCAAATTTCACCTGGAGCCCTCTCAGCGCCTCCTGTTCATAGGGGCAGTACTGGATACAACATTGAGTCGAGCCTTTCCTCCGCCTCAGCGGATTCAAGATATTCAGGAATTGGTTCCAATGTTTCGAAATGGAGCGGTAGTTCCAGTCCTCAAGGTCCTTCGTCTGCTCGGTCTGTTCGCCTCCTGCATTCTGTTGGTCACGCATGCTCGCTGGCACATGAGGGCTCTTCAGTGGTGCCTCCGAAGGCAGTGGTCTCAACACAAGGGAGATTTAGAAGGTACTGTCAAGATCTCCAGAGATGCTGCTGTGGAATTGAAGTGGTGGATTGCGGGCAACAATCTTTCACAGGGAAAGCCGTTCGCGCAGTCGCCACCAGTGGCCACGGTCATAACGGATGCTTCCACCCTAGGATGGGGAGCTCATCTGGGGGATCTGGAGATCAAAGGGCTTTGGTCTCCAGAGGAACAGGTGTTTCATATCAATCTGTTGGAGTTACGGGCTGTACGTCTGGCTCTCAAGGCCTTCCTCCCATCCCTTCGTGGTCAGTCGGTACAGGTCCTGACGGACAATACTACCACGATGTGGTACATAAACAAACAGGGAGGAGTAGGGTCGTACCTTCTCTGCAGAGAAGCTCTTCGGCTATGGTCCTGGGCAAAGGACCATCAGATTTGCTTGGTGGCAAATCATCTGGCCGGGGTCTTGAATGTACGTGCGGACAGTCTCAGTCGCCAATTCTCGGCAGACCACCAGTGGCGTCTCCATCCAGATCAAGTCTGTTTAATCTTCCAGATATGGGGGTTTCCTCGGATAGATCTGTTTGCCACTCGGGAGAACGCGCATTGCCCGTTATTCTGCAGCCTCCAGTATCCGATGCAGGGAGCGTTGGGGGACGCGTTTCAGATAACCTGGTGCGACCAGTTGCTTTACGCGTTTCCCCCCATACCCTTGATTCCTCGAGTGTTGAGGAAAATTCGCCAAGACCGGGCCCAAGTCATCTTAATAGCTCCGGATTGGCCAAGGAGGGTATGGTACTCCGACCTTCTCCAACTCTCACCGTGCCCTCCGCTCCGTCTCCCTCTCAGGGCAGACCTCCTCTCGCAGTCGCAGGGGCAGGTTTTACACCCCAACCTCCAGAGTCTGCACCTACATGCTTGGAGATTGAACGGGGCAACCTGAGTTCCTTCTCTCTCCCGCCTGATGTAGTGGATGTTATCTTAGCGGCCAGGCGACACTCCACTAAATCTATCTACGCTAATAGGTGGTCTAAATTTGTTATGTGGTGTGGAGAGAGACAGATTGATCCCTTACATGCTCATCTGTCACATGTTTTGTCTTTTGCACTGTCTCTAGCGCAGAAAGGTTGTGCAGTGGCTACCATTAAGGGTTATTTGTCGGCCTTGTCAGCCTTCATTTGTCTTCCAGACCAACCATCGTTATTTAAATCCCCTATTGTTCTCAGATTCTTGAAAGGTCTTCTGAATCAATATCCTCCAAAACCATTCGTTATGCCTCAATGGGATTTGTCCTTGGTCCTGACTTTCCTTATGGGGTCCCCTTTTGAGCCTATGCATTCTTGCCCCTTAAGGTATTTGGTTATTAAAACAGTATTCCTGGTAGCTATAACATCTGCAAGGAGAGTGAGTGAGTTGCAGGTCTTATCGGTTAAACCCCCTTATATAACGTTTTATGGGGATAAGGTGGTGTTGAGGACCAAGGCTGCTTTCCGTCCGAAGGTTGTTTCACCCTTCCATTTGGCTCAGACAATCACTTTGTCCACGTTTTATCCTCCGCCTCATCCTTCAAAGGAGGAAGAAAGACTACATCGCCTGGACCCAAAAAGGGCGTTGAGCTTCTATATCGACAGAATGAAGGATATCAGGCTGGAGGATCAGCTGTTTGTCGGATACGTGGGCAAGAGAAGAGGAAAGGCAGTCCACAAGAGAACACTCTCCAGGTGGGTTGTTCTTTGCATTAAAATCTGTTACTCTTTGGCAAAGAAGGATCCGCCTGAGGGCATTAGAGCTCACTCCACCAGAGCTAAGTCGGCCTCTTCGGCCTTGGCCAGGGGTGTTCCTGTGGTCGACATCTGCAAGGCCGCAACTTGGTCGTCCCTTCACACTTTTGTGAAACATTACTGTTTGGACTCTGAGGTCAGAAGGGACGGTCATTTTGCACGGTCAGTGCTGCAGGATTTCTTGGTTTGACCATTTAGGCACCCACCGCCGGGCGTGGTACTGCTTTGGGACTCTATTCATTAGGTGAGGAATCCACAGGTAGTTGTATCCATCAGAAGAACGAGTTACTTACCTTCGGTAACGACTTTTCTGGTGGATATATTAGCTACCTGTGGATTCCTCACGGTCCCACCCGCCTCCCCGTTGCCTTTTTGGTCTTTCCAAGCAATCCTTGAGTGTGCTCCTTTTGGTCTTCAAAGTTGCAATACATTTTGCATATATGATATTTGTATATATGTGTATATTTATATATAAATCTATATATATTGTGTATATACATGATTCGTATGTATAAATATATTTATTTGTTTAAAAAAAAAAAAAAAAAAAAAAAAGGTTATATTAAATCTACAGCTATTTTATTGCAATGTTGTGTGATTTACAATATTAAGAGATGTTGCTTTGCTCTTTCATTACATTGGGTTATTATTATTCTCATGCACGTAAAAAATGTTGGTACTGTCATCGGCACGTCGGCGAGGACCTCTTATTGCCTGTATGACGTCAGACGGCGTCGCGTGGGCTAGAGTGACGTCCTCGTCGACGTGCAGAGACTAGTAAGAAGATTTCCGTCGAATGCTGGCGCCATGGGAGTATTCATTAGGTGAGGAATCCACAGGTAGCTAATGTATCCACCAGAAAAGTCGTTACCGAAGGTAAGTAACTCGTTCATCTCCACCAGCAGGCATTGCCCCCATGTTCCAGACCCAGAGGCTGGAATGACGCACATGTTTTGGTCCTGCCCAGTTGCATCCACCTATTGGGGGAGAGAACTGCACCTTATTAACCTTGGTAACCAACCAGCAAAATCTGTTTACAATAAAGAGTCGCCTCTTAGGCCTAATCAGATGGGCAAAGACGGGAAAGGTTGTTAGTAGATTTCTAGAGCTGGTCCTACTTTTAGCTAAGAGGTCCATAGCAATGAAATGGAAGTGCTCTTCCCTAAATTCCGTCCCACACTGTTGTACAACCGTCCTGCAGTGGACCAAGCTAGAGTCTGCGGCCCTGTGAAGAGAGGAGGCCAGGAGACTCAGCAAACACCCAATTGTGACACAATGGGATGAACTGACACTGACCTGGCAACAGCACTTCAAGACAATGATCACCCCCCTAAATGAAGTATCGAAACATACCTATAGGGGGCCCACGTCTCCCACACCAGCTGCATCAAGCGTTAAATTCTCCTTAGCCACGTTTCCGTACTCTCCTACTAATAAGGATCCCCGAGGTGAGGGACATATTGTATAGGTCTCCAATGCTACCTGGGGGTTTGCACGCTGCGTTAAGAGGATTAAGATGTGTACAGAAGTGTCCCTGTATGCCTTTTTGCCATTACCCTGTCACAGTATTTGCCAGACTTGTCCAGTTCGTGCTTTTCTGTTTGTTTATGCTTCTGGTTTATGTATTACAAATTCTTACACATTGCTAATCTGGATTCACATTGCACCTGAGCTGTTAACTGGTGGGCTTAGGCTCCTCACATACAAGAAGCTTTACACTCATAGTGAAATGCGACTCAACATGTAAATGGTAAAGATGTACCATATCCTTATGTTCCGCAAGGTTGATTCTGAAACATTGTAGAAACTCAATCAAAATTGGTTTAAAAAAATGAAGAAAAGAGTCTAGGTATAGATGGAACCATGCTCTATTTTAAAATGTTTTTCATGCACCAATGCTGGTCACATAGAGATTAAATCCTCCTTTTAAAAAACCTCTGGAAAAAAGCAACCTATCAAATTTGTTGCATCCTACTGGGCAGTAACTAATTGTGGAAGACGATACATTGTTTAAATGTTTGTTTCTGCAGTTTTTAGGGTGCAAACTAGACCCAACAAGAACAAGAGAACACTGAAAATACAGATATTTATACAGTGATTACGTTCAGTGTCATTGTATAAAATGTATATCAACAAAAAAAGATTACATTGATCAGTGCTTGTCATGAGTGTGATAACACTAGCTAGGCCATACCTCTAAGGCATGGGCATAGGAGGCCACAGATAGTATACCATACTCGGATATGGTGCTCATGCTGCCTCCTTCTGGGATCGCACTACAGAGGAGAGCTTGAAGGTCTACTAATACATCTCATACCCTGAGTGGACGGAAACTTGCATCCTATCAAATTGGTTTAATTATGGAAATACGTGAGCAAGTCACACCTATGTCTGGATTAAGACACAGCCACTCATGGAAAAAAAAAATGTGAATTGTTATTGTTGTTTCAAATTATCCTAAAAGGGAGCAACTCTAAAGTTGAGCTTATCCTAACCTCTTTGAGTAGCTGATTAGTTTCTTCCCTTATGAATACATTACCTGGCAATCACTGCACTACTTTGTATTATTTTGATTTACAGATTACTTTTGGCAAGGATCATTTGCAGAGGTGCCTCACCATCCTTGGCTGTGACATAATGGCAAGAGAGCGCAGCAACTATGAAACATACTCCATGTTTTATGAGAATGTGCTGCAGCAGGAACATCAACTGCTGTATCAGAAAGAGCAGGTAACTGTGCCATCTTCACTGAAGGGGACAAACTGTGGGGGAATGAATACTAAGCACATAGTTATAGATTCTTAAGCTTCTAGCAATCTGATCCAAATGTGTTAGGGCAAGTAGTTATCTGACTTCCCTCACACCTCCCCATCCACAATCTAGTACCTTGTGCTTTGACTCTTGAGAAACAGGATGGTGGGTTTAGAATGTTTTACTGAGATGATGATCAAGTGCCAAATTTCCCAAACGACTATTGTCAGTCATCTCTGTCAAAAGTCCAGAATGTGAAGTGAATGAATATCAGTCCACGCTGTGGTCCTTCGCAGGAAGACCAGAGCACATTGCTGGCCAGTGTGAGAAAGTTTGCGATGTTCATTCTGTGCTCTCTCTATTCTGGTGATAAATAGACGTTTTCATGTCTTGGTCAATGAAAGAACCTTTTACTCTTATGGGGAACATGAAAGAATAGGAAAGTAAATGAGTGCATTGCCTTATTCGTAGCTGTAGCTTTAAAACTTAGTTTGAAAATGTGTAGAACTAACCGCAGGGCATTACCCTTGTGAGTGGAAAGGCCTAATTACCAGCCTCCCTAGAAGAGCATACCACCTTATTTCAAATAGAATTTTCAGTAGGGAGAAGATTAATAAAGTATGGTTATGGCATGCAAGTGCTTTATCATACTTGCCCCTCATATGACAGATAATGAAACAAGAAACTATGAAGGCAGTTGTAGCATCATATACCACTTAAGATGGAAGCAACCTACTAGAAAGTCACTTATTTGTAAACTGATGTGTAATCCTGTCCTTGAAGCTCCGCCATTTTTGAATAAAATAAATCCACACCTCATGCACATACATAGCACACTGCTAGCACACTGAAAAATGCTTGATTTCATTGATGTTACAGTTTGAGACAATGAAGGATAGGTGTTTTGCTTCCCGTGCTCTAAACCCCCCCACTTCTCCAGAGGGTAAATTGTAACAGTTTGTGGAAGGACTATGCTTTTAGCGGACAGGAGTTGAGCTTGCAAAGGTCTAAATAATGGGTCTTCTTCCTTGCTCTCCAAATTCAATAACTAATGTACCTGCCGTAACATTTTTACATCCGTAAACCTTCCTATTTTACTCTAAATCAGTCCTACTTCCCTTTAACCTTCCAGTTTATTTGATTTTCATTTTTTTTTTTTATTGAGTCAAATACAAGAACATTAACTTAACATTGCCAGGACAGAGATATGCAGTTGTGAATATATATGCATAAGGACTATTGTACTTATAAATGCATATTAAACATCTACATGAATTAGGCATATACAGCAATATAGTATCAAAGACTCCAAGTTTGAATAAAGAAAAAAGAAATAGAGAGGGAGAGGGAGAAGAGCTATAGGGATAGAAAAGGGAATCAAGTGATAGCCATGTGGAGAGAGAGGTAATAGACATTAGTTACAGCGAATGTAAGATGAAATAAGTATATATAAGAAGAACAACAGGAAATATATTTACATTTTTTAAAAAGGAGGAGAAAAATCAATTTTCTTCGCAGTGCATGAGAGATAGTTACTTAATGGCAACCATAGCTGATGACGTTTGAAGAAAGTTCCTGTTGAATCAAGCGTGCAGCTGTCAAGTCTATAATGATAACATACAGAATTCCACACTGTCTGAGAGTAATGTTCTCCGAAGATTTCCAGTTAGAAGTAATAATAGAGATTGCAATAGAAAGCAAAAGGTCCACCAATTTTCCAAGAGGCCTGAATGAACTCCAGATATCGTGTATGCCACCCAAAAACAGTAATTCATATGACATTGGTAAGGAGATCTGAGCTATTGCTGAAATGGAAGACCATATTGAGGACCAAAAAGTAGATAGGGATGGACAGGAAAAAAACATGTGAAAGTCAGTACCCTGCTGAGTGTGGCAGCGGCAACAATTGTCATTTTGTGCAAGTTTGAGTTTGTAAAGGCGTACAGGAGTGTAGGAAAGTCTATTATAAAAAAAATATAGGGTCTGTATGAGGCTTGCAGTGCGTGCAGTGGAATGTATCTTATACCATATTCTATCCCATAAAGAAGTTAGCCAAACAACACCAAGATCTGATTCCCACAATGTCTCAATAGGTGATTTGAGTCTAGGTGAAACAGACGTTCTTAAAAGTTTATAAATTCCAGCTGCCCTAGGATAATTAGAAGTTACAATCGGGTGTGGAGATGATGCAAGAGAAGAATGATTATGATGTATAAGTTTATTGAGGGCCTCTTGAACTAGAGTAGAAAGAATTATATATTGGGATTTCATGCAAATAGGGAGATTATAAATTGCTGAGAGAGTAGTAAAAGGGATGAGAGAGTCTTTATGATATAATTGGGAAATTAGAAGAATACCTTTAGTCTTCCAAGCCTTCCAACACAAGGTTTTACCTTGTTTCCTAAGCGAACTATTGTGCCAAATAGGACTGCTAAAGAATTGATTAATGGGGGTAAGATGCGA
This sequence comes from Pleurodeles waltl, assembly GCF_031143425.1. NCBI lineage: Eukaryota > Metazoa > Chordata > Amphibia > Caudata > Salamandridae > Pleurodeles > Pleurodeles waltl. The sequence goes on from NC_090444.1 coordinate 1,202,113,302, forward strand.
AATAAAAAAAGGTTTCAGTAAGTTGACTGAATGGGAGACAGTGCTGGGCACTGGGGGGGTTAGACATAAATATGATGTGTTTATGGGAAAAGGGAGAAATAAATGTTTCTTCCAAAGAGAACCATAGCTTTTGAGGGGCATCATTGAGTGTAGATAAATAGGGATGTATTTGCTTAATGCCAAAAGATTTGTGATAAGTTATAAAGTCAGGGAAATTAACTCCACCTTGTACTTTAGGAAGTTTTAATTTCGAGGGAGAGATTCAGGATTGTTTACCGTTCCACAGGAACTTGGATAGAATTTTATCAATTGAACTAAAAAATAGTTTAGGTATCTTAATAGGAAGCATCATAAGGAAGAAGTTAATGATAGGGAGAAGCATCATCTCAATGGTGTCCAAGCAGCCCCACCACGTGAGATATAACGGAGACCGTTTCTGTGTGAGATCTACAAGCCTTGCAGATAAGATTTCTAAATTAGTCCTTAATGTATCCTTGAGAGTAGTACAGTACCATACCCCCAGGCATTTAATCTTAGAAGAATTCCAAGATAATCCTTCATCAAGGAATACAGAGCCAGTGCAATGAGCATTTAGTGGTAAGACCACTGCTTTGTCTCTAAGTTTATAGCCAGATACATCAGAATATTAAGTTGAGTTCATGCAGGAATGCAGGAAGAGAAGTGTAAGGGTGAGACATGAACAAAAGAATATCATCAGCATATGCCATAAATTTGATGTGTGCATTATTAATTTGAAACCCCGTAAATTGTTCAGACATTTTTAATTGGTATAGAAAAGGTTCGAGAGCCAAAATAAATAGTAAAGGAGATAATGGGCATCCCTGACGAGTACCCCTTTTAAGAGGGAAAAAAGGAGATCGGATACCGTTTGTTATAACCGAGGAACATGGTGAGGAATAAAGAATGGATATAAAATGTCAGAATTTAGTACCTAGTCCATGCCATTCCAATGCTTTTGACAAGAAACCCCAGTAGACCCTATCAAAGGCCTTTTCCGCATCCAATGATAAAGCTGCCAGAGGAATCTTAAGTTTAGATGCCTTGTTAATAATATTTTAAAAAGTACGGGAATTATCTGCTACATTTCTATTAGGGATAAAACCAGATTGATGAGAATCAATAAGGTCAGGTATATATGGGAGTAAACGGAGAGCTAAAGCTTTGGCATATAGTTTACAATCAGTATTAATTAAAGATATGGGTCTATAATTTTTACAATCAGTCGCATCCCGATCTTTTTTGGGAATAAGACAAATCATGGCCTCTGTAAATGAGCCAGATGCAGAACCTGACATTATAAAGTGATTAAGTAATTGAAAGAGTTTGGGGAAAAGAGACTTAGCAAACTGAATAAAGAATTCTACTGTGAAACCATCTGGCCCTGGAGCCTTACAAGCTGTATGTAGTTCGGTAAGTTGTAGGGTTTGGTCTAAAGATGAGAGGTCAATCTGCAATGGGTCTCTTGGTTTGAGATTAGAGAAATATTGGTTGAGAGATTCAACTGTTGGTATGTGTTCTGGAGTGTACAGGTCCTTATAGTAAGAAGCGAAACACATTGCTATATCTTTATCTCTAAAGTGTTTAACACCATTGTTATCTGTGATAGATTTAATAGTTGTTTTTTCTTTTCTTTGTTTCAAATATCGAGCTAGAAGAGAACCAGCTTTATTGTTACCACCATAATATCTGGCATTTATTTTCAGGAGGGTGCCGCATGCTTGTTCAGTGGTATATTGGTTCAACTCCATTTTAGCTGAGACTAGTGCTTCAAGATGTGATTTACTAGTTTTGTGAGTGTAGTATTCATGTTCTAGGGACTTTATATTTTCAAGGATGGAAGTTGATTTTTGTTGAGCAGACTTTTTTTTTGAGTGAGCGTAACTTATGATGAAACCCCTAGAGGCTGCTTTGATGCATCCCACACAAAATGAAATGATAGTTGATCACTATCGTTGATGTGAAAGTATTCTTCTATAAATTTACTGTAGGAAGCGATAAAAGTAGCATCTGAAAGTAGAGAGTTATTAAACCTCCATGAAGATGTTTTAGAACCATTAAGAAAAAGATCAAGGTCAGTAATCACAGGTACGTAATCTGAGATCAAAATAGCACCGATTTCAGAGTTGACCATATGTTGCAATAAACCTTTACTCAGAAAGATATAATCAAGCCTAGAATGGGAATGGTGGGTAGGAGAATATAAAGTGTATTCCAAGAGGTCGGGATTGCATACTCTCCAGGAATCAGAGAGAGAATGCTGTAAAATAAAGTTTTTAAAAGCTTTGTGGGAGGCATGTGGAATGAAACGTGACGTGGAACGTCTGTCCAAAAATGGATCGAGAATTTGGTTGCAGTCACCACCTATTAGTAAATTGTTTGAGGAATGTTCAGAGACAATATGTGAAAGATTCTTTCCAAAATTTGGATCTGGATGTGTGGGGCCGTATATATTTAGGAAAGTAAGAGAAATATTGTCAATTGTAAATGTAACAAGTACCCAGCGACCTTCTGTATCTTGATGCTGTGAAATTATGGTAGGTTTGAGAGATTTATGACAGAGTATAACTACCCCATTTTTGTTTATGATGGAAGGGGAGTAGAAAGTGTCCCCCACCCATTTTTTTTTAAGCTTAATTGCCTCAGAGTCGTTGAGGTGACTCTCTTGCAACAAAGCAATGTGGCATTTCAAACGAGCTAGGTGAGATAAGACACGCTGCGGTTTAATGGGGTGTTTAAGCCCCTTAACATTCCAAGTAACAGTTCTAAGTTATGTAACAAGAAGTATTAATAAACAACTGCTGTAACAAGGAAAAAACTAGGCATATCAATTTTGCAAAAGCAAAGAAATGGGAAAGAAACAAGATAGTAAAGAAAAAGAAAAGGAGGAAGATGACCTCCAGAAGTTGCATATACATGGATGTGGCAATACAGGGACTAAAATCCACAAAAGCTAAAGAAAACAAGATAGAAAGTGAATACCCCGAAAGGTAGAGGGACAGCGGAGAACCTGAAAAGACAGGCAAGAGTGGCTTCAGCACAAGAAAAGTGAAATTAGATATTAAAACATATGAAGGCGAGTTTCATGGAAGAAAAAAAAAACCATACAAACGAAAAATGTACCATTCAGGAGACCAAATAACGTAATAATTACAGTAAAGGACTGTGACATGAAAAACAATAAAAATCAAAGCTTACCAGTGGAACGTGTAGGAGAACAGTTTGGATGGTGAGAAAGGGATACGGTTGGGAAAGGAACATGAGGATTGCACAAAGAACACTATCTAAAAAAAATTATATATATATATATATATAAGAAAATAAGAAGATGCAGAGAAGGAAAACCATGGATATACATATTAAACATAACCATTACTAAAAAACTGTCCAGAAAAAAAAAGAAAGGACATTAAAGACAAACTAAATTATATCTTTAAGTAATTGCAGATGCTCCTAGTTCCATTGCTTCTATTTTGTGTTGGTTAATAAACGTTTGTAGTGCTGAAGGTTCCTCAAACGAGTAAGATTTGTCCTTGAATGTAATTTTGAAAAGGCATGGGTGAAGAAGACCATATCGAATATTCAAGGATTTGAGTTGTGGACGTAAGTCCAAAAACTGTTTGCGACGTGCAGCAAACACTTTATGACCTGACCATAGCAAAGAGCCCATCTTTTTGGCTTCCAAGAGTATTTGCATCAAGTCAGTAAATCGGAGAAAGAGAATAATAATTCCTCTAGGATGTGCACAAGGGCCAGTTGAAGTCTGTGGACCTAAATGATGTGCCCGTTGGATAGAGAGGGGAGAGGTAGGAGGCAAGCGAAGAACTAAAGGTATTGCTGTTTGAAGGAATGCAATCATGTTAGAGCCTTCCGAACCTTCTGGAGTCCCAAAAAGGCGAAGATTATTTCTCCTATTTCTGTTTTCTAAGTTTTCAGTAAGCCTTTTAAGTTGAGCTATGTCTTTAGAGATCTGAAGATTGACAGTGTTACAATCTTCAAGCTTACTGACTCTCTGTTCCAGAGTACAAATTTGTTGTTTGTGTTGGGACCATTGCTCATCAATACGTTGCAAAGAGGCATTAGTGTCCATCATAAAGGGCTTTAGTGCACGCAATTCCTCCATGACATCATCTAGAGTAAAATATGTTGGTGATTTTGAGGGAGAATCAAGGTCTTTTTTTGGGCGCTTGACGGAGAAGGTGTTAGATGTTTTTTTTCGCAATTGCGCCAGCAGCATGAGATGAAGAGGCGCTATCCTTTAAAAAGACTGCAGCACTATCCATTGTTAAAGCTGATGGTAGAGAAGATTTAGTTATATGTGTGCGCACCACTCGAAGAGGATTATTAGACTTGGAGAAAGATGATGACTGGCAACTCTGAGAATTATGTGGTCTCCCCATAAAAGCCAGCAGCAATTTGGTAATGGGAAGCCAGCAATGTGAGGTGTTGATGAAATTATATTACGATGAGAAGCTGCTGCCAGAAGTTTCCAACAACAGAGCAAAATATAATAAAAAATATATAAATAGAAAATCCTAAATTATTCTCTCATAACAGGCATGACAGAATACCACAAGAGCAAAGCACTTTACTGCACATAGTCAAACAATTGGTGACTAGTTTTAAGGGAACCTTCTGAAAAGGAAAAAATCCCCTCCGTTAAAGGCAAGCATTTGCAATGTTATGAAGAGCAATTTGAAAGAGCTCCTTGACAAGAGCTGCTAGTGAATACTGAAAGTTGAAAACCTCAGCTAAATGTGTTTGAAGAGAGAGGTCAAAAGTTCAGCTGGCTGTCAGAAGGTAATAAATATTCCATTGCAGAGGAAACCAGATTTGTAGAATCACATCCAGGCAAGCAGTTAAAAGTCAAATAGAAACATCTCTGTGAAAGTTTAGGTTTGTGCAGAGGCTTACAGAGTGAAACGCAAATGAGGCAGATAAATAATTACCTCAGGCCCTCACATGAAGTCTCTGAAATGACTTCAAAACTCAATGTCTCTGTAAGATAAAGGCATATTTATGCAGCAGCAGATCTCCGGTATTAAAAAATGTTAAAGAAATTAATCATTTTGATGTGAAAACATCTCCTTCTTTCCAGGAAGTGCTGAAGCCTCACGGAGCTCTAAAGAGCAGCGACCATCTTGCATGACCTCCAGCCACGCCCCCTTGATTTTCATTTCTGTTTCTAGAGTATTCTATCCTGTATTGATGTTTATAACTCTATCCCCTGCACACTGCCACCTGCATTTCATGTCATTTACATTATCTCTCTTTTAGTATTTCTGTATATGCATTTTTGCTTCATTCAGCCACACCTTATATTTCAATGCAGTGACCCGCATCAGTAAGGAGACAGCCCTGCCAGGTTTTCCAGATCCATGTGTGATTAGCTGCTCCAGACAGTTTTTTTTTTGCATTTTTGAACTTGGACTCTTATTATCTATCTGCATCATAAAAGCATGCCTACAAGTCCTGAAATGCAAAGAAAGAAATTTAGGTGGGAGCAGCTAGTCACACTTGAGAATGTTTTTAAACTTGCAAAACCGCATCTAACTAGTATGAAAAATCACCAAGACATTATTCTGGTCTATGAGAAAGATCTCTATGAACACAACCTAGCTAAAGACACCAATACAGTCGTATGTGAACAGTTCATGCAAGACAGACCTTGTATAAAACATATATTAACCGCTAAGGCCACTATTACTTTGTGGTAATTTGAGTGTTTCACTTCATATAGGACAATGGATCTGGAATGTTTAATTTTAAGTAATTATGTTTACAAATGGTTGACTTTAGTATAGTAGTCCAATGTGTACCATCAAGAAATATCAAGATAGTTGGACAAAGTTGGTTCTATAACAAAATCTATTTGTTTAGTATGGCAGAAGTACATAAATAGATGATCTTGGTGCAGAATTTGTATCCAGTATAGTTTTTCACAGCTATTAAACGCAGAAAGTGATTGGTGCTTCAAGTGACCGCAAAGGGAAATCAAGTGAAAACAGCATACAATTGTATGTTCAGTTAAGTACTAGGCATCAAAAAATGCTTTGTGCAGCAGGGCTCCAACAGGGACACTCAGACAGCTATAGCAAATTAAATCTGTCCTTAGTCTCTCTGCACATGTTGACGTTTTAACCCTTCCACCAGAAATATTCTTAAGCCTTGCTATAAAACCCTCTGTGGGCTTTATACACTCACCTTACTTCCAACTATCATCATCACATTGGCTGGCTAACAGCAGAAAACAGGACAACTCACAAACTGCTTATCATAATCTTTAAAGCCATCAATGATTCTTTTCCTAAATTATTATCTCAAACGCTTACTAGATACGTGTCATCCCACTAGCTTCGTCCATCCAACTCAAAACCTTCCTTTCATTCCCAGATCTTCACAGCAGTATCATGATTCTGCTCTTTCAAGTTAATTTTTTCCTATGTCTAGAGTCGACTCTTTGCTGTTTCTCCTCTCTACATGCTAATTAGAATTGCATTAAAGTCTTACCTGCATATGCTGGAAAGTGAACACATAAATTCCTTCTCTTATACCCTTCTAACACCCTACAATGCAGGTATGAATGTTAACTATTTAGCATGCCTACTGTATATATGGTAGTAGTCTATAGTGTCTCTAACCCTACATTGAACATACATTTTTCACACTATCTTCTATCTGTTACCACCCAACCAGATTATGACCTGATGTACAGTGTTATGTGTATAGCACTTGTTGGACAATAGCCCTCTCTGAAGGGTCGCCCAAAACTTTTTGCCTTCCTTCTCCCCTTTTTCTGACCTTGTTTTTGTTGGGTTTAGGACTCCGCGCACTTTACCACTGCTGACCAGTGCTAAAGTGCTTGTGCCCTCTACCCTAAACACAGTAATTAGAAATGCCTCTTTTAGAAAGTAGCAAAAAGAACCGTTGATGGATGGAATGCTGAATAATGCAAACATTCAACCCCAGTCACAAGGATCTGGGTTTAAACCATAATTTTTTTTGCCCACCACACCACCCCAGTTTGTACCTAGCCATATGGAAATCAGTTTTGACCCTGTTCCACATGGGAACAGTCCAGCACGAACTGCCTAGCCAGGTCTTCTCTGGAGCAGAAACAAGCATCCTGGGACCGGTTTCAGAGTATCACCCTTAATCAGCTAGGCTTGCTTGAATCCAGTGGCACAGTGAGCACGGGACCCATACCCTTCCCTCATAGGGCGGCAAATGCATTAAAAAACGATGATGGACGGAATGCTGAACAATGCAAACATTCATCTCCAGTCACAAAGATCTGGCTTTAATCCATCATTTCTTTGCCCACCACACCACACCAGTTTGGACCCAACCATATGCAAATCAGTCATGACCGTGTTCTCGATGGGAACAGTCCAGCCCAACCAAGCCAGGTCTTCTCTGGACCAGAAACAAGCATCCTGGGACCGGTTTTGTGCTATCACCCTTCATCAGCCAGGCTAGTTTGAATCCAGTGGTGCAGTGAGCACGGGACCCACGTCTGGGAGTACCCATCCCACTTAGGGCGACAAAAGCAAAAAGAACAGATGATGGATGGAATACTGAATAATACAAACATTCACCCCAGGTCACAAAGAACTGGGTTTAATCCATAATGTTTTGCCCATATACTATATTTGTAGCATATTTACTACCAATCCTTGTTTACTGATGAATTATATGTTTGGTAAATATTATTCAGTGCACAAGTTTTTCTTTCACACTTCACAATGCTAACGTTTGGATGATATGACATTTATTCCTGTCTAATCAATGAGAAACAGCTATTGCAGCCAATACAGGGAGATAGAACTTTGAAACTTGTCATTGTAGAGGCATGTTGAGTCCATAATTAGTATGCCTCACTTTTGCATATTATGCACCAAGGCCTTGTAGTCTCCAAAGCAGATCATGATAGGTACCTTAGCTAATGTAAATGTATGCTTTCTCTACAAATCATAAATAGTTTATTTGACGTGTTGGCTGCAGCGTTTGATGACAGCAGATCAAGCCACCAAGTGCAGTCTTGAAGTCATGCTTTTAAAGTCACACATCAGGTGGCATAAAGACACCACAGCCAAGATTTCACACCTGACTTTTTTGCCACTGGTGAAAATTGATCTATATTACTGTGACTTTAAAAAAGAATCAGGTTTGACACTTAGAATGAATCACTGTTATCATTTTAATGGAACATAGCACATGCACTAAAAGATGTTTGGTAGCCTCCTGGTGTTCATAGTCAAGTACACTAATAAACCCAATCAGGAAAAAACATAGTGACCACCCAAGGATATTTACTTTCCTTCAAGCACTATCTTCAGATCTTTGGTTTGCAAACATTTGAACTGTATGTGATTTACACACAGCCTTTCTAGCTTTGATGAAGAGGACTTCCTTGGAGCAGCAGAACCGATTCATGCCAAGTTATGGCAATGATTGCATACAATAGAAATGAAATATACCACATTATCATTCACATACCAAACACCTTCCCTTTAGACCCATGTTGGGAGGCTTAATTTACAGCAGTAGCATGAAAGTCTGAACTGCTCTGAAGCTGGCAAATCATGCGTGCACACTTGTGTGCGCTCTGTTGTTGTTGCATATTGCCTTACATTATTCTTGGCGTCACATATTGTAATGCTCGGACATGGGCACTTACTACATGGTTTCCATGGACTAAACTGTTCATGTATTCGTGCAACCACCAATTTCAGAAGGGCTGTTGAAATACACCCCAAGTTTAAGGATGAGGAACTAGAGTTGTTAAGCAGCACAGTGAAAACTTCGGCCCTTCATGATTCATAAAAAGAACTGCAGAGCAAACATGGGTGTGTGTTACATTTACTGTTTGATAAACATTAAATAAAAATTACAATAAACTGTACAAGAATTAATGTTGCAGATATCAAATAATTATGCATTTGTACAGCTGCCAAACATAGTTATGTGCTGTTTTTGCAATAAATATAAACTGATAATTTTTCAACTGCAATTTTCTGATAATGCACTTTTGATTGTAGGAACTGCAAGCAATTGAAAGTGGGCAGCAGCAGGTTGATTCGAGCACTATTCAGGTGGGTTTTTCAAAATTATCTTTGTTTATTAACCTTCCGTGCTTTAGTTGTGCTGGCATTTACTGCTGCTACACCACCGACGCGAAGCGGTTGATGCCACATACAACTCCTCACAATATCTTTTCAAATTTTGATAGCACAAAATATTTCTAGATAATACACTGCAACCTTACTGCAATATGAGTGATAAAACCATCTAAAACTACTGCATCTATAAATAGCAAAACCACTTGGTAATACTACATGTGAAACTTGACATTCATGGAAATCTCATATCACACTGTTCTGTATTAGTGCATGCAACATTTCTCTGCGTTTTTACTGCATCTGAAAATAACATTGCATCTATTCATAAAGGTAAACTTACCCATGTGTAAATGTACTCTTTCACTTTGTGTAGAGGTACATGTCTCCACCTCCTGAATTCAGGGAATGGGGCCTATTTTACAAGTGTAAAGTTAATAGTAGTATCCTTACACATGTAGGCTGAAATCTCTACCACCATGACGGTATTCTCCCCCTGATAAAGCATTGGGAAAAGTAAAAAAAAAAAAAAAGAAGTTAAAACTGAAAAACAAATTACTACAAATATTTTTATGTTGCATAGTAATTACAATTATTTACATATATTTATTCAGACCAAAATAAAAAAATACTACAGAACTATTAGCTTTCCTTCGAATTAAATATCTAATTAAGTTACATTTATGAAATTAAATAAAACATATTTTTAAAATATTTATTGTAGAACTAAGTAAAGTAAAATGTTTACATTTATTCTGCAATAAAAAGTACTAAAAATTATGGGCCTGGTCTAGAGTTTGGTGGACTGGGTACTTCATCACAAACGTGACATATATCTTCATCCACCTTCTTAAAATTCCCATAGGATTTAATGGGATCGTAATATGGCGGACAGGATAGCCATTACGTTTGTGACAGAGTAACCCATCCACCAAACAACACCTTCCCATAAAAAATAATGGGCGGAAGATCATAAAAACACCCTATGAGAAATAATGTTAAAATAAGTTCATTTATTTAACATTCTTTCACAAATGTGGATATATATGCATATATACACAGATAGATAGATAGATAGATAGATAGATAGATAGATAGATAGATAGATAGATAGATAGATAGATAGATCTCCAAACACAGTTTATTCAGCTGGAATCACTCTCAAATAAACAGTCGGGTAATTTAGTCTTGAAAGAGTGAAGTTTTTTATTTTTCCAAATGGCAACAAGGGTGTTTCCTTCTGTTTAGAAAAATAAAAAGCTTAAAATTTGCAAGACTAGTGGCTGCAACTGTTTGTTTAGGCAGAAACCTTGACGGAGTGATACAATCAGATTAAAATGTGTTTGGATGTAAGGGGATCACGACCCCGTGGCAGTCTGCAGCACTGAGGCAAGAAATACAAGTTTCATGGAACGAGCTGTAATATATATATATATATATATATATATATATATATATGTACCAAAAAGAGTTGTCCTCAAACGAAAGCGCACTCACAATTATGGAATGGTACAAAGTCAGCAACTTACAGAGAATTCTTTGGCATTTTCATTATTTCAGGCCTTATATTTTCAAGCATCTCTGGACACGTGTTTCTGGATTCATCCCTTCATCAGCAGAGAACAAACATTTCCTTCCTTTTTCCTTTGAAAATGGAAGGAAATGTTTGTTTTCTGCTGAGTAACTGTTTCCAGCAGAGAAGGTGTTTAAGGAGATGTCAAGGCTGTTCAGTCAACTTGTGTTTAAACTTACAAAAGGTGAAATCCATGTACACTTACCCTCAGGAGATAGCCCTAGCTCAACCCATCACCAATCCTGGTGATGATAGTGTCTTGTTCACTGGGGAACTCTCAGGACTCTTCAAAGTAACATCATGTCTCGAGCTGGCAGCTGCAGCAAGTTATGTGTATATTCCCTTTGCATAAACATGTTGTGTGCATGCTCCTGAACATTTTGTGGTGCTTGGTCGTGAAACATTACATCAACGGACACCTGAAGCCGCCTACAGGGGATGTCCACACGTGATGCACATAAGCATTGATAATGGCAGTGCTTATCCACATGTGATGTCTTATGTAGGGACAGTCCTCAGTCCATGAGAGGTATGGGTGTGGATATTTTAACCACATGATTCTAAGATGTCCATTACATCTTTGTGAAATGTTTATGGGTGCTTTTGCTAACGGGTTGCATTGCATGATAATCAGCAAAATAATTTCCCTTGACAATGGTAATTTGAGTATAGAGAGGGCATACCCACCAAGCAGTGATGTTCTACCAGGTGATGCGTCTCCATGGTGTACAGTATGCAGTTATTTCTCAAGAGCGTTGGGTCATGATTGGAACCCAGGAAGCTGGCACAGCAATGTGCAGTGGACAGGCCACTGATGATCTGTACATTGTGTGTGTGCCGCATTTTCCATTTGTAGTACACTTGCTCACTGACCTTTTGAGGGATCAGGGGAACTTGTGTGAAATATATGATCTCTGCCACATTTGGGATACCGCATTGAATAACTGTTTACTTTCATGGTACTGACTATATGCAAATCTATGAAAAATACAAGGCTCTTCCCTTAGATTCATCAGCATGACATAGGCCAGTGCTTTTGAAGTTGTGGGCTTGTTAATCGATACATCGTTTAGAGAAAAAGCCACTTGCTAAAAACAAATACAGTGCTCTATTTATTTTAGCAATGGCTTATGGCAGTCTATATATCAATGTTTGGCTATTTCAAATCTCTGTTGGGAGGGAGGATATGATGTATGATGTCCATTTCGAGCTGGTAGGTCGGTAGGACTGAGACTGTGCCATGTTCAAATGAGTAAGGCTTCTCCTGTGATTCCTTGATCATCTTATCCTCAAACTCTAGTGGGCCACTTGGCATATTGGACCAGGATTGTATTCTGGAGAAGGGCAACAACATGCCCCATGAGACCTGCATCCATGTTGGTACCTGAGATTATTTATGTGTGTTTGTCAGGATTGCTTTTGCAGGCTTGTTCGGTTAATGGTGCTCACTTTTATGTATGTTGTGTCCGTCTTGGTGATCAAGTGTTCTTTGTTCGTCATTGTTGTGCTGTTATTCATTGATGGTGTCGACATATGACAATCCCATCTTATCTACTGTGTGGGTTTCCTCTTCTTGGGTTAGACTGCAGAACTTAGCCATGAACTGGTCCTGGAGGTAACAGCTTTGCGCACCAAGCTTTCTGATGTGGAAGAAGGACATATCAGCCTCAAAGAAAGGGTGAAGAAAGAAGTGCAAAACGAATATGAAACGTTAGTGAGAACACTGTTTGGAATTTGCATAAACCTAAAAGTAAGTGTAAATCTGTTAACATTTAAATATGTAGTTAATTTTGATTCATTCTTTGTAGTCCCTTTCAGTTCACCACAAAAAGTGACTATCCATTTTCCAAATAAAAATAGCATTGTCATTGTTGGGAGAAACATATTCACCCCATCTGAAGGTATGAAAAGGGGTAGCGCCATTCCAACAGCACAATAGTGTCATTTTTTTACGCTAATATGGCGTTGGAAGGCCAAAACCGCTGCACCATATTTACAAAGTGACGCAATGCATGCATTTCGCCACTTTGTAACCACATGTGCCACATTATGCCTGCACCAGGAATAATGTATGCAAAGGGGCGGCGTTCCCCAGTTAGGGGGCCCAAAAATGGCGCAAAGAAATCTAAAAGATTTCTTTGCGTCATTTTTTGGGGGGATTTTTAACGCCTGCTCAGAGCAGGCGCTAACAGGAGGCTCCTATTGGTTTCAATGGGCGTCTGGGTGCTTTGCAGGATTAGCGTCAACATTTTTTACTCTAGTCCTGCAAAGCGCCGAACTAGCGTAAAAAATGATGACGCTAGTTCCCTAATTAGCAGCATGGTGCGCCATGTTTTAAATATGGCGCACACAGGGTGGCGTTAGGGGGGCGCTAAGAGGCGCAAGACAAGTGGCTCTGCACTAGGTGCAGCGCCACTTTTCATACATTTTCCCCTTAATGCTCTCATAAACCACTTTAAATACATTGTTACCACAATAGAACGGATTTACCTGTAGCTGGGGCTGTTAATTGTGGAGTTAGCTCATATGAAAGCATGTAGTCTCCTTCGCATTCTGAATCTCACGATAAGCGTCTACTCTTCCAAGGCGGAGAGGTCCATTTGTATTGTATTGTATTAATATACACCCTCAGACCCAAAAGCTATCTACCTATCTGAACTTGTGACAAATCGAAATTCATTCTACCATTGCCTAGCAGGGCACCAAAGCTGGAGTACGTTTTGACTGCAAGATCCTCTTCACTTTGACTACAAATTACTGGCCAAACGTATAGTAAAAAACATAATGTACCACATTCATGATGTACTTGGTGCCACTAACCTTAGTCTTCTATACTCTATGAGTAGTCAATTTATTATCTGTCGTAATTCCCACTTAGCAATGTGTAATTACCACCACCAGCAGTTCACAACCAAAGTTCCAAAAAAGGCATGATTTAAAATTCAAAACAGAGTTTTTTGTTTTTAAGGTTAACTGCCAGTAAATTCTGTGTGTAACAGGTGTGAGACGAATCTAAATTGTGAGGTAGAACTATCTTTGTCTGGTCGCTAAATACCAGGGGACCTATTCACAAAGATATTTAGGAGTATATAAAGAAGTACTTGTTTAGGTACTCATATGCATTTGTGACTTATGCAGCTTTCTGTTGGAAAAAGTGCAAAAAGTACACAGTTCTTTGTATTTGTACTCAATCAAAAATTTATAGAGTGCGGCAAATCACTCGTGAGGGTCTCAAGGCTCTGCTGCTGCGTGGGGGTATCATCATTTCAATATCCAGGTGTTTAGTTCCCTTATAAATCGCTGGAGTGACGGTGCGGTCCTGTGGTACAGGTGGAAGGTTGTTCCAAAAGCCTTGGTTGCCAGGTGTGAGAAGAAGCATCCGCCGCTGTTGGCTCAACGAATCCATAGGGTGTCTGCGAGGGAGAGGGAAGATGATCGAAGGTGTCTGATTGGTTGGTGGAAGGTCTAATTGTTTAGCAGTATTCCCTGCATATTCCCATTTTATTCCTATTTTAGATGTTTTGCGACCAATTCAGAAGGCATGTAAGAAGACGTAGAAAAGTACTATAACAGTATTCTTACTCTCTGCACTTTCGTCTCATCTTCTTTTTATTCTAAAGATCGCTAAGTATGGTAATCAGTTGTGAAGGGGCTTCAGAAATCCTGCACATCATTATTGATATGTAGATTGCTCAATTGTGTCAAAGTTGAGGAAAAGTTCTTCAGCACACTGGGGCACTAGCAACTTCACAGAACAAGAATCAAATGTCACTAGTGTCATAACACTGCATTGTGGTCATTCTTCTTCTAAAGCCAGCTTGTATTACTGGCAGAATTGCTCAGCTATCAATCCAATTACAAGATGACCACACAACAACCAAACAAGACTCTGTTAGGTTATTGTGTGGTCATCCAGCATACAGTGAAGTGGAAACTTCACTGAGCAAGATGCAAAAGTCACCCATGCTAGAACACTGTGCATTGTGGACAGTCTACCTTTAAAGCCTTTTTGTGTTACTGACAGTATCGGTCAGCTATAGCTTTAAAAAGTTGGCATTTTCGTATGTTAGCCATTTGGTGCCTACTACCTGTCTCCAATACACAAATGGGGTGGAGGCAACATTTGGGCCTGTGCATTCCCTCTAGACAGTAACACACAAAGGCAGCTTAGGTGTGACTGATGGGCTATCCACAGCCAGATGGGTGAATCTGGGCAGGATGGGAGGGAGGGGCTGACATACCTGAATAGGCAGTGTCCTGTCCCCACACAAAGGGCCACCTACCCCCCTGTAGTGAGTCTGAAGCCAGGGCAGGAAGGGAGGACCTCTGTACACTTCAAAGACCTTTCTTTGAAGTCTTCTCCACCTCAAAGGCACAACTGGGTATAAGATTTGGACCTCTGACACCACTAGCTCTGTACATTTCTGGACCTGTGGATACTCTGCCAGGAAGAATGACCGCTGTGCTGCTACAAGGACTGCTACCCTGCAGGACTGTTACTCTACAAGGAACTGCTGACCTGATGTGCTGGCCTGCTGCCTTCTTGTCAGGGGAAGCAGAACTGGACCTGCACTTCACCTTGAACCCAGGACCCCAGAGTGAATACAAGGGTTAGTCTGCTGGCCTCATGATCTGAGCCTCAGGGACTTAACAGGCTCGCCACAACTCCTCGACCTGTCTTCAATGAGCTCCTGACACCGCAAGAGGCGCCTCTCAGGTCCTGGGCCCTTGGAAGTGTTTTTAATGCTCCTGAAAGCAACCTTTTGGGGACACAAACAAGCCAGTTTGCTTTAGAATCTCGCTGCTCACCCGAAGAATCAGTGCGAGCCACTGTAAGTTCATCTCTTCACACAGCAAGCATCGCCACTCACAACCACGAGGCTCCAGCCTGCCCATTCATGATGCCCAGCTGACTCTTCGTGCCCGCGCACCACCACCAGCAACACCCTCTTTGCTCCTAGTGAACCTCCTTCTCACGAATGGGACTCGGCCTGATTATTGGGAAGGTACAACTTCAGCTGGACTTATCTGGGGCTGTGTTTGACCCGTGCTCCATCGTATTCCGCCTGAACTTTTGGATTTAACCTGGTCTAGTGTGACCAGATGTCCCCAGTTGCCGCTTTATGCTTTTAAGCACTATATGGCATTTTAATCTTTACAAATTGAAAACTCAAGTTCTGCTTATTGGATTATTATTGTTTTGGTATTGTTTTGTTCATTAAATTAAGCTTTATTTTCTGAACCAGGTGTGCTGTTGCCTCTGTTTTACTGTTTGAAGTGTTGCACAAATAATATACACATTGCCTCTTAAGTTAAGCCTGCCTGCTCTGTGCCCAGCTACCAGAGGGTGAGCACAGGTTAACCGAGCGTGTGTTTGTGACTTACCCTGACTAGGATTGTGGATCCTGGTTGGACGGGGACATACCTCTGCCAACCACAAACCCAGTTTCTAGCAGTTCATATGTTGCTGTCTGCACTTTAAAATACCCAGTATTCAGATTGTGGTATTTGATTTTGGGGTCTTCAAGAACAGTTTGAAAGACGAGCATTGATATCCCTGGCCAGAGTGTTTTATTAAATTTCACTTTCAAAAATAGGGGCATTGCTTTTAAAAGATGTGATATATCATAAAGTATGCTTAACTACAATGTACGTCTTTTAGTTTAGAAATGAAATGGCCAAGGCTTTTGAGACAAAACAAACCCCATTCCTTACTTCTCAGGGATTTTAACCTCCACCTTCATACCACTCATACTCCACCATCCTTTTTGTATTTTATCACCTTGCTGTTTAGCTTAAATTGATGCATCAGACACCTCTGGATTACAGCATCACCTTACGCATTAATTTTCTGACACTGCCACCTCTGTTACCTTCACTACTTTTCCTGGAGAAAGTCAAGTGCAGATTCAAGTCAACTCATTTACTGACAGATCTTGAAACTACTCCTTGTCTCCATTCTACTTCTGTTAATAATCTCAACTAGGCCAAACGGAAATACAAAGAACATCTCATCAGCTCCCTCTCTACACATCCTACACATCCTTCCTGACTATTTTAACTTCTAGACTAGCTTCTCTCTGCCTGATTCTCCTGATCTAGTATGACTTTAAACTCTAACTGCTTCTGACTTTGCTTCTTTCTATTGTTCCGCAAAGCCTGATTCTCCCTTCAGTCCTGTCTCTGATGCCCATTCCTCACATCTTTCTTGCCTACTACTGAGTTCAGTGTCACATTCTATCTTCTTAAAGCTAATTACTGACTCCTCTGCTCCCTTGTTTCGTCTTTATCTTTATTTTATTTTCTTCTTCAAGCATTACTTTACTGTTCTAGGTCCTTCAAGGATGCTACCACCCTTCTTATTCTCAAAAGGAATTCTCTTTACTCTGCCTCTTTTCTAATTTATGTCTGATTTTTCTATTAAGTCGGCATTAAACATCTCACACACTAGCTTAATTATAATTCTCTTTTTTCCTATCTTTAATCCAGCCTCAATGCATCAAACTTTACCAAAACAGCCCTTCTTTTTTGTGATCAACTGCTCAACTTCTACCAATCTTGCTAAGCAATTTTTTTCTCTTCATTTTTTTGAGTTGGTGGGTCACCTGATAAATGTTTTTACTCCCTATACTTTTGGTATTTCTAGATCAACACTATGCTGGTGTTTGCATTTTTTCCTGGGTGTTCTTATTCTGGAACTTGGCATCACCAACAATCTAATTGTTAATCTCTTCTCTTAGTGATACTGTAGCGTTCTGTCTTTTGGCCTCTTCCTTTAACTATGTACAGTACTTCTTTTCCCATTGCATGGTCCTGAGATGTGTCACTATTTAAATGAAAGAATATTCCAAATAGAGAAATGTCTCCGTTCCAACTCACAACTCGTCCATCAATGACACCATTTCTTGCACTCTTTCTTCTGTCCAGCCCTGGCTGTCATCCCCTTCTCTATGAATCAATCCTATCAAAACAGGAGCTATTTTGTTCCTTTCACTTTCACTTTTCCTTTAACGTATCTCAACCATCATCCGCCTCCTTCCCCCACATCCCTCTTATGTCTTTATCTGCCTGTAACCTTGAAGTATATTTCAATCACTCTGTCTGTAACAGCGCTATTGAAAAGAAGTACTGGGACCTTAGCTGGCAGCTCTAGAAGGAGCTATATATCACAATTGAAAGAAATCAACAATTCCTCTTGGGGACCAGGGCTGTGGTTGAAAAGGTAAACTGGCAAAAGTCTCTTAGAGGCATCTTTACCTGGAGCTGAAGTCTTGTTTACCTCTATCCTGGAAAAAAGCAAACAATGTACTGAGCTGCATCTCACCAAAAGTAGAAATAGAGAAAGAAAGTCTCAAGAAGATGGGGTGTTGTTCCACTCACACAAGACGAACCTGGCATCATGGGAAGCAAAGATGACTCACTTAAAATTGGGAGGCACAGACCTAAGCACTCGTATCACCGATTCAGCAAGGTAGTTGTATGAAAACCTGAAAGAATCTTCAAAATTAATAAGCAGGTCTCTCAAAACAGAACACTCAGACAAACTCCACTAATCACAGTTCAAATGCCTGACATTGGAAGTCAGTTCAGCCATATTCTCAAACCCACAGTCAGAACTTAAAATCCTATCTACCTGTTTTGGTTTCTATGCATGAACCCATGACTTATAAAAATGCCACAAATGCCAATAATGAGCTTGAACTTGGTAAGGTCCTATTGACACAATCCTTCCTTCCCAGGAACCAATGCTTGACGAGGTCAATCAATCTTTAGACCCATCATAAGGGTGTGGAGAAAAAGTCATTAGATTTCGCAGTATGACCTGTGTGGCCACACAAGGAAAACGCTAGTCTGAAGTAAAGTTAAGGTATTTTATTACAAGCTAAAATTCAAATTCATATAGACATTTTTCAAGACAAAGCTATAAAGATACAAAATCACCAAGGTTTGACCTAGTCGATGAAAGAGGTTCAAACGAACATTAAAAGATCTAAATTCTTCAACATACAGAACATCAGACGGATCACCTGATGTACAGAAAACAAGTGCTACTCCGTTTTGTACAGGCAATAAGACAATTTAAAAGTCATCTAAATTTAACTAATTCAGACAAAGGAATAATCTACAGATTAACCAATCAGGGATTAATGTGCTGGGCTGAACACGTGAGCAAAAAGGCAAAAAGTACAAAAAGGGCAAAAAGAATTTTGAAAAAGGAAATCTGGAGTAACAGTTTACTAACTAAGGTGGGCAAAAAGTAGGTAAGAAGGAAGGCATCAGCATTTCAGAAGCTCAGTCAAGAGTCTTCTCTGGGTCAGCAGGAAATCTCTACCTCAGCAAAGCATTTCAAACGGGCAGGAGTTAGAAAGGACAGTACCTCTAAGAGTCCAAAGGGATTCAGCAAGCAGTGAAGAGCGGGAAAAATCCGAATCAAAGTCCAGTTGGGGAACGGTATATTAAAGTTCATAGGGCAAGATTATTTGTCAATCCATCACTCCACTGACGTAGAAGATGGAACATCCACAAAAAATTGATTAGGTGACATACACTGCATCATGGCCATAAATTCCCATTTCTAACAGATACTTTTCTGTGTGTTGCCAGTCCACATTTCTGAATGTTACAGATTGAAGGCCAAATTCACAAACTGTCTATGTGTAACACAATAAAGTATCTTTTACTAAGCTAGCTTTCTCATGAGAATGAAATCTGAAAGAAAGGTTCACGTTAACAAGAATGTCTTAACATTTTCACACAGTCACGAAGCAGGGCCTTGCAGGCCGCACTTAGGCTAATGCAGCGAATTTAAACATCACATTCATTTATGCACTTAATAAACAATTAACATTGTAAACCATCACTCAATATTAATAAACTACTAAACTTCTTCATGTTATAATGCATTTTAAACTAAAATGATTCTATTAACTCTTTGGTATAGCTGTAACATATTACCACATTCTTCACATTTGGACACCATCCTAAAAAGACTTCTCATTTAAAATGTATTATTGTTTTAATGCACACTATTAGTTTTCATCATAAATTATAACACAATGATGAATACATTCCATTCTTTAAACATGAAAATGCCGTTATACCACATGGGTTTCAATTGCTAACATAGAGTGAATGCACGTTAATATGGCTTTTCAGTGCACCACTTTACAACTAAACTACGAATGCTATGATTTACCTAAGGCATAAACTGTGCCGCATAGATGATCATTGTGACATGAGGGACAGTACTAAAATTTCTGTTCAATCACCCCTGAGATTAGCGACTCCCTCCTTATAAGTTAACCATCAATCTCCAACTGCCACTCCTCAACTGTCGTTCAGGAATGTTATAGAAAAAAGAAAATGCCTTTAATGGGATGATTTGAAGATGAGCCCACCTCCAACCCATTATTGATTGCTCGGAATATAGATATACTATCTTCAGAATGGTTTAAGTCACAAACCCATGTGAAACACAGGAAAGAATGAACTAGGATCTATTCAAATAGGTGCCCTAAGGGGAGTGTATTTTCTAGCAAGGAACCAAAGAAATGATTGCATAGTTTTCAGCGGCCAGGACAGAAGCCTTCCGAGTGCAAACCTAATGAGAAACTTGTTTTAAAATACCACAACCAGAGTATAGGACTTGTTCAGATTTTGACATATAGAGTTTATTGCCAAAAATGTGACCGAGAACCCTGCCCACCAAACTTCCAATTCATTCATCCTGTTTTGAGTCACGAAAACCATCAGAGGAGGCGTGATGGTGGCAGCTCTGAAAGCACAAAGATTTCCTGCCTTTCGGAGATGTATGTGTCGGTCAGTTTTCCTCAAGGGAAGGAGAGTAAATTCCTCCACGCTCCTGGTGAACCAACAGATCGGCTGTCAAAATCTCAAGGAGCCCTTTAGTTGTTTAAGTTGCTTCATCTGGTCCATACATCCAGACCTGTCCCTACCTCAGGAGTTTAAACAGCAAAGACAGGGAAGGGCTACTGATGGTTGATTGATTTCCCAACTCACCCCTCCCAAGAGCCCCAACCCCCTTGTTCGATGAAAATATATTTAGACTTATTCTCTGGTGTGATCTTTGATTTTTCACTTTACCATGCATGTTCGTTTATACACAAAATACCAGCAGACCTAAGCTTACTAGATGGAATATTTTGATTAATGACTAAAAATAGCAACACCCTTGGGATACTGAAATAACCACTCGTGCAAAGCTTCACTGCTTACAAAGCTATTGCTTAATCATAGTTTCATTGATTTATTATCTATAATATATATCATATAAAAAGTCACTACAACTGCCCTTTAAACTCAAGCATCCTAAATTACCCTCATCTATCACTTTCTTCACAGAACAGCATGTCATGTTTGTATATCACTGGACTTTGGGCTGTTTAGATTTCGCAAAATGTTATAGTTGTCTGGATGTGCAGTAACTTCAGTTGCCTGGCAGCTCACAAAGTCTTAGTTGGATGAACTGGTGAGCACAGAGTCTCAATTGCATGGGAAAGAGGACAGAAAATATATCATCTCCTAAAATTTAAACATTTTATTGCTTACTCCACCATAAGAAATGCTACAGATAGTCCCGATCTGCAAAAATACTACTTAAGCTATTCAGAAAGGTTTTCAAATTTCTTGGGGAAAATGAAAAAAAAAACATTTTTCTGTTTGATGGAGCAGTGCCTCCAATAATAATATAAAATGTACATTGAACTGCACTCAATTTTCAACATCCTTGAACACTTAAAACTAGGTTAATTTAAAATGGTTTGCTCCCTATGGAACATATCTCAGTTCAGCTTTGCAATTCCTAATGTCAGTGTTTCTGTTTCCCTCTTCTTCTCCCCACTCATATATTATTAGCCTTTATACATTGGATACCACAGTATCTGTTCATTCAGACACCTTTCCATCGCTCCCTCCTTTACTTGTTTGTACCAAACCTTACAAAGGTGATTGCTGTAGGCAGTGCTTCATTTGTAAATAAAAACGTGCCAGTGCCCAGAGCTCTCCTCTGAAACACGCAGCTGCTGCAATTTAATGTGAGGCACAGAATACTGAGGCAGCGTAATCCTGAAGCCATCTTGGGCCTCTTTAATCCATTAACAGCCACTCCATGCCCCTTCAGCTCACTCTTGCAGCTTTCTGCTTTCTCCCTTTGTGATACGTTTTCCTCTTCCTCCGTGTTTCCCATATGTATCTTTTGCTCACAGTAAGCGCTTGAAGCAGAAAATAAGTGCCGGCCCTCGAAAATCATTTCTGGTGCCCCACAATGGAAACCACGGGCTCAAATTAAGCACTGGCTGTAGGGGTTAAGGGTGACTTGGTGACTGAGTGACGTGCAACATCCATGCGAAGCCTGTACCTCAGTCGCTCCTGCAGTGTTTCTAGTCTTTGTTAAAAGATAGCAATGCAGCTATGTCCCTCATACCCCCAGCTATTATCCCTTTCTTTCTAATGAATCTACACACTTATGCTTTGCCTCGAAATGTGAACAGAAATTCTGTAAAATGTCCAAAACCTTCAGGGAACTAATAAGTCTTTGTTTTAGGTTCCTACATCACCACCACAGATTTGAAATATCCCTTCTAAAGACATCTGCACCATGAAGATCATTAAAATTGTTGCTTTGCTGAAGGTGAATAATTGGCCTTAGTAATGTTCTGCGTTTACCAGGAGGTACAAGTATGCAAACAAATTTCTGGCATATGAGTAGCCAGTCGAATTTGTAGATACGGAGGCCCGTATTTATACTTTTTTAGCGCCGCATGCAAGTCTTTTTTTGACGCAAAAGCGGCGCAAACAGACAAAATATGTATGTATGTATGTATGTATGTATGTATTGAGTATTTATAAAGCGCATTCCGGCCCAAGGGCATCGAAGCGCTAACTGGGTGAGGCGAGTCGTCTTAACAAGGGGACTACCAGACTTATTGCGGAAAAAGCCAAGTCTTGACCAGTCTCCTGAATATTAGATAGTTATGTTCTTGCCTCATGTCCAATGGTAAAGAGTTGCAGATTTTAGCAGCCGCGATTGTAAATGCTCTATCTCCCCACTTCACTTTCTTGGTGCGGGATGTTTGAATTCGATAGGCAAAGGCTGATCGCAACAGCCGATTAGGCCTGTACCATTGCAGCTTGGTGGTTAAAGCCTTAGGCCCAATCCCATGGACAGCCTTGTGGGTGATGCAGAGAGCCTTAAAAGAGAGCCGCTGGATTACCGGAAGCCAGTGTAGATCTCTAAGGCACCTCTTAGTAGAGGCCCCGCGAGGCAATTTTAATAAAAGCCTAGCAGCAGTGTTCTGCATCAACTGTAGCTTGTTCAGTGATTCTTTATCCAGGTTGAGCAAAAGCGCATTCCCATAGTCCAATCTGGAAATGACTAAAGCCAGAATGGCAGTAGTTCTGCAAGGTTGTGGAATGAAAGGAAATATTTTTTTTAATTTCTTCATAGTCCACATACAGGTCTTGATTATCTGGTTGACCTGAGGTTTGAATGACAATTGATCGTCAAACAATAATCCTAGGTTTCTTGAGGTAGACCGTGGTACAAGAAGAGTTCCACATTCTTCAGGCCACCAGCTAGAAGACGAATGTTCCCTTCCAATTCCAAAACATAGAATCTCAGTTTTTTCACAATTGAGGTTCAACCAGTTGGTCTTCATCCAATTATTCACTGCTGTCATACAGGTGTTGAAGCGGATGGCCACTTCCTCCAAATCTTTATTAATAGGGATAATAATCTGAGTGTTGTCTGCATACGAAGTAGGAATAAAGCCGAAAGAGCGAACCAACTCTGCCAGCGGTGCCACGTACACGTTAAACAGCGTGGGGCTGAGAGAAGAGCCCTGAGGGACCCCACACGGCAAGAGGTAGGCAGGGGATCTAAAGTCGCCACTGCTCACTGTGGCCCATCTGTCTGATAGAAAAGATTCAATCAGCTTAAGAGCCTGGTCTCTAATGCCTACCTGATGAAGACGGTCTAGCAGGATGTGATGGGCAATGGTGTCAAATGCTGCCGACAGGTCCAATAGCACCAGAAAGACCCCCTGCCCCTCATCCACCAATCTGCGTATGGTGTCCGATGATGCAATGAGAGCTGATTCCGTGCTGTGGGATTTCCGAAAACCATGTTGCGAGCTGTCTAAGCCCTTTGAGGCAGACAGGAAATCAACCAATTCTTTATTAAGATGTTTTTCCAGGATTTTGGCCGCATAGGGGAGAAGGGCTATTGGGCGTAGATTCGTCAGGTCATCGGGTTTGCCAGCCGCCTTCTTTTTTAACGGAATAATAGTAGTTTCTTTCCATGCCCTAGGATACAGGCCCGTTTTGAGAACTTCCTGAATAATAGGGGCCAGCATAGATGCCGCTAGCTCTGGTACTAATTGGAGGATGGCCGGGGGGCAGGGATCCATAGGGGAACCTGATTTACATTCCAAGAGTAGCTTACACATAACCTCTTGAGATGGCATCTTAAACCTTGAGAGTAAAAGTGGCTTGTCTGGCAACCCGTTTAGTGTCACCACAGGGGGCAGGTGTGTAGCTAACCAGGGGGGGAATTGGCTTGTTCCTTGTCCAACCTAAAGCTAGAGTAGATATCGAGAACTTTACTATGCAATTGTATTTTGTAAGTTTGCGCCGCTTTTGCTAAAAAAGTGAATTCCTAGCTTCCAGATTCGAGACATGAAACAGCTTGTTGGGGTGTGCTGTTTAAACCTGCTTTTTCTTGTCTCAGAAATACCGCTCTTTTTTTAATTTGAAAGTATTAGCATGGTATTTTGTTGGGGCGGCTTCCATCCCTTTGCCTTCCTTAAAACACAGCATTTACCCTTCCTTCCTTCTTAGATAATCTGGCTTATGCTGTCTCCATTTAGTCAGATTTCTCTAAAGCTATTATCTTGCCCAGCAAAGGCCGTATGAGAAAAGTTGTTTCTATAATAAGTAAGAACATTGGAAATCCCGCATGATACCAAGCTGATGGGCTCTCTGCGCCTCATTCAGACTACTCTGTGCTCAATGACTGACACATGTCCTGCTGCAGCAGCCTAGAAGGGCTAGAAGACTGCGGCCCTTCTGCAGGTCCAATGTAGATCCCAGTTGTTGTGTCTTTCATGCTTGGCCTGGGGCCTGCATTCTTTGTATTATCCATGACCTTATTATCTCACTCCTTGGACAACAGCAGCCCCAACCCAGGCTTTAACCACCCACCCTTTCATGAGCATTGTGGGTCCTCAAATATAAACTATATATTATTTCTTTAACTCGAGATAAGGGTGTGAGGCAATGAGGTAAAGTCATATTGTTAAGTATAGCCATGCACTCGACTTTTTTTTTTTATCGTGGATCATAATTTCAGGATGCGGTCATGTTCTATTTGGTTCATATGAGTTCAGTGCCTCTGTACTCCTTTGAAGAGGTTCTTCACTTCTAATGGTAACCTGTCTTGAAATATTATTTGTTTGGCTTCCAAGTCATGTAAATTGTCTGGTTCTGGGATTACAGTGACCTATAATTGAGCTTTTGTAGAACAATTATATCAGGTATATATCTAACTTGCTGCTGTCTCTCGGATCCCTATTACATCCCTAGGTGAGAATATACAGACACATGGTTTTGCTTGTTACTAATCTGTTTAATTGGCTTCAAAATGTAAAATTAAGGATGCTGTGAAAGCCAGAATTGCTTTTAAGGTATTCAACATGTTCGTGAGCCTATCCTCTAGACGGTGCATTAAACATCTAGTTCCCATTTATTAAGCATTTATTGGTATTTTTCTTTTTTTTTTTTTCAGTCACGGTTGGATGAATACCACATCAACATGCACAAGCAAGTGTGTGAGCTCATCAGCGATGTGCGGAAAGAGTGTTTGGACAACATAATTGACTTAAAAATGAAATTTGGTGCTACTAAAGATGACAACACATTGAAAGAAAATTTGGCAACCGTAAGTTATTTACCACTTTCACTAATGCCTAGTGGGTGTCCCTTGAAACATGAGATCAAGATAACAAGTACTTCCGCCTCTAACAAGCATAAAAGGAGCACATAAGCAATGAATGATTGTATACACTCTCACTAAACGTGTATTGAAACCTCACATTACAGTGGACTTTCTCTCCAATAACTCATCAGAACTGTCCTAAAAATACCAGAATTCATTTCAGTATAAATGAAAACTGTAGTTCAAGAGCACAGCTGAAGAAGTAATGGCATGTGGACCTTGATCCTGGAAAGGAAAAGCATGTCTAGGATGAGATATTAGCTGGGAAAGGGTAATAACACATATAAACATTGTTACAAGAATTTAACAAAAAACTAAATAATTAAAAATTAGAAGAAGCTGTAAATGAAGGGCAAAAAGCAAATGTTATGAAAAAAAATGTAAATAGATAGAGTAGAAATGACCAACAATGGTGGAAGAAAACGGGAGATGAAATTAAGGGGAGAGGCCAATGGCTCCTGATAGGGAATTGAAAAGTTAAATAAATACTTCTAAACATTCTAGGAAGGAGGGGAGGAGGATGAACAGTAAATGAGGAGGCGCCAAGTTATGACACCAAGGATGAAGAGGGTTTTGGTTTGATAGCCATCTGATTATGCACAATAATCAAAAATGTTACAATTGGAAAGTACTTTTTCTAGAGGTTCCCACTTAAAGAATATTTTCTTGTATCTTTCTTGTTTAAAAAGTACTCCTCAGACCCGTACTTTGACTGTGACGGATTGATTTGAATGAAGTTTCCTCAAGGTAGTCAGATGTTCGAAGCATCAGTTCATCGGAATGAATCATCTGATTAGTGGAGGAACAATTATTTTTTCCTTCCCATTTCTGATATGTTATGTGGGAATAAGCAGGATGTTGTTTCCAGCTGTGCAGAGGGGTTCAAGAGTGTTGTTGTACTAGATACTAAAATGTGGTGAAAGTCAGAGGGATGGCTCATGGGACGGGTCGTCCTGAGTAGGTTGCCCCCGGTCAATAAAACAGTGTTAAAGGTGTAGTCGGACGTGCTCAGGGCTGTGGGATGGGACTACAACCTCACGCTCGAGACCCTGCTGTGGCTGGTGTCGCAGCTCCCCCTGGTGGTAGCACTGAGAGGGGTTCTCTGTTTGAGGCACTATAGGAATATCAACACTGGATGATGTTCTACAAACAGGGCTCCTGAAATGCTTTGCTGACCTACAAACGGAGTACGAACTCCATCGTTCCCAGTTCTTCCATTATCTACAGCAGTGACATGCCCTACAACCATACCTGTCCCCCAATAGGGATGACTAATATTGAAGAGCTTAAATTATCGGACCTATACCTCATGCTCACACGTAATGCGCCAGACTGCATGGTTGGGGTGCGAGAGGCATGAGAGGCGGACTTCGGGCCACTAGAGGATGAAGATCGGTTGGAGGCATTGGAGACCCTGTGCGAGAAGGCAGCAGACTCACATTTGTGATTGCCACAGTTTAAAGTGCTGCATAGAATTTACTATATGCATGCACCACTCCAAAAATTGAGCATGACTCCCTTGGGCCACTGCCTGCGATGTGATCACCCAGAAGGGGACCTGCTGCACACCTTCTGGCAATGTCAAAGCCTAACTACTTACTAGTCCCACATTCTGGATACACTGGAGATGTGTTAGGTTGGCTGGTCCCCAAGGATCCCAAACTGATATTACTACACATCACGGAGGACATTCAGGGCACTAGATATCACAAAGCACTACTGTGGTTCAGGTTAGCGATAGCCAAAAGAGGCATTGCCCGGACGTGGAAGTCCACATAAACCCCTCTCTCCACTAAATGGGCTAATTGCATAGACCACTGCATGGCCCTGGAGGACCAGTATTCCAAGCATGGGGCTGCCCGAAAAAAGACAAGTAGATATGGCAGAACTGGGCTGATTTCAGAGGCATTACCCTGAAGCCCTGCCCGGCCACGCCGTGGACTCTGCAGAGACTTCCACACACATGCCGGGGGATAAGGGAATGGAGGGTTTATTGATAAATCATATGGGTCTCTGGTTAGAAGGAGAGGAGGGGGAGCTAGCAATCTAAGCTTTAAACCAAATGATGTGAAGCAAGACCACTGCGGCGGTGTTGGATGTATCACTGTACAATGTTTGAACGTGTATTTCATGTGGGCTGTATGGCTGGTTTAAAAAAAATACAAAGTTTTACAAATAAACATGTGGTGAAAGTAGCTATGATTTTTGCCGTTTTTAGCTGGCCCTGAATATCTTTCCAAGCTGTCATGCCCAGCTGTATCTGAGTTACAATGATGCATTGGAGTCGAGCTTTTTGAATAATGGTAGCCAGGTCGCTATTTATGGTGGGCTTGACCAGTTTATTCCATTTATTAACATCTCAGTTGTGTGAAAAGGAGCAGTGTAATTAAAAATGCTTAGACAAATTTGTTTTATCAAATGATATAGTAAGAATGTTTTTCCATGGGAAATCTCCTAAAGTGGGGAATGATTTGTTCTTCTTCTAGTCTGTTTTACAAGTTAGTCAGAATAGTTATTATGATACATATCGCCATTACATCAATATGCCTGGTAGGTCAATATGAGTGTGGGTCTTCCATGCTGGGGTTTTTGTATACAAGGCTAACACTCTTGAATCATCTGTCAGGACATTTGACTCTTTCTTTGCAAAGTTTGAGCTTTTGAAAGACTAAGCAACCTCAGTTGAAAGCTATTTACAAGTACACTGGTAGAACAATGTTGGCATGGTGCTTTATCATTTCTCAGTGACTCTGTTGGTTTTAAAATGTGCTTTTGTTAGACTCAACCTACTATTTTTTATATTATATAGTTATGTCCTGGATGTGATACTAACCTGGGATGCAAAATGTTGGTGCTTTTCTATGTGGCACACAAGCATTGATCCAACTAGTTTTCCGGGGAAATAAAACAATCCAGGAATCTTATGAAATCATTTTCCAGAACTGTTTCTGGTCTTGTAACAGTACACCGCTAGGACACATCAGAGATGCCAACTCTGAATATTACCTACACCATATGATCAGTGTAGCAAAGTGTGGGGAGACGCTGTGTCGAGGTACTACAAGGAGGGAGACCTGAAACAATAGGTGGTTGAGAAGTCAGTCATGGTTTCATTTTTCTGGTTCTTGCTACTGTAGTGCTATGTCCCTTTATATGACCTTACCTGAAAAAATTGTTGTCTACGTAAACCAAAATTATGATCAGATTGCTGTTCCTCAAGATCCCAAGCAATTCTACTGTTGCTATAGGCATGACAGCACTACAAATAATAACAGATATTTTCAAGAATATTGATTAGCACAACTTTCACAAGTGAAGTGAAACCAGGGACCCTTCAACACTCACACATTAAATATTGATTTACTGTAAAAGTGCTCTCATTCCCCTGCAAGCTGTTAAAAGCATTCCACTTTGACAGCTCTAAAGAAGATACTTCACTGTACTCAAAGATCCACAATTCTACTATATATTTTTTGTTCTATTCATTTGGGAATTTCTTTATTTCTTAGTAGCCTACAGCATGAGCTGAACAATATGTTACCAAACAGTTGCCTCGTCTATTGCTCTTCTGAACTCCAACAGGTAAGTTCCTTAAATAAATAAGAACAATGACCACAATGCTGTAGGGGCCTTTCAGAAATCTACCAAAAAATCTTGATTTGCTCTCACTTTTAATCCAATAACTCAATTACAGTAGTTTCTAAAAATTGTACTTGCATTACCCTAAGTGTAGGCAGAAATGGCTCTGGAATATTAAGTCATTTTTTTCTGGTCACCTCAAGTCTGCTTCCTTCTCCTCACAGTCAATAGGAGAACCACAATACTTTCCTGTTGACTGCTCTACCAAACTTTTATTGGACCAATGTGAAGTGGCACTGACTTACTTTTGGCCATTAAATGCGGGTCGCTTGTGTCCTGACAACTGGCCTCTCAAAATCTTTGGAGGACATATACTTTTTGATTTTACCTATTCTCAATTCTGCTTTTTGAGTGTTCGTATTCTATTTTGGTGTAGTGTGTAACTCTGCAGCTTCCTAGTGTGCTATATAGGATCAACTCTGCATTTTAGCTCAGTTTTGTTCCATTGAAAACAAAATTCCTGACAATGGAAAATACAGTCAATGATCAGATGCAATCTGCTAGTACAGCAGGCTCGTGTTCTTGGCATGCCAAGACCCTGTTTGTCTTTCTACAAAATGTCAGTGGTTTTCTATTTACTCTACCTTGGTGTATGCAATTATTAATCTTTGATCGAAATTCAATGAATTAATCATCTGAACCATATCCTGGGCTTATTAGGCATTGAGGTTGTCTTCCAGAAGGTTTCAATGATTTCTTGATGTGGCATGGGGTCAATAGTACTTTGATGTAAATTACTTTGTCAGGTCAATAAAAATATATATTTTGTATTCCAATGTGATCTTATCTAAGAGTTTTTATTTCACTATTCATTGGAGGTCCAGTCAAACTTTCTGAAGTAAGAGGATGTCTGCTTCAAGTAAAAACGTCTGCAGGTCATAGTCAGTGAGTTTGGTGCCAAGGTCTGCTGTATTCCTTGGTATTATTTTCTCATCGACCACTACTCCAGACGCAATCATGTTTGTATGTAATTTGTCTTTGACTTAGTTGGAAATATTTAATGCCTGGTTATAGGCATTTCAAAATTCTTGTTTCCTCCTTTTATGAGGGCATTGACGCTATAAATCCTTGCTCATACTGTATAGAGGTGGTTTGCCCATCATTTATTTGCACCAGGGGCAATTTGACTGTTATATTCAATTACATTTTTATCTCCCTTATGGAGCTTATGTTGTACTAAAGA
Organism: Pleurodeles waltl; assembly: GCF_031143425.1. Lineage (NCBI taxonomy): Eukaryota > Metazoa > Chordata > Amphibia > Caudata > Salamandridae > Pleurodeles > Pleurodeles waltl. The sequence goes on from NC_090444.1 coordinate 1,202,143,847, forward strand.
ATGTTCATGTAGTTTGTCTCTTACATGGTGTTAGAAATGGGGTTTCTGGTTGGCTAGGGTATGCACCTCAGCCAGGCAGAACCTATCCACTCTAGTCAGGGCAAGGGAGTTACACGTCCAAGATAACCCCTGCTCACCCCCTTGGTAGCTTGGCACGAGCAGTCAGTCTTAACCCGGAGGCAATGTGTAAAGCGTTTGCACAACACACACACGTGACGCAACATCCCCACCACAAAGGAAACACAACACCAGAATATATGAAAATATACTGTAATGTACACAACACAATTATCAGACCAAACATCACATATCAGTACTATCCTGCTACCTTAGCAGTTGTCAGAACGTTACACATTAGTTACTCTGCAAATTAGCAGTAGTCACACATAACACACAGGTTACTCAGTATTCTGCAACATAAGCAGTAGTCAGGAAATACGTTATCACATTAGAACACTTGTCATAAGAATATCATAAAACGCCCATAGTAGGAACATTAGACAACATATGGCAAGTTAGGAAAACATATTAGCAAGCATGTCCATAGAAGGAACATTTGCATATGCACACAAAAACATCATAAAACAGGTAGGCAATATATAATGCAATAAAGTCTCTAATAAGAACCCCTGATATATATTGTCCCTTTGAAATACCTGGTAGATGATAGAGGCACCTCCAGTGCCTAAGAAACGGAAACAAGGGGGCCTGGCGCTCACTGCACAAAACGGGGGCCTCGTGATACTGTAGTGGGAGAGGGGCAGCACGCACCCTCCCCAATCCTTACTGGGTCCCTCCTGGGAACTCGTGATCATTAGGGGCCCCCCCCAGGCCTCAACCAGCCCTCACAAGGGGGGGGGGGGCAAAGTCCTCTCAATACGGGGGAGAAGGGGGGCGTCACGCACCCCCTCCAACTTTGTTGCGGCCCCTCCAGGGGCCCGTGATCCCTGCGGGTCTCCCCCAGGCCTGTCCTGGCCCTCCGATATGGGGGGGGAAGACCTCCACTGTAGGGGCCGGCTCTCGAGGGGGCCCTGAAGGCTCCGGGGTGCGGCGAGCCTCCGATGAGGCTGCTGCCGCCCCGGGGAACAACTGAAGCCTTCCGCGGCTTTGCCAGGTGGGGAGAGGCGTCCTCTCCACTCGTCTCTCCGGCAATTCTCCGGCCCAGGGCAGGGCCTTCCGGTGCCCCGGGGGAGCTCCAACGAGCGGTCCTCGCCCCAGGGGCACCAACAGGAGCACGCTGGCTCCTAAGAACAGAAAGGAGGTTTCCTTCGTGCCCCGGGGGCACCAGCAAGAGCGCTCAACTCGCGCTGGAACAAAACAGCTTCCCCGGGCTGCGGCGGTGATTGCCAGCCTTACAACACACTCTTGGAGAAGCGCTCGGACTCCCATGAAGCCCGGGTCGCGGCGGTGATTTCCTTTTGGCATGAAGGAGAGTATTTTCAGCTTAAAGAAGAAGCGCTTTCCCAAGCACTAATTTTGGCAAGCATTTGAAACACTACTCGTGTTTCAGGGTCAATACAGGGGTCAGGGGCCACAGCACCCTGCCCCTGGGGAGCAGAGTCCCTAGAAAAGGCCCACAGATGGGGGGCCCAACAACAGGCCAGCACAAAGGGGGTGCAGGCTAGTGACAAGTCCTTCTCAGTGACCAGGCAGGTCACAGGTCAGCACAGCAGCAGCAGTCCATGGCGGTTCCTGGTGAGTCCTTCCAGTAGTCTGTGTCCAGTTCCAGGTAAGTTCAAAACGTCTCCCAATTGTGGGGAAAATTCCCCTGTACTTATAGTTAGTTCTTACAGTGTTTTACAATGGTAGGGAGAGGAGGTTCCAGCCAGTTACAACTGGTTCTGGGAGTGCCCCCTCTCTCCTTTCAGCACAGGCTCCAAACATCAGTGGGGGGTTAACGACCCTATTGTGTGAGGCCAGGGCACTGTCTTTACAAATGCAGGTGCGCCCCGCCTCTCCCTTCTCTCAGCCCAGGAAGACTATTCAGTATGCAGATGCACCTCTGTGACACCTCCTCCCTCCCTGTGTACAGGCTGTCTGAAAAGTATGCACAAAGCCCCAACTGTCACTCTGCCCAGACGTGGATTGGAGTCAAGCTGCAAAACACCAGAGTCATAAGTACAGATAAATGCGCACTTTCTAGAAGTGGCATTTCTGTGATAGTAATAAAAAATACACCCACACCAGTAAGCAGTATTTATTATCACCATCACAACCATACCAAACACGCCTACACTACCCCTCATAAATCAGACAATACCCCTTACACATAAGGCAGGGCATTTCTAATGCAATCCTATGAGAAGGCAGCACTCACAGCAGTGAGACACCAAGTTAGGCTGTTTGTCACTACCAGGACAGGCCATGCAATATGGCACATGTCCTGCCTTTCTACATATATGGCACCCTGCCCATAGGGCTAGCTAGGGCATACCATAGAGGTGACTTACATGTAGTAAAAGGGGAGTTCTGGGCCTGGCAAGTAAGTTTAGATGCCAGGTCCCTGTGGCAGGAAATTGTGCACACAGGCCCTGCGTTAGCAGGCCTGAGACAGGTTTTGAAAGTCTACTTCAGTGAGTGGCGCAAGCAGCGCTGCAGGCCCACTAGTAGTATTTAATTTACAGGCCCTAGGTATAGAGATACCACTGTACAAGGGACTTATAGGTAAATTAAATATGCCAATTAGGTATAAGCCAATCATGCCAACTTCAGATGGGAGAGCACCTGCACTTTAGCACTGGTCAGCAGTGATAAAGTGCTCCGAGTCCTAGAACCAACAGCGAGAGGTCAGAAAAACCAGGAGGAAGGAGGCAAAAAGACTGGGGATGACCCTGCGTAAGGCAAAAAGTCCAACACATGGGTAATGGTATTTCTGTCTTCACTGTACCCTTCCAGGATTACACCATTAACATGTCTGAACCAACCTAAGAGAAGGTAATTTACGCTGCTATTAGAAGGAGCCTTCTATTCTATTTTCAGAGTTGTATCAGGGATTTTTCTATCTGTTATCTATCTATTTTTCTGTTTCTATCTCTGGTAAGACCTATGGAGAGTGCATTGGCACTTTGGGTGAAGGTCTTTGGACTGGCTTGAGGCTCTTACACCGGTAGTTGGTGCTAACATATTAGGACAGGTAAGCAGAGCTTTAGCAGAACATCACGTTTAGACATGGTCCTGAGGAGAGAGGCAGCAACACAGCTCCACATTCAGAAAGCGCTGTTGTGCGGTTGATGCACATGTGTCTCATTGTAACTTTAGGACAGGGATCGAGTTTATATCCACAGGTTTGGTGGTGGTAACAAGTAGTGGATGTTCAGTGGTTTATCTTACTGTCACTCAGGTGGGGGTCGGAGTTTCCTGTTCCTACTATGTGAGTGGTCATTTTCCACTACAGAGAAGTGAGGAGGGTCCATTCCGGCTGTGGAAACGTGTGTGTGACAGCTAGGACCTGGTGTCAAGGGCACGTCAAAGGCTCCATTGAGACTATGGAGCGGAAGAGACCTTTTTAAAAACACCAGTCCCATGGTAAACCAACGGTGTCACTTGAGAACACTGGAGCTTCAGTGTTACAGGTCCTTTGAAATATGGGTCGCTCATACGGAGCTACGAAGAAAAACTCCGAGAAACTTTGTGAGCAAAAAATATATGGCCTGTAGAGCCTGTTAGTACTTTCATACTCACACAAGTGCAATGTTTAAAACTGTGTGGTTAGGACCTAGGATTCTTTCAGAATTATACATCAGCATCTTTACTCATCTTAATCCTATCATTAGTTTATTAAGAGTCAGATTATTCATGTTCTAATTTAGTTTAAAGAATCACATGGTGTGCGAAATTCGTTAAAACGATTTGTAATTTTTGTGTAGGCTTCCGTTGTCATTCAGTAACTTTCATCACAATGATGCGGATAAAACGTTTTCCCAAACCCATCACTAGGTCAGATTTTAAAACCCTTTATTTAATCCCACTGACTTCATTCAGTCATATTGTTTTTTCTGCAATTCTTTCATTTGATTATTAGTCGTTGTTATTAAGTATCTTCTAAGCCTCTGCGAAATTACTCCCTGCATATGTTCTCTCGTTTATTGTCTTTTAAAATATTCTGCTACTTCAAAATTTAGCAAGCAGTGGGAAAGCAATATGTCTAGATTTAAAGTGCCAGTACATGCAAACAAAAGCATGTGATGTATGCACAGTTCCATATTTGAGATCCAGACCTATCATCTGCTGATGCAGAGTGAACACGTAGCAAAAAGGGATTGCTTAGATACAGAATGCAAATAGGGGATAAAGAACTGAGGAACAGATCTACAAAAATTAGGAATTGTGGTTTCCAAATTCTGATTTTTACCCAATCCCAATCATGAGGTCTCAATTCCATAAGAAGCCTTCGAACTGTTAATTAGGGATTCATAGTGGGTCGCAAATCGACCTACCGCATGAATATTGATGAGGTAGCCCGCAGTTTGCGACCCATTTGGAATGATTGGCATCATTGGGATGGTGGCCTGCTGAGGTTATCACACCACCATGCCTGTGATTGCTTTTAAATAAAGATTATTTTTTTATGCAGCTTTTTTTTCCCTCAAAGGAAAATGGGGTGCACTTTAAAAACAAAAAATGACTATTTTAAGTTTAATTTATTTAGAGTAGGCAGTGGTCTGTGGGACCAGTGCCTGTTCTTAAAAACATTTTGTTTAACATTCTGAAATTGAAGGGGACCTCTGGAGACCCATTCCTATTTGTGAATGGTTGCCACTACCTTTCAGTAGTCTGTAAAAAAAAAAATGTATGTTTTGCGGCCAGAATTCAGTCTCAAAACATTAATACATGACACTTCGATTCGGTATTAGGAAAGGACACCCAAACTCACCCCTTTGTTACCGAATCACAATTTGGCTTCTGTATATTTCAAAATGCTTTTTTTGCAGTCACAAATGACCCAGTTATGCAAATCAAAGCATTTGTTACCTCCAAAAAAGATTTGAATATCTGACCCTTGCTGTGAAAAAAATGTGATGGTTGACTGTGGAAGCACTTTACAAATTAAAGAACAATACACAAAACAGCCAGTAGAATGTGTTCGGGGAAAATACTCTTCTTTTTGGACCCAAACCCCACTCTCTACTTATGCCTAAAAAGAAATGGTAACAATAGTCTTGCAGACAGCTGCACTGTCAAGTCAGAAGTGAAACGCAAAAAAACTGAGGGATGCTCCTTCTCAGTGCAAGCCACCACCTTTTGGAATGCCACCAGCTTTGGAAATCATTTTTTGTCATAACGTCTTTGGCGGTAAACTCAAAGGGTGTTTTTTCAGACAAAAGCAACCTAGCAGTTGTGTTGTGAGCCTTTACTCCCCATTACCGTGGAGGCATTGCAGGTGATATTTGCGTTCAAAAGGAATTTCAAATTTAGATTATGCTAACATTTGCAAATTGTGATTCACGAAACAAAACAAAATGCTGTTAAAACATGTGTTAACAAATAAACAGTATATAACACAAACTTTCTATCTTAATTTGCAGTAAACTAAATGTTCCTGTTCTTTAAAGCAGTTCCATCACAACTATTATATGCAACAGTAATACTCAAATATGCTTTAGATGACATTAGCACTTAGGTGAATAATCATCCAATTTTTATTTTTACTGCTCCAAGTGGAAATATAACACATCTGGAACTGGGTTAGTGCGCTGCACCTATGTGCATAGTAATTGGGGCAAGTCTATCTTTTTTCGCATCGCACTACGTGTGGTATGCAAGATGTGCAATTGCTAAGTAACTGGCATATTTTGTACGGCAACATCTTCCAAGAATTTCTTTATGAATTTATCATTGGAAAAACTTTCAGTTTGGAAATAAGCATGTTTTAAATTAATGCAATGCATACACAAGAACAAGCATAATACAGAGTGTAAATTCTTTGTAGAGTTTGCATTGCGAGAATTGCTGTTCTGAAACAATGAATCCCAAACACTGCACTATTCAATAGATTGCAGATTAGGGTAGCAGTATTCTTAATTATTGCACGTGTTAGCTCACACCCATTTAAGGCTTTTATTGCATTAAATACAATATCCCTAGCTGTAGTATGAGGAATAGTCAAATTGTCAGACAGGACATGAAGGGTGATGTTAAATTGTCATGGAGCGAGTGTTGGAATTGTGACCATTATGATGATATATTGTAAGCACTGCTGCAATTACTTACCAGCTATCTTCATTAATGTAAGTCCTAGTTTTCCTTGTCACAGTCCTAGATACCTGCCCTACACACTCGTTGGTTTTGACCACAGGGTTATCGCAGTGCTTGATGTTCCTGAAGTGTGGTAGGAGTCCCTCTTTATGAATCACACTGAGAAGGTGGAGCCCAACCTATGGATTAGGTATAAGTATTCATTTTTAAGATTATTTTAGGACTAATGTAAGTAAATCCTATCTGTAGTCCATACATTGCGGAGGCAGACCCCACAATGTATGTACTGGGACAAGGAAGATGGATGAGGAGATAAAAGGAAGTCCCACATCCAGATGTCTTTCTGTGCTTTGTGCTACTGCTATATCCTTCACTGTGCTGACGGTGATCTCTTCCCCCTAGCACCAGGAGCTCCAGACTATGCGAGACGAGAACAGTCGGCTGGAAGAGCTGGTCTGCAAGTTGAAAGCTCTTGGAACCTGGAAGGAAACCATCAAGCAAGGGAAACTTCGGGAACAGCTTAGAAACGTGGAGGCGGTGAGCAGAATCTGATTTCTCTACAATAGATACTTTCACAGTTGTGAACTAAGGAAATACATTTTAGTATCACTTCATTTGCCCAACTCCAAATACAGCAGTCTTCTATGTTCATAGCTGCTGTCAGCCCTCTAAATCATTTAAACAGCTCTAGTATTACGCTTGTGCTACTAAAATGTGAAAAATACATTTCATGTCTTTCATTGATTTTAAATGATTTTTCTTATGCCTCATGTGTGCTTCTGTACCTGCAGTTGCAGTTTATAAAGGAGGTTGAAGTGCATCAGTCTCACTAAAGAGTATGGGTTTACTGCGGAAGAGAACTTTCAGGCCCATGATTTTAAGGTTGATTGGACAGGTGGCAAAGGCAATGCTCTTTATTTTTTAACAGGTCAGGGCATATGTAATTTTAATAATGCAGAAGCAGTTGACTATCGGTTGTAGTTTGTGGCCCATAGAATAGTCAATCATAATCTCTGAAGTGGTCTCTTACAATCTTGTGCTTTTCAAGGTGTTTTTTAATTTTTCCTTGATATTTTATTATGGTTTTAAATAACTGGAAACAGTACATTTTTTTACTTACTTTCTGACCCATCTGATGATACTCAATAAGTGTAAACTTGCTTATGCTTTTTAAGTGTATAGCTAAAAACGTTCACTTTTATTTATGTTTTTATGAGTATTCTTACTATAATTTGTGCACCTCCGTACACAATCTGGTCACCTCACTTGACACACTACATCAACTATAACTTGCCACTCTACCATGAACTGTGCATTCAAAAATCATGTCATTTCAGATGTCATAAATGTCATCAATGTTATAATTTCACGTGCTATAAGTTATGTAATATGCCAGGGTATAACTACTGCATGGAGAAAGTGTAAGTTATAGTTAATGTTTTATGGCGAGTGAAGTTACGTATGGAGGTGTGTGACTTGGAGTAATTTGAAGGTGGTGTGTAAATTATAAATGTAAGTTGTAACTATGACATAGTAATTTGAAGGTGGTGCTTAAAATATATATTTAAGCTATAACTATACATTTAAAATTTCTAATGTTTAAGTTGGGTTTGTATGTTGAGAAAGAGTAAATAAAGCTTTCCTAACTATAGCACATCCTTTACGCTTTAGTTTTTTTCATTGAAATTATATAATATATATATATATATATATATATATATATATTTATATTTATATCTATAGCTATGTATATATATATATATGTATACATATATAATGATATATACATATATATATATATATATATATATACACACACACACACACACACACACACACACACACACACAAAAATAAGTAAATAAGTTCTCTTCACCAGTATATTTGCTTCCCAGGAATTGATGTGACAATGTTTATGCTAAATACAGAGCACCAGTGCATAATTTGAGGAAGTGGTCGCAGGTGGGGCCCCCAGCTGCTCATTTTTGGGGATCAGCCCTTATTTTTTCCTCATCAGACACTGAACGAGAGCAAGGGAGGGGAAAAAAATACAGGGTAAAAAATGGGAGGGAGAAAGAAGGTGAACAGTGACAGAGGTAGAAAGCAGGAACGAGAGAGAGAGAGAGAGGGAGAGAGGGAGAGAGGAAGAGAGAGGAAGAGAGAGGGAGAGAGGGAATGGGAGAGAGAGAATGGGAGAGAGAGAGAGTGTGTCTCATAGTGGGTTAAAGAGGCATGAGGTGGATTGAAGACTAAGCATTCGACGTGCTACCGACCGTGGGTTCTGAGTGAAGCTTTTGGCACCAGCTTCTATTTACGTTTTTTACAAACTAAGCACTGCAGATCGCCATTAAATCTTGAAGACAACGTGTTTCAGTTGAGGCTCCAGCCTTTTTCATGGTCTATATATATTAATATAGTATTAATGTACATTTGCAACTTACAACTATTTTGCAAAAAGTATAATAATAATGTGCAATGTATACAATACGTAATGTTAGTTCTGGGAAAATTGTAAAATATAGACTGTTTACATAAATGTTTGTTTTCTGTAACGTGGTTATGTTTTGCCTTAAGTGGCACTCCCTGTTGCATACGTCCTCTAGCTTCAGAACAGACTGATGTGTACCACACTTGCACCACAACTTATAACTTATCAATGTCAATGTAAATTAGGTGCATAATTGGGTTTTGCTTGGTTCAAAGGGTGATGACTTGCAGAGTCACCTTTGTGGGTAGATTTTAAGTCTGGAATTTGATAGCACGGCTGTCAAATAGAGTTACTGCTAACAATATGCATACAATGTCATGTTATGTTATATCATGTTGTGTTATGGTATTGAATTTATTGATGCACAAATACCATAAGGTGTCCTGATGCTAAGTGACTACTCCCAAATGTCATAAGGCAGTGGTGAATACAAGAATATTAACACACCAAAAGACAACGGGGCTCAGGAGAGGCCAGAGTCATATCAACATGCATACAGCCGGGTCTTCAAGGCTTTTCTAAATTGTAGCAATACAGGTATCCAACATAGGGGTAAAGGCAGGGATTTCTACACTTTAGGTGCAGCCACAGAGAATGCCATACCTCCCGACCGCACTTGGTTAAATCTGGATATAGAGATTAGAAAGGCATCCTGAGAACGAAGTTGGCCAGCTGAGATATAAAAATAAAAATTTTTCCATAGGTAAATTGGTTTAGATTGATGTAAAAATGTGGAGGATCTAGGCAGCCCAAGGGCTAATTTGGCCACTGCATTTTATATGTATTGAATCTTCATCAGCACTTTAGAAGTGGTTCCTAGAAAACACAGAGTTACAGAAGTCAAGACAACCAAAAATGGTGGCCTGCACCACAATCTGATGGGACAGAGAGGGTAAAAGTGGGGCTATTTTTCTAAATGTTCTTACTAGAAGGAAACAAGTGGTGGTAAGATGGTTAGACTGCCTTACCCAGGACAGATTTTCCTCCAGGAAAAAAGCCTGGATTCTTTATAGACTTCACTGGATAGGGAAGGTCAGCCCAGGATGGAAGCCAGGAAAGAGAGGGAACAGCTCTGGCCGGGGGTGGAGTAAGAAATCCAGAGTACCTGAGTCTTGTTGGAGTTAAACTTCAAGGCATTGAGTCTCAGCTGAGAAGTAACAGAGGTCATACATTGATGGAATTCATAAGTAGAGAATGACCCTGTTTTATCCGAAGCTATGACCAGCTGGGTGTCCTCAGCATAGTTCAGGCAGGTGACACCGAAAGATCTGACCAACAAGGTCAATGCGCAGATGCAGATATTAAACAGGGTCGAACTTACGGCAGACTCCTGCGGGATGCGTCGGTCCAATGCCTTCTAAGTTAACACAAATAGAGAGAGGTACACGGCTTGATGCCTATCCTCAAGATAGGCTTTATACCACTGAAGTGCTTACCCGTTGATCCCAACCTCCGCTAATCCGGTTAAAAAGATGAAATGAGATACAGTATTGAATCAAGCAGGCAAATTGATAAGTACTAAGGTAGCTGGAATTGCCTTGTCTGCTAGCATTCTTAGATCATCTAGGAACAACAGCGGGGCAGTTTCAATGCTGTGTTTTCGTTGAAAACCAGACTTTCAGGGCTCTAAGATGTATTTCTGTTCCAGACAGCTGGAGAGCAGTTGGTTAACATTCTTCTCTAGAATTTTAACTGCAAAAAATAAAAGAGACATTACCAGATAATTTGAAAGAACGGCCTGGTCAGCATTTTGTTTCTTCAGCAAAGAAACAATATGTGCCTTTTTCCCCTCAATGGGAACCCAAATATTAATGAGGGAGCCATCACAAACCTCTAACAGGGGGTGTAGGAGAGTAGATCTAACCATGTTACAGAATTCTGGAGGAAAATGGTCCAGTGGGGAGTCTGATAGAGACTTTGTCAATCACATCTATGCTCAGCCGCATGGGGTATCATCTTTAGTGTAATAATATTGACTTGGTAGCTGTATCTTTCCCCTTTACGCAAGTGCCTGTTCTGAACTCCATGGGGACTACTTTACAGCTATATCTCTCCCTGCCAGCTTTCTCCTCTGCGTCTGTCTTCATTGTCTTAGCACTTTACACCCAGGCCTTTAGCCTTTTCTAGTGTTTATTTGTGATGTGCATGGTAACCAGAGTAGTGCTCTTATTTTGTCACTTGCTGCTGTCCTTAAGCATGTAGCGGAACAAAGAGGTGGGAAAGCTAGGCGTATGTGTGCAGATATTACAATTTTTTCATGGGTCTGCCTTGTACCTGTAAAATGCGTAGTGGAATATGATTGTGTATTCTCTGATTTCACATATGCCTTATGCCAAAATCCACCTTACTCTTGCGCTCATTTTGCATGCTTGGTCATTGCTTAAAAGATCTATGAAGTATTAAACTACCCATTGCCCCTGCCTGCGCTGCCAGTGCCAGTATCAATATAATATTAAGCATCACACTCCAAGTGTGCCACTCAAAGCTATAAGAATGTCCTGGGCAGCAGGTATTTTAAACTTTTATTGTATTTTGTATTATTAAACACTTGTGCTCACCTCTAAATTAGACAAACCGCTCCACCATGTGGTGCAGGGGTGTAAAACAGGTCCCTGCAGTCCATGCAGTGTAGGGGACCCCCAGAATCTTCAGATGACCCCATTCTGTCCAATGTCAATGAATATCTGTGGGATATGGGAGATCAAGGGGCCCCTCTTCACATTCTGCAGGGGGTCCTATCATAGTATGTTATGCCACTGATATAGTGGGTTGTGGCAAGTGCCATTGTTGCGAATTAAATACCATTCGTCAAGACTGAAAAACACTGGCTCAGTTTAAGCACAGCAAACTGGAGTCGATAGTCAATTGTTAATGCAAAGCAGACATAAAAGTATGATCTGCTGAGACATTAAGGGGGTTATTCTAACTTTGGAGGAGTGTTAATCCGTCCCAAAAGTGACGGTAAAGTGACGGATATACCACCAGCCGTATTACGAGTTCCATAGGATATAATGGACTCGTAATACGGCTGGTGGTAAATCCGTCACTTTTCCGTCACTTTTGGGACGGATTAACACCTCCTCCAAAGTTAGAATAACCCCCTAAATCATGGAATAGAATAGAGTACTATTTTTTATTTCTTCATGTATAACAGCCTTAAAACAGTGTAGTTTTGATTGTGATACTTGGGCGTCCTCGGTTCATAACTATCTTCACAACTGCAGCTTTTTTTGGCTGTTTTTCAGGTTTATTCTGAACTGGAAGCACACAAAGCACATGGGCCACTCTGCTGTGGGTTTTCCTATTTTTATGTTCTTCGGGGCAGGCAAGATAAACATAAAGGCAAACAACTCACAAGGACAGTTAAAAAACACAATAAACCACTCTTGCGCAGGAACGCAGTAGAGTTTTTGGCTGATATTCCTCTGGAAATAGCCAGATGTCTTTTCCATTTGGCTCAAGGAATGGAAAGAAAAGCCAAAACAGCAACTGCTGATTATCATAGCCCTCACCGACACATTTGCACATACCATGGCACTTGAGGTTTAGTTGTTCTGGCAAGCTTGCCTGAGGGAACATTTACCATTAAATCTAGGGTCAGACCATGGCCCTTATGGAGGAAAGACAATGGGGCTTATTCACAGTTTGGTGGTCAGGTACTCTGCCACAAATGTTGCACACCACGAGCACACTGCCGAAAACTAAATGAGGCCTTCTCGCGTTCCATTGGTGAAGTAATGCAGAAGTACATAAAGTCGTTAGTCACTACACAATCCCTGGAACTGTATATCCGGTCATTTCACAACTTTTATGTTTTTAGATACCTCAAGCCATTGAGGCAATAAAGGTCAGATGTAATCCCATGTCAAAATATGTGCATCGCAATAAAGCAGAGTGCTCCACACCAAACTTTAATCACTTCTTTCCTCTGTAAAATATTAGTCAAATAAACTGTGTATTCGACCTATGGGTATCATGTCTCTTTTCAGTACGTTGGTTTATGAAATTGCCCCCACAATGAGAACCAAAGTGTTTTAATATCAGTAGGGACATCACTTGAGACTATTGCATTCTGAAAGTGTGCAAAGATAGCTATGCCCTCATCTTCCCACCACTTCCATTTAGCTTGCTGCCATATTTTAACAAGGTTTGACCAGAAATACTTTAAGAAATGCAAATGTCTCTTAAATTAGTATCATTAGAGTCTTGTCCTGAATACCAGGGAATCAGTGATTTTGGGGGTCATTCTGACTCCCGCCGGCTGCGGTAACCGCAGGGCCGGCGGGAGCCGGCAGAATACCGCTGCGCGGTCAGAAGACCGCCGCGGTTATTCTGGGTTTCCCGCTGGGCTGGCGGGCGACCGCCAGAAGGCCGCCCGCCAGCCCAGCGGGAAACACCCTTCCATGAGGATGCCGGCTCCGAATGGAGCCGGCGGAGTGGAAGGGGTGCGACGGGTGCAGTTGCACCCGTCGCGATTTTCAGTGTCTGCATGGCAGACACTGAAAATCTTTGTGGGGCCCTGTTACGGGGGCCCCTGCAGTGCCCATGCCATTGGCATGGGCACTGCAGGGGCCCCCAGGGGCCCCACGACACCCCATACCGCCATCCTGTTCCTGGCGGCCAAAACCGCCAGGAACAGGATGGAGGTATGGGGGTCGGAATCCCCATGGCGGCGCAGCAAGCTGCGCCGCCATGGAGGATTCCCCAGGGCAGCGGAAAACCGGCGGTACACCGCCGGTTTTCAGTTTCTGACCGCGGCGGGAGCACCCCCAGCCTGTTGGCGGTGCTCCCGCGGTCCCCAACCCTGGCGGTCTCGGACCGCCAGGGTTGGAATGACCGCCTTTATTCCCACAACACTGTTTCTCACACTTATTGAGGGTCAGGCCTATTCTGTACATGTATGATCTAACTCAATTTCATCTTCTGAAATCCTTCTGTATGTCAGATGCTGGTGGCAGTTAGGAAATAAGAATGGATTTGCATCATTGGTTTATTAGATACTTACATCTTAGAAAGGACCTCCGGATTTCTGTAAGTGAACACGCTTATCAGAACATGTGCTTTCCTTTTGTATTGAGTTCAGCCCTTTGAATTTTAATGAATGTTCTACTGACTATAGCAACTTAATTGCTTTTTCCAATATTGAAATCTAATGCAATCAATATAGGTTACATTTGATGTCATCTGAAAGGCTCCAGTTTATTAGACCTCTCATTGCAAGTCACTCCAAAATAAAACCCTTGGCTTTTTCGGAGAGTTCAGTGCCAGATGTATTTCTCCTTACCAACTCCTTCTCTTTGCTAGAATAAGGATGACCAAATTTCAGTTTTACCTTTCACAGTATTAGTTTTAATATCTGATACAAAACATAATAAACCTCTTTCCTCAGAAATGTAGTAGACATCTCTCCTCAGAAATTAGTATCCCTATGTTGGTGATTCGCTATCAGGGTGCCTTTTCCAGAAACTTTCTTCCTAGATTTCAGTTTCCATATACATTAGACCTGGCATCCTTGGCATGGTTTCCTCTGCCTTTTTGCATTTGCCTCCTGTATTTTTTACTGTGTGCTGGAATTCGTTTTTTCTGGTGTTGGTACTCTGGGCACTTTACCACTGCTCATCTGTGCTAAAGTGCAAGTGCTTCCTGCGTAAATTGTGATTATGATTGTTTATCCATGATTGGCATATTTGATTTACTAGTAAGTCCCTAGTATAGTGTAAATCAAATGCTGCTAGTAGGCCTGCAGCACTGATTGTGCCACCCACGAGTAGCCCTGTAAACATGTCTGACGTGCCATTGCAGTGTCTGTGTGTGAAGTTTTAAACAGCCATGTCAACCTGGCAAGTGCACACACTTGCCAGGCCCCAAACCATCCCTTTTTTTAGTACTTGTAAGGCACCCCTAAGGCAGGCCCAAGGTAGCCTGATGGGCAGTGTGCAGTGTATTTAAAGGTAGGACATGTTTTAGTGTGTTTGACATGTCCTGATAGTGAAATATTGTAAAAAAAAATTTCACTGTTGCAAGGCCTATTTCTCCCATAGGTTCACATGGGAATCGCCTTGAAATATCTTTTAAGAGCAATTTCCCATTGGGAGCAGATAGAGATTTGGAGTTTGGGGTCTTGGAACTCACAATCTAAAAATACATCTTTTGGGGAAGTTGGTTTTTAGATTGTAAGTTTGAAAATGCCACTTTTGGAAAGTGGGCATTTTCTTGCTTAACCATTTTGTGCCTTTGTCTGTCTGCTGGAATACACATCTGGGTCAGGATGACAGGTGTGCTATTTGTGAATTCACTCTAGACCGTAACACAAAGGGAGCTGGGGTGTGCCCTGCATATCCTGATGGTTCATCCCGGGCTAGAGTGGTGGGAGGAGTTGACACTTGCACCTGAATAGGGCTGTGCTTGTCCTCACACAATACAGTCTCCAATCCCTTAGAGTGTGTCTGGGACTAGGGCAGGAAAGACAGGGTCTTGTGGACTACAGACTTCACCTGCCAGCCCCTGGGTTATCTTGCTGAGGACCTTGACTTGCCAAATGGTGCCCACTCCTGTTCTTGGGCCCTTGGGAGTGAAATCTGGTATACAAACAAGAAGAACCAGGCACACTGACTCCAGATGACTCCAGAACCGGTGCAGCTGCCCGACTCCATGCCGCTGCCTGCACCTGAAGCCACGGTCCCTGCTGAAGTGCAACGACCATGACTGACACCACAGGCCTGACACCGCCGCAGTGCGCCTGAAGTCTCATGACATTGATAGTCCTGAGTGCTGTGTCACCGACGTCCATGACACCCGACTCCCATGCAGCTCCTGTTGCCCTGTGGTGTGACTGCGACCCCGAGAGGTCACCCCATCATGTCTTGATCATCCGGACTCATCCACCCCGGTGGATCATAAGAAACCACCACCTCGCCGCTGTCTCACCTCCGTTGCCTCCGTAAGGAACCAATGCCTTACCTCCCCTGCGTAGCAGTAAAGAACCAACACGACACCGGCTCCAGTGACGCCTCATTTACCAGACTCTGTGCCACGTCTTTGACTCAGCCTCATTTCTGAGGTACTGTACCTGGGGTCCATGCGATTCCGTGACCAGCGCTGTTCTCCCTCACGAGTGGCATTGGACTGTTGGAATGACTCCATCACGACGCCGTGATAGCACCAGTTGGAGCTATTGTGTTTCTAAGTGCTTTATTGGGATTTAGGGGGTGATTCTGACCGCGGCGGACGGCGGTCGCCGCCCGCCAAGCGGTTCCCGCCGAAAGACCGCTCCGCGGTCAAAAGACCGCGGCGGTCATTCTGGCTTTCCCACTGGGCTGGCGGGCGACCGCCGAAAGTCCGCCCGCCAGCCCAGCGGGAAACACCCTTCCCACGAGGACGCCGGCTCAGAATGGAGCCGGCGGAGTGGGAAGGTGCGACGGGTGCAGTTGCACCCGTCGCGAATTTCAGTGTCTGCAAAGCAGACACTGAAATTCTTCGTGGGGCCCTCTTACGGGGGCCCCTGCAGTGCCCATGCCATTGGCATGGGCACTGCAGGGGCCCCCAGGGGCCCCGCGGCACCCCCTACCGCCATCCTGTTCCTGGCGGGAGACCCGCCAGGATCCGGATGGCGGTAGGGGGTGTCAGAATCCCCATGGTGGCGGAGCGCGCTCCGCCGCCATGGAGGATTCTCAAGGGCAGCGGGAAGTCGGCGGTACACCGCCGACTTTCCGTTTCTGGCCGCGGCTGAACCGCCGCGGTCAGAATGCCCAGCGGTGCACCGCCAGCCTGTTGGCGGTGCTACCGCCGACCCCCGCCATGGCGGTAATTACCGCCAGGGTCAGAATGACCCCCTTAGTCTTTACAGAAATCATATCTTGCTTGTGTATGTTGGATTTTTGTTGTGTTGGTCTTGTTTTACTTAGATAAATATTGGCTATTTTTCTAAACTGGTGTGGTGTCCCTTTGTAGTGTTTTCACTGTGTTGCTGTGTGTGGGTACAAATACTTAACACATTGCCTCTGAGATAAGCCTGAGTGCTCATGCCAAGCTACCAAGGGGGTGAGCAGGGGTAATCTGAGTGAGCTGTGTATCTCCATTACCGTGACTACAGTGAGGGTCCCTACTTGGACAGGGTGTAAACTGCCTGCCAACTAGAGACTCCATTTCTAACAATAGATTTGGCCTAGTGTGAGTGAGGAGGCCATTACAAATAGCAAGAAATGTATTTATTCTGAGCCCATGAATACAGTGGGCTGCATATCACTCACAAAGAACTGCAGCCACTTTTTAATTAGCCAGAAATTCTCCCCCCTTCTCAAGTGGAAGGTGGTTCTGATATTTCCTTACAGCTCTACAATCGTATGCTACAAGTACAGAAGAACCTAATTTAATCATCTCCATTATCTGTTAGTGTGATTAAGGAATATTGCCATAATAAACAGTATAACCTTTATCAAAGTCAATCCAGAGAGTTACAAATGCAGACACCAACAAGCTTATTAGGTTTAAAATTGGTTCATAGAAATGGGAATTCATTCATAAAAGGTAGTGATACCCCAATTAAACCTATTTCTGACATAGAATTGCTTTAGACCCTGTATCTGAGTGGATTGGAGTTTGTGGACCCCTCCGCAGATACCTATTTGTGCTTGGGTTGCAATTCTGAGTTTTATGGGATGTACAACCCCTGGTAATTAACAGCGTCATAAGGCCCTCATCTTTTTGTTACATTTGGGTAGGTCACCCTCGTTGGAAGACTTCCTTTCTTCCAATGTGACCAAATGGACCATGAGTTATGTTATGTACAGCATAATGTACTCATGCCACTTTACATTTCTTATCTATAAGGTGCTCTGCAGCATCCTGGAGATTGATAAGTGCTGTACCATAGATGTAACATTCAAAATGAAAATGAGCTTGATCATATCTGCAATCAGCAGTTGGGGTATACATAGTACATCATGAATGTTTTTGTTCATTGCATAGGGATTGTGATGGTAAAACACAGCTCCAAGGGAATAGCATCTGTAGCATCATCATCTTGATAGAAGTGCTGATACTGCATGTGTAATAGCTGAATCACATCACAAACACAGGTCATTCCCATGTACTGTCTTTACACTTGCCATGTGTGTCCATCAGGTAAATAAGATCTCATTTTTTCCACTGGTGTAGTTTTGTTTCCGACAGGTTTTTGTGGAGTAAATTTTGAGTCCAAATCCACTAATGTCTTCATATTCTTAACTTAGTGGATTTTGCCAGATTTATTGCCAAATCTTCACACAAATATTGGTGGGCTAGTGTAGTTTGCACAATTAATTTTCCACTCATATCTGGAAATCCTAAATCAGTAGCCACTGCACGTCTGACACTAGCAGAAGTTTTACAGCACTGCTAACTCAATTCTCTTTGCACCCTTTTCTAAATCAGAAACTCAGTATTATGTATGTACTCACTCAGTTAACAGGCAGGTGATATATCAACAATGTTCCTGCTTCCCAAAGAACACTGCTAGATTAGATCTGGACATGACATTTCCAAAAATAGAGAAAAATCTTAATCATGCAGTCCTTCTTCCACGCAGTCTTTGAAACTTAGTTCAGTCAGAGATCACAGGAGGCCCAAACCTCCTGGCTTTCAACAAGGTATTGAAAACCTCCTTGTTTATTACCCACTTGTGTATCTAACACTAATACTGTTTCAAATACTTAATTGTCCTTTATGTTTATGCCCCCATGCTCTTGGTTGATAAATACACATGTACAGCCTTTAAAAAAAATTGAGGTGGCCAAGATGGCGGCGCGCTATGACGTGCCTGTCCCAGCTCTGCCGCCCTGGCATGGGACACCGACGACTGGCCTGGCAGGGGGTCGCCCTGAGGCCCACCCGAATTGCCGGATGCTGCTGAGGGCCCGTGGTGGCCCGACGGGGGCTGAAAGGCGTGCAGCGCTGCTCCTGAGGAGCGAAGAGCGGCCGGCCCCGAGAGGTGTTCGGTGCCGTGGAGTGGCTTCGGCGGCGTCCTGGGCCGTGAGGCGGGCCTCTCTTTGGCAGCTGCCTGGGCCCTGTAGCAGAGGGACCGGAGCCCAAGAGGGCTCGCGCTGGGCCCCGCGAGCTGCAGGACCATAGAGGAGGCCTAGACCCCAGGATCAGTAGGCGCCCTGCGTGCGTGGGGCGCCCGCTTGAAAGACTTGGTCGGGGGCTGGAGGTGAGCCCCCCCTCCCCATAGGGTCTCCCCAGGACTGCGGAGAGGCCTGGAGACGCAGTCAAAGAAAGGAGGGGCCATCGTTTTACTACGAGGTCGCTGTATTCACCAGCAAGGAGCACAAGTAAGTGTGGGCCCCTGTGTGAGGCTGTAGAGGCTACATAAGGCAAAGATTTGGATGTGGAGGCTACAAAGTGCGACGGCCAGGCGCAATCTTTGCCACGGAGACACCTAGTGATTTACTCCCGGACTGAGCTTTTGGAGAAGCTCGGGGGTAGCCCGGCGAACCGAGTCCGTGCCCGCGAGTCATGGCGGCGCCCAAATCCAAGCGGGAGCGCTCCGTGAGAGAAATGTTGACGGGCCTGTACGGCATCAGGTGGCTTGGCTGAGGATACACTGGCGGAGAGACCCCTGGAGGGTCGGACGGAGATGGAGTCGGATGAGGGCTCCCCAGTCACGAAGGGGTTTTTGACCTCCCTGTTTGATTCGCTTCGGAGCGACATCCAGGAGCTTCGAAGGGACATATCCCAGGAGGTGAAGGAACTACGAGGCGAGTTTACCTCTCTGGGAGATCGAGTGGCGCAGCTGGAAGATGGCGAAATTCCTCGCGGTAAGGAGGTGGCGGACCTGCGGCAAGAGGTCGTCTGCCTCCGAGAGCAGCAGGACCTCCTCCAGATAGCGGTCGAGGATTTGGAAAACTGCTTGAGGAGACAAAATATCTGCATCAGAGGGGCCCCGGTGGGGGCGGAAAAGGAGGACATTGGAGAGTATGTGGTGGGCCTGTTTCGCTCTCAGTTGGGCCCGGATGACACTCAGGAGATAGTTATGGACAGAGTTCACCGAGTGGGCCTCGCCGGTGGCCCCGGAGACCGCTCCCCAGATATCCTAGCCTGTCTCCACAATTTTGTGCTTAAACAAAAGATCCTACAGCGGGCTCGCAATCTTCATCAGGTACTTTTCAGAGGACATGAGCTCCAATTATTCCACGTCCTCTCTGTGCGGACCTTGAAGAGGCGGAGAGAAGGAAATTGCAGCGCCCTACGGCCTCGGAGCTGAGGTCGGAGCGGGAATCCGTTCTGAACAGCGTGGCCGCCGCAACTTCAGCTTAGAGGAGGGGGGGTTGGAGAGACCCGATCTGCGGATGGCCTTGATGCTAATGGCTAGTTGGCCGCTGAGGAGGGTCAGGGCGGCGGGGGCGATGGACCTGGTTTACCAAACATGGATGGTTCTACGGCCCTGTGGACACTTTTCCTCGTGAGGATGGATGTGCGAGGACTTCTTGGTTTTGAGCACCTGTTGTGCGTATTGTTTGAATGTTGTAGTGTTTCCCTGCGATGCTGGCTTTTGTGTTGAGATGTTCTCAGGCCTTGGTGTTCGAGGCGGTTCATCATCTGGCCCGGGGGGTGCTCTTCCTGTGAGGTCCCTTCCTGCTTGAAGGCTTCTCTCATTTTTGGGGAATGATTATTAAGTGTACAAGCTTGAATGTCCGCGGGCTTAATAATCCAACGAAGAGGCTAGCCGTCCTGTCCGCTTTAGAGAGGTCGGGGAGTCACATATGCCTGCTGCAGGAGACACATCTCGTCCCAAAAGATATTTATAGCATGCGCTCTAAATGGTTCCCTAGGCAGTTCTGGTCTTCGGCATCAACGAAACATGCAGGGGTTGCGATATTGTTGGCGCGCTCATTCCCCGGGGAAGTGGTGACAAAACTGCATGAGGTGCAAGGTAGGCTTCAAGCTATGAGATTGAGACTGGGGGGATTTTCCTTCACTATTGCTTCTCTGTATGCTCCTAATTCCCAGCAGGAAGTCTTCCTAAAACAGGCTTTGATCCCACTGCTGCAGTCTCCGGATGGTGCTATCCTGGTGGGATTTTAACCTGGTCATGGATAGTGACTTGGATCGTTCAGGTCACCGGTATGGGCAGACGGGGTCAATGACAGTGGCGGGTCGTCAATGGCTGAGTGAGTGTGGCCTGGAGGATGAGTGGAGGAGGGCGCACCCCACGTTAAGGGACTATTTCATTTACTCGGCAGCGACTAAGACGTATGCCAGACTTGACCTTTTCTTGGCCTCGCGGGAATTTTACTGTTTACTGTTACTGTTGACGTTGTCATGAGTATGGAGCGCGTGAGCGTATTGGGGTGGCGATTCAGGGACTCAATGCTTCAGAACGGTGCAACAGTAGAGGCGATTCGTAGCGCAATAATAGACTACCTTAGCCTTAATGATGATGGTACCACCTGCTTGGCGACACTGTGGGAGGCACTGAAGGCTGTACTGAGGGGTGAGGTGATGTCGCTGTCCGCTAGGGATAATAAAGCAAGGAGACTGCTTAGAGAGGATTTAGAACAGAGAGTGAGAGTATTGGAGCGTTCACATAAACATACCGGTGCACCGAGAGTCTGGCGAGAGCTTGAGAAAGTGAGGAAGCAGCTCAGGAGGTTGGATTGGGACAGGGCAGAGTATGCGGTAGTGCGCCTTAAGCATAAGTATTATATAGGAATCAATAGATGTGGGAGGCTACTGGCACATTGGTTGCGAGCACAGCGCCCGGCGTCAATGATAAAAATGGTTCGCTCTCCGTCGGGAGCAGAAGCGCGCACGAGTGACCAAATTGCAGAGGCGTTTGCGGAATTCTATCGGGGACTATATAGGGCTTAGGATCCCAGTAATGCCTCTCCGTTAGCCTTTCTAGAGGGTGTAGCAACTAATTCTTTGACTGAGAGAGAGGCGACCTCATTAGATCAACCTATAAGGGCGGAAGAGGTCATATCGGCAATTTCATGTTTGCAGGTCGGGAAGTCACCTGGCCCTGATGGTTTTTCTGCACTTTTTTACAAGACCTTCTGTGTTGAACTTGTGCCGATCTTGGTGCGACTCTTCAATTCCTTCAGATAGACGGGGGCTCTCACAGCCAGTATGCTGGATGCCACTATTGTGGTTATTCCGAAACCGGGGAAGGATCCCGAGGAGTGCGCCTCCTACAGGCCGATTTCCCTCTTGAATATTGATGCCAAATTGTTCACGAGCATACTGGCACATCGGCTCAATTATTATATGCCGGGCCTTGTGGATCCCGACCAAGCAGGATTTATTCCGCATAGGCAGTGTGGTGATAACACTAAGAGACTGCTTCACCTATTAGATAAAACCGATCGCTCACACAGGGAGGCCCTCTTTCTCTCTATTGATGCTGAAAAGGCGTTCGATAGGGTCCATTGGCCATACTTGTTCAGGGTGCTTGAACGATTTGGATTGGGCCAGGGTTTCATGGCATGGTTCCGTTGCATCTATCAAGCGCCTCGGGCAGCGGTCCGGGTCAACGGGACGCTCTTGTTGCCGTTCTCAATACAAAGAGGGACTCGGCAGGGGTACCTGCTGTTGCCTCTCTTGTTTGCGCTCTATGTGGAGCCCATGGTGCAGCGGCTTCGTGATAACCCACAGATCATGGGGGTGAAGTTTGGGGGAGAGGAGCACGTCATTTCATTGTACGCGGATGATGTGATTCTTACCCTGGCGGAGCCCGCGACCTCATTGCCCGTACTAATGGAAATATAAGATGAATTTGGACGGGTCTCGGGATTCCGGATGAATATGTCAAAGTCGCAGGCCATGAGCAGGTTTATAAGTGTAGAGCATGAAAGAGATCTGATGGCCCGATTCCACTTTATATGGTTTTCCTTGAAACTCCCGTACTTGGGGATCGATTGAGGGACCACTGTTGCTCGTACGGCGACGTTGAATTACACGAAACTGACTAGGGAGGTGCAGCGCGACTTAGAGACCTGGGGGAGACTTAAACTGTCTTGGCTGGGCAGGGTGGCGGCGGTGAAGATGACCATGACATGTATGTGTTTCAGGCATTGCCGGTGGCGCCCCCGCCACGGAAAATTGCAACCCTCCAAACAGCGGTCCTAAAATTTATTTGGGAAGGAAAGGCGACGCGGTTACCACGTCGGGTGTTGTATCGCCCTAAGCAGGAGGGAGGATTGGCGGTCCCCTACCTTCTACGATATTTTCAGGCAGCACAACTGTGTTTTTTACTAGAATGGAGTCACCCGTCTTCCGAGAAACATTGGTGTTTCATGGACCAAGCGGTGGCGGGTTCCCATATATGCAAGGAGCCCTGTCCCCGGCGCCGTCATAGAGCGCGGGGGTTGTATGCATCCCCGGTCATGGAAGTGTCGATGAGGGTAAGGGATGTGGTAGCCAGCAGACTGGGCCTGACGACATTCCTGTCCCCAATGTCTCCCTTAGGGGCGAACTCGGATTTTGGCCCGGGTCTGCAACAGGAGGCACTATGCCGTTGGTATGAAGGGGGCTGCAAAAGGGTTGGATACCTTTTCGATGAGCAGGGGGTGATCTCCTTTGACCAGATGAAGGAGGCATATGGCTTAACAGAGGCAGACAGGATGATGTATTACCAAATATGGCATTGGGCCATGTTGCCAGCCAATAGAGCATTAATAAACAGACCGTTAACACCGTTCGAAAAATGGATCTTAGTGAAAAAGGATGTTAAGCGGGTGATCTCGGAGCTTTACGGTCTCCTAAGGGGGGAAGCCCATTTGCCTAAAACTAAGGGCCAGCTGAGGTGGGAGAGGGAACTGGAGAGAGAGCTCTCTGATGAGGAATGGGAGGGCATTTTTTACAGGACTCATCACACGGCCTACAATGCGGCAGGCACAGAGACAGCCTATAAGGTGGCCTCCTACTGGTACTACACCCCAGTAAGGATTCATGCTTGGGATCCCACTAAGTCTAGCCTTTGTTGGAGGGGCTGCAGAGGGTCGCTGGTGCATTTACCATGGCATTGCCCTAAGCTTCATCGGTATTGGGAGAATATTATGGACACTATTGATGTGGCGTTTGACACTCAGATCCCCAGATTTCCTGCGTATATTTTGCTGGGCCTGCCTAACCCGCTTACTTTCCCCCTGAGATCACTGAAGGGACGGCAGATGGCCTTGGCCTTGAACGCGGCACTGCAGCTGCTGTTGGCCGTGTGTGGGACCGACAAGATCCCGACAGTAATATCATGGCTTCATAAGCTTTGGTTCATTCTCGCTATGGAAAAGCTCACTTTGGCTTCACAGCAGCGCAGTGGCGAATTTAAGGAGCTCTGGCAACCTTTCTTACAAATATTGTCCACGGAGTTCACAGAATTGACATGTCCGGCCTACCTGAGGGTGTTGGAGTTGAATTGAGCGGAAGGGAGTGTGTGAGCAGTAGAGATGTGTATGGAGGACCAGGGTTATATTGGAACAAGGCTTGGGATCTAGTGATGGCTGTTTGTCGGGCCAGTAGCAGGGAAACAATGTTAAAGTTTTGTTTATGTTTATTGTCACTATATATGGAGCATGCCTCATTCCACGGCAACTGTACTATTTTGACGCATTGCATATGTGATGTTTATAATTGAAAATAATAATAAACAGATTTGATCCATAAAAAAATTGAATCTTATGAGTATGACATAATTGATTTAATTGATGATGCTTAAAAAATATCAGCATTTTTTTCAAGATGATTGATAAGATAAAGCACTATCCGCAATTTTATGTTGTATTTGCAGGAGTCTATTCAGAACAAAAAGGACAGCTTGAAGGTAAAGATGGTTGCGGAACAGGAGGTGGCATTATTGCGCGAGCAGCTCCGAGCAGTCCAAAAGGCTCTTGTTAAATCACAGGCTGAGAGTGAGAAGGTGAAGAAACAACTGGACAAACAGGTATTTTCTTAAAGAAAGCTAAAATGGTTAGCCCTCTGTGACAGAAGAGATTACAGATAAACTGCCACTGAAGCGATCTCTTGATTTGAATTGGATTGTATAACCAAGTGAGTGTTCATATCTGCACAATATTAGGCAGTAAAAAGTATTGTTTTTTAATAGCACGAGTAGAGATTGACAGTGAATTTACTTTTCAAATTAGTATTATGGTGTACATGTCCAATTTTCATTCAAATGGAAGTTATGACTAAGAGGCTGAAGTAGAAAGTTGGTTTTAAGTTCATGGAGGTTGCGTAAGCAGGAGAACATGATTGATTGGTTGGAGTTTGAAGTTACTCTGACATATAAATGTATCTCACCTGCATAGAGATGATACTGAATTTTGAATGCCTAAATTTGTCCGAAGACGTTCAACATAGATAAAGAACTGCAAAGACACCTTTATCAAGCCTTAGATTACACAACCAGTTCCTAGGAAGGTATTGCAGAGGGTTTCACAATGTTTTACACAATGATGCCTGTTAGAGAGATAGGAATTGAACCAGCATAGTTCAGCCTTATTCATTTCTAGCCTTTCTTTGAGGGTGTGAGGGAAGATTTTACTCTTCGCTGTATCATAGGCTAAAAAAAGTATAAAAGAGGCAACACAGTTTTCCATGATATTGATAATAAAAAGGTAGTCCTCTGCTAGGATGTAAACTCTCATGGCCATGTGGGTCACCTGAAGGATTTTGAGTGAGGGCTAACATGCCCAACATTAAGGGGGTCATTTTGAGTTTGGCTGGTGAAAAAACCTGCCCGCAAAACTCCTGCAGTCAGGTTGCTCCCAGTGCAGCCGCCTTCCTGCAGACAAGTTCCCCTCTTGATCAGTGGACGGAAACTGTGTTTCTGGCCCAGCGGGGAACAGCCCACAACATTGACACCGTCTAAGTGCATGGACACTGCAGGAGCCCCTGTACCCCATCTCCGCCAGCTTTTACATGGCAGTGCGACTGCCATGTGAAAGCTGGCGGAGAGGGGGCTCGTAATCCCCAGGGCGGCGCTGCATGCAGTGCTGTCCTGGCGGATTAGGGCCACCAGCACCTCCAGTGGAGGGAAACTGGAGATGCTGGTGGTCCAACGGTGGCCGAACCACCACGGTCATAATGTGGCGGTCTGACCGCTGTCAAAGCGGTCGGACCTCTGCTTTGGCGGTGGGCAGACCACCACCTCAGCCCTGGTGGTCTGTAGAATGCCAGAGTCGTAAGGACGGCCTAAGTGTTCAGACAATCTACCAAGTTCCAGGGATAATTTCTGACCAATTTGGCATCATTGGATGGTTGATTTTGGTAGCTACGTTTTGAGGAAAAGGGTCGGCTGAAAACTTTAATGTGTTTTACTATGTGTTTGATTAATTATATCAAAAACATGTTAGAAATGTGTTCATGTTGAGTTTCTTTTGGTAGTGATGGAGATGTTGAAGTTAATTGTAGACAACAAACAAAGTTTCTGTCCGACTAAACTTATTTTATTGTGGAAAAACTCTACAAATTCTTCACATTTGTCTGTCATGATTATTTTGTGTTTTGCCACTAGGGGGCATGTTTTTTCAGCATTTCTAAAATAATATTGCTTTGATTGCTAGAACCTTTCTCCAATGTAAGGTGTTCCTGTGTATGTTAAAATATATCTGATGGAGGCAGGGAAGAGTTTTCTCTTTTTTCTTTCAATGTCTTTAAGGGCTTTAAGTTTAGCAAAGTACCAAATGTCAGACCTTTTTAAACAAAAATCTCAATTTCAGCAAGCCTACAGTGTTGAACGACTTTGATATAGTGTCATTATATTGTGAGGTGAACAGGGAGATGTGCTCAAAATATATATCGGATACCTTAGATGTTGTGAGAAAAGGCCTCTTTTTGAAATGCTTAGCCCCCACTTTTTGCCTCATGTATGATGTAGCCTTGACATTGTAGTGACCAGGGCTCCTGCTGTCCAGGTTCCCTGTGTCAGAGCTCTTTCCCTAAACTGTTGTGGTGCATTGGCACAATTGGAGACACCTTTAACTGTCACAATAAGTCCCTAGTAAAAGGTGCCTAGGTACCAAGGACATGGGGTAATAAGAGTAAGCACCTGAGGACAGCAGCACTGATTGTGCCACCCTCTAGGGCCTTGCACCCAGTCCTACCATTGTAGGCTGAGTACTCTGGGGCAAACCTAAAACACAAATTCAACATGGCACTCTTCCTGTGTGCCCTATCCCCTATACACTGCATGCACTATGGGTAAGACACCCCTCTGGCAGCCCTTCCAGCCCTAAAGCAGGGTTCACTATAATGTATGGGTGGGCATAGCTGCATGAGCAATATCCCCCCACTGTATCCTTGTCAAACCTAGGACATAGTGAGTGAACAGAGCAGCCATTTTAATACATGTGCTGGACACTGGTCAATACGAGTTTCACAGCTACATGATGGCCACTCTGGACCCAGGGTTGTTTGGTATTAAACAACTCAGAATGATAAATCCAAACTGGTACCACTAACTACCCTGGCATGGTGGCTGACTGGTCCGATCCAGCCTGCCCCCATCAGACAACCAATCTACAACCTTGGGGTGAGAGATCCTTCTCTCTGGGTTGCAGAACAAAGCCCTTCCTGGGTGGAGATGCTAACACCTTTTCCCTCAGGGATGTGCACAGCCCTGGTGGCGAGCTTCATAGGGCTTACCGCCTTTGAAACTCCACACCCAGGCCTGATGCTAGCATCAGATGTCTGCCCCGATTGCAAACCCCCACTTTTGGCTGAACAATGGCAGGAAAACACACAAAGGACAGGTGGAGTGGCCCCACCTGGCATGCACCACCCCTAAGGTGTTGCCTGGGAGATGGACCCTCCATTTTATTTACCTCCATCTTGGATGGAAGGAAAATAGCCAATCAGGTATAGGGAAGTGACCCCTACCCACAGAAGTGATCACTTAGTGGGTGTAATCACCCTAAGGTAGATGACCCATTGGTCACTACCTGGTTTTCCTTAAAACGCCCATTAAATACAGTATTTAGTGGGCATCCCTAAACCAAGAAAACAGATTTGATGGACAAAAGAAGACCAGTGCCAAGAAGATCCAAAGCACAAGAACTGTGGGCCGGCTGCACCAAAGAAATGGCTCCAAACCCTGCCTGCTGCATCCAGGACCGACAATCGCCACTCAGGAACTGGACAACTTTACAAAACCCCCAGAGGACCTCCAGACTTTACAATTCACCAGAGAACTCCTTTCAGAGTGATGGTACCACTCCAAAACCACAAGAAACCAACATGCCCGTGAGGGTCACTTCACTGACCAGCCACTAACTCCAGAACTGGATACCGCAGCTGGATAAAACTGCGCTCCGACGAACCTTGTCAGTGTGCCAAGTTTGGTGGTGCTGCACCCTCTAGTAGCCAAACCATGCCAATACTCTGGGTAGTAGTCAGCCCACATCAGACACCAAAAAAAACAGCCTGCCGAGGGCTGAAAAGGGCCAGGCGGAAGCCCCAGTCGAGCGACTTCAGAAGCAACCTGGGCTTCCCGCCAGAGTGCCCCCGTTGTCCTGCAATCAACCCTTGAACCAACTTACCTCCTGCTCCTAAGGGCATCTTTGGGCACAGCTCCTGGTTCACCGATTAGTTGTGCACCCAGCAGCCCTGTGCTCTGCACAGAAGAACCTGCTGTGCCCTAAGGGTCCCCCACCCCTTGCGACCTCAACACTCCCATGGGACCCCCAGGAACCATCTATAAACTTACCTGTCCTGTGCAGTCCCCCGCATTGGCACTGCTCCAGCTTCAGAGACCTTCTCCCGCTGCTCCCACCAGAACGGAGAGCTACCCGAATAACTCCAGCTGGCACAGCATGCCCACTGATGACTTAGACCAACCTGCAAAAGAAGAACTTGGTAATCCAACAGAATGATTTTATATGTATTTTTAAAGGAGATCCTCCATTGATTCCTATGGTGTGTAATTAGGTATTGTTAGAAATTGGGTTTTTGGTTGGCAGTCAGGTTACCCCCTGTCCAAGCAAAAGCCCTCACTCTAGTCAGGGTAAGTCACACACAATCCAAGATTATCCTGTGCCCACCCTCTGGTAGCTTGGCACGAGCAGTCAGGCTTAACTTAGAAGGCAATGTGTAAAGTATTTGTGCAATAAATCATACCATACCACCATATAGCACCACAAAAATACACCACACAGTGTTTAGAAAAATATATAATATTTATCAGGATAATTGTAGGTCAAAACGAATAAAGTTGCAATGTCAATTTACAGAGATATCACTGAAAAGTGATATAAAGTGTCTTAAGTCTTTAAAAAACAAACAAAGTCTCTTTCTTTCAAGCACAAAATACCTGGTTTGGAGTGGAAAATCACCTCAGAGGGCCACAGAAGAAGAGATACGTGGAAAAAGGGTGTGTGCGTCGATTTCTCCCCAGCACACACGGACTTGCGTCTTTATTTTTCACGCGGGGAACTCGTGTGTCGTTTTCCGGCGAGCGGACAGTCTCTTTCTGTGGATCACGGGGATTACCAGATGTCCCGGGTCTGTGCGTGGATTTTCCTGCTTGTTTTCCGGCTGCGCGTCGTTCTGCGGAGCTGCGCGTCGGAATTTCGATCTCACGGCAGGCGTTGCGTAGATTTCTCCTCTGGAGGTCGGGCGGCGTTGTCCTTGCGAAGCCGTGCGTCGAAGTTCCGGTCGTCCCGAAGGCGTCGCGTCGATCAGCGTCGGTGTGCGGCGTTTTTCTCGCCGCGGAACAAGCTGTGCGTCGAAAATTTCGGCGCGCGGAGCGTCCAAGTGAAAAAGAGAAGTCTTTTTGGTCCTGAGACTTCAGGGAACAGGAGGCAAGCTCTATCCAAGCCCTTGGAGAGCACTTTCACAGCCAGACAAGAGTTCAGCAAGGCAGCAGGCCAACAGCAAGGCAGCAGTCCTCTGTAGAAAGCAGACAGGTGAGTCCTTTGAGCAGCCAGGCAGTTCTTCTTGGCAGGATGTGGTTTTTGGTTCAGGTTTCTTCTCCAGCAAGTGTCTGATGAGGTAGGGCAGAGGCCCTGTTTTATACCCAAATGTGCCTTTGAAGTGAGGGAGACTTCAAAGAGTGGCTAAGAAGTGCACCAGGTCCCCTTTCAGTTCAATCCTGTCTGCCAGGGTCCCAGTAGGGGGTGTGGCAGTCCTTTGTGTGAGAGCAGGCCCTCCACCCTACCAGCCCAGGAAGACCCATTCAAAATGCAGATGTATGCAAGTGAGGCTGAGTACCCTGTGTTTAAGGGTGTGTCTGAGTGAATGCACAAGGAGCTGTCAACTAAGCCCAGCCAGACGTGGATTGTAAGGCACAGAAAGATTTAAGTGCAAAGAAATGCTCACTTTCTAAAAGTGGCATTTCTAGAATAGTAATATTAAATCCAACTTCACCAGTCAGCAGGATTTCATATTACCATTCTGGCCATACTAAATATGACCTTCCTACTCCTTTCAGATCAGCAGCTACCACTTCAATACTGTATGAGGGCAGCCCCAATGTTAGCCTATGAAGGGAGCAGGCCTCACAGTAGTGCAAAAACGAATTTAGGAGTTTTACACTACCAGGACATGTAAACTACACAGGTACATGTCCTGCCTTTCACCCACACAGCACCCTGCTCTAGGGGTTACCTAGGGCACACATTAGAGGTGACTCATATGTGGAGAAAGGGGAGGTTTAGGCTTGGCAAGTACTTTTAAATGCCAAGTCGAGGTGACAGTGAAACTGCACACACAGGCCTTGCAATGGCAGGCCTGAGACAAGGGAAAGGGGCTACTTAAGTGGGTGGCACAACCAGTGCTGCAGGCCCACTAGTAGCATTTAATCTACCGGCCCTATGCACATAGAGTGCACATTACTAGGGACTTATAAGTAAATTAATAGTCCAATCAGGTATGATTCAAGGTTACCATGTTTTAAGGGAGAGAGCATATGCACTTTAGCACTGGTTAGCAGTGGTAAAGTGCGCAGAGTCTAAAAGCCAGCAAAAACAGTGTCCAAAAAGTGGAGGGAGGCAGGCAAAAAGTTAGGGGTGACCACACTAAGGCTGTCAGGTCTAACAGGTATAAAAAGACTATTCTTATTAAACTTCAAAAATTCATGTCTGAAACTACTTAATCAATTTTGATAATCTTGGTGTTAAAATGTATGTAAAAATCTGAAGTATTTTTATAACTTGATCTTGAGTTATTACTTTGTGTGTGAGTTGCGAGATTGATGCTGTGAGTACAACAAATGCTTTGCACTTCACCAAGGTTACCCTAACTGCTTGACCTAGCCACCTTAAAATTTAAAGCATTTGGTGATCTAGTTTTTACCCCTGTAAAGCAACGTGTGGTTGCCTGAACCCCCTGCACAGTGTGCCTAGTTTTGCACAGTACATAGAGGGCCAGGCTCCTACAGATATGGAGAAGGGAATTTCACTTTGTGTTTCAGTCCCCTCCCTCATTTATTTCATCAATATTTAGGCACAGAAGATCCCTGACTAATGTCGACATACTCATTTTTGGTTGATAAATTTGCATTGATTATTGAAGAGGTTATCAGACCAGTCAAATACAGGATACTGAAAGGTTCCAATAGTCAGAAAGCCTTGATTTGCAATGATAAGTTTGTGAACGCTACCTTTAGTATGCAACACATTATCGAAGAATTGCAGAAAGTCATGGTTAAATTTCAAGACATGGTTGGCCAAGTCCTTCAGAGAACCCCAGGCAACATTAAAATCTGCTGTACAGTGTTAAGTTATCATAGTTACTGCTGGCGTAGAACTATGGAGCATATAATATGGGGCATATTTAAGAGCCCCTAGCGGCATTCTAACGCCACATTTTTTTACTCTAATGTAGCGTTAGAAGGCCAAAAATGCTGCGCCATATTTACAAAGTGGCTCAATGCATGCATTGCGCCACTTCATAACCCTTTGCGCTACATTATGCCTGCCCTAGGCATAATGTATGCAAAGGGGGCATTCCCCTGATAGGGGGGCAAAAAAATGGTGCAAGGAAATCTAACAGATTTGCTTACGTCATTTTTTTCCGGCCATTTTAACGCCTGCTCAGATCGGGTGTTAAAAGTGAGCATGCCATTGAATACAATGGGCCTCTATGTTCTCTCCAGGAGTAGCACCAAAATGTTGGTACTACTCCTGCAGCGTACATCAATAGCGTAAAAATAAAATGACGCTATTGGCCCCTACCCTGCGCCATGGTGCACCATATTTTAAATACGGAGCACGCATGGTGGAGGTAGGGAGCGCTAAAGTGCACAAGAAAAGTGGCGCTACACTATGTACAGGGCCTCTTTTCTTAAATATGGCCCTATGTTTTTGAAGACAAACCACAACTGTTTTTGAAGAGTTTGCCAAGGAAAATGCATCTTCTTGTGAATTTGGGTGAGGGTCAGCTTGAACCTTGATGTTGTCTGTTTGAGTAGATATTGACATTGTGTTTAGCTGGAAGGTTGACCCTTGAGGTATTGGTGCCAATTTTACCATGAACATTTTTTGCAGTGTTTTAACATGAACATTTTTTGCAAGCACGAGGACATCCCCCGATGAAGTTTAAGATTCTCAAGACTCTGTGAATTTGATCTTTGGTTCCAGTATTCAATTGTTTGCTGTGATTTGTTTCTTTCATCAGCGCACGTTTAGTGTAAAAAGTGTCATTTGGTTTTACGACTTGGTTATCTGAAGGAAATGCAATGTCATGTGAAGCTGGTGTTGTGTGGGTTTTAATCCTGGGCAGACAATATTCGGAGGAATAGTGACACAGTGGACTTAAACTTTTGTAGTCAGACCCATAAGGTTGAGCCACAGATGAGAAGGGAGTTTGATTATTTTGGGAGCAGCCACAGCTGGTCCATTGGGGCTGAGGGGCCACGCCCCCTCACCTTTTGCCCCTCAAGAAGAGTGTTTGTCAGGCTGGGCAAAGGTCAACCTGACAGAAACTCCTCACTTTCATGTCAGGCAGCCAGACGCTAGACATGCGCTAAATGTGCAGGCTCCTAGTTGCCTAAGCTGAACTGTGATGGGCTGAGGATGTCACAGCTCCTGTGGGTGTGACCTCAGTTCGTCAAATGTCCCCGAGGCCCTCCCTCTCGGTGAAGAGGAGCAGCATCACTCATTGAATCAAACCTGGGTGCTTCAGTTTTAAGCCCTGGAGCGCCCAGGGCCAAATATCAATCAGGGACACTTTGTATCAGAGTGGTGTGAGGGTCAGCAGTCTCATTGACCCCATCTCACTCTGTGGCGAGGTTGGGACTGCTGTCTTCCCGCATTAGCTGACCTAAGGTCAACCAGTGTGGGAAGGCAGCAGTCACAACCTTCCTGGGACCTATGAGGCAGAGCTGCAGGTTAGTGTGATTGCTTTTTTTTTTTATTAATGTTTGGTGCGTGCGTGCATGCATGTATGTTTGAATATTTGGTAATAAGTGTTGTGAAAGGATGCGTGTGTGCGCGCATGTGTGTGAATGAATGAATGAATGAGTGTGAGTGAGTATGTATGTATGTATGTGTGTGTCTTGTCTGCCCTGCTCCCTCCTAAAATTACCGGCCACAACTGCCTGAGAGGGTCCTAAAAAGGAGGGGTTGGGGTTGCAAAATTAGGCAGAATGGTGTCCACATTAGAAGTAGTGTCATCTTGATTAGGAGGCTCATAAGCCAAGAGGTGATCCAGACCATGATACAGCCTAATGTAAGGAAGTGATCAGGGTTAAGTTATCTTGACCGGACTTAACCAAAGGAGGAGCTGGAGTAGGTTAATTAGGCCAAATGGTGCTTACATCGCAGGCAGTGTCGTCTTGGGAAGGAAGCTCATATGTTGAGGATTGATCTAGATTTGAACATTTAGTAAGATTTGATGTAGGAGAGTCAAAGCGAGGTTTTACAAAAACGTTTGGTCATTTCTATGAATTGTAACTTTGCCTTTATCATAAATGCCTAAGGATACATTGAGAGTTTCATCTGATCGAATTCCGATTGTGATTCTGATGCAGTAAATGACACTAGATTTTTTTTCTACTAGGAAAGGATGACTTAGGGCCTGATTTAGAGCTTGGTGGATGGCTTACTCCATTACAGATGTGATGGATATCCCTTCTGCCATATTACGATATCCATAGGATTTAATGGAACTGTAATACAGTGGACAGGATACCCATCACGTTTCTGACGGAGTAACCCCCATCCGCCAAACACTAAATCATTTCCTGAAATATGTTTTCACGTGTCAGCGTGTTTTGAGACAAGCAAAGGAAGCAGA
The DNA here is from genome assembly GCF_031143425.1 of Pleurodeles waltl. Classification (NCBI taxonomy): domain Eukaryota; kingdom Metazoa; phylum Chordata; class Amphibia; order Caudata; family Salamandridae; genus Pleurodeles; species Pleurodeles waltl. Next base: position 1,202,177,736 of record NC_090444.1, read on the forward strand.
TTTATTTTGTTTTTTCACCTTCTACTGTATCGCATCCACGTTATCATGTTCCCGAACCCCCCAACGAACGTAACGCGGCCAACTTCCTTTCCCCCTTCTGACTTCAATCTGTCTTCTCCTATCTCTTATATGCTGTTATTTTCACTACCTGTACCACCCTCCTGCCCCCCTCCACGTTCCCTTTCACATCATCCAGCTTCACACTCCTCAACTCTGTCCCACCCGTGCACACATCTTCACTGTCAAGTACTCCATTGCTTATAGCCAGACTCGGCGGTGTACATGTTCACACAAAGAAACAATGTAGAAAATCCACAGGCAGTGAATGCATTTAATGAACAAAGCTGATTCCGTGAATGAAGCATCTGCATGCTTATTTCCTACCATTTCACGCTGTCCTGCAAATATCTTGACCACCTGTCCCTACAGCTCAGTTTTTTTTAGCTATGTTCCTACCTTCCTGGAGGTGTGGGCACTACAAAAATTGGATTTGGCTTTACGTAGATAAATAAAACAAGAAACAAATCTGTAAAGTGAAGTTGAAGGAGCACCTTGAGTAAAAGCCCATAAGGAAGTGTAAACTAGGATAGGAATGTGTGGGTCTCTCTGGTCTTTTCTGGAGTATAAGGAAGCAATTGACGCGCTTGCTGCTGGGGTGCACCAATTCAGGCATCTTGTAGCCTTTATGAGCCGCAGTGATGAATAATTACTAAGATGCAGTGGAAAACGTTTGAGCCCATGATTCAAATCGTTTGGGGCTATATATGTAATACTTTTAGTACAACAGGACCGTTCATTTAAGCTTGCCGGTGTCCTTGTAGAAGGGAAAAAAATAGATAAAAATCAGTTCACCCTGTGAAAAGCAGTTCGATCAAACATTAGGCTACTGCCCTCCACCATAATAAAAGCCATCCTACACACCTTTTTAAATAACTTGGCATTAGAGTTTAGACCTCTTCGATAATATTGAAAGGAAAGCAAATTGTGCTCACATATGATAAACACTTGCATTTAACATCACCCTATGGTAAATGTGAGTGCAAAAGTTAGAAAAATTAAAACACCCCATGCATAAGAGTGGTAGGGATAGCATGTGCGAGAGTTTTTCCAAATTGTGTGCACCCAAGTTTAATCATTTGAAAGATAAAAAAAAAATTACAAATGAAAATTCCACTGAAGAGGCTTTGCATTTGATCTTACGTATGTATCTAAAAGAGTGATGACGCTAATGCAGAAATGAACTTCAGCAGTATTTGAACTCTGTGTTATCATAAAGTTTTAAGTGAAATGCAAAAGATAAGGGTGGTCTCTTAAGTGAGGCCTGGCCATAGAAACGCAACTAAGAATCATTTACAAGCGATGTGGCCTTCACAATTACAGGAACTGCCTTAAAACATATGCACTAGAATTATGGGTGTAACACAGCATGCCACCTGACCAGTATCCGCATGGTTTCAGATATGTTATCTGTTAGTGCATTCAGACATAGCTCACAACGACAAACACATATGCCCAAAACAAGGCAGACCTGTTGGCTTTTATCAATACAGGTTAGTACTGGTTAGGTCGAGTGTACCAGACAGCACAGCTGTCTAGCTGTGAAAGACATATTGTGATCTTACCAAGAAAACACAAGACCTTGCAGCCCTCCCATTGCTTGCCATCTGCTGACTTTCCTGACAGTCTAGCGTGTCTGTTTTTTATTTGGGTGCCTACTTGTCAAGCTTGTGTTTGTCCCTCCCATGGAGCATAGTTTCTCTATCTATTTTGCTTTGCTTGGCTTCTATGCTTCTGCTGTTTTGTTTTCATGAACTACTTACTTATTTTTGGTTAAGCAGTCCACAGGAGTGCATGTGTTTTCCAGGGTCTCCCTCCTGTACTTCTTTCTCCCTGCACTGCATGTTGCTCTATCACCCTTATGCTTCTCCCCAACCCCCACAATATTGCAGTCACTCTTGTGTGCCCCTCCCCTGTTGTTTTTTTAGCTGTGTTCTCCTTCCAGGCCTGCTCACATTTCTTTCTCCCCTGTTGCTTCAGTTCCCTATCCCCATCCTTTGTGTTGCTTCCATTCTCCTGCCTCCGTGTTGCTTCACCCACCTGCACCCGTTGCACGCTACTCTACCCTCTGTGTTGTTTCAGTCCCCCCAGCGTCCATGTTGCTTCCATCCCCCATCTTCCATTTACCACCTGAGCACTCCTTCCCTGCTGCCCATTGTTTTTCCTTCCCGCCCCAAAGTCGCTTCCCCTAAATGGGCTGGGAATGACCGGTTCGGAGTACCGGCACTTTTTTTATTTTGAGAGTGAGAGTACCTGCACTTCTCAAGAAAAATATAATACTTTCAATTGGAGAGTACTGAAACTTCTCAGCAATAAGCAGGTACTCTGGGACAGAGTACCTGCACTTCTGTTTTTCCATTCCAAGCACTGGCCTACCCACATCCTCAGTGTTGCTCTCCCACTCTTTAAATACGCTTTTGCACATATTTTCTTTTTATTTGCTGATCCAACGTAGCCTTTTTTTCTTATTTAGCCACACTGTAAAGACCTATTGGCTTTACCAATGCTTGTTTTTATTAAGTGTGAAAATAATGATTTACAACCGATTCTTCCATTCAAATTACTTTCCTCTGCAATATTTTCTCTGAGTTCATCGCTTACACTCTTTTTCTCCACATCTAGCTTCCTTCCTCAGCTTGTCTTAACTTCATCTCTTTCCCCTCCATCACAGTAGTTTCACTCTTTCTGTCTGCAGGAACTTCTATTCATCTTGTAAACACACACTCACTCTCTCTCTCTCTCTCTCTCTCACTCTCTCTCTCTCTCTCTCTCTCTCTCACTCTTTCTCTGTCAATATTTGATAGCTGTGTACCCTCTTCACACACTTTCCTATAGAAGCATAATTACAATTGGCACCCCAGAGTTCTATATTGTGCCCTGTCAGGGAAATCATCCAAATCCTGAACTCACAGAGCGGCAACTCGTTTGCATTATACATGATACAAGAAAAACAAACTACAAATGCTCATCTGGAAAATGAAGTATTCTTAGGAAATAGAAGCACATATAGCATGCAGCATGAAGCAAAAACGTGTGAAATGTCACATGGACTGCTTCACTGACTTGGATTACAAAGGGGTTTTACACCCATTGTTAGGAAAGAAATCGCCGTTTTCGCTTGTAAATGTAAGGACATAAATATAGGGCCACGTAGGGATCATTTCCAATGTCTTTTTGTAATTACTGCTGGTGCTGGTTACTGTCAGAACCCGCCCTACTTAAAGCCTTCATATTTTCTTTTGTAACAACGTGCACTTAACGTGTGGAAAGGAACGTTATGCATGTTACTTCCCCTTTCCCTCCAGCAGCAAAAACTGTTATCAAAACGTTGAGATTAGCTGTTTTGCTATTGCACCAGGATGTTTTTGCTCGCAAAATTATTGATCGCAGCTAAATGCCACTGATAAGCCCTTAAAGTGAAGAAATACATTATTACGTTTTCTGACCAAGGCACAACATGAAATACTGACCACCTATGCATGCACATATGTCATCTAGCGCTCTGAATTGGTCACATGACGACACACAGAGTAAAACATTATGAAGTTCAAAGGCACAGTGTTTAACCTACTTCGATTTTCATAAATTTGTCTATGCCTTTCTTCCTCTCCTTTTTAACCTGACGAATACAGAACTTGCCCCTCGCTCTCTTTCTTTTATGTCTCTAGAAAATGCTGCCTTTTTCCTTGAGCCTCTGATTGCATCTTTACAGAAGTACGAGTGCTAATTTTCTGTTAGGTCAGGTGTTCATGAGTCATATTTTCGTTTAGCATCTGGCTTTGCGTTTGCTTTGTGTTTAATCATTAATGATACTGCTGCCACGTGGTGTGCTGATAAAACCCCTGCTTCCTTCTTGCATTCTTTCAGCATGACCTCTTTCTGAGCATTGAAATCTCAGTTTGAACTATGTGCTCTACTTACACGTATCTCCTGCTCTTAGACTAATGTGGCAATATCAACTGTGAAATTCTTCCAGCTACAATCTATACGCTTCTTTGATAATGTCAGGACTTTGTGAGGATATCACCTTTTGCTGTTGGCTCCACTTATATGTGCCCAGCGTTTTATTTTCTGTCCTGTATTGATGGCTTTCTCTACCATCTTTGATTACCCTCGGCCTTTCGCCCATCCTTGCTGTCGTAACCACATCCACGCATAGCCAAGGTCAAGGTGCTAGCCAGGTCAGGGAGATGTTACCCTATAAACCATGACACTGGCCCCTCAATCAGCCAAAAAACTAGCCGTACCACACTTCCTACACAACTAGGGTACTGTGTTACAGGTTTGCAAACATTACAGTGTACAATCCTGGTAACTGTGGATACAGAAAAGGTGCATGAAACAAAAGAGAAACAGGGTATAAATAACAAACCAGTCCAACAGTAACTCTGCTAGTGAAGTGGGAAGTTGCTTATCTTCAGTGGAGAACTCTCATTGCTGATTTGTCGAGTAGTGTTGGCACCATACAATAAGGATATCTGGTGACCCCTGAGGGTGTGTCGCAAAAAAAGCTCCAGGCTATGGCTCCTCCCTTGGCGGGAACCAACCCTGGTCTTGAAGAGGGCAATCACAGTCTGACCACAAAACAACTAAGTGCAAGCCACCAGAAAAGTGGAAACACCTAGGGGTTCCCTCGGGTGTTTCTAGATCCAGCATCCGCGCAGGACATCTGTGGTGGACCTCTGCACTTAATGGAAGTTCAAAGATTGACACAAGCAATAACAGCTGGTGAAAAAAGGAAGTGTGGTCATTACACAGTGACAACGTTTAGCTCACCTGCACTTGGAGCAGTGGGGTTTTGAGACAACCCTCTTTCTGTCTTTGTAGGGATTTTTGGTGTTGTTCCCCTGACACTCGACTCCTTGAGCTTGTCGAGTTTACCACTTGGGGACGGTAGTCAGCAAGGCAGCCAATAGAGCTTTACATCTTATTCCAAGCCTACAGGAAAGAGGCAGCACTCAGCTCAGATTCTGGATGCACCTCAACAAGTGGGGAGTCCCCACATGCCTGTGTCGAAGATAAATTGGATAGATTTCCTGCTTATATTTCCATGTTCAGTTGTTGGACAATAGCCCGCTCTCAATACGAGTATGTGCCTCCTTTACAGTTTCAAAGTTGATCTAGCCAGATTGGAGCAGAGATTTCCCTAAGAGTGGTTTATGTGGAAGTTCCCCTTGCATTTTACCAAGAAAGAATTTCAGTACCAATAGTCTTGCTTGCAGCTCACGAGGGACAACTTCCAGGGGCCTGCTCTGATGGTAAGCCTTATGTCTTCCCCCAGACCTGTCCTGGAGGCAACAGAACATGGGTGGAAGAAGTGGGGGATGTGTCTGACCTTGTCAACTGGAATTCTCATGAGGATCTTCATAGTTAGCTAAAGGTAATCCTAAGAAGGAGTGTACTCCTAGTTCTCACATATTATATCCCATGTGTGCACATTCAGATGCTCGTGATCAATACTATAAAATGCATGCCCATAATATTCATGCAAAAAAGTAAACACGAAGGGGTCCCTATTTTCCTCAGGCCATTAGAGTTATTTTAAAGAGAAAGATCAGTACGCAATTTATCCTGGGAGCAGCTAAGACTCTCCAAAACCTATGACTGCCAAGAAAGGGCCTATGTAGTGGGTGACCAGGGGTACTACCTTCAAGACTACAGGGTTGTGTGGCCAGTGGAGGGTGTCCCCAATCTAAGGACACACTGAAAGCCCTTTGTTTAGAGGCAGGACACAAGCCTATTCAAGTGTAAGTGGGTCCGTGCCCAACCCCACTCTCCCATCCTGCCAGTGAATGCTTATCCAGGCACACATAAGATCCCCATTGTGAGTGGCTGTTTAGATGGAATACACAAAGCCCAACCGTCAACTACACCCAGTCGTGACCCAGAGACAAGCAAGCACCAAATGTCTAAGGGAGGAAAATGCCAACTTTATAAAAGTATCACTTTTGAAATTGTAATTAAATATCCAACTTCACCATAAGTTAGGATTTTTCATCACAATTCCGAAGACACCAAACATGAATGAAGTGCTTGTTCCCAGTTGGAAGGTATGCTTTATTTTTATATGTAAGAAGGTAACCCAATGTTACCGTATGGGAGAGGTAGACCTTGCACAAAACAGAGTTTTTCACTACCAGGTGTTTCATTCCAGGTGGACATGACAGTTTAAAAACTACACACACAAGTTGCAATGGTAGGCCTAAGACTTGTTGTAAGTGCTACATAAATGGGTGGCACAATCAGTGCTGAAGGCCAACTAGTAGCAATTAATTCACAGGCCCTGGGCACAGGTAATGCCACTTTACTAAGGACTTCCAAGTAAATGAAATATGCCATTTGGGTATAAACCAATTTCACAATTTTTTAAGGAGAGAGCAAAAGCACTTTAGCACTGGTTATCAGTAGTAAAGTGCAGAGTCCTGAAGCCAGCAAAAACAAAATCAGCAAAATTAGAGGGCTGAAGGCAAAAAGTTAGGGGCAAAACCACACAAAGGATGACAGGTCTACCAAAAGGTATGGCTAAATGTGGGCACAGTGTTTCTCCACTTTGATTTTTCACAGTTGAGCTGTGGAATAGCCTTTGTTTCAGTTCCACTGGGCTGAATACTCCCATTGAGGAGGAAGAGATCGCTATGCCACATGTGTGAAACTACAATAAACCAACAGATGCCTCATGCTCTACTGGCCTACTTTGTTTACTGCTGTGTGTAGGAGGCTGGACTGGCTTGTAGTGAGTACCAAGGGGTACTTACACCTTGCACCAGGCCCAGTTATCCCTTATTAGTGTATAGGGTGTCTAGCAGCTTAGGCTGATAGATAATGGTAGTTTAGCAGAGCAGCTTAGGCTGAACTAGGAGACGAGTGAAGCTCCTACAGTACCACTAGTGTCATATGCACAATATCATAAGAAAACACAATACACAGATATACTAAAAATAAAGGTACTTTATTTTTATGACAATATGCCAACAGTATCTCAGTGAGTACCCTCAGTATGAAGATAGCAAATATACACAAGATATATGTACACAATACCAAAATATGCAGTAATAGTATTAGAAAACAGTGCAAACAATGTATAGTTACAATAGGATGCAATGGGGACACATAGGGATAGGGGCAACACAAACCATATACTCCAAAAGTGGAATGCGAACCACGAATGGACCCCAAACCTATGTGACCTTGTAGAGGGTCGCTGGAACTATTAGAAAATAGTAAGGGTTAGAAAAATAGCCTACCCCAAGACCCTGAAAAGTGAGTGCAAAGTGCACTAAAGTTCCCCAAAGGACATAGAAGTCGTGATAGGGGAATTCTGCAGGAAAGACACAAACCAACAATGCAACAACGATGGATTTCCAGTCGAGGGTACCTGTGGAACAAGGGGACCAAGTCCAAAAGTCACAAGCAAGTCGGAGATGGGCAAATGCCCAGGAAATGGCAGCTGTGGGTGCAAAGAAGCTGCTACTGGACAGTAGAAGCTGAAGGTTCTGCAGGAACGACAAGGGCTAGAGACTTCCCCTTTGGAGGATGGATCCCCCACGCCGTGGAGAGTCGTGCAGAAGTGTTTTCCTGAAGAAAGACCGCCAACAAGCCTTGCTAGCTGCAAATCGTGCGGTTAGGATTTTTGGATGCTGCTGTGGCCCAGGAGGGACCAGGATGTCGCCAAGCTGGGGACAGAGGGGGGCGTCGAGCAAGACAAGGAGCCCTCTCAGAAGCAGGCAGCACCCGCAGAAGTGCTGGAACAGGCACTACGAAGTGGAGAGAAACAGTGCTCACCCGAAGTTGCACAAAGGAGTCCCACGCCGCCGGAGGACAACTTAGGAGGTCGTGCAATGCAGGTTAGAGTGCCGTGGACCCAGGCTGGACTGTGCACAAAGGATTTCCGCCGGAAGTGCTAGGAGGCCGGAGTAGCTGTAAAAGTCGCAGTTCCCAGCAATGCAGTCTGGCGTGGGGAGGCAAGGACTTACCTCCACCAAACTTGGACTGAAGAGTCACTGGACTGTGGGAGTCACTTGGACAGAGTTGCTGGATTCAAGGGACCTCGCTCGTCGTGCTGAGAGGAGACCCAGGGTACCGGTGATGCAGTTCTTTGGTGCCTGCGGTTGCAGGGGGACGATTCCGTCGACCCACAGGAGATTTCTTCTGAGCTTCTAGTGCAGAGAGGAGGCAGACTACCCCCACAGCATGCACCACCAGGAAAACAGTCGAGAAGGCGGCAGGATCAGCATTACAGAGTTGCAGTAGTCGTCTTTGCTACTTTGTTGCAGTTTTGCAGGCTTCCAGCGCGGTCAGCAGTCGATTCCTTGGCAGAAGGTGAAGAGAGAGATGCAGAGGAACTCGGATGAGCTCTTGCATTCGTTATCTAAGGAATCCCCAAAGACAGAGACCCTAAATAGCCAGAAAAGAGGGTTTGGCTACCTAGGAGAGAGGATAGGCTAGCAACACCTGAAGGAGCCTATCAGAAGGAGTCTCTGACGTCACCTGCTGGCACTGGCCACTCAGAGCAGTCCAGTGTGCCAGCAGCACCTCTGTTTCCAAGATGGCAGAGGTCTGGAGCACACTGGAGGAGCTCTGGGCACCTCCCAGGGGAGGTGCAGGTCAGGGGAGTGGTCACTCCCCTTTGTCCAGTTTCGCGCCAGAGCAGGGCTGAGGGGTCCCTGAACCGGTGTAGACTGGCTTATGCAGAAAAGGGCACCATGTGTGCCCATGAAAGCATTTCCAGAGGCTGGGGGAGGCTACTCCTCCCCTGCCTTCACACCATTTTCCAAAGGGAGAGGGTGTAACACCCTCTCTCTGAGGAAGTCCTTTGTTCTGCCATCCTGGGCCAGGCCTGGCTGGACCCCAGGAGGGCAGAAGCCTGTCTGAGGGGTTGGCAGCAGCAGCAGCTGCAGTGAAACCCCGGGAAAGGCAGTTTGGCAGTACTAGGGTCTGTGCTACAGACCACTGGGATCATGGGATTGTGCCAACTATGCCAGGATGGCATAGAGGGGGCAATTCCATGATCATAGACATGTTACATGGCCATATTCGGAGTTACCATTGTGAAGCTACATATAGGTAGTGACCTATATGTAGTGCACGCGTGTAATGGTGTCCCCGCACTCACAAAGTCCGGGGAATTTGCCCTGAACAATGTGGGGGCACCTTGGCTAGTGCCAGGGTGCCCTCACACTAAGTAACTTTGCACCTAACCTTTACCAAGTAAAGGTTAGACATATAGGTGACTTATAAGTTACTTAAGTGCAGTGTAAAATGGCTGTGAAATAACGTGGACGTTATTTCACTCAGGCTGCACTGGCAGGCCTGTGTAAGAATTGTCAGAGCTCCCTATGGGTGGCAAAAGAAATGCTGCAGCCCATAGGGATCTCCTGGAACCACAATACCATGGGTACCTCAGTACCATATACTAGGGAATTATAAGGGTGTTCCAGTAAGCCAATGTAAATTGGTAAAATTGGTCACTAGCCTGTTAGTGACAATTTGAAAGAAATGAGAGAGCATAACCACTGAGGTTCTGGTTAGCAGAGCCTCAGTGAGACAGTTAGTCATAACACAGGTAACACATTCAGGCACACTTATGAGCACTGGGGCCCTGGCTGGCAGGGTCCCAGTGACACATATAACTAAAACAACATATATACAGTGAAAAAATGGGGGTAACATGCCAGGCAAGATGGTACTTTCCTACACTGTGTCACCTGTATGTTTTGAAAATGTGTTACCTTTCTAAGCTCTGTTTGTGATGTCACTGCTCAAAGTAAAAGGAAGTGCCCTGTTTAAATAAATAACCCAAAAAAGCATCTTGCAGCAGTTTGCTGTTAGCTGTGGAGAGAAGGACAAACTCTTAATTACTCAAAGTTGTGGGGAGTTGTGATGTGTATGTTGTTAACTTCTACTTCACTGTAGCCTTGCTTTAGCACCAAAGGTTGTTTGTGACCATCAAATTACAGAGACCGTATGCATTACTAATTTTACTCCACATCATCCAAATGCATTTCAAATGCTACTGCTATATTTGCAGTGGCTATACTTCACAATATCTAGAACTTCATGTCCCTGTATCAGGACTATTCTGAAAAATGATTTTTTTCAATGTTGTCAGGTGCTTCTGTTTTGTATCAGAGTAAAACTGATTGTGTTTATAACACAGCAATCCTGACAGGGCAAGAGGGTATTTCATGTCATCTGCACTGGCTACTCCAGTGAAACTGCTGGAACCATGGATAATCTTGTTGGGTCTGAGATATTTCCTCTTAAGCTTAGTAACCTTCCTCCCATTGAAACCAGCCTCCCCCCATGGTGGTTTGAATGTTACTTGAGTGCATCTGTGTCTCTCTCCCTAATATGTATTGCTACTAAGATGGTAGATACTTAGGGGGTGATTTTAACCTTGGCGGACGGCGGAGGCCGTCCGCCAAGGTACCGCCGTGAAATGACCGCACCGCGGTCAAAAGACCGCGGCGGCCATTTAAACATTTCCTCTGGGCCGGCGGGCGCTCTCCGAAAGAGCGCCCGCCGGCCCAGAGGAAATGCCCCTGCAACGAGGACGCCGGCTCAGAATTGAGCCGGCGTAGTTGCAGGGGTGCGACGGGTGCAGTTGCACCCGTCGCGTATTTCAGTGTCTGCAAGGCAGACACTGAAATACTTTGCGGGGCCCTCTTATGGGGGCCCCTGCCGTGCCCATGCCATTGGCATGCATGGGCACGGCAGGGGCCCCGCGGCACCCCCTACCGCCATCCTGTTCATGGCGGGTTTCCCGCCATGAACAGGATGGCGGTAGGGGCTGTCAGAATCCTCATGGCGGCGGAGCGCGCTCCGCCGCCATGAAGGACTCCCCCGAGCAGCGGTAAGTCGGCGGGAGCCCGCCGACTTGCCGCTTCTGACCGCGGCTGAACCGCCGCGGTCAGAATGCTCGTGGGAGCACCGCCAGCCTGTTGGCGGTGCTCCCGTGGTCGGTGGCCCTGGCGGCCACCGGCCGCCAGGGTCAGAATGACCCCCTTAGTTCTCCCTGATTCCCTTCCTCATAGACAGCATACTGCCTGTTAGGAGTACAGCTGCTACAGGATTAATAAAAGTACAACACACTTCCTTGTGGTAGGAATTGTCTGCTAGGAAATGACCTGGAGGATTTCCCTGCATGAGGTGGAAAGTAGGTCACACTTGGAAATGGTGGGTCTACCTGAGTGAGCATGCGTGACCACTCGTTCTATGGCAGCCAGTAATGAAGATCAGGAGGATCTGGAGTCTAGAGAGTGGCCCAGGCACTTGCCAAGAAGAGGCAGCACACGGGGCGTGGGAAACCCACCCCAGAAGTTCATACGGTCCATGAGGAGGCTGAACTTGAGGGGACACCTAGGAACCTACAGGAGAGCAGGTGGTCGAACTGGGGGATGTGCCTGAGCTGACCCATTGGCAGTAAGAAGGGGGTCCCACCAGGGAGGACTTCTTGAGGGTCTGCGGGGGCAGGCTGCAGCCCAGACAGCTGCCAAGGAGTCTGGATTACATTGGATCTACTGGGAGGATAGTCTCCTGCATAGTGAGCCTAAGGTTGCTGAGCCTAGGTCAGCCCGGGTATTGGTTGTACCTGAGCGCTTCAGAACCTTCCTTGTGGGTCTGGCTCATGATGTGACTTTGGCAGGACATTTTGGGCAGGATAAAACATTTGAGAGGATTGTTACCCACTTTTACTAGCCCCAAATGCGAAGCCACTCTGATGCGCATTGTAGGCCCTGCCAGACTAGCCAAGCAAGTGGCAAGAGTGGAGGGAGATGCAAGGCTCCTCTCCAACCATTGTCCGTCATGAGCACCCCTTTTGAGCGGGCACAGATTGACATTGTGGGTCCTCTGGACCTCAAGACAGCCAAGGGCAACAGGTAAATCCTCGTCTTGGTGGATCATGCCACCCGGTACTCAGAGGCTATCCATCTGAGGTCAGTGATGGCACAGGTGTTGAACAGGGCATTGATGGGGATCTTTTCCTGCATGGGGTTCCCCAAGGAGGTGGTATCTGAGTACCAACTTCATATCCACATATATGAAGGGGCTCACCACCCGTTACCAGCTCCAAGGAAATGGGTTGGTTGAAAGGTTCAACCGTACCCTGAAATGCATGATTATGGTCTGTCAGACTCGATGAGGCATAAGTGGGAGGTCCTCTGCCATGCCTTTCTTTTTGCATACAGAGAGGTACAGCAGAAGGGACTTGGCTTTAGCCCCTTTGAGCTGCTGTACGGGCACTCTGTAAGAGGATCTCTTACCCTGGTTTAAGAAGGCTGGGCGAAAAGCTCCCAGACGGCCCTCTCACAACATATTTAGCTATGTGCTGACCTTCAGAAACCAGACAGCGCGCTTCAGTAAACCCGCTCAGGCGAACCTGGAAGCAATGAAGCAATGGTATGACCAGAATGCCACTCTGGTTGAGTTTCAGCCAGGCCAGACAGTGTGAGTCAATGCCCCAGTGGAGCCTCGCACTCTCCAGGACAAGTGGACTGAGCCTTTTGAGGTAGTGGAGTGCTGTCACTTACTTTGTGGACTAGCAAACTCGAATAAACCACATTTTGAGAGGTCTCAACTGACCATGCTCTTGGCAACAGATGATGGAATGGAGGAGGAGAGTGAATCTTTTCCTGACCTCCTGTCTGTCCAAGAGCAAAATGGGTCTGTGGAGGGTGTGAACCTCTCCCCAACACTGACCCTGGAACAGACGAGGGACTGTTGTCAGTTTCTGGGGCAGTTTGTCTTTCTGTTTTCCTTGACCCGAGGAGTCACCCAACGGTGCACCCATAATGTGGACACTGCAGACAGTCCACCTGTGAAACATGAAATCCACAGTGTGACTGACAAGGTCAAAGCCAACATCAAGGAAGAGATCTTCAAGATGCTAGCATTAGGGGTGATAGAATTCTCCAGCAGTCCTTGGGCCAGCCCAGTGGTCTTGGTCCCAAAGGCTGCTTCCCCAGGTACCATCCCTGACCTTAGGTTCTGTTTGGCTAGGAGCTGCCAAGTTCCTCAGCACGTTTGACTTAATGTCTGGGTACTGGCCGAATGCCTTCTTCAAAGGAGCCAAAGATAGGTCAGGGTTTTCAATGCCAGAAGGGCACTACCAACTCCAGGTCATGCCCTTTAGGTTGAAATATCCACTGCCACCTTTCAGAAGTTGGTCAATGAGATCTTGGCTGAGCTAGAAGATTTTAGCGGCACTACCCTGGATCACTTGCATCATCTTTGGGAAATGTTGAGGGACCTGCAGGCAGCAGGCCTCACTATTAAGGCCAGTAAGTGCCAGATAGGGCAGGGGTCGGCGGTATACTTGGGCCACCAGGTGGGGAACAGCCATGTGGTGCCCCTACTGCTCAAGATTGACACCATTCTGGCTTGGGAACCCCCCAAGACCCAACCAGAGGTGAGAGCCTTTTTAGGTCTCACCAGTATTTATAAGAGATTTGTCATGGCTATGGCACCAATGTTGTCCCCTTGAGAGAGCTGACTTCCAAGAAGCAGCCCAAAAAAGTGATAAGGACTGAGGCTTGCCAAACTGCTTTTGATGCCCTGAAGGCAGCCAGGTGCAAGACACCTGTGCTGAAAGCACCCGGCTTCTCCAAAGAATTTGTTGTGTAGACCGACGCTTCAGAGCATGGTGTGGGGGCAGTTCTAACACAACCAAAGAAAGAGCCTTTAGCCTTAATTAGCAGGAGGTAATTCCTCGGGGAGCAGAGGTGGAGCGCAATTTAGAGAAATGCTTTTGCTGTGGTCTGGGTGCTGAAGAAGCTAAGGGCCAGATGTAGGTATAGAAAAATTTGCGAGTTGCAAATTGCGAGTCATACCGACTCGCAATTTGCGACTCGCAAAAATGTATGCAGAAAGGTGTCTCAGACACCTTCTGCGACTCGCTATGTGGTCGCAAAGACCCACCTCATGAATATTAATGAGGTGGGTCGCAAATTGCGACCCCATAGCGAGTCCCTGCACTCACAGGGATGGTGGCCTGCTGGAGGCAGCAGACCTCCATGTCAGTGACTGCTTTTTTAATAAAGCAGTTTTTTTTATTTTATTTTTATTGCAGCCCGTTTTTGCCTTAAAGGAAAACGAGTTGCAATTCAAAAAAATAATGCAACCATTTGGTTTCATTTTTTCAGAGTAGGCAGTGGTCCATTGGACCACTGCCTGCTCTGAAAAAATATTTTCAGCGACATTCACAAAGGGGAAGGGGTCCCATAGGGACCCCTTCCTGTTTGCGAATGAGTTACCACCCACTTCAAGTGGGTGTTAACTGCGAATTGCTTTGCAACCGCTTTCACGGTCACAAAGCAATTCTACATCGCGGTGCGAGTCGCAAATAGGAAGGGAACACCCCCTATTTGCGAGTTGGATTCACATTTTGCGAGTCGGCACCGACTCGCAAAATGTGAATCAGCATCGCAATGGCCGTTTTGCATGTCGCAAACTGCGTTTTTCCCAGTTTGCGACATGCAAACCGGTTGCTACATCTGGCCCTAAGACCCTACTGGTTTAGGACTCACTTACAGGTTCAGACAGACCACAGTCCCCTCAGATGGTTAATGCAGATGAGGGATGAGAACCTAAAATTATTGAGGTGGTCCAGCTCCCTACCGGGAATGGCCTTTACGATGGAACACCACCCGGATACAGAACATACCAATGCTGATGTTCTGTCTAGATTCTTCCACCCTAGTGATGAGAACTCCTATGAGGTTAGGTAGTTCTCCCCTCTCTCAGCTGGAGGAACTTGTGTTAGACCTGGAATCCTTGGCATGGTTTCCCCTGTCTTTTTGCATCTGCCGCCTATATTTTTGACTGTGTGTTGGATTTTGTGTTTGCTGGTTTTGGTACTAAGTGCACTTTACCACTGCTGATCAGTGCTAAAGTGCAAGTGCTCCTTGTGTAAATTGTGATTATGACTGGTTATCCACAATTGGCATATTTAATTTACTATTAAGTCCCTAGTATAGTCCACTATGTGTGCCCAGAGCCTGTAAATCAAATGCTACTAGTGGGCCTGCAGCCCTTAATGTGCCACCCACATGAGTAGCCCTATAAACATGTCTCAGACCTGCCATTGCAGTGTATGTGTGTGCAGTTTTAAACTGCCATGTCGACCTGGCAAGTGCACCCACTTGCCAGGCCCAAACCTTCCCTTTTAGTGCATGTAAAGTACCCCTAATGTAGGCCCAAGGTAGCCCCCTGGGCAGGGTGCAGAGTATTCAAAAGGTAGGACCTGTACTGGTGTGTTTTACATTTCCTGATAGTGAAATACTGGGCAATTCGATTTTCACTATTGCAAGACATATCTCTCCCAAAGGTTAACGTGGGGATTGCCTTGAAATAACTTGTAAGTGTAATTTCCCATTGGTAGCAGATAGAGATATGGATTTTGAGGTCTCTAAACTCACAATTTAGAAATACATCTTTTGAACAAGTTATTTTTTAAGTTGTACGTTTGAAAATGTCACTTTTAGAAAGTGGGCATTTTTTCTTGCTTAACCATTCTGTGCCTCTGTCTGTCTGTGAAATACACATCTGGGTCAGGATGACAGTTAGGCTATTTGTGAATTTACTCTAGACAGTCACACAAAGGGAGCTGAAGTGTGCCCTGAATGTCCTGATGGTTGTTCCTGGGCTAGAGTGGTGGGAGGAGCTGACACTTCCACCTGAATAGGGCTGTGCCTGTCCTTACACAATCCAATCCCCTAGAGTGTGACTGGGACCAGAGAAGAAAGGGCAGGGTCTTGTGCACTACAAAGACTTTCCTTTGAAGTTTGCCTACTTCAAAGGCAGAAAGGAGTATAAGTACTGGACCCAAAACCTCAGACTTTTAGAACACTTGTGTATGAAGAGGAAACTCTGCCAAGGAGAAGAGCTGAAGAGATGTGAGGAGGAGGAGGACTGCCCCTTTGCTGTGTGTGCTTTGCTGGGTTGACCTGCAGTTGCTGTTTCTGCTTTGGAGAGGACAAAGACTGGACTTTGCTATGTATCCTGGATGTGAAGTTTCTCCAAGGGCTTGGACTGAGCTTTCCTCCTGTTAAGAAGTCTCCGGGACATCAAAGACTTCACCTACCGGGCCCTGGGTTCTCTTGCTGAGGACCCTGACTTGCCAAGAGGTGCCCACTCCAGTTCCTGGGCCCTTCAGAGTGAAGTCTGGCATAAAACAATAAGAACCAGGCACACTGACTCCTGATTCAATATCTTGGTCAGTTCTTCAGGTATTGTAAGTGAGTCATACAAGTTTAAATATGTATTGCACATACAATACCTGAAGAAAGTCTGGAAACAACTAATCTCTTTGGGATTCTCGCACATCCTTTTCACAAGTGATGTAATCTCTTCTTCCAATTCTTTTCTTTTCTCCTTACTTTGCACCAGATGGTATCCCTATCCACTGACACCATGGGAAATGCATGGGATCATATTTATTTTTCCCAATAGCTCTCTCCCAAACTGACCTTGTCATTATATTTTTAGAGCCTTGAAAACGCCCCAGGTAGATAAACCCTAGGGGACAAAACACGTGTCGTCTTTCTGTCCAAATGTGCACCAATAAACACCCTTTGACTCTGTGTCAATTCTACAACTCAAATTGATATATGTTACAAGATTGGAACTTCACATATTGGATACACTATGGGTCTTTCAATCCTCTATAGTTCCAAGGTTTTAACTTGTGGCAAATTGGTCCATACCCCATTTGATAACCCACAATTGGATTAAAAGGGCATTTCAAAGGATGAGAGAGCTGGACCATAAGAACACTGCTTCTTGAAACCCAGACTCCTGATGATTCCAGGACCGGCACTTCTGCCTGCACCTGAAGCCGTGGTCCCCGCTGAAGTGTGACTATTGCGACCGACACCGCAACGCTGCCGCAGTGCCTCTTGAGTCCCACAGCATTGTGAGTCCAGAGTGCTGTGTCACCGACATCCATGACACCCTACTCCACCGCAGCAACTGTGGCCTCGTGGTGTGACCGAGACCTGGCGAAGTCACCCCATCGTATCTTGACCCACTGGACTCATCGACCCTGCCGGATCATAAGGAACTGATGCCTCGCCACCACCTTACCTCTGTTGCCTCCCTAAGGAACTGACGCCTCACCTCCCCTCCGTAGCAGTAACGAGCTGACGCTTCACCTCATGCGTAGCAATATGGAACCAACACTGCATGCCTCCAGTGACGCCTCACCTCCCCAACTCCATGCCACGTCTTTGACTCTGCCTCGTTTCTAAGATACTGTACCTGGGGTCCATGAGACTCTGTGACAGGTGCGCCCTTCCTCACAAGTGGTGGCTGACTATTGGGAACAACTTTGTCACAATGTTATGTTTGCACTAGTTGGAACTAGTGTATTTCTAAGCACTTTATTGGGATTTAATCTTTTAAAATTCATATATTTGCTTGGGTTTGGATTTTTGTCATTTTGGTCTTGTTTAACTTAGCTAAATATTGGTTATTGTTCTAAACTGGTGTAGTGTCCGTTTGTAGTGTTTTCACTGTGTTACTGTGTGTGGGTACACATTGCCTCTGAGATAAGACTGACTGCTTGTCCCAAGCTACCAAGAGGGTGAGCAGGGTTTATCTTAGGAGTGTGTCTCCCTTACTCTGACTAGAGTGAGGGTCCCTACTTGGACAGGGTGTAAACTGACTGCCTACTAGAGACCCCATTTGTAACAATTTATCAGTTTGAACTTCTCATGCAATCCAAGAGTTTTACAAGCAACTTTGGAATTCACAAACCAAACAAAAATGTCAGAGCCCTGCATGTTGATGTCTAGACTTTTTCTATCTGTACCTTCTTCTCTCCTCCTGTTGTCAATTAGTTAATTTCAGCTTCCTCCACTCAATTTCCTTGGTGTTCTCTTTTTCCTCTTCCCTATGTTTCTGATGGGCCAACTGAAGAGTCAGAGTCTCAGCTAGACCCACCCCACCCAATGGGGCAATCTTTGGGAATGGTGACAGGGTACCATCAAGACTGGGGGGAGAGAAAGTTGTCTCTGGAAATATCTGGAAAGCAACCTGGTGGATTCAGTAGGAGTGTGTCTAGCGGAAGCCTTCACTAAGGGGCTTCTATAGCATTATATCTGGTGGCCCTCTATCACTTATCCCTGCCCATGTCCCTTAACTGTTCCAGGCATGAGTTGTTTAGGTATATTCTTCCCACCTTGTAAATGCCATGATTTGTGCAGGATGTGGTATAAAGAAATTGGACTTCAGTGTTATTTGTAACTGATGAAATTGATATCTAGTGGCTCCACCCACTTGTCACCAATTGTCAGACCCAGTTCAGGCATTAGTGGACCTCATCCAGTCGGTGAGTCCACTCACCACTGATGTCTTGGGGTCTAGCCTACCACAGATGATGCCACCTGAGTACCAAGTGCACACCATTTGCCTTTATATAAAGCAAAAGTGCTTAAGTACTTTATTATACTACCACTCAATGTGGCACAAAATTATGGTCAGGGGGCATAGGATCTAGTAATGTGTTTCTACAGGTAAAATAATGCTAAACGACCTGGTGGGGAAAACTAGATGAGTGAAGGCTCACAGTCTGAACAGCTGCCTGTTTCTGGGACGTGTAGGCCAGTATTTAGTGTGCACGTCTTGATTTACTGACTTTATCATGCTAAGGATAATGTCAGCAACATTGCTTGGGCTTAGGATAGGTCAAGCTCACTGTTTTACCTGAAGAGCTGCAGCTGACCTATATAGCTAGGTCTCTGTCATCAGGTTCAAGTTTCCATGTAGTTTTCCCTTCCTCCAGGCAACAATGACTGTTCCAGGGAGGCTGTTGCCACTCAAAGTAGTGTTCACCGTTTTGATGCAGTTCGGGCCTAAAACCAAGCCCCCACGCAGCAAAGGTGCACTTCTCACCCATTAACCTTGAGGCAAGTTGGGATTTACAATATCACCTGCAGATGGGAGATTCACTGACTGGTTTGTCTGACTCCTAACGCACTTACCTACAACAGAATAACTCAAGAGGAGGGGTGGGAGTTCCCTGTCAGGATTCCTTTTGTCTGAAAATGTCATAGTTTTGTGTTCTAGGAAATCTACCAGATGGGACCCAAATCATTTGGGGTAGCATTACATCTTGCTGTTCCTCATCTAGGTTAGGTAGGAGGCTAGTTAGGAGACCTGGATTCTGCATTCTAGCTGTCGCTCAAAGAAGCCATATGTGTTGGATTCAAAAATATAAAGTAACTTTGTGGGAAGTGGAAAAGCAAAGGCCCTTCGAAGTTATAAAATTTCTGACTTAGTGCAGCATGAAAAGTAATAAAACATCAGCAATGCGGTGTCAAGAGTGAGCTGAACCATGGAAGGGTGTCTGGGTTATGTGTCAAGGTCAATGTGGGTTCGGCCCTGGGTGCACTTGAAATATTGATCTCTAGTCTGTGTTGGTTTATGTCATCTACCTGGATACAAATACCTCTTGTGGCAGTGGCTCACTGCGTGTTGAAATGCTAGGCTTGGTTTAAATGCTGGCTGAACGCAGAGGCTCTTTCTGGGTCAGTTGTTCGAAATGTAAAAATCACAAGGACTGTTGCAGGTTTCTTCAGGGCTAATTCCACTAAACCAAGTCACCTTTAACAATTTAACTGTGTATCTCTCGCTGAGGAGAGGCTTTTTTCATCCCCATTTCAATCCAGCTCCTCAAGACAAGCTCTTCCTGTGCAGGGCAGCACCTGAAAGCAGCTAGGCTCTCTCAGCTCCACAACACCAAGGGGGTTATTCCAACTTTGGAGGAGGTGGTAATCCGTCCCAAATGTGACGGATTTACCACCAGCCGTATTACGAGTTCCATAGGATATAATGGACTCGTAATACGACTGGTGGTATATCCGTCACTTTACCGTCACTTTTGGGACGGATTACCACTTCCTCCAAAGTTGGAATAACCCCCCAAGTCTTCTTGGAGCACGTTCCTTCAGCATTCAACCTCCACTCCTTTCTCAGTAGATAAGTCCACATTATTTACTATTTGTGGTTATATAACTACACATAATAAAACTCCTGTACTTCAGCCTCCTACCTTACTCACATCATGTTGCACTTTCTGTTCCAGGAATGTGCTTTGTGGAATCAAAATATTCCATTTCCGTTTAACTAAAACATCAAGCCATTGGCACCATGTTGGTTGTGTACTGAGTCCTCTTCCATCCTTTCCATCGCAGTTCAGGCGTCTGAACTAGAGAGGGAAACCAATCCCATACCCACCAACTGTCCTAGGTCTCCCACAGTGAAAGAGCGCAGTAAGTCTCCCCGTGGCACTTTTCCCTGAAATAAAATTGTTGACATATTTTATTCAGCAGTAAATGGACTCTTGACAGGCAATCCTCAGGAATCTCTTCACTCGTCCTGTGCATTATGTAACAGCTCTTTTGCAGTAACTGCTGGGGGGCTGAGCATTGTTGATGTGTGAAATATATGTGCTTTGAGGCAGAATCTGTGTTTCAGTTGAAAGTACTGTAGTCCCTGGTGCAGGCAGAATATTTCAAATATCTTCTATGTATTATAAACATATGAGATAGCTGGAATTTACCTTAGTGTCTGACCTTTTCAGTCTGAGTTACTTCTACGCTGTCAACGAGTTTCTGATCGCATTTTCCAGTCATTAAAGTTACACATGAAGGCCCTCACGTTCACTTCGGTGGTCTTTTTGTAAGACCGCTGAAGTCGCTGCAGCCAACAGACCGCCATTTCTGGAGGTCTGCTGACCTCCATATTAGGAGTCATTAGAGGACAGACTCCGAAGAGGCAGTTGCATCGCCAGCACCATCATGCCAGCAAGTCTCTGCCCGCTGTATTACGAGCAGTATTATGGATTGGCGGAGTCTTGTTTGCATGGTGGTGCTGGCGATGCAAGACAACCAGGATCCATCCCCTCCTGGACGACCTCCTCGATGGAGAAGGTAAGTGTTTGTCTGAAAGTGGGGGGGGGGAGTGTTGGGTGCATGTGTGTGGTGTGTGTGTGCATGTGTGTGAATGGAGGTGTATGAGTGCGTGTATGTGTGCGAATGGGGGTGTATGAGTGCATGTTTGTGAGCGAGTGAGTGGGGGTGCCTGTGTGCAAGTGTGCGGATGAGGGGAGTGTGTATGTGTGAGTGCGGGTGAGTAAATGGATGTGTACGGTTGGGGGTGTTTGTGGGTGCGAGTATGCAGTGAAGGGGGTGGTGAATGTGCACGTGTATGTGATTGAATGTGAATGTTTGTGTGCGTGTATGTGCGCGTGAATGGGGGGTGTCTGCATGTAATCAAGTGAATGGGGGGGTGTCTGCGTGTATGTGAGTGAATGGGGGTGTGTGTCTGCATGTATGCGAGTGCGTGGGGGTGTCTGTGTGAATGTATGCATATGCCGAGGGGTGTGTATGTGAATATGTGTGTGAAGGGGTAGAAGGGTGTTTGTAAGTGTGTGGACGGGTGGGGCGTGTCTGCATGTGTGTGGACGTGTGGGGGTACATGTGCCAGCAACAGGAATGAGGATTCCTATCGCCGGGTGCATTTCCGCCAAGGTTTTTGTGGCGGGGTGACTGCCACAGAAAGCCTGGCGGTCTGCTGCCTTGTAATCCGTCAGGCAGGCTGAGGCCTTCTGCCGGGTTGGAGATGCTCACCGCTGGCGATGGCGATGCGACCGCTCCGGCGGGCCAGGCGATGTTGTGGAAGTTTGGCGTTTGCCAAACCCCACAACTTGTGATGTGGCAGTCTTTACCGCCTGGTCTGCGGTGGTAAGGCTGCCACGGCGTGCTGGCAGTCTGATGACCGCCAGCCTCGTAATGAGGGCCTAAGTGTCACATTACAATTTAGGTAGTGGTGAGGGTTATATTAACTGCAGCAATAGCTGCCAGGAAAACATGCAGTCTCATATTACTTGTTATGATTAGAAATCGGTGAGATAAATTGTTCTTTCATTGCCCTGTCACACTTTCTACTCTTGGCATCTGTGAAGGGGACCTGCCCTCAAAAGCCTACCCACAAGGGGAACAGTTGTGCAATGTACCAAATGGAAATGCCTATCTTCTAAACTGAGCACATGGCTCCGCTAATTTAGCAAGCTCCAGCAATGGCAGAGGTCAGATTACCAAATGACTGGAAAACATAAAGGATTGAGGATGCAGAAAACAAGGAATTCAACCAAAATCTCTAAATTATGTCAGGAAATGCACCTCATGTCTGTTTTTCTGTTTCTGCCTGTTAAGGCTAAATATTGCTTTCTTGTGACAAGTAAGAATCAAGAGACTGTTCTAATGCTTCAGCAGCTGTGGTACTGTATCTAGTTGAAGTATTATTACTTTGAGTAGCGGGTATGTGTTTGTTTATGGTGACTGGTGTTAGGGCAAGGTGGGGTTATCATAACCTACACGTTTAATTCCTGGTTTCAGACCATGATGTCCCTAGATAGCTGAAGCTCACTCACATACACATTTGCACACCATATTGTGGAAGAATATGCACAACATGCGCTTGAGGCAGAGTCAATACTTTCTTAACGTGTCTCAGTTAAACTCAAGATGCTTAACCTTCTTTGGGCCATCACCTATAGTGGGAAAGGCAGTAGAGGGAAGTAGAGAAAAGTTTACGCCAATGCTCATTAAGATAGCTTCAGTCAGCTGCTACATGAATCAGAAGGTCGGAGCCAACGCTAACAAAGGGACAACATATTAACCCTCACCAGGGTTAAATACATCTTAGGTTTTGTTTTTATTCAAGGTGAACTGAACATGTTCCATAGTCCCACGTGCAATACTATGGGCTCTATCAGTCCTCAGTAATCAATACAGATATGTATCCAATTCTTCTTTGATGGGTTATTGGGTGGTGCACGATTTGTAAAAGTGCCTCGCTATTTGTTGAAGATGATTGAGCTAAGATAGGAAAAGGAATGTTTTGAATTTGCTGACTGTACAGTTCCTGGTGTGTTACAGAAGCAGCTGCTGACAGAGACGGAACACCGACTGTCTCAGGAAAATCGAAGCCGACAGCACCTCGACCACATGAAGGCAGCTAGCATGGAAAAGCTCCTGGAAGACATAGGGGATAAGGAACAGAGACTGCAGTCTCTGGCAGAAGAGGCAGAGAAATCATCCAAATGGAACCATCTCCAGCAAAATAAAGTGAAAAAGGAAATTAGACAGGTCTGTTTCACAGCAGCTTTTGATCATGTATGTGTATCAATGTTTTTTAAATTATGTTAGTACCAAAGTGAACTCTACTTGTTGACCACTGCCTTTATTATACAATCTAAACTTGCTTACATCATCATGAATGTGGACCACTCCAGCCCAGGCTTTTTGATTATTTTACATCCCATCAGTGTATTACATGGACTCTTGAAAATAGTGCTTCATCCGTTTTACAAGTTTGGAATTGTTCCTCGATGTTTTTCCCTCTTACCATAGTTTGATAGTTGATATGCTTTGATGTGCCAGTCGTTGCTCCAAACATTTTTATTGCATCCAGGTACATGTTGTGCTCATTGTTCCTACACTTAACTATTTCACCATGTAGGTTTCATTGGTGCTGTTGGCTTGGTGTTCAACTGTATTTTGGTACCTTCAGAGAGAATATGTTCTGTATAAAGTATGCATTCTCCTGTTTGTATTGCCTCGTAGTGTTTTTGCCAGACTCATGATGTTTTTCATTTTTTAGGTCGAAGCCAACCAGACAGAGCTGCTGTCTGATTTGCTAGCAACTTCTTGTGGGCATTCTGAAAGCTTCCCTGGGAATGTGGGAATGCATTTCTCCCATTGCTGACCATTGGCATTGTAGTTTGTAACTCACATTTACTTGCTGGATTTATTTGCTTTAGGCTGTCCTGCTTGAGTTCGTCCTTCTAGTAGAGCATCCCTTGTCTAGTGCATCTTTCTAAGTGCTCGCTTCTGCTACCAGGCTTTTAAATCTTGTTCTTATTTTGGCACATTTGCTGTGCATTCAAAGACAGACGGCAAATGTCAGGCTCCGTCTTTCAGGGAGCCCGGTGTTTAATTTATCTGAATTCAGAGTGAGAGAATTTATGTGACAATCTTGCTGTAAAATAGATAGGCATTTTTCTAGCATACAACAACAAAAAAGTGTGCTGAACTTTCAGAATATATCAGAACTAGAAGAGTACAAATTAAGTTTATTTTCGTGTATTTCTGAAATGTGGTGGAAGCAAATATTTGAATATGACCAAAGCACATCAATACACTAGGGCCCGTATTTATACTTTTTTTGCGCCGCATTTGCGTCGTTTTTTGACGCAAAAACGGCGCAAACTTGCAAAATGGCATTGTATTTTGTAGTTCTGATGGATACAACTACCTGTGGATTCCTCACCTGATGAATACTCCCATGGCGCCAGCATTTGACGGAAATCTTCTTACTAGTCTCTGCACGTCGACGAGGACGTCACTTTAGCCCACGCGACGCCGTCTGACGTCATACAGGCAATAAGAAGTCCTCGCCGACGTGCCAATGACAGTTCCCTTTTTTCCGTGCATTCGAAACGGTTATCTTCGAGGGAGTTACTGTTACCTTCGTGGTTACAGTGTATTGTCTGCTGCGTAGTCTTCTCTGCGGTAACAATGTCTCAGAGGAAGTCGGGTTTCAAGCCCTGTCGAGAGTGTGGGGGCAAGATGTCAGTTACAGATCCTCACTCCGACTGTCTATGGTGTTTGAGCTCCGACCACGACGTCTCGACTTGCGATTCATGTCAACACATGAATCCGAAGGCCCTCAAAGAGCGCGAGGCCAAGTTATTCATGGCAAAGTCAAAGAAGAAGGAGAAACATCATAAGAAGTCTTCTTCGCCAAGGTCTCACCGGCGTCATCGAGACTCCCGGCGCCGTAGAGACTCACGACGCCACTCCAGCAAGGAGTCTCGTTCGAGGTCACCTTCGGCTCGGCGTCGGAGGACTTGGGAGGTCAGCCCCACGGTCACGCCGCATCCATCGACGCCGTTGCCCTCTCCGGCGTCACCGACTTCACCTGGTCAGGCGTCAGTGATTGAGGTGGTGCAGCCTCTTGTGTTTTCTCCGGCGTCGCAGACGTCGAGGCCGGCGTCGGGGTCGCCCTCGATCCAGGCACCCCAGTATCCGGCTTTTCCCACTCCTGGAGCCGATAGTACCGCGTTTCTTAATGCGATGTATACCATCTTTCAGCAGATGGCTCCAGGAGCTGCTCCGGCTGGTCCTTCGGGGCCCTTGGCCTTTTCGTTGGGTGATCCTGCGCCTCTTCGGCCGGCACCCTTTATGCCCTTTCTCCCTTTTGGGAATGTGGGCTCGGCGCCGGTGCCGGCGTCGGTGGCCGCTCCGGTGGCTTCGGATGTTTCGGCCCCGGAGGTTGCCCCTCCGTCGAAGTCAGGATTTTGCCCTGTGACTCCGGTTGGTCCATCGGCTCCTGCCTCGGCGCCGAAGCTGCCTGTGGCGCCGGACGCGGCGTCAGATGCTTCTGGAGATCGGCGCCGTTCTTCGACGTCGGCGGAGGCCATGTCGACTCCGCGTATCGAGGAGAGACTTCATTCGAGGAGGCGTGCTCTCCGTCTTTTAGAAGAGCAAGAGTACCAGCGAGTCCTAGAGGAGGGAGAGATTGAGGACTCTGGAGACGGACTGCATGGTCTGGATACAGCCAGTGGGCTGGACACTTCCCCTGAGTGGGACCTTTCATCTCCAGGGGAATATACGGAGGAGGCTGCTTCCTTTCATGCTGTGGTGAGGAAGGCAGCGAGCTTTTTGGACCTGCCTTTGCCGGTGGCAGAGGCAAAGCAGAATTTGCTGACAGAGGTATTGCATCCGGCCTCTGCTGCAGCTGAGCCTCTCTTGCCATTTAATGAGGCTTTGCTGGATCCGGTGTTGGAGGTGTGGAAGAAGCCGGTGTCTTCCTCGGCCGTTCATAGGGCTGTGGCCAGGAGGTATCGAGCTGCACCATCTGACCCTGGCTTTCTCTCTAGACACCCTACGCCGGAGAGCTTGGTGGTGCAAGCCTCCTGTTCCTCAAAGTCAGCGCCTGGTTCCTTCCCGACGGTGCCTGGAGACAGAGACTCCAAGAAACTGGATGCGCAGTCCAAGAAAATATTTTCGTCATGCAGTTTGGCGTTGAAGGCCACCAACGCCACGTGCATTCTGGGGAGGTACATCCATGCGCTGATGGATGATATTTCGTCTTCATTCACGGAGCTTCCCCAGGGTCTTTTGGATGTGGTCTCGGACGCCCAGGCTGCCGCGACCCAGATTATCCAGTCTGGGCTGGACACGACCGACTCGGTGGCCAGGGCGATGGGCACGGCTGTGGTGGCAAGAAGACAGGCCTGGCTCCGAAACTCAGGGTTCTCTGCGGATGTGCAGTCGACCCTGCTGGACCTCCCGTTTGATGGGGACAGACTGTTTGGAGCGAAGGCAGATTCAGCCTTGGAACGATTTAAGGAGAGCAGAGCCACAGCCAAATCGTTAGGACTGCAAGCTCCTTCTTCCTCTGCCTCTTCTAGAGTTTTCAGGAGGTTTCGGGGATTTGGGCGTGGCTCTTATTCCTCTTCCTTTCGGGGGAGGTTCCAGCAACCCGCCTCTTCCCTCCCCTATAGGTCATTTAGAGGGAGGGGGAGGGGTGGGGTCCGTACCAGAGGAGCCTCTCAACAGCACTCTGCCTCTTCCTCGTCCTCTGGAGGGGTGCAGCAGGGGAAGCAGCCTTAGGCTTCCACCGTCTCCCACTCACTCCTCTCCTGTAGGGGGAAGATTACAGCGTTTTCTCCACAAGTGGAAGTCTATCACAACGGACACTTGGGTTCTCGGCATTGTGGGAAAAGGCTACGCCCTTCCCTTTCGGGAGTTCCCGCCCCTCATCCCGCCCCGCCCATCTTATTGTTCAGAAGAACACCTCCTGTTGCTAGAACAGGAGGTTCAAGTCCTCCTTTCAAAGGGCGCGGTAGAGTTGGTCCCAGAGCAGGAAAAGGGTCGAGGTTGTTACTCAAGATACTTCCTGATTCCCAAAAAGGATGGTCAGTTGAGACCAATCCTGGATCTGAGGATCTTGAATTGGTTCCTCAAACAGGAAAAGTTCAAGATGCTGACCCTAGCACAGGTGCTTTTGGCGTTGAACAAGGAAGATTGGATGGTGTCTGTCGACTTGCAGGATGCTTACTTTCATATCCCGATACTCAAGTCGCACAGGAAGTATCTCCGGTTTGTGGTAGGGTCGCAGCATTATCAGTTTGCGGTCCTCCCGTTTGGTCTTACTTCAGCACCTCGAGTCTTCACAAAGGTGATGTCAGTGGTTGCGGCGGAGCTCAGAAGGAGGGGGATAGCAGTATTCCCTTACTTGGACGACTGGTTGATCAAAGCCAAGTCCCCGGAGCTTGTGTCGCATCATCTGCAGTCAACAACCCAGTTGTTGTTCGACCTGGGCTTTTCGGTGAACGTGCCCAAATCTCACCTGGAGCCCTCTCAGCGCCTCCTGTTCATAGGGGCAGTACTGGATACAACATTGAGTCGAGCCTTTCCTCCGCCTCAGCGGATTCAAGATATTCAGGAATTGGTTCCAATGTTTCGAAATGGAGCGGTAGTTCCAGTCCTCAAGGTCCTTCGTCTGCTCGGTCTGTTCGCCTCCTGCATTCTGTTGGTCACGCATGCTCGCTGGCACATGAGGGCTCTTCAGTGGTGCCTCCGAAGGCAGTGGTCTCAACACAAGGGAGATTTAGAAGGTACTGTCAAGATCTCCAGAGATGCTGCTGTGGAATTGAAGTGGTGGATTGCGGGCAACAATCTTTCACAGGGGAAGCCGTTCGCGCAGTCGCCACCAGTGGCCACGGTAATAACGGATGCCTCCACCCTAGGATGGGGAGCTCATCTGGGGGATCTGGAGATCAAAGGGCTTTGGTCTCCAGAGGAACAGGTGTTTCATATCAATCTGTTGGAGTTACGGGCTGTACGTTTGGCTCTCAAGGCCTTCCTCCCATCCCTTCGTGGTCAGTCGGTACAGGTCCTGACGGACAATACTACCACGATGTGGTACATAAACAAACAGGGAGGAGTAGGGTCGTACCTTCTCTGCAGAGAAGCTCTTCGGCTATGGTCCTGGGCAAAGGACCATCAGATTTGCTTGGTGGCAAATCATCTGGCCGGGGTCTTGAATGTACGTGCGGACAGTCTCAGTCGCCAATTCTCGGCAGACCACGAGTGGCGTCTCCATCCAGATCAAGTCTGTTTAATCTTCCAGATGTGGGGGTTTCCTCGGATAGATCTGTTTGCCACTCGGGAGAACGCGCATTGCCCGTTATTCTGCAGCCTCCAGTATCCGATGCAGGGAGCGTTGGGAGACGCGTTTCAGATAACCTGGTGCGACCAGTTGCTTTACGCGTTTCCCCCCATACCCTTGATTCCTCGAGTGTTGAGGAAAATTCGCCAAGACCGGGCCCAAGTCATCTTAATAGCTCCGGATTGGCCAAGGAGGGTATGGTACTCCGACCTTCTCCAACTCTCACTGTGCCCTCCGCTCCGTCTCCCTCTCAGGGCAGACCTCCTCTCGCAGTCGCAGGGGCAGGTTTTACACCCCAACCTCCAGAGTCTGCACCTACATGCTTGGAGATTGAACGGGGCAACCTGAGTTCCTTCTCTCTCCCGCCTGATGTAGTGGATGTTATCTTAGCGGCCAGGCGACACTCCACTAAATCTATCTACGCTAATAGGTGGTCTAAATTTGTTATGTGGTGTGGAGAGAGACAGATGGATCCCTTACATGCTCATCTGTCACATGTTTTGTCTTTTGCACTGTCTCTAGCGCAGAAAGGTTGTGCAGTAGCTACCATTAAGGGTTATTTGTCGGCCTTGTCAGCCTTCATTTGTCTTCCAGACCAACCATCGTTATTTAAATCCCCTATTGTTCTCAGATTCTTGAAAAGTCTTCTGAATCAATATCCTCCAAAACCATTCGTTATGCCTCAATGGGATTTGTCCTTGGTCCTGACTTTCCTTATGGGGTCCCCTTTTGAGCCTATGCATTCTTGCCCCTTAAGGTATTTGGTTATTAAAACAGTATTCCTGGTAGCTATAACATCTGCAAGGAGAGTGAGTGAGTTGCAGGCCTTATCGGTTAAACCCCCTTATATAACGTTTTATGGGGATAAGGTGGTGTTGAGGACCAAGGCTGCTTTCCTTCCGAAGGTTGTTTCACCCTTCCATTTGGCTCAGACAATCACTTTGTCCACGTTTTATCCTCCGCCTCATCCTTCAAAGGAGGAAGAAAGACTACATCGCCTGGACCCAAAAAGGGCGTTGAGCTTCTATATCGACAGAATGAAGGATATCAGGCTGGAGGATCAGCTGTTTGTCGGATACGTGGGCAAGAGGAGAGGAAAGGCAGTCCACAAGAGAACACTCTCCAGGTGGGTTGTTCTTTGCATTAAAATCTGTTACTCTTTGGCAAAGAAGGATCCGCCTGAGGGCATTAGAGCTCACTCCACCAGAGCTAAGTCGGCCTCTTCGGCCTTGGCCAGGGGTGTTCCTGTGGTTGACATCTGCAAGGCCGCAACTTGGTCGTCCCTTCACACTTTTGTGAAACATTACTGTTTGGACTCTGAGGTCAGAAGGGACGGTCATTTTGCACGGTCAGTGCTGCAGGATTTCTTGGTTTGACCATTTAGGCACCCACCGCCGGGCGTGGTACTGCTTTGGGACTCTATTCATCAGGTGAGGAATCCACAGGTAGTTGTATCCATCAGAAGAACGAGTTACTTACCTTCGGTAGCGACTTTTCTGGTGGATACATTAGCTACCTGTGGATTCCTCACGGTCCCACCCGCCTCCCCGTTGCCTTTTTGGTCTCTCCAAGGAATCCTTGAGTGTGCTCCTTTTGGTATTCAAAGTTGCAATACATTTTGCATGTATGATATTTGTATATATGTGTATATTTATATATAAATCTATATATATATTGGGTATATACATGGTTCGTATGTATAAATATATTTATTTGTTTAAAAAAAAAAAAAAAAAAGTTATATTAAATCTATAGCTATTTTATTGCAATGTTGTGTGATTTACAATATTAAGAGATGTTGCTTTGCTCTTTCATTGCATTGGGTTATTATTATTATTCTCATGCACGTAAAAAATGTTGGTACTGTCATCGGCACGTCGGCGAGGACTTCTTATTGCCTGTATGACGTCAGACGGCGTCGCGTGGGCTAAAGTGACGTCCTCGTCGACGTGCAGAGACTAGTAAGAAGATTTCCGTCAAATGCTGGCGCCATGGGAGTATTCATCAGGTGAGGAATCCACAGGTAGCTAATGTATCCACCAGAAAAGTCGCTACCGAAGGTAAGTAACTCGTTCGTTTGCGCCGTTTTCCGTCAAAACGCGGCGCAAATGCGGCGCTAAAAAAAGTATAAATACGGGCCTAGGTGTCGACATTTCTGCACATTATTGTTTGTGCACAGTAAGATTGCATTTCTGTGCAAATGTAAAAGCCATTTCAATTGAAAATGTCTTGTCTGTAATGGCAGTGCGCTATAACACAATGCATACTCAACAATATGCAACTCCACTCTATATCATTCCACTCTACAACATTCTATTCCACTCAATGCCACGTCATTTTACAACACTTTACAACATGCCATTGTCTGGCACTCCCCATCACACCACTTCACTTTACGATATGCTACTCCACTCCCCTTCACTTTAAGACACTCTATGACAGAGCGCAAAACACCACTCCACGCCACTCCCCTTCATGCCACTCCACTCTACGCTCCTCCACTCCACCCCAGTGTACCCCACTCCACCGCAATCTACCCCACACCACCACAATCTACCCCAATCCGCTCCAGTCCAATCTACCCCAATCCACCCCACTCCAATCTACGCCAGTCCTCCCCAATCTAATCTACTCCAATCCAATCTACCCTACTCCAATCTACCCCAGTTTACCCTATTCCACTCCAATCTATCCAACTCATCTCCAAACTACTCCACCCCAAACACCCCAGTCCAATCTACCCTACTCCATTCAACCACACTCCACTCTAATTTACCCCACTCCACTCCAATCTACACCACTCCAGTCTACCATAATCTACCCCACCCCAGTCTACCACAATCCACCCCACTCCAGTCTAACGCCATCTACCCCACCACACTCCACTCCAAACTACCCCACTGCAATCTACTTACTCTACCCCAATCTACCGCACTCTACTCCACCCCATGCTACACCTGGAGCCATGCTAAACAAAAGCCACACTGGTGTACAACATGGCTAAAACACATTGCCAAACCCAATAGACTTTCCATAGGCTCTACCTATTGGCTTTGCCAATGTTTCTTTTTCGTGGTAACTGTTGCAAAGCCATGTCTGATTTAACTTATTGGTTATGCTTTGCTCCTTGAATTGAAATGGGAGCGCACAATTTTGGTTTTTAGGGATTAAGGCTGTAGACCAGTGGTTCCCAACCTTTTCTCATCTGTGGACCCCCACTTTATCATTACTGGAACCCGGGGACCCCCACTGAATCATTATTGGAATCCGGGGACCCCCTACTAAGCCATTACTGAAAGCTGGGGACCTAATCTTTTAATTTTAATTTATTTTCTGAGCAGTCGCGGACCCCCTGAAGAGGCTTTGCGGACCCCTATGGGTCCCCGGACCACAGGTTGGGAACCACTGCTGTAGACATTTGCAAATTGTATATGCACCTTCTGAGTCAAAAAGCATGCCTTATGCAGATGTGTGTGTGGTGTTTATCAGTGGTTATTGCTGTTGGGTATTGAGATGGCTCACTTTGTAGTGTCTCTGTTGTATGTATGTTAATTCTTCCTAGTGTATTTTTTGGTGCCAGTGAGTGGCATTTTGCAGTTGGAAGAGCTGTTTTAAGCTTGTGTTACCAAACTCTGTGGCCTTTGCCTTGTTTTGTTCTGCATGCTTTTCTCTGTTGAAAGGTTGTGGTGTTGTTTCTTAGTAGTTTTTTCTGTTGTGAGCTTTGCTCTGTTTCTGTGGAGAGAGGATTCCGTGAACAACACATACACAAATTGAAAAGTCCTACTCTTTATAAATGTAGCTCCTGATTGATGAGCCATTAGGAGCATGACACACCACGTTTCCATTTCATATTTGAGGCTCTTCCAAACAGCGTCCCGTGATTCGGAGTGATTTAGAGTTATTTAGTCCTTAAAGCGATAAGCATCCAGAGCAAGGAGCACATAATGGTCTGTATTGTTTATAAGTTGGCAGAACATTTGTTCAGTTGTGTTTATTTTGTTGCTTTTCAGAACGTTCACATGAGGAAACTTTTAGGCTATAATGCTGCCCAGTGTTTTAAAAGGCAAATGGGCCCTGCGTACTGTGTCTAATTCTCTGGAATGTAGTGTGTTGTTGCATAATAATTTGGCAAATGCAACAAGAATAGTGAGTCTAAGAAACAGTTCTCGATATCTCCCTATACAGTTATTTATGTATCATCACACGGGTGTGTTATTATTTCATTGCACAAAGATAGGGATGGAGAGTGGCATCATATAATGTTGGCTGTTAACCATTCATTAAGAGTAGGGTTTTAAGTGCAAATGTGACTGGGGTTTTCTGGTGCGGTGCGTATTTGAAAATCAGAAGATCTCGATACACGACTATGAAAAACTCGTTTAGGGCAGGAAAAATATATAATCAGCTATGACGCTAGCCTTTATGGAATGCTAATGTGTAGGCTACTGATATGATATAGGTAGTTATGTTAAACGAGAAGATGGGATTTATTGATAAAAAATACTTTGTAATCTGTTCAGTCGTGTATTCTGTATTAATGGTTACAAAATAGTATTTACCCAAATTAAGAAATAAATATTAATATAAGCTAAAATCAAATAAAACTGTATCTCATTGATCAAATGGACTAGGAGGAATCTAAAAAGAACTCGGACGGATATAGTAGCCAGTTAAAATATTTGTTAGAAATGGGGTCTTTGGTTGACAGTCAGGTTACCCCCTGTTCAAGCAAGGACCCTCACTCTAGTCAGAGCAAAAGAGAATCACCCTCAGCTAACTCCTGCTTACCCCCTTGGTAGCTTGGCAGAGCAGTAGGCTTAACTTCAGAGTGCTAGGTGTAAAGTATTTGTACCAACACAGACAGTAACTTAATGAAAACACTACACAATGACACAACACCAGTTTAGAAAAATAGGCAATATTTATCTAAACAAAACAAGACCAAAACGACAAACATCTGACATACACAAGTCAAGTTATGGTGCTGGCAGAGAGAAGTCTTTGCTGTCCCTGAGACTTCAAACAACAGGAGGCAAGCTCTAAATCAAAGCCCTTGGAGATTTCTTCACAAGATGGAAGGCACACAAAGTCCAGTCTTTGCCCTCTTACTCTGGCAGAAGCAGCAACTGCAGGATAGCTCCACAAAGCACAGTCACAGGCAGGGCAGCACTTCTCCTCAGCTCTTCAGCTCTTCTCCAGGCAGAGGTTCCTCTTGTTTCCAGAAGTGTTCTAAAGTCTGTGGTTTTGGGTGCCCTTCTTATACCCAATTTCTCCTTTGAAGTAGGCCTACTTCAAAGTAAAGTCTCTTTTGAATGTGAAATCCTGCCTTGCCCAGGCCAGGCCCCAGTCACTCACCAGGGGGGTCGGAGACTGCATTGTGTGAGGACAGGCACAGCCCTTTCAGGTGTAAGTGACCACTCCTCCCCTCCCTCCTAGCACAGATGGCTCATCAGGAAATGCAGACTACACTCCAGCTCCTTTTGTGTCACTGTCTAGTGTGAGGTGCAACCAGCCCAACTGTCAAACTGACCCAGACAGGCAATCCACAAACAGGCAGAGTCACAGAAATGGTATAAGCAAGAAAATGCTCACTTTCTAAAAGTGGATTTTTCAAACACACAATCTTAAAATCAACTTTACTAAAAGATGTATTTTTAAATTGTGAGCTCAGAGACCCCACACGTCCATCCGCTCCCAAAGGGAATCTACACTTTAATCAGATTTAAAGTTAACCTATGAGAGGGACAGGCCTTGCAACAGTCAAAAACGAATTTAGCAATATTTCACTGACAGGACATATAAAACACATTACTATATGTCCTACCTTAACCATACACTGCACCCTGCTCTTGGGGCTGCCTAGGGTCTACCTTAGGGGTGCCTTACATGTAAGTAAAGGGAAGGTTTAGGCCTGACAAGTGGGTACACTTGCCAAGTCGAATTTACAGTTAAAACTGCACACACAGAAACTGCAGTGGCAGGTCTGAGACATGATTACAGAGCTACGCATGTGGGTGGCACTACAGGTGCTGCAGGCCCACTAGTAGCATTTGATTTACAGGCCCTAGCACCTCTAGTGCACTTTACTAGGGACTTACTAGTAAACCAAATATGCCAATCATGGATAAGCCAATTACATACACATTTTGTAAAGGAGCACTTGCACTTTTGCACTGGTTAGCAGCAGTAAAGTGCCCAGAGTAACAAAAACAGCAAAATCAGAGTCCAGCACACATCAACAACCTGGGGAACAGAGGCTAAAAGTTAAGGGAGTCCACGCCAAGGGTGAAAAGTCTAACAGTGTTGAACACCAATAACATGTTGCACTGAAAAACATTTATTTGATTAAACAAGGCAATTGATGACACCAGTAGGAAGCTGGCTTGGTGTGTGGTGGTCACCTATGGTGTTGGCACCTTATGCCAGGTACAGGCGACCCCTATTAGTGAATGTAGGCAGGAAGCAGGGGCTCTCTGGAGGTAGCTGTGGATGAGCAGCCATGACCTATCTAGGAGACATGCAAAGTTTATGCAGTACCACAATAGTTACACAGCAACTTATCACACATGAAAGGAACCACACAGTGTTACAAAAATAAAGCTACTTTATTACAGTAAAACTACACTATATTACTTGCAGGCAGTCCCCCAACCGGAGATAAGTACATAATATAGATATATATAATTTTCGGGGTTTCATATTGATGATATTTCTGATTTAGTTGATATTGGTGATTTAATCAGTACAGATGGAACTACTAGTCATAGTGGAGGTACTGATAAGGAAATTTTGACACAGTTGATCATACTATCACCAGCTCGTTGAAACCTCCCAGTAGATTTAACCCTCAGCTACCCAGTGGTAACTTAATTGATACCTTTTATGAATTAGTAGTTGATGACATTGATAAGTTTTGTAACAATTGGAACTCCAACAAAATCCAAAAAAACAACTTTTTGGCTGCCGTTTGGAAGGATTTAAATGTTTTGAAATCTAATCCTGCTATCATCATTAAGCCCTCCGATAAAGGAGGCAATATTGTGATCATGGACGTAGATAGTTACCCTAAGGAGGCACACCGCCAATTTTCCAACAGGGAGCACTATGAGAAATTACGTGCTAATCCCAATCTTGAATATCAGGCCATCTATTGGGAGATGTTGGATACATGGTGTACGAATGGCCTCATTGATCAAGATGAGTATTTTTACTTAAAAGTTGAATTTCCAAAAATCCCTTGCATCTACTTTTTACCTAAAATTCACAAGGACAAAAACATCCCCCTGGCCAACCTATTGTGAGTATGAACTCTTCCCTCCTAGAAAATATCTCATGCTATTTGGATCTTTTTTTGTGCCCCTATGTAACTGAATTGCTCTCCTATTTGCCGGGTACTAATGATTTCTTATCAAAAATACATAATATTCTTTGGCAATTCAGTTTTTTATTGGTTACTATGGATGAAACTTCACTTTATACATCCATTATACATGAGTTTGGCATTCAGGCTTGTAAACATTTCCTAGGAACCCGTAAGATTGAATTTTTTCAACACACTAACATGCTTTTAACCATGTTGAGATTCTGCCTCACCTATAATGTTCTCCTGTTTGATAATGAATATTATCTTCAGAAACAGGGGACAGCCCTGGGAGCATCCTTTGCTCCCTCGTACGCCAATCTATTTATGGGGTGGTGGGAAAAAGAAATAGCTTGGTCAGACTCTAATAAGGACTACATGGAACGAGTTGTTTTGTGGGTCAGATATACAGCTGACCTTTTTCTCATTTGGGAGGGTGATGAACAGTCCTTGATACAATAGGTTAATGTACTCAATAATATTGAGTTTAATATTCATTTAGATTTAAAATACAGTACTCACACTATTGAATTCTTGGATTTTCTGTTAACAGTCCAAAATGAGACTCTGCAGACGACCATATTTCACAAACAAACTGCATGCAATTCTATTCTGCATGGAAATAGTGGTCATCCAAAAGCTCTGAAATGGAGTATTCCTTCCAGTCAATTCTTACGGGCTCGTAGAATTTATTCTGATAATGCAAGCTTCAAAATTGAAATTACCACCATGATCCAAAGATTTCTAAACAAAGGATATCTTTGAAAGATCTTGAATGATGCTCATCATAAAGTAATGAATATGTCTAGAGAAAAATTACTCTTTAAATCGCAAGTCACAGAGGGGGCTTCTCAAGAACATAGATCCCCACCTAGATTGTTTTTTTAATTTAATCACCAACATTCAGAACTCAACAGTATCATTCGTAAAAACTGGCATGTTTTGCGACATGATCCATGCATCAAAGAGATTGTGGGTGCATATCCTCAGATCACATGTCGTAAAACTCGGTCATTAGGAGATCATCTCACCAGGAGTTTGTTTTGCTCTAAGGTCCATCGATCATGGTTATCCAAGAAAAGCTTGGGCTTTTGGAAATGTGGTCGGTGCAAATCTTGCAAATTTGCTTATAATACACACTCTTATGTTACATTTGAAGGCAAGGTTTGCAAAATGACGGACCGCATAACCTGTGATACTGAGTATGTTGTATATGTTATTGAATGTTATATTTTGACAACATCTCAGAGCAATCAAAAACCATGACAGATTGTATCCGTTAGCCAAACATTTCTGGGAAATCCATAATGGAGACTGTAGCTCTCTGATTTTCTATGGGATAAAAACGATTATGTCAATCCCAGGGGAGGCAATAGAACAGCTGAGCTAAGACAAATGGAATCGAAGATGATATTGTTACTGGATTCTGAAAGTCAGTGCGGACATAATTTAGATGCTGAACTTTATGTCCCTCTGTGAGCTTTTTATTCAATATATGCTTTTGATTCATCCTTGTAGACTCTTCATACATTTTGGCATGGGTACTTTAAATGAAATTACAGATATAGACCGGGAGCAATATAATTGGATAATTGAACAGATGATGTTTTTAATTGCTTGCTTTTGCACATGGGTATTAGCACTTTGTAGATTATTATTGATTGCACTTTAATGAGCACTTTATGGTAATTGGCAGTCTGTTGGAGCTTTTCTACATACATATATATGAAATCAATTTTATTCCCTGTTTAAGATATTTTTGATGGGTTTATATGATTAACAGTGCAATATGATGTTTCCTATATTTATGAGATGAATATTTAAGGTCGATAGAGGAGTTAGAAATGTTAATGTTGAGGTGCCTCATGTGTTATTCTCATTTGTACCTATTGAGGTGGCTCTGGTGAGTATAGAGGGACCTCAGTTACCTAGCTTGGATACAACTCTATTTGGCAATAATTGTCTTTCAACAATTATAAATTTGATAGATGGATTTGAGACTATTGTGAAGATGAATTTTTTGGATAATTGAGAAACTATATTTTTGTATTATTTATGTAGACATGGATATCTATTTATACATATATATTTGATATAAATATGTCAGACAATCCACAGTATTTATTCTAACATAATATTTATCTTATATATGGGAAATATCTATGTTGAAATTTAGATTTTTATATTAGGGAGATAAATTTTATGATTGGTAGACATACATGATTACACTGAGATGGTTTTCATATTGATAGAGGGTTGTTTTTCAGCCTTTGTGATTGATGACAACAACGCTTCAATATGGCCGCCATGTTTTCAAGAAATGTATTAGATGTTGAAGAAATCAAAGAAGGACTATATGATTTAAATAGCTATGTGCAAAAATGTCAGCCGATGTCCGGTTGAAGGCGTTTGCCGAAACGTGTCGACATTTGGCCGGGACAGCGTGATTAGATTTACTATTTTTGCTGTGTTTTCAGACATATATACATATATTTCTTTTTCCATAAACATTTTTTTTCAATAAAAGAGTCAACAAACTTTATACAGATCATCTTGGAATCTTTGGATTTTTTCGTTCTATGTGCTACATACGATCTCTGGGACATAGTGCAGCCGTTCGGTGATTGAAAAAACATCTCACCATTTTTTGAAATATATATATATATATATATATATATACACACACACACACACACACATTAATAATTAGGAATTGGCACAAAAAAAAACAAGCATTGGCAAGAATTAGTGAAAAATAGTAAGGACCCTGGGGGAGGACCAAGCCACATACTAAAATAGTGGAATGCAAAGTGAAGTCCTCCCCCAAAAGATATGTAGTCATTAGAAGGAAGCTGAAAGAACTAGGGACCCCAAGAGGTGAGTACCTAAGTGACCCCCAGCAACCCAGAGAGCAGAGGTAAGTACCTGGTCTTCCCAAGGACTAGCAAGAGGACTTAGAAAAAGGATTGTACAAGAACAGGACCAGTCTAGAAGAAACCAAAGGTGGATTCTGGCAGAAGAGGACCTGCAAAAGAAGGAGACAGAGTCCAGTCCGCAATGGAGTGTATAGTGGTGGCAGGAGCTACTACCGACCCTTCTGTGGATGAAGATCCAGGTCGACGGGGAAGAAGTTCAGCTGTGGAGCCCAGGAGCTGAAGAGGAGTCCTTGGAGTGGTGAAGATGGTGTCCCACATCGGTCGTCGGGTCACAGATGGTCAGTGGTTTAGGAGAACAGCGACAAGCCATGGCAAATGCAAGAAGTCACAAAAGAAGAGTTGCAAGGCTGAAGAGGACCAGCAAGGTGCAGGGGACTCGACCCTTGGAAGGGAGTCCAGGCTGACCCTCAGCGGTCAGCAGAGCCAGCAGAAGACGTCACAGTCCCCACAGGGAACCACTGGCAGCAGGCACAGTAAGTTGCTGTGAGGCCCACCTGGAGAGGAGTCCCATGTTGCTGGAGCAGCAGAGAGGAGACTGTTCTGGGCAGGATAAAGTGCTGGAGGCCGGGGCTACTCAGAGACTGAAGATCCCTTGGAGCAGGAGACAACAAGCCTTGGCTGCTGCAAGAGTCACAGTGCACAGGGGTACTGTCCTGCAAGGAGAGGCACGGGCTTACCATATCCCAAGTTAGACATCGGGCAGAAAGGACCAAGGGGACCACCTCAGACTACCACCTCTGATGCAGGATCCTCGCAGTTCCAGAGGAGAGCAAATTCATGCAGTCAGACGTCATTGCTATAGGTGCCTGCAGATTCAGGGGGTGACTCCTTCACTCCAAGGGAGATTCCTTCTCCTTTCTTGGTGCAGGCTGAAGTCTCGCTGACCCCAAAGGATGCACATCAAGGGAAATATTGCAGTTGCTGGAAGGAGCGGAGAGACAATGTTGCAAGGCGAGGTCATCTCAGGAGTTGCAGTCTTGTCGGTTCCTGAAGAATCCAGTTGCGGTCCCAGTGGCCAGACGTAGAAGTAAACGATGCAGAGGAGTCCTGTGGAATCTTGCATGTCAAATCTGGGGATCCACCCACAAGGGTGTCCCTAAATAGCCCTAAAATGGGGTTGGTCACCTTGCAAGGTGACCACCTCTAAGGAGGGGTCTCTGACATCACCTGCCTGATCTGGCCACTCAGATGCTTCCAGACATCTTGATTTCAACCTAGCAGAATCGAGTGGCCACCTGGAGGAGCTCTGGGCAGCACCCCTGGGGTGGTGATGGACAGGGTAGTGGTCATGTCCCCTTCCTTTGTCCAGTTTTGCACCAGAGGAGGGACCGGAGGTCCCTGGTCTGGTGCAAACTGGTTTTTGCATGGAGGGCATCAAATGTGCCCTTCAAGCAAATCAGTGACTTGAGGAGGCTACCCCTCCCAAGCTTTGTAACACCTATTTACAAAGGAGAAGGTGTTGCCTCCCTCTGCTACAGGAAATCCTTTGTTCTGCCTTCCCTTGCCTGAGCTGGTCAAGCAGCGGGAGGGTAGAAACCTGTCTGAGGGGTGGCAGCAGCATGGGCTGCCTGGAAAACCTTAGAAGACTGGTAGGGGCAATACTGGGGGGGGGTTCCTCTAAGGAGCCCCCAGAGTGCATGGAATCATGCAACCACTACTGGCAACAGTATTGAAGTATGATTCTGACATGATTGATACCAAACATGCCCAGGTTCGGAGTTACCATTATGTAGCTGAACATAGGTAGTGATTGACCTCTGTCCAGTACACGGGTAAAATGTCTTCCCTGCACTTACAAAGTCCAGTGCAATGGAACTGGAGTTCTTAGGGGCACCTCTGCTCATGCAGGGGTGCCCACTCACACAGGGATCTGCACCCTGCCCTCTGGGCTAGGAGGGCCTACCTTACGGGTGACTTACAATGACCTGGTGCAGTGACCTGTGGTGAAAGGGTACATGTACCTGTCCACACAGTCTGCAATGGAAGGCCTGCAGAAACATTTTGCATGGGCTCCCATGAGTGGCACAAGACATGCTGCAGCCCATAGGGGATCCCTGGTGTCACAATGACCTGGGTAACTAAGTACCATATACTAGGGACTTATAAGGGGACACCAGTATACCAAATGTGTACTGCACAAATGTCCTAGGCATTCAAATTTAGAGGGCGAAAGCACAATCATTGGGGTCCTGGTTAGCAGGATCCTAATGAGACAATCTAAGCACATTGATAGCAGGCAAAAAGTGGGGGTAACCATACGAAAAAGAGGGACTTTCCAACAGCATCATTATATTGCTTAGGATTACAAAGTTTTAAATGACCACAGGCTCTATTAGAAGTCTGAAAACACCACCTCACACTCTGCTGAGTTTGTCCTCGAAATAAAAGATGCAAATCACTTTACAGTACGGATGCTAAAGACAAAATAAGATTCACAAATGACCATTGTGGTCATAGAGCTAATAATTGACAACTCATTAAAGGATGTTAAGTGCTTCCCAATGAATGACAACACAAACAAAATAGGGTCTCATGGAGATTCTGGAGCGAACTGAGATACCTCCATTATCTAGAGGAAAATAAATATATTGAGTACAATCTACAGGCTAACTTTCTTCCTCCATATGGGTAATAGTATGGAAGACATTCACATGATGGATTCACTCCATGTTTGGACTTTCTCCCAGAAACTGAAGGATTTTCAGCTCACTGTAAACTCTAAGGCCCATATTTATGCAAGGTTAGCGTCGGCTAAGCATCATTAATTGTGATGCTAAAGCAGTGGCAACTTAACTCCACATTTATATTTTTTCGTTAGACCCGTCTGTCAAAATATTGGAGTTAGCGCCATTTCTAGGAAGCACCAACCCACCTTGCTTCAATGACATGCAAGGTAGGCGTTCTCTTCCTAAAAAGACGCTATCCCCACAACCCTATATTTAACTCCCGATGCTGAAACGACGCGCAAGTAGGAGTCGGACCATTATTTAACGCCTGGTCAGACCAGGCATTATTGTGCAGGTTGGCCCATTCCCGTGGGGTTACACCGTGAAATGGGCACAAAGATGCCCACCCCAACCTCCAGCATCACCACCACCCACACCACAGGGACACTACAGGAGGAGGGAGCCCATCCCAGGTAAGTTGCAGGTAAGTGTAAATGCGTAGGTGTTGTGTGCCACTGGGGGCCCCTTATGTTGAGCTCGCCCTGGGGACACTGGTCCCCTGGTGTGGGCATTGGGTTAGTAGTAATGACTCCTGTCTATAATTTGACAGGTGTCATTTTTTGGGGTGCTTGTGCATCAAAGAATGACACTAGGCTGACTAGCTGCAAATATTTTGCCGCTAATTGACGTACCGTCATTTTTGACCCACTAGTGCCATTTCCCCTAATGCCATCCCTCACCGGCTAGCGTCTTATTTTGAGACGCTAGTCATTCTTTAGCACCATCGGGCTCCATTTCATAAATATGGTGCATTGATGGCGTTAGCTTGTGTTAAAAAAATTAATTATGCACAACTGCACTATTGCAGTTGTGTGCCATTTTTCATAAATATGGGCCTAAATGAGGCCCATAACCTTTCATGGCTATGAATATTCCGCCTGGTCATTCTGAACTTCAAAAATTCTCCTTACAGATTTTTTGTGCTCTTTTGATAATAATGTATCTGTCGACCAACTTGAAAGAAATTTGTGAATAAGTCCTCCGGGAACATTAATAGTTGTAACTGATTTATCCAGTTCTCTAGGGGAATAATGGGTTGCCCCATGTATGTTTAGCATGTCATTTCTTTCCAGCATTACGTGTAACAAAGGGTTAATTTCCTAAAACCGGTTGTGGTCAGCTCTGCCACAGGTTACCCTGTCCGCTGTGAAACAACAGTTTGGTCTTGGAGTGCTCACAATCATTTTGATCCCTACCGGACAATCTAGCGCCTTGTTATACTTTAAAGTTTATATTCCACTGCTAAAACATTTCTGATAATTATAACAGTCTTTCTGCAAAACGTTTCCATCTGTATCAGAAAGTAAGATTATCAAGCAACTTTTCTCGAGAGTGTATATTTGTGGCACAAC
Organism: Pleurodeles waltl; assembly: GCF_031143425.1. Taxonomy (NCBI): domain Eukaryota; kingdom Metazoa; phylum Chordata; class Amphibia; order Caudata; family Salamandridae; genus Pleurodeles; species Pleurodeles waltl. The sequence goes on from NC_090444.1 coordinate 1,202,220,409, forward strand.
CAGCTTCTTCACGAAAGGGCCAAAAGTGAAAAACACTTACCCAGCCTTTCGGAGTGACAGCTCCTCATTTCATTCTTGTGAAATACACTAAATTTAAATCCAAATAAAAGTCAAGATGATCCATTTAAAATATAAAGTTAAGAACATCTGACTTGTGTTTCTGTAGGGCTTTTTCAGGGTTCAATGCAGAACCCGTCTTGCATTAATAACCCTGGTGTTTGTGGCCAGGTACTTTAAAACATTCTCGCCCTCTAAGCACTCAGAGGAACATTCTCTATTTAGGCTGCCAAATAAACTGGGATCTTAATATAGCTCTCTGAGGATTAACGTAGCGGCCACATTTATGTAGCACAGAGCTCCTCATCTTAGCCTCTCTATCTGGCGATCATCAGCACAAACTGGATCTTGGGAAGTGACTGGAGGAAGAAGTTAGTTTAGACTTAAGAACAGAAGTGCTGTTTGGACGTGAAAGAGCTTCGTAAATATATGCCATAAGGTTGGCATTGGCACTTCTGTGTTAATATTCAGCAAATATGTTGCCTTTAATCTTCTATGCTGTTTATGACTGCTCCGGTAACTTATTTAAACATGTCAACGTTAAAGATTTAAGCTCTATGCAACTGACTGTTCACCAAGGAACAACTGTTCCACAGGCTCAAGAGAGCAGAGCAAACATTGGTCATGGCAGACAAATTAATCTTGAATTATATTTTTAGTCTTTATAGAACTGAAGACTCCTGTTTGGGGAAAGGCTTGCTATATACTTATAATTTACTGAGGTTGTTGTGGATTTCCGTGGTAATCTCGAGCACTCGTATAACAAGGTAACTTAAAAATCTAATTGTACAACATTTTTGGAAAACAAAATGTGTGAGTATAAAAACTAATATTTACTCATTCTTTATGAATATGGAAATTCTTACTTAGGCTTCATTAGGAGTTCCCGGTGCTAATGCAACATCTGTGCGTTAAACCCCCTGTTTGCACAGTAGTCACAATTATGAGTGGTTGAAATTAGTTTTCGGACCCATTGTCATTTCCACAGGTAGATATCGGCAGGTCAAACTTGAGGATAGTTACCAGGTCCAAAGCTCTAGTACGTTTTGGGACATGCAGATTTTGACGTTGGGAGCCACAAAATCTACCACCTGCATGTCATTCCTCATTGCAACAGGTAACTCGTGCAATAGGTGCTATTTATTACACCTGTTAACTTCCAAAACCCAGAGCATTGGTATTTAAATTATGCAAAAAAAAATCACCTTTCACTTTGAGTCGCCCTTAATCAGGGCCTATGTAGCCATCAATTTCTAAACCCATCAGAGACAGTCAATTGAATTTACTATTGCCCAACTAAGGCCTCAACTATGAGTACTTTTAAAAATTCTGACACCTATGCAAACCAATATTTGCAAACATTTTTCAACCAGTACTTTTCGAAAGGTGCAAACGTGTAAAAAACCTACATGTAACACCCCATTTAGAGGACAGAACTCGTATTTGATGACATTTATTGCATCCAATAAACCACATCCAATAAACCACGAAGCCCACCATATTTTTTATTTATCACATGCAATAAACAGCAATGCAATTAAGAAGAACTTATACTTGAAGACTTGGTTGCATTTAAACTATCTTAAGATTCACTCATCAGCAATAAAATCAGTAGGGAGAGTATGCTTGACATTTCCAAAATTTGACCAACAATTTCAATTCTATAACATTGTTATTGAAACCACTGATCAAATTTGAATAAGTTACAAAGATTACAGGTGTTAGGAGATTCTACCTTAAAGTGCACAAGTGGGAACAATGTGAGATGTGTTCCACTTTCCGAGGTTGATTTGGAAAGGTGTTGTCTAGTTTTTAAAACTTCCTTTTTTAGATTTTAATTATTTATTGAGCTTCAAATAAATGGTTTTTAATGGAATTTTAAAAGTGTTTAAAAGTGATATTTTACAAATATTTGGTAAATTACAATGTAGAGTTAATCAATAAAGAAACCTGATGATCATCTCACAAGTGCACTCTCTGAATATCTGTCAGCGGTTTTAGGACCTTGGGAGCACGTCTGAAAACCATCTACTCCCGAGCTTGTATGCCTATGTTTAGGATGCCCTAGTCTAAGGATCCCATGTGCATCTTCGAAGCCCCAGACTTTGTGCTATTTGTGTTAAATTGACACATTGAAAGATGTTCCTTGTGTATGTGTGTACATAAAGGCACATGCAAATCACGGTGTTACTATATAGATCTAGAAAAGATATGTTTTTTCTCCTCCAAGTAGTTTGCCTGCATTGAATTCACAACATGCGACATACAAAATCGACAGACCAGTTTGTCCTTTAACTTCTAAAATGAATTGAACGTGCATTGCAAGATTTCTCGGGTAGGAGCAACTATATGCACCATTATTGGAGTATGCAGTATCTACTTGTATCTAAAACACATTAATCTACATTCATATTACTTACATCTTATTTTTGATATGTAGTTAAGATATCTTGGAAATGAGTTTACAAAATCACTTTATTCCAGCCACCTCAATTACATTTGTGTTTTACTCGCTGAGTCACGTCAGGCCATGTGTGCCATGTATACAATAATAATCTTGAGTAGGAGCATCCTGTCAGGAATGCCACACTCAGGAAATCCCTGGAAGACCCAGTAAATTGATGGTTATCCAAACCGATGAAATGTCCGCCATTAAACCAAATCAAATCACTGAAGGTAAAGTACTGTGGGTGTTTACTCTTCTCTGCCCCCAAAGAATGACCTTTTGTTTGAAGTTGCCAAACTAGAGAATTAAGGACCAGTTGTACTAATATTGGATTTTCAAAAAGTGGTCGCAATTGCACACCAAATTTTTACAAATCCAATGAGATTTTGGGAACCCACTTATGTTCTATTAGGTCGGTCTTCAAAATCACTCTTCAGAGTGAATCACAGCCTGACCTACCTCATGAATATTAATGAGGTAGGTTGAAAATTGCAACTTACTCCAATTGTATTCCATCACAAGGACGGTGGCCTGCTGTGCCACCAAGGGGCTTTCCGTTTCTGTGCGTCAATATGAATGAGGCTGACAGCTATGCTCGAGGTTGTGCAGGTCTTCAGGTCAGTTCCGATCAGAACCACAGCTGGACTTTGCAGAGCACCTTCAGGCCCACTTCCAAGGGTTCAGAACTGGGAGGCACCATTTGGGAAGGCAGGACTTACAGATGTCAGAGTCCAAGTGCTGGGTTGAAGGTTGTTGGAGGCCTATTGTGTCCTTGAGGCTTCTGATCAGGAGGCCAGCAAACTACGCCTTGGAGTCACTCTGGGGTCTTGGGTCAGACTTGCTGGTCCAGCCCTTCTCACCCAGGCAAGAGGGCAATGGGCAGCAGGTGAACACAGCATGACAGAGGTTCTTCAGAGCAGCTGTTCAGCAGAGTGGCAGTCCTTTCAGCAGCACAGTAGTCCTTCCTGATCATGGAGTATCCACAGGTCCAGAAGTATACTGAAGTGTTGATGTATGAGGTCCAGCATTTATAGCTGTGCCCTTCCTCTGGAAAGTGGGAGAAACCTCTAGAATTCCCTTTGAAGTCCCCAGGCATCCTGCCTTTCCTGACCTGGCTCCAGACTACCTACAGGGGGTGTGCAGCCTTATTTGTGGAGGCAGGCCACAGCCTATTCTACTGTAAGTAGGGTTGTATCCAGCTCCTCCCTCCCATCCTACCAGTCACGGCCCATCCACGCACACCTAAGTTCCCTTTTGTGTTTGGCTGTCCAGGAGGAATACACAAAGCTCAACTGTCAGCTACACCGAGTCATGTGACCCAGAGATAGCCTACAGATCCTAAATTGCTAAGACAGGAAAATGCAAATTTTCTAAAAGTGGCATTTTAAAAATTGTAATTTAAAATCAGACGTCACCATGAGAGAGGATTTTTCATTACAATTCCAAAGGCACCAAACTTGAACTGCTTTCCAGCTCCCATTTGGAAATTAAAGCTTAATAAATGTAATAAGGCAACTCACATGCTATCTTATGCAGTAGTGAAAAACAAATTTAAGAGTCATTCACTAACATGATATGTAAAACTTAAAAGTACATGTCTAAGCTTTTTAATACACCACACCCTGCCCTCTGGGCAGTCAAGGTCATATCCTAAGGGTGACGTATATGTATTAAAAAGGAAGGTTTGGGCCTGGAAAAAAGCTTTACTTTGCCAGGTTGGCGTGACAGCTTAAAAGTGCAGGCACAGACTACAATGGTAGACCTGAGACATGTTTAAAGGGCTAGTAGGGTGGGTGGCACAATCAGTGACCTGAGTGACTCCAATGGTCAGTTGACTGACCTCCTTTTTGAGCTACAGTGACATAACAAGCTCCAGATGCCTCCCTCAACTACCCAGTTGATCTGCTGAACTGGACCTTCCTCGACTTGTAACTGAACATACCTGGGGCCTGTTGGCCTCTGCTGGAGTGAGTTTGTGGTCCCCAAGAGGTGCCTCCCCAGGTCCTCCACCCTTGGCTGGAATTAGTTGGAGCTCCTCCTAGGATGAAAAGGTAAAATCCTGAACTTTGGGTTCTTTGTGACCGAGAACGGCCCCTTCGTGCCAAGAATGTATAGCCTGGGACGACCACCAATGTGAAGATCCTGTGAGCCCTACTCTTCACGCTACAGCAACCGTCAGCAATGACTTGTAATGCAAGATATGCACTTGCACTTAATCAATGACAGCCCTCAGTGACTGCCAATGCAAAGCTCCAGCAACGACCGTCCATGACACCCAACCAGCTCTTTACACTACATCATGACAGCCTGTGTTGCCTGGCTTATTCTTTGCCCAACAGTGATGACCATACCAGACGCTCTCCCTGCTCCTTGCAGCCTCCTCCTCTGTGAATGGAACTGTTTGAAAAGGTAACTCTTTCAACTGAACTAACCTGGTCCCTGTACACTACCCATGCTCCATTGCAGTCAGCCTGAACTTCTGACTTCCCCCCAGTCTAGTATGGCCAGATGACTGCAATTCCACGCTTTGTGCTTTTTAGATGTACACCTACCTAAAATGTTGAAATTGCATATCTTCTTTTTAGGTGTGCACCTACCTAAAATGTTGAAATTGCATATCTTCGGTTCTACTGATTAGATTTCTGTTGTTCTGGTATCCTTTGGATTATTAAAATTTACTCTGTTTTTCTACATTGCTTTGGGGATTTCCTTGTGTTGTGTATACACTTTATCACTGTTTGTGTACTGCTAAATTTGCACATTGCATTTAAATTAAACCTGACTGCTTTTGTGCCAGGCTACCAGATGGTTAAGATTAGGTTCATTTAGTGACTTTTGTGGTTCACCATGACAAGGCTTATAGTCGTTTCCCTCTCAGCCAATAACACCATTTCTTTCAGTCACCTTTGAAGGCGACTTAAACCAGGACAGAGGTGCATACTGAATAGCATATTAAGGCAGAATGTCGCATGATGGCAGTTGTTGGATGTGGGGCCCTGACACACAGAATTAAAGAGTGTGTTGATACGGTGGTGTTTGTGGTGAAACTGTACATCATATTTTATTAGGCTAGGTATTTTTAAAGCACTATGTATTTATTTAACAACATAACATTTAAAACAAATGTTTGAATACACAACAGTAGCAGTACATAGCAACAGTTGCTGTGGGCACATAAACTGAATCCTGGGTTTATAGTACGTGACTGGAGCTGTATATGCTTTTTGTGAACATAAGCAGCGAGGAGACACAGAGGTGGAAAAAAAGTACTCAGGTGTTCAATTCAAGTGTTTGTACATTGTTCAGGGCTCTGTGTTTGCAAAAAAAAAATAGCCAGCCTGGTTACAAAACTGCTATAAAGGAATTACGATTTTGCTACATAAAATCGTCAACTGTTAATCGTTAAATAATGTACACATTTGGCTAAAGACAGTTGTCGTGATGCTTGGTGGGATCTGTGTTAAAGAGAATGCCATTTTAAACAATACCATAATAACAAATCTATAATAAGAACACCATCACTACTAATTTTGATTTTGCATTGGGTGAGACATAATGAAAAACGTATAGTCAGAATGCCAGAATCTCAAACATATGCATGAATCCTAATCCTGGATTTTTTTCTATGAAAACAATTATGAAAATATATTTTATGTGCTGTTAGCTATTAAATTCGTATATTGTATCTGTAATATACAATACATTTAACTAATTGGAGTAACCACGAGTAAACCTTCAGGTCACCAAGCAGAGCCTGTGTTTCATGACTAGCTAGGAAAGTAGACCAGAAAGGGCAGGCTAGCAGTGCTTTGTGTTATTGTGACAATCAGATCATATCTTTCTGTAGCCTCCCCTTAAACTCACTACTTCAGAAATACAGTGCGTATTTAATAGTGTGATAATGCAAATAATCATCTAATATTTATGGCAAGACCGGAGGCTCCTATTATGCATTCTTTTCTTGCTTTAATTAAAACAGCAGCAAGTGAAGAAAACAACAATTCCCATGAGCATGGAAGAAACCAGCCAATGGGAAACAAAAGGTAGTCCAATAACAGTAACCAATGAATAACCACATATGCCATTATGACGTAACTGGACTGCGAACAGCCCTCTTTTCTTGCTGCTCTTATTTCTCTTCTATTATTGTGCATTATTGTTATAGTTATGGTCATTTACTTTTTGTTTAGCGCGTAATGTTATGCCTTGTTGCTGTGTGATAATACACTGTTTTATTCACCAGTCGGCATGTTGCCGCATTAGCTTTGTGCTCTCGCGCTCCCCGGCGCGCGCTCGATTTACTTAAACGGTTTTAACCGTTCCTCGCGTCGCACTATTAATTGGACAACGCGTGAGGAACGGTTCACTCCCGTGTGCCTCCTTCGTCTTCCCAGCAGTTTACAACGCTTACCGCCGCTTTTCTTCTTCAAAACCAACCGCTTTATCAGGATTTATTCTGCGCACTTCCTTTCCCCTCAGGCTGGTCTGCGTTTCCCAGGACATACAGTAGGCAGCATTAGACACGCCCTGGGGCGGAGCTGTTCCTTGTTCTCTCATTCCCTTGACCATTAACCCTTTCTTAACCAGTTTTTGTTTAAACATGGATTCTGGCAGCTCAACCTCACGTCAGGTGGACCCTGAAGAGGTTTCTGCCATTAAGCAAGATATTAATCATTTTATTCAAAACTCTGTTCAACAAGCTGTTAATAATTCCATGAATAGCCTGTCAAAAAATTTTGAATCTTCAGTTTTGAAAATGTTTAATAAAACATTTACTGCCCAGTCTGCAGGGGAGTGCAGACAGCGCCCTTCACTCATTTCCAGGAGTTCACACAATTTGGCGCAGAAAGTTTGTGAGGTTTCCTCACCCATGGCAGAGGATGCGGTTCCTCAAAAGGCTCCAATTAAGGAGAAAAGAGTCATTGAGGGTACAGCTCAGAAACGCAAGGCAAAATCAAAGAATATTTAGTCTCCCTTAGTTATCACCTCCATTCCGGACACTGATGACGAGATACCCGATGCGGATTCAGATGCTGATCCATCTGATCAAGATGATTGTGACGTCGCACCTGTCCCAAAAAAACCTAAAATTTCCTCTTCCAATATCACTCCACTCCTAGATTCGGAAGGTTTGCCTATGTTTGACCCCTCCTTCATATTACACCCCAATTCAACTGAATGGTTCCCGGCTACTCATGTGGGAGAATATGTTTCAACTAAGTTATTTTGTCCTTTAGATAAGCAAACCCGCTCTAAACTTAAATCTGAGTGTCCTCGTCCCTCTCTGGATTATAAGGCATCCGTTACTCCTTCCATTGACCAACCCATCCTCACCTTCTTCACTAAGTTTGGCAAGGATCCCAGGAAAGGGGTAGATAAAGCCTGGTCCTCTTGCCAGGACAAATTATTAGACGTCATTGGCCCTCTTACCCGTATTTTCGACATGGCGGAGGCCGCCAGAATCGATGGTTCTGCGGTGGACCCGGAGGAACTTTCCCTATGGGTCCAAAGATCTGTCTGCCTGTTAGGCAATGCCAACGCTGTGATTTCACAAGAACGTCGCAAAGGGATTTTGCTCAAACTGGACCCCAAACTGGTTCATTTAGCTTCACTCCAAGCACTCACCAAAACAGAAGGTTGTTAATTTGGCAATAACTTTATCAAAGAACTGGGCAAGTACGTTGCTACTTTTACTTCGATCGATAAGGCTCAACAGTCTTTGAAGAAAATGTTCAGTCAACGGGTTTTCAACAGGGCCGGCAGAGGCAGGAGCCGCTTTGCCGGCCGTCCATATTACAACCAAGGCTCCCGTGGTAACTACATCTACAACTCTTCATACCAAGACTTCAGACCTCAGTTTTACCCACAAAGAGCCAGAGGTTTCCGTACCAGAGGCTTCAGGAACAACAGAAATGCCAACCAAACAGGTAAATCCTTTTCCTTCTCTCGTCCACGTGGGCGGTCGCCTTTGTCATTTTTTCCCAAATTGGCTGTTAATTACTTCAGATCCTTGGATTCTCAATACCACTCGAGGTTACATGATAGAATTTTACTCAACTCCAATACAATTCGTTGTTCCCCCACTTCCACGGTTTTCTACAGATATGTCCGCTCTTATCTCCTCGGAAGTCCAAACCCTTCTTCAAAAGCGAGCTATTGCTCTTACTCAACCCCATCCTCTAGGCTTCACCAGTTCCATTTTCCTAGTTCAAAAGAAGAACAAGAAAATGAGACCGGTTATCAATCTCAAGTTCTTCAACCAATTTGTGGTTTACCGTCACTTCAAGATGGAAACCATTCTCCATCTCAGAGATTCTCTCCTTCAAAACGACTGGATGGTCCGCTTGGATTTACAGGATGCTTACCTGGTAGTTCCAATCCACCCGGATCACAGGAAGTTTCTTCAATTTCAGTGGCTCGACCAATTCTTTCATTTTACATCTCTTCCTTTCGGTCTTTCGTCAGCTCCATGGTGTTTCACCAAACTCATGAAGCCAGTGATAGCGCATCTCAGGGCACAGGGGGTAAGACTTCTTATTTACCTAGACGATATCCTCCTCATGAATCAATCTCCTCATCTACTCTCATCCCATCTCAACCTTACGTGTTCTCTCTTGGCAGATCTTGGCTTTATCATCAACAAAAAGAAGTCTATTCTTCTTCCTACCCAAACTATAGAATTCTTAGGTTTCCTAATAAATTCTGTTTCGTCCACGCTGCTTCTCACTTCTGCAAAGATCAAGTCTATAAAGTCAGAGATTCTTCAAATTCTTCGTCATTCGTCCATTTCTCTGAGGACCCTTGCCCGGGTCGTCGGTCTTCTTTCCTCGTCCATTCAGGCTATATTCCCAGGCCCTTTGCATTACTGGGCTCTCCAACGGTTAAAGATCCAACATCTTCGCAAAGGACTTTCTTACGCAGATGTTATTCCCCTAGATCACGATTCACGTACAGAACTGCAATGGTGGATAGACCATTTAGACGCTTGGAACGGGAGGACTATCTTTCCATCAGCCCCAGATCTTGTATTAGAATCCGATGCAAGCCTAACCGGATGGGGGGCCCGCTGTGGACCAATCTCGACTGGAGGGCCATGGTCACCAGAGGAGTCCAGATTGCACATCAACTGTTTAGAGATGCTTGCAGGCTCCTTTGCAATCAGAAGCCTAGCGAAGTACAGGGTATGCTGCGCTATCCTTCTAAGGATGGACAACATTTCCGCGGTCCGTTATATCAACCATCTCAGGGGTACAAAATCCAAACCCTTAGCAGAATTGGCAAAGAGTTTCTGGGAGTTTTGCCTTGCAAACCAAATCTCGGTTCAGGCAGAGTATCTTCCGGGATCTCTCAACTCCATCGCCGACTGGCATTCACGTCATCTACGCAATTCAAGCGACTGGAAGCTCCATCCCGCAATATTCCAATTTCTTCAAGACAGATGGGGGCCCATGTTGATCGATTTATTCGTGTCTCGCCTCAACACACAACTTCCCCAATTTTACAGTTGGAGACCCGACCCTTCAGCCCGAGCCTACGATGCTTTCCTTCAGGACTGGTCCAAGTCCCTTTCTTACGCTTTTCCTCCCTTCGTTATGATCAGCAGAGTGCTTGCTCAGGTCCAGCGTCAGCAAGCTACTTTAGTTCTTATCGCTCCTTTTTGGCAGTCCCAGATTTGGTTCCCAACCCTTCTGGAACTGGCCATAGACTTTCCTTTTCTCATTCCTTCTTTCCCGGACCTTCTTTTGGACCCTCTTCAGCGCCCTCACAACCTCATTTTAGACAACCTTCTTTCCCTTTCAGCTTGGAAAATTTCAGGAATTACCAGTCTTTCCCTTGCATTTTGTCACAAGCTTCAGAATATATCAAACAATCTTGGGCCCCTGGAACAAGGAATGCCTATAAGTCAGCCTGGACTTTATGGCACAGCTGGTGTTTGGGAAAACACATTGATCCCCTTTCAGCAGATGTTACTTTTATAGTGAATTTCCTCGCTGCGGAAGCTAGCAAGGGTAAAGCGTTCCGTACTATTAATCTGTACAAGTCCGCCATCTCCTCGAACCACCACTTCGTCAACGGAAGGCCAGTGGGAGAACACCCGCTTATTTGCCGACTTCTAAAGGGAGTAAAATTTTCTAATCCCCCGCTTCCTAAATACAGAATCTTGTGGGATGTTAACATGGTACTGAATTTCTTCCTTTCCTGGCCCGACAATTCGTCTCTTACTTTAAAGATGTTGTCGGCTAAACTCACCATGTTGTTGTGTCTTGTATCTCTTAAGCGAATTTCTGACGTCAAAGCTTTAGACATTTCTTCTCGTCAGTTTACTCCTTCAGGAGTATTATTCACCATTTCTAGGAGAACAAAAACAAATTTGCATTCTGTTTTTTACCCTTATTTTCCTGATCGTCCTAAATTATGTGTAGCAAAATGTTTAAAAGTATATGAACATATGACTGCGCATCTAAGAACGTCCTCATCTTCCCAACTCCTTATTTCCTTTCGGAAACCTTACAAGCCAGTGTCCGCTGCTACTTTGGCTCGTTGGGTTAAGTGGATTATGTCCTTGGCTGGTATTGACACTTCCATATTTGGAGCCCATTCTTCCAGGGGTGCCATGGCATCCAAGGCTTTTTGGGCGGGTTCACGTCTGGAGGACATTCTTAGATCTGCAGATTGGTCTAATGATAATGTGTTTAGAGTTTTTTATTGTAAACCAGTTGATAATACGGTTATGAATGTTATTATATTTGCTTTAAACATGCATAATAGGAGCCTCCGGTCTTGCCATAAAATGTAGATTTTCCTAGTTTTAATGACGGAAAAGTCTTAATTTTATTAAAGACACGGAGGCGAGTATTATCCCACCCATTGTTTTCTTGATAACTACTGTTGTTTATTTTTTCTTCCCTCCCTTTAGTGGCACCAGCTGTCCAACCTACTACCTAAGCCATCTTCTTATTGTATGGATGGATCATCATCGTCAACGCTTTCACCATATCCCCTTCTCTGCTTGGCGGATCATCAGTGTGCCTCCCTTCATCGGCAGTTCCCTGGTCTCATGAACTTCTGCACCGCGTTGTTGTCCTTCATCATGGCTCTGTTAATTTTGGTGGCTATTTTCCCTTTATTTCAAACCAGCTGATCTTTAAGCGCAAGAAAAGAGGGCTGTTCGCAGTCCAGTTACGTCATAATGGCATATGTGGTTATTCATTGGTTACTGTTATTGGACTACCTTTTGTTTCCCATTGGCTGGTTTCTTCCATGCTCATGGGAATTGTTGTTTTCTTCACTTGCTGCTGTTTTAATTAAAGCCAGAAAAGAATGCATAATACTCGCCTCCGTGTCTTTAATAAAATTAAGACTTTCCGTCATTAAAACTAGGAAAATCTACATTGTCAGAGAAGTGGATTTCTGAGGGTCACTAGAATGGAGTGATGTGTGCATTGCCAGACTGACCATTCTGTGGACTCTAGCTTTTTCCTCGTGGGGTGAAGAGGTGGGCGGCTGCATTCAGAGTTGGATGGACGGCATGACCTAGCCAAGAAAGACCCGATGGTGCAAGTCTAGTTGAGGCAGGGCCGGAATGGCATTTCTTCAGGTATTTCCCCGGAGTGCGGGAGCTTTTGGCTGGCAGTTTGAAAGCCCAGGGCCGCTGCTGCTCCCGCTGTCAGTTTCCATGGCATCCAAAAATTAATTGCAGCAGGATGTATGATGGAACAACGCATGTGCCAACCATGCATGCCTTAACAACGCGGTCGGAACAACGACCTTATTGTTTCCACGAATGCCATAACACGCATGCCTTTACAACAATTTTTCATAGTAAAGGCATGCCTAGTAAAGGCATGTGTGGAACGGCATGTGTGGCTTTCGCATGCCATCCCCCCACCCGCCCTAAAAATACAACTACCCCGACCCCCCACCTACCCTAAAAAGAAGACTACCCGACCCCCCACCCGCCCCTAAAAGCTACCCCGATACCCCCACCCACCCTGAGCCCTAAAACCTACCTAAAAACAACTTACCCCACCCCAAAAATAAAATTACCCCGTCCATAAAAACAAAATTACCCAAACGCCCCACCCCGCCCTAAAAATAAAAGTACCCTGACCTCTCACCCACAAAATAAAACTACCCCGACTCACCCACCTGCACCAAAAATAAAACTACCCTGACCCCCACCCACCCCTAAAAACTATCCCTATAACCCCACCCACCCTGAGCCCTAAAAATCACCCCATAACCCCACCCACCCTGAGCCCTAAAAACCTACCCCAACCCACCCTAAAAACAACTGACCCCATCCCAAAAACAAAACTACCCTACCCCTAAAAACTAAATTACCCCAATCCCCCACCCCGCCCCTAAAAACCAACCCTAAATACAAAATTACCCAACCCCCCCACCCTGCCCCAAAAAACAAAATTACCATGACCCCTGCACTACAAAACATAGTACCCTGACCACCCCACCCCACCCTAAAAGCCATAGTACACTGCCCCCCACCTTCGCTGTTTAAAATAAAAAATAACCCAACCACCCCCCAACCCTAAACACTACCCCCAACTCTCTCCCAGCCCCACTTACCTGACCGCGTCCTACCCCAACCCCCTCCTAAAAACCTGACAGCCCCACATACCCTAAATACAAATTTACCCCAACCCCCATCTCTGCCCCTTAAAACCCGACCCCCATCCGCCCTGAATACAAAATTACCCTGACCACCCCAGCCCCTAAAAATCCGCCCCCACCCACCCTAAATACAAAATGACCCGACCCCCAACATACTCCCTGAAAGCAAAATTACCCCGACCCCCTATTGCCTCCCCTAAAAACCCATCCCACCAGCTCTAAATACAAAATTACCCCTACTTCCCCACCCCCACCCTTAAAACAAAATTACCCCCACCCCGAAAACAAAACTACCCCTCAGCCCCACTTACCTGACCGAGTCCTCTCCCGATGCTGACTCCCTTTTTCTCTGCCTTAACCATGCATGTGTGTTGTTCAGCACATGCGTGGTTAAGGCAGAGAAAAAGGAAGTCGTTGTTAACGGAAGCATGGTTCCGCTTGCATAAACAACATTGTTGTGGTACCGGGACGTTGTTCCGGATATTTCCCATTGTAGCAGGCACATGTGGCTTCAAGAAAGAGAGGACGGGGACAGCGGGGGACCGAGAGGGTGACAGATCAGAGACAGAAAGCGAGAGAATGGGGGGATAGAAAGAGCGAGCCAGAGCGAGCGCAGGAAGGGAGCGGGCTGGTTTCATCATTTTGCCAAGGCAGTTTTGGTTTCCCAGTTAGGCCCTGAGTCGAGGAATCCTGAACACTTGTGCCTGATTTTGATTTCTAGTCCAGGCCTGGATGTGTGTGGTATTTTTCCTTTAGGATGCATTGCATTGGTTGCGTTTGTTTTCTCTAGGATGTAGTGCAATAAGTTATTCTCAAGAGGGACCATTGCGCTGTAGTGGGTTACTGTCCCTAGCAGTTTCCATTAGCTAGTTTTCTTTGTGTGCGGAAGTGACGTTTGTGTGCACACTTTTTGGGTTGTAAGCACAGCCTTTTAGTACAGTCATGGAGACGCCCTCGTTTCATTTATGAACAAGAAATGGCAATACCAGCAATTTAGGTGTAATATGCTAACAGATGCAGACGCAGGCATGCCCAAAGGAGGACAGCCTGTGCTGTATATCTGAAACCTACCTCTTTCTGTGCCATGTTTTTCCTCACAAGTGGTAGCCTGCAGTCTCTAGGGTGCATTGCAGTGAGGTGGTGAGAGGTCGTTGGTATGTGCACCTAAAGTGCATTGCACCATGCTAGGCTCCTGTCCTTTAGCTGCAGTGCAGTCTTGAAGTTTGTATCATGGTGATGCAGTGTAAATGTATAGGTATACTGCCTTACTGCAGGGTGAAGTCTTGAGGGGTATAGTGCATAGGATGCTATCCAGTGCCTAATGGATATAATACGCTATTTACGTGGTAATTATAAAGAGATACTTTGAATCACTTAGAAACCGAAGGATGGCTTCCTAAATATTAACATTAAAACAACCTGAGAACCAGTTGTGGAACTGGATGGGGAAGACCTTTGCTTTACTATTAATATTCCCTAATTATTTTGGTATTTTCTGATGACGAGTGTACACGAGTCCAATAAAAATAAAACCGTTGATACCCATGTGCACACTCCTACAGGATTCGTGCATGAGTTTCAGTAACAAACTACACTTAGTCAGTAGAATTAGAGCCGGCGAGGACAGGAACAATTGAGAAAGCCGTAGTCATCGTTGCGTCTGGAGTAATGGTTTGTAAAGTATTAGCACAAAAATATATTGTTAGTTTCTCCTAAAAAAAAAATATTTTCCTTAAGAAAGATAAAAGATAACTTCGTATAGACAGTTATTTAAAAAATCGCTTGAGATTAGCTCTCCTCTTTGGGAGATCCCAAAACCAATGTACTTATGGGGCCTCTTGTAAGTGAAAAAAGAACACCTGTGGCCATTAAACATTCAAAGAGAGGATCCTTATTTTCTGTACTGTATGTGCACATCAGATCCTTTCAGTACTTTGTCAATTGTCTACATTTCAAACGTACTGAGTAATTTTGGGAAAAGTTGTAAACAGTAGAGAATTTATGAAATATAATGTGAGCCTAAATAAATCACAATAGTTTTGCGGTAACGAAACATTAAAAATAAGTATCTACTACCACTATTTTCATATGTCACTGTGTGCCTGACAGAAGCGTTGTCTTGGGGAAAAACACGACTAAGTAGATCACAAATGTCCATCAAACAGTGTTCTGCGACCCCCTCGAGTTTTTGCATCTGTACTGAAGGATTGCCTTTGATCTACAGTGTAATTCTCTGGTCCAGCGGCTCCCATTGGTGGCTAAATTGGATTTTGTGCATCTGCTGCAGATTAGTGCCTGTTGTCAAATGAACGGAAGTGCTTTTATTGAAAAGCCCTCGTTTTATATTAAATATACACCGAAAACTGAAGTTCAGTGTTCACTAACATTTTGGCAGAGAACTATTGATTTGTTTTGTGTGGTGTCATCAGCAATGCATGATGGGTTGTGAAAGTTAGTTTCTACCATAATTATACATAATGTTTTTTTTTGTTTTTTTTAGAGTTTGTGATGAATCACTGCTATCACAGTGAAACTTTTTAGAATTGACTGTCTTCGAGATTTTGTGCTGTGATGTTTATTAAGAGCCTCTGACCCCAACATTACATTTAGTGATTTATTTAATTTAATGTATACATATACACGTTGTCATGGATTTAGTTGACTGCTAAAACCCAGGAATGCATCTATGAAAAACATAATTTGAACGTCACATCATCCATGAACTGATTTCACCTCTTTCTGTAGATAAGAAGCCGGCTGTGTCAGGAGCGCAGTTTGAAGCTGGATGCTTTCCATCGTGTGGACGAGCTGCAGACTCAGGTGTATGATTTAGAAACAGCAACACCTCAGAGGAACTCTTCCGCCGGTGAGTACAAGTTGTTGCATGCCAGAGAGTGCAGTACCTGTAGGGAGAGTCTCAGTGCTGTCATTACCGGATCTTACACCGAGACAACATAGGTGCCCAGTTGTTGACAATGTAGGCTCTAAGTTTCAATAGGAAAATAAAGATATGTATTTTAATGAATGTCCAGGGTTTTAAGTATATAACTGATTTCATTGGGTTTTTTGTGAATTGAACTATCTTTTTGCCATAAATTATCTTTGATTGTATTTGTAGTCTGTGTTCTGTTGTTTCTATCTGAGATTGGTAGAGTGCATGTCTGATGAATATTATTGAAAACTTCAGTTACTCTTTTATGATAACCCATTAACTGCTTTTCAATTGTATTTTGTTAGTTTGCGCCGTTTTTGTGTCAAAAAGCGGCGCAAATGCGGGGCTAAAAAAGTATAAATATGGGCTTTAATGTTTTGGACCCTCCATTAGGAGCTGTGTATTTGTTGTATGGTTAATATCTATTGAGCTCTAATTTTTACTTTTCCCACCTTTTCAGTGATAAAACAGAATAAACCACACACTTTCTAAAATGTCAAAGTAGTCTCAAAGTCGAGAGAAATGAAATATTTCCTAAGTCCAGGATTAGGGCTAAATGTGTTTGGCAGTGGAGTTCCATCTGTGCAGGGTGTTGCTGGGCGGATGCTTAGATGAGTGTCTTGAGTTCGAGAATCAGACAGTTGTCTCTATTAGGCCATTAGAGCTTGTTTCAGCCATAGGGAGAGACCTGCCGATGGGAGAAACGTGTAGAGTTTCACTTTGCGGAATTCTGCAAAGTTATATAAAAAAACTCAACAAGATTCCACAGAGTTCCTCCAAGAGGTAGAAAATATGTATGTCGTGCTATTCGCACTGCAATTTAGCACCTTAGAGCAAGCAACTCTGAAAAATCAGTGCGAACGGCACTATGTGGTGCACAAGAGCATGAGCCATATGAGTTGCTTTTGCTGCCACTTGAGTAGAAAATCTACTTGAGTGGCAGCAAATCAACTCAAAAAGCATCCCTCTTACCGCGACTGACCCCTTTTGAAAATCAAGCTAGGAGATGCCAAATCTCACTTGCGCTCGCCAGCTCGCGATTCTGGAGCCTTGTGGGGAAAAAAATACCGTCTTGTGGTGTCGATTCGCTAACGATGGACAGAACTCTGCCTTAAAAGAGTAACTTGGAGGCACCAAATTCTTATAGTTCCACAAATTAAGCATTCCGTCCACCCCTCAAGGGAACATACTTTTGTTTTCTTTTTTCAGTTTTTTCCAATTGTAATTGAAATGTTTGTGTTAGGATGTTTCAAAATAAAGAAGATTTTCGTCCAGTAGTATCCATGCAGCAGAATAAGACAAATTAATTGTGGTACTAAGGGACAGTACTGGACATTCAGCATCCTTGACAGAAGTTATTGAAGGACCCAGACTAGGAATCTGTAAACGTTTAAACATTTTCAGTGGGAGACCAGTGTGAACTGTACTACAGTAGTCACATACTAAAGACTTTCAGTTGAAGTGAGTGTTTTCATGCACTGCATTTACCACAATGCATCTGGCCTAATTGTGTGCCGGTATGCCCGGGAGTATGCTCCCTCTTCTCTTTGTAGTAGGCACACATGTAGAGGCAACTGTAGGATGTTTCTTGTGATTTCTGGCATCAGTTAGAATAGAATTGCATGCATAAATGTCAGCCTAAAAGAGGCATTTTCAATAAAGCAAAGAACCTGGGGGTCAAAATATGTCTCTGAGTCTAAGGTCCTTTACAGGTTATTTAACTGTGCTCTTTAAGGGGAGGTGAAAAAAACGGGATAGCGACCAGGACACATGATGGAGCAGGCCCTCCTTGCACGCAATCCTCAATTTAATCAGTTATGGTCTAGCACATACTGTATGTTCACATTGATGCTTCAATCCTTGTACCATAAGTTGCCAGGCTCATGCAATACCCAGTTTCAGCATACTGCTTGATCAAAAGATACCTGTCAAAAGCATACTTTTTTATTTTTTATTTTTTTAAAGCGGTTTTAGGGAAGGGCATGCTCCTCTAGGAATCTCAATAGAACAGTTTCGATTACTGAGGTGTAGGATTGTCCTGCTTGAGATGGTGTGAATGATAGAGCAGAAACAAATACAGTAAATTGGGTATGTTACCCAGCCAGGAACAAGTCCATCTTGATGATTTTAGGGACCATGATCAAAACATATTTATGGCCCTGTTTGGAACAACTTTGAAAATATTACCCATTGTAAGCTAATTCAAGCTTGTGTGATCCTAAACAAAATATGTATGTATTACTCATTCAGAAAAGAAAGAATACAGAACATCCTAGAAGCTCAAACTGCCTGGTATCTGCCAGCCAAAAAGTGGCAAACAAAGGTGTGAACAAACATTGGTGAAGTCATTTGTATTTTGTGCTCGAATTTGGACTTTTGCCACTTGCAACAACAAGATTTTAGCTAAATTCAAGGTCAAACTAACCTAATATTCACATTCTAGGAAAGACATGGTATCAGTAACTTGGTAGATAATAAGTAGAGTAGTGAATAATATTAAATTAAGATATACACATGCAGCATTTGAAATTGTAGCTTAGATTGCTTGATATTCGTAATTAGAAATTAATCTCCCCTTTGTAGCTGAAATTCTCACAGCAACTGTAAAAACCTAAATACTGGTCTTGGTCTCAATTCCCTTGGACCAGATAATTTTCACCTCAGTGCCTAATCTAATTAATCGGTCCCACTCTGTAACTCTGGGCAATAGCTTGCTTAATCTTCACAGCGCCTGGATGCCTAGCTTCACCCTGGGGGTGCCCAGGAGTGGGTGCCTCACAGGGAAAACCCAGGAGGGGTTGTACAGCGCCTTGAGACCCTAACGGGTGAGTAGTGCGCTATACAAGTGCGAAGTTTACAGAGTAAAGTAGGATGAACAAGAAAGGACAGAGAGAGGGGGAGGGATGGGGTTTACTGAGGGCTAAGGAAAGAGAGGAGGGTCAGAGAGGAACAGAGGCAGTCAGAAAAACAGGTAGAGAATTGAGCTAGTGAGACCAGGAGAGAGAGAGAATGCATACATAGATTCAAACATATCTGGGGTTTGGGTCAGCCCTCTTCACTAATTGGTCTGATCAACTGAGATTCACATTTCTGTTTTGCCCACAACATTATATAGCATGGTGCAGTGGGTCGACCCACTTCAGCTGTTGACCATCTTGGAATGGTGAGGGGTGGCATTTTGCCCAATTAAATGTCACATCCACGAAAATAGAAGTGTGCTTCTGTACAAGAGCTAGTGAAGCATTACTTTACTCTGCCAATCAGGTTTTTTCTTTCCGTCTGTTTCCTTTTTAATGTGTTTGCGATCATTGTATGTTTAAACAGTGTCTTCAGGTTAGAGTAATTCACAGCCTATGTGGCGAGCTTTTCTTTCCACAAATATGAATCGTATTTTTCTGTGATTTGGATTAAACCTACAAGAGATGTCTATGCCTTTTCTAGGTACACCCACCTCTTATAAAACGCACACACTTTCCTACTAAAATATTATATATATATATATATATATATATATATATATATATATATATATATATATATATATATATATATATATATTTAAAGGTTCTTTTGTAAGCATATGGCTGTCTCATTTATGCAGTGGCATGCTATCTGTTTTTTCCTGTTACATATTCTTGCAATTAAAAGTAACAATCGATCCGGGTTGCTGAGGCCATCATCTTTTGGAGAGTGCCGAGTTCATGTTGGGTACGCATGCATGCCCAGCTTCCACATTAAAAAGGAATCTTTTTGTTTCATTTCTGTAATCAAGACACTGTTGCTGTCTATGTTGCCCAATTTACCAATTGGCCTCTCAGAACCAGAGCTGCAGTTGCCCCAGTCAACGTTTGTCAATAGGTCTTCAGTGGCACAGGGCAGTAGGGTGAGCTGGCTAATGAACATCCAACACCAGTTACTTCACCAGCAAGTCTGCAGTAGCACATTGTTGCAATCATCTTCAGTGCTGTTTTATTCATTTTGATCACAAATTGAAGTGTTGAAAAGGGGGCAATAAACAGGAAGGTATGGTTTCTTTAAGGGTATGGTGCAATTGCTGCACCTCTGGAACATATGGTTGGCTAGTTGTAACAATTTTTTTTTTTAACCAGTATTGGTTGTTCTGGAAGTTATTCCCAGACAGTGTGTTATATAAAAAGGGTGCCTGACTCCTTTCAGTTTTGCCAATAAAATATTGCTTAAAAGTGGAAAATAGAATGTTAATCACAACAGCAAATAATACATTTATAATGGCTTTATTGATATTAAAACTAAAAAAAAAAATAACCGTTCATTATTACACAGGAATGGTTGTTTGGAAGAGATGCAGCAATTTTATGGCATCAAAGGCCTTGACAGTGATGTCGCTAAACACCTCTTGTGCACTTTGAGGTATAAGGGGGTCATTTTCTGATGAGACTAAAAACAGAATAGCCCAACCCAAATTCACAAACTGGTAGTTAAAAGGAGCGATGCACCAGCACTGTGAAGATACCTTCACTGCACTGTGCACGTGCCAGCTGCTAGTTTTGCGGGAGAAGATGTAGCGCAGCGGTCAGGAGCGAAAGATTCCTGTTCGATCCTCAGCGTCGGCGCAACTTCCTGTGATTCTGGACAAATCACTTAACCTGTCCATGAGCAGCACCTTGAGACCCTCACAGGTGATAAACCTCTCCTTATAAATCTACATTACGTTACAAGATTAAGGGCCTCTTAATTCCTCTCCAAATTCACTAATGTTAGCTGCTCATAATCTGCTGCCACATAGCATTCCATTGCATGGTCGCTTCTTTTGAACTGCTCTAAATCAGTTTCCATTGCAAAAAGATTTACACCTTTATTATACTTGACAATTTTTTGAATTAAGGACCTGATTTATACTTTTTGACAAAACCTGCATTAGCGCAGGTTTGCGTCAAAAAATATACCGCCATTCCTGGACGCCACCCGGGCGTCATATTTAAGGAATGACGCTAGCTGGCACTAAGGTCCGATTAGCGTCAAAATAAATGACGCAAACTGGGTGGGAGAGGCGTAGGGGAAACAGGAGGCTGTGCGTCAAAGAATGGCGCTAGTCAGGTTAGAGTCAAAAATAGACTCTAACCTGACTTGCGCCATTTTTTTTGGCGCACAACCCCATGGACATGACTCCTGTCTTGCTAAAGACAGGAGTCAGGTCCCCCAGCCCAATGGCCATGCCCAGTGGACTTATGAACCCTGCGCATGGCCATTGGGCACAGTGCAATGTAGTGGGGCCCAAGTTAGGGCCCCCCATATGGCACTTTAAAATAAAAATGTAAATACTTACCTCTACTTACCTAGGATGGGGTCCCCCATCCTTCGCTGTCCCTCTGGTGTGGGTGGGGGTGTCCAGGAACGCAAGGTAGGTTTCCATGGTAAAAAAATGACGTTAACTCCAATATTTTGGCGCTAGACATGTTTAGCGCCAAAATATAAATATGGAGTTAACTTTGCACCGGATTTGCGTAAAAAGAAATTATGCAAATCCGGCGCAAACAGAGTATAAACATGCCCCTAAGTGTTTTCTTTAAAAAAAAAATTGTATATAATCGCAACCAATCCGTGAAAAGAAAGGTAAATAAAATATGTACTGTGATGACATTTAAAGTGCGGATGTCTGCTCTGACTTCAGCACTTCTTAAATAAACTATGTTTTCATCAGCGGTCATTTGTAGATCTATAAAAAACAATAAATACAGATAGAAAACTGTGCATGATTCATAGAGTCAACAGACTGTCATCTACAAGAGTGTGATATGTGTGTTACCTGTGCACAACTCTATTTACATTTCTACTGACTAGGATTGGATAGGTGGCCTTTTACAAGTGAGTATCAAACTAAGTGGTGACTAGAGACAAGAGTGTGGTACATCTTTGGGCATTTCACAAACATGCTAGACTTAACTGCATTTACCCTTCACTCGGTGGATGGGGCCTAATTGGTTCATACAATGTGGGAAATGCGTCACGCAATCGATTTGTGTGAAGAAGTGTAAAGAAATAGTTTATTTTATATTGTAAATATTTTTTTGAAAGGACACAGCAGTGAAAACAGTTAATAATTAATAAAGAATCCTAACCCTTTGCAACCATGATGTATGCATTCGGTACATTACTGACTCGTAGAGTTAGATGAAGAGTTCTGGCCATCGTTTAATATGACTATCATAAAGATAATTGTGTATTTTACAGTTTCTGTACAGAATGCCTCAGTCATATGGAAATGTAGGCGAATTGAGAAAACTATTCCCGTTTGTTTCCAATCCTAATTAACGTGGTTAGGAAGTAAATTAACATAGATTTTTAGACGAAAATGTATTTTCACCACAAACACGCAGAGGGTCTTGACTAAAAACAAATGATTCAACGTTTAAATGTGCGGTGATTTGAACTCATTTGCTAGCCTGGTGACGTGCTTATAAATGAACTGCTCACACAGCTTTCTTTACCAAAATTATAAACTGCACACTCTAATTTGAGGCGTTTTCATACATGTTTGTATGTATGTGGTCAGGGCCGGCTTTAGGGCGGTGCGACCAGTGCGGCCGAGCCGGCTGCTGACCTGGGTGGGGGGGCGCTGACCTAAAGGGGGGGTGCTGTATTTAGCAATAACTTATGAAACTTGAGCTTTAAAACCATCTGCTGAAAGGTTCCTTGTTCTTCCAGCTTCCAGCCTGCAGGAAGCAATTAAAATGTCAAGATAACTCTTATCTGGTGGCAGTTTTGACTCGCCATAAAGGCAGAGGGTTAATATGCCTGCTGTAAAGAAGACAACTATATTTTATGCGGATAGCCAAGTGGATTAGTAAAGCCAGTCTTTGAAAGCGCATTAAAATAAATCATAATGGAGAGATGAGGCTGGGTGGTAGGGAGGGAATCTGAGGAGGTGGTCATGGGATGGGGTGGTGCCAAAAATGATTGCTGCACCATGTCGCCACCAGTTCTAAAGCCGGCCCTGTATGTGGTATTTATATAGAGCGAGCCTAGCCAAAATGGCAGCGGAGCGCTGTACAGGGTCAGCATAAAACATCTGGTTCTACCAGGGGGGTCGTTTACACACTAAGGGGGTCATTCTGACCCCGGCCGGTGGCGGAAGCCTCCGGCCTGGCTGGGACCGCCAGAATACCGCTGCACGGTCAAAAGACCGCCGCGGGTATTCTGGGTTTCCCGCTGGGCTGGCGGGCGACCGCCAGAAGGCCGCCCGCCAGCCCAGCGGGAAACACCCTTCCATGAGGATGCCGGCTCCGAATGGAGCCGGCGGAGTGGAAGGGGTGCGATGGGTGCAGTTGCACCCGTCGCGATTTTCAGTGTCTGCATGGCAGACACTGAAAATCTTTGTGGGGCCCTGTTACGGGGGCCCCTGCCATTCTGTTCCTGGCGGCCAAAACCGCCAGGAACAGGATGGCGGTATGGGGGTCGGAATCCCCATGGCGAGGATTCCCCAGGGCAGCGGGAAACCGGCGGTACACCGCCGGTTTTCCGTTTCTGACCGCGGCTGTACCGCCGCGGTCAGAATGCCCATGGGAGCACCGCCAGCCTGTTGGCGGTGCTCCAGCGGTCGTTGGCCCTGGCGGATTTTACCGCCAGGGTCAGAATGACCCCCTAAGTTATGTCTAATAATAATTAGAATAAATCCTTTAAGAAAATATGGAAAAAATCTCGCCACATTAGTACATTAAATGAAGGTTTGAAGAAACCATCAGTTAGAAGTGAAACAATACAGGTGTATAGGTAGAGTAATGTAATTAAATGTAGAATATGTTATTTCAATACTTTCAGTCGTGAAGGGTTCAGTTGTAGCAAAACCACATAAATGTTGACAGTTAAAGAAATGTTTTGGTAGCCAGTATTGAGATGTATATATGTGCCAGACCATCATTGCATGTTGTAGTGTCCTTATCAATTACCCACCATTTTACCTGCATTTTTGGTGCTTTTGGCATGTAATGTAGAGAAGCAAGAAGTGGAGAGCGCGCGGATGTTTCGCTCTCTTGGCTAATGAATAAGCGAGACCCTCCTCAGGACTATATGCTGTCAGGCAAAACGGCCGATCCCACTTTCTAGGTAAAAGAACACAAACAAGCATATGCCTAGAAAGATATTAAATAAAACATAAATCACATTTGTGAACTTACACTCCAAAGTGCAGCACTGGTGTACATCCTACAAGAAGAGTATGCGGACAACACTGAATCCATAGTTGATACATCCATAGATGAGTTATAAACATTGCAAATAGTAGCGCCCAAAGCATAGAACTCTCGATTGAAGTCATACCTTAAAAAAAACTTACAAAAGATGTCAATTAAATGCTGTTCCATACAGATCCGTAGTATGTCTGCGCCAGCAGTCTCAATGTAAAGTATCTGTGGAATGAAGAGTAATAAACAAGCTCTATGATAGACACGAACGTATATGCAAACCGAACTAGTATAACACAGGATGAAAACACTCACCGATTTGGAATTGTCCCTCTGAAAAGGAGATCGTGGTAGCCACACACAACACTTAGCAACAGATGCAGGAAGACAGATGGAGCGTGAATGCTTAAAAACATGGAGCAGAGATGTATGCTCGAAACCTGCCTCAGGGAATAGGCAAAGCGCGTGGCCCTGTTACGAGTAGAATGAAGCTCCCTTATATTAAATATATTTATGAGAGAGGAATAACAGAAAAAAAAAAAATATATATATATATCTTTATTAACCTTTACCACGTTACAGTAGTCTCTCACAAGAAATATAATCACACTTTTTGAACATAAAAAGAAAAAATCCACATAATAAATGACATTGTTCGAGAACCTTACATATACACCCATTATTCAGTGATCCAAGTTTCCTAATTCATTCCCTTTATGTCTATTTCCACCAGCTGTGCTGTCAGGTTACTCTGATCGCTAGCAATCGCTCAAGCAAGGTGTTAAGGTGGGGTTGCTTGGTGTTGCCGCTGGTCATTAGTGTCCTGGATATGCCATGCTTTATGGCAGTGTCAAGTATGCAAGGTCTCTGGGGAGAGAGAATGAACTACACATAACCTTTTCTCTAACCAATAGAGCAAACTTAGGCCCATTTTTATACTTTTTTGCACCGCATTTGCATAATTTTTTGACGCAAAAGCGGTGCAAACTTACAAAATACAATTATATTTTGTAAGTTTGCGCCGCTTTTGCATAAAAAAATTACGCAAATGCGCACAAAAAAAGTATAAATATGGCCTTAAAGTCTCTGGTAACTAAATTCCGTTTGGTGTGATGTGTAAGACCTGAGGGGGTGCACCAGTTCGACCCCTGTACCCAAAGTGCGGTCTAGTAACCTAGGGGTGCATACGACCGAATCATCCAGTAAACTTTGATACATCCTGTCTGAGGGTGATATAGGAGAAACATATCTATACCCAGGGGCGATGGGATTTAGTCACATCTGCCTTCAGTCCTGGTCCTGTGGGGCATGTTCCCGAACTCTGTCCAACTCTGTATCATGCTCATAACAAAAAACATAAATGTAAGTGTTATACCTGGGTGTTAGACCTGGCATCCGTAGCATGGTTTCCCCTAACTTTTTGCCTTTTGATCTCCTGTTTTTCTGACTTCATTTTATGCTGGCTTTAGGAATCTGTGCACTGTACCACTGCTGACCAGTGCTGAAGTGCAACTGCACTGTACTCTAAACATGGTAACATTGGCTTAGCCACAATTGGCATATTTAATTTACTCTAAAGTCCATAGTAAAGTGCACTGTATGTGCCTAGGGCCTGTAAATGAAATGCTACTAGTAGGCCTGCAGCTCTGATTGTGCCACCCACTACAGTAGCCCTGTAAACATGTCTCAAGCCTGCCACTGCAGAGCCTGTGGGTGCAGTTTTAAGCTGCAATTTCAATCTGGCAAATGCACCCACTTGCCAGACTAAAACCTTCCTTTATATTTCATATGTCACCCCTAACGTAGGCCCTTGTTAGCCTCAAGAGTAGTGTACTTAAAGAGTTGGACATGTGCTTTTAGGTTTAACATGTCCAGGTAGTGAAAAACTCTTAAATTCAGTTTCACTAGTGCGAGGCCTATCTCTCCCATAGGTTAACATTGGGATTGCTTTACAACCCCTTTTAAGTGTAATTTCCATTTTGGACAAGTTAGAAATGTGGAGTTTGTTATCTCTGGACTTGAATTTAAAATCACAACTTCTGGTGAAGTCTGATTTTAAATTGTAATTCTGAAAATGCCACTTCTAGAAAATTAGCATTTTCTCACTTTAACCATTTGGTGCCTCTGCCTACCTCTTTATACACTTCTTAGGGGGATGACAGCTGGGCTTTGTGTATTCCCTCTAGACAGTCACACTAAAAGGGAGCTGGGGTGTGACATTTACATCCTGATGGCCAGTCACAAGGATGATGGGTCTTCCTGAGCTAGATGGCAGGGAGGTGCAGACACTTACACCTGACTAGAGCTATGTGCCTCTCCTCACACAAAGGGCTGCATACCCCCTTGTAGAGTGTCTTCAGCCAGAGAAGGAAGAGCAGGGACCTTGTGCACTTCAAAGGCCTCTCTTTGAAGTCCCCCCCACTTCAAAGGCATTTTGGGGTAAAAGTACTGGTCCTAAAACCCCACCAAATCAGAATTCTACTGGAACCAAGGACATTCTGCCAGGAGGGACTGCCACTGTGCTAATTACATTGCTGTGTTGGCATACTGCTTGCTGTGTGCTGTGCTGTAGGAGGGACAGCCACTTTGCTACTTACTTTGCTGTGTTGCCCTGATGCCTGCTGTTTCTTGCCTGGCGTGGGAAGGATTGGACCTGTTCTCTGCATCTTTGAACACAAAATTCTCCAAGGATTTATTGGCTTGCCCCCAGTTTTTGCAGTCTCAGGGACATCACAGACTGCCTGCAACTCTGCTGGTGCTGCTGTGCTCTGCCATCTGTGAGTCCTACTCTTGCCTGAGGCGCCGCCCTCCAGACCTAGGCCACAGTAGTGGGATCTGTAGCTGATTTCTGCAAAAACCAACATATTTCGAGTCCGTGAGAAATTTCGCCACATCGCCCTTCAATGCCAAGGCTGCTCGACAACCTTTGTTCCCCAGCCTGCACCGCTTGATGAAGATGCTTGGTGCAGCGACAACGCATTGCATTCACTTCAACAGAGCTCAACAATGACGTAGGACCCCCTTTTTGCAGCTCGACAATGCAGTGAACTCTTGACCTCGACAAAAGCTCCATACCAGGTACGTTGTTCAGCAGACCCTCCATGGGTTCTGTAGCCGGCCTATCCTCCATCGCGGTCAGCCTGAACTTTGGATTTGCACCGATCTCTTGCCACCTCAAGTAAACTTTTGACCTCTAGTGATATCTAAGCACTGTTTTCACATTTAATCTTTAAAAATTCACATCTTGAGTTCTACTTATTGGATTTTTGTTGTTTCGGTCTTGTGTTACACATATAAATGTTCTCTATTATTCTAAACTGGTGTGGAAACGTTTTGTGGTGTTTTCACTGTGTGTAATTTAACTGTTGCACAAATACATTACACACTGTCTCTTAAGTTAAGCCTGACTTCTCTGTGCCAAACTACCAGAAGGTGAGTCCAGGTTAATTTAGAGTGTGTATCTGGCTTACCCTAACTAGGATTTTGGTCCCTACTTGGACAGGATGCATACCTCTGCCACCTAGAGACCCAATTTTTAACAATAAGGTATATGAAGGACTACATAGGAAAACATTTGTGGCTGTTTTTTAGATGAGATCGATGAGAAGAGCAAAGTCAATATATGAGAAGATAATGAAACAAATTTTAGAGGTGTTTATGTACTGCTGTAATTGCACAGAATGCGTACGGTAGCTATAGATGTCTACCATGTGCTCATAAATTTTAGTAATCCATACGCCAAAAGAACCAGGAGGCCATCTCTGACATTAAAGAGTCTTGTTATGTCTATAGGTCACACTCAATATGGATTACCCATTTAAAAAAACAAAATGAATGCCGATGTATTGAAGCAAATACCTGCTGAAATGGTAAATGCAATGGCTATGTAAGCGTAACAGAGTATAATGAATCCTGAGTGTGTTAAAAAGAAATGTATGACAACAGGCAAAGAACAGTCAGCATAGGCATTGTAATTAAAGAGTCCATAAAGGACAACAAACAATAAAGATGGATGGCTGTTATTGTTTTATGTGATCGTCCTAATGCATTGGTTGTATTTGGGGGTGTTATTTAAGTGTTTAATTTATCTCTCTTTGTAAGCTTTTATAGCTCTTAGCTGAATAAAGGAAAAATGACTGACTTACTGAATGGCTTTTAAATGGGGGTACATGGGTAGCACATATCTTGATTAACACTCAGGAATACTGTAGATGTTATCTATCAACAATCAATGAAAACCATTCAGCAGAAACATCGAGACTGGATACAGCAGTAACCATTTTGGATTTCTTTTGTGGTGATGGTAGCAGAACAAGGTAGCCAGCTAGAAACGCAATGTTCATTGCTGGTGCAGAGGTAGTTTTTGTTAACATCCTGCTCTTCTACTCGCTCTGAGGTGTTCATCTCGGTCAAGTTGCTAGGAGTTGTGCCCATGTTTTAGGGTTCTTTGTGCCAGGGTCTCCCATCCCCACACCTCATTCCAGCTGACTTAAAGACAAATTCTATGGCTGACTCGTCTGGAAAGAATAAGCGAAAGGAGCAGAGCCATCTAAAACTGTTCCATGAAATGTGCTTATCGAACCCACAAATTATTTTTAGGAACATAGCATAAAATGGGGCTTAAAGCCCAAGTAATTGTTCCAGTCCTTCACACTGACCTGTGCCTGAGCACCACCTCTGCAGGGTGTTTGAAAACGTCTGTGATACAAGTTATCTAATAGCCAGCGTCTCAGACTAGCACATAACCTGATGTCCAAGGATTCCTGTTGGAAGTGCTGATGATCTCTGCTGAGAAGTGGAGCCTGACTTTGCTGCTGAAAGAAAAGTGCTGGATGTTTTCTTCAGTAAGAGACTAAGAGAGAATGTAGCACAGCTGCATGGAAGAAGAGGATATTACCAGAGAAAAGTCAGAACACTTTCAACAAGCAACACCTGTACTGCAAAGTACTGTGAGAGATTGGTGCTCCAAAGAACTGTAGTGCACCCCTGTAACCTTGTACTCCTGCTCGCTGAGTGTTTGCCCTGGAATGCCCCTAACTGGGACTTGAGATCAAGCATAAAGTACTTTTTTCATATTCCAGATAGAGTATTGTCTAGACAATCATCTTATCACAAGTAACCTTGTAAATTGTTGGGTTGCCAGTCTCTAAACTTGGACTTCTTGCCTCACTACCCTGAGAATTAGGTGGCAAAAGGTCAAAATTTGGTTACCTTAATTGGTCATGCACTGGGCAACAAAGTTAAACAGACTGAACCAGTTACAACAGGGTTAGTCTGTTGCCCTAATAATTTGTGATGTCTCTCCTATTCAATAACAGTCCTAGGGAATTTAGCATTCTTTTATATCTAGGGAAATCCAGCCCCTCGTCTGAACAGATGGTGAATAAGCATTTTGTCTTATTAATTTGTGCTGCATATTACATTGCTAGAAATACACATGTCAGCAGTAGAATTTATTTCTCATTGTTTTTATCATACAGAGTCCAATTTCAAAGAGGAAAAAAACTAAAAGTTTTAACCCTAACAAATAAGTGATCTTTAAATTTCAGTTTATAACCACAGCTCCTCTGAATCAACTATAGGGAATGGAGATGAGGTGCCCGTCACCCGTTTGCGGATATATGTGATCAAAGATATTGTTGCGTAAACTAAGTTTTTGGTTCAGCTCTAAAAGGTTTGTTCCCTTCCCACCCCACGGGTTACACAAGTGAACTCAGTCCAATGCACCAGCGCTAAATGTGAAAAACAGGTTATTGTAGCCCCACAGAACCCCACCTAATACATAAATGAGGTGGTGTCAATGCTTTTGAGTTACTAAGAGGGAGCAGTGGTAACCTAGACGATTGTTCATTAATGATTTACATACTCAAGATCACTAGAAAGGCAATATGTATTTCAACATATTTATTTTTAAAAACGTATTTTACATTGTCGCGATCTCGCACATATAATATTAGGAACATCACAGAAGAAAATAAAAAGCTTTTCAATAAAAGTGAAAACCAGTAAAAATTTAATATCACAATTTATAGCCCACCCTCACTGTGCTATTTCTAGGTGCTGTGCTAGTTCTAGCAGATGTCTAAATAAACATTAAGCCTGAGTTTCAGATGTGGTGCGCATACCTGGACAACAGGGTTTGTTATTTGTTTGGAATAACTTGTCAGCTATTACGAGCGCAAGGCCAAGAGCTAAGCGATTGCATCTGTGTGAGAACACAGTATTGGCACCAGTTCGTAAAGGCAAAATTGAATGTTTCACAGAGTCTCTGGGAGTCCTACTAGAGGCTGCTTCTGTTGAGATGGAATTTGGTGCTGTGCTCATCTGCAATCTGCGCCTGTGACCTAGGTGAAGTATTTCTTCACTTGACGGGAATAGTGGTGGTCTTTAAATTATTATTCAGAATGAAAACCTCTGACATAATTTCAGGAATGTTGGATATATACAGACTGCAGGTGCCAGAAGAAGTGTTTTAGACACATTTAAAGATGGGAGATGAAGGGATGTCAGTTCGGGCTACACCCTTTTGATGATTTATCTATGGATGTTTTTTGATGGCCTTGATAGGTCAGCACAGACTGGGTGTCACACCAGGTGTTATATCTAGTTCGTTATCTGAAGGACTTGACACCCTCTCAGTTCTAGGAATAATAAGAATGATATGGGCAGACAACATTAGTGTTTATACAAGAGGTATAAACAAGTTGGACAGGCTAACTGAAATAGAGATTATAGCTAAAATGGAACATGTCCTGTATGAGTTTAAGAACCTACAACTAAAAGAAAGAAGCCTAAAAGCAAGTGGTTAAAACAGATAAGATAATATAATTATGGAGGGAAACAGTCATAGAATCTATGACATTCCTGGAATAATTTCCAAGATAAATAGGGTCTGATTTAATTATAAACTATGGAACTTGTAATACGGTGGACAGGATATCTGTCGCAGTATAGAAGAAGACTTTGTTGTATACGGTTATTAAAAAACAATTACAATTAATAAAAATATAAAAGCATGACACTGACATCAGAAACGCGCAATCCATTCTCATATGTGATTTGCTAAAACCATTATTTCAGCTAAAAATAAGCAAATGGCAAGTGCGGGCCAATATAATCAACATTTAAAACATATGGGAATTACTGCAGAGGTTGATCGCTGCTAGTGGTGACGTTGTTCCCTAAAGTGCTGGTGAGCTAAATATGGCAAACTGCGGCAGCCAAAATGTACATCATTGGCAATGTGAGTTATATATAAACCATAGAGCCATACCAAGAAGTTATGGAGTGAAAGTAAAAAGAGGCCTGACAAATCAGTCAATAGTGGCCCGCAGCGCTCCTAGGTGCCCTGCTTGACAAAGTGTGAGTAAGAGAAAAAACACAAATATGTTACTCAGGTTGTGCATTAAGTCAAAGCATTTAGGGCGCAGACCTAACAGCTGAAGACCCCTGTGGGGCCCCCAGGTGGTTAAACCTGTTTAACACAGTAATTGCAAATTTTTTCAGCAAGATGTTCAAAGTTGTGTTATCAGCATTTAGAGATGCAATGACGGCTTGTCGGCATGTGAGGACTTTCAGCTTGTTCCACTCTTCCCGTAGCCTAGATATGCATTCCAACAGTAACGCTGGGCAGAGACACACAACATGTTCAAGGGATTCTTCACAGCGACCACAGTCCCTACAGATTGATCCAGCCAAGAGCTGTCGCCAGCTGGCTTGATGTTTCAAAATGCCCCTTCTCCTAGCCTAAGAGCCATGAATCTAGCCTTCAAGTAGATGGTATAAGTACACCCGAGGTAACCTGCTGGGGAAGCTGGCTGGTACATGTTGAGGACTGCCCAGGCATGCTTACGCTTAGCAAGGAGAGCTCTATCTGAGTGATATGACCATAGCTGAACACATTTTCTGATGCCTGCTTTACATGTTGAGTGACTCAGGTTGCTAGCTCAGAGATCTTTCACATGCAGTACCTGCTGGCAATCCTCAAGGAACTGATGGTGTTCTTGCCTTGACCCACTAGAGCTGATTTCTGTGTATAACAATGCCTCCAGGCAGCCTGCTTGTGCCCCTGTATCTTGTGGCACAGGTTGAGGTATGCACCAGCACCGGCTGCCTGCTGGTCAGACAGGTCAAATTCCAGCCTGATCTGGGTGGGAGATGAAAATGTTGGCAGCCGGAAAACCTTTTTGTATATCTTTGTAGCTAGATTGTTCAACATGCAGCTATCACTGGCCAGTTGAATTTCCCGGCTGTACATCAATGAGAGAGGGATCTTAGCTCTCATAACTTCCAGCAGAGAGGAGAGGATCAACCTAGTGATTTAGATAATTTCGATAGGGTCACCTGAAGGTTAAGGGCTTTTGCTTCAACCTCTTTTCGCTGCTTCGCAAAACAACCCCATGCGTCGATATGCACTCCTAGGTATTTATAGGTTTGGTCTGAGGTGATTTTATTGCTATTATAATACCAGCTTCCTCCCACATATTTTGTTTACCAAACTCTAAATCAGACCCAGTAGTCAATAAATTATCACTGATTGTGTTTTTGATTGCTGTTGCTTACCAGAGATATTTGTTATACATTTACAGAATAAAAGAACATGCCAGAAACGTGCATTTGATAAAACAGCAATTTATCACATCACATGTTTAATAACACGTCTTCAGATTGAAATAAAAGAGGTTTCTGTGCTGGAAGACATGATCCTTACATCAACAAATTTAAAAGAGGGTAGGAATGCTCTGCTAGCCAAATAAACATTGACAATATTGAGTATGATGGGATCTTCCTCCACACAGACCTTCTGTGAGCAAACATTGGAGCTGTGCTAAGCACAGCCTGGTGTAGGAAAGTGCTCTTTTTGACATGGTCACCCCCACATTTTGCCTGGTATTCGATGCAATTTTGACTGAAAGTGCACTAGGTTCCTGCTAACCAGGTCCCCAGTGCCAGATCTCTTTCCCTAAAACAATGCAATTGTTCCCCAATTGGCAATACCTTTGCCCACCCCTGTAAGTCCCTAGTAAATGGTACTGGTACCTACGTCATGGGCACCGCATAGGGTCCCCAAGGACTGCAGCATATATTGTGTCACCCTCTAGCACGTGCAGACTTCCATTGTAGGCTGCGTATCTTGGTGCAGCTAAAAGTGAAAACACAACATGGCGCACAGCTGTATGCTATACCCCCTAAACGCTGCATGCAATATATATGTCACCCCTACAGTAGCCCTTACAGCTCTAAGGCAGGGCGCACTACATTGTATGTGAGGACATATCTGCATGAGAAGATATGCCCCTCCTATGCCTTTGTCAATTCTTAGACATAGTAAGTGAACAGGGAAGCCATTTTCAGTACATGTGCTGGACATTGGTCACTACCAGTTCAGCAGCTTACTTGATGGTTTCACTGAAACTAGGCATAGTTAGTATCAAACATCTTGTGTTAATAAGCCCTCACTTATGTTTGTGATGGATTTACTAGTATATGCACCCAGAGGGCACCTTAGTAGTACCCCCTGAAAGCCTACTAACTACCTGTGTGGGGACTGACTAGTTTTAGCCAGCCTGCCACCACCAGACACAAGTCTGACCTCCTAGGGTGAGAGGCTTTCCTCTCAGGCAGTCAACAACAAAGCCTGCTCTGGGAGAGGTGGTTACACACCCCACCCAACAGGATGACCTGTGAATCTGCATTCCAAGGCAGGGTGCTTTAAAGAAGGCCACCGCTATTGGGGGCATATTTATACACTGTATGCACTGAATTAGCGTAATTTTGTTAACTCTAATTCGGTGCAAAATGAACTCCATATTTATACTTTGGCACTAGACCCGTCTAGATCCAAATCTATGGAGTTAAAGTAATTTTTTGGACTTGGAAACCTACCTTGCCTTAATGCCTTAATGAGATGCAAGGTAGGCGTTCCAGTGCAAAAAATGACTCTATGGCCTTAATGCCATATTTATACTTCCATGCAAAAATGGTGCACAGGAGGGAGGAGGGGTCAAAAAATGGTGCAAAGCTTGCTTTGCCCCATTTTTTAACGCCTGGGTCAGGGCAGGCATTAGGGGACCTGTGGGTCTATTTCCATGGTGGAACACAATGGAATAAGCCCACAGGTGCCCTCCCCAGGCCTCAGGGACACCCCCACCCACACCAGAGGGACAGCGGAGGATGAGGGACCCCATCCCAGGTAAGTACAGGTAAGTATTTTATGTTTTAAAGTGCCATGGGGGGCCCTGAAATGGGCCCCATACATGGCACAGGGTGCAGTGACCATGCCCAGGGTACCCTGGTCCCCTGTGCTGGCCATTGGGGTGGTGGGCATGACTCCTGTCTTTTCTAAGATAGAAGTCATGTGGTATGGATGGTTTTACGTCAGAAAATGACTAGGCAGGTTAGAGTCATTTTATTTTTACTCTAACCTGCCTAACGTCATTTTTTGGTGCAAAACTCCCTTCTTCCATACTGCCAGCCCCACCCGACTAACGTCATTTTTTTTTTACACTAGCCTACCCTTTGCACTGGCTTGCCCCATTCCATAAATATGGTGCCCAGCTGGTGCACAGAAATGGTGCAAGCGGTGCTAAACGTTTTGGTGCAAAACTGCATTAGTGCAGTTTTGCCCCAACAAGTATAAATTAGGGCCTTGGTATGCAGATCTGGCCTCACTCACAGGAGAGTTGCTGACCCCCAGGCCCATTTGGCACCTGGACAGACGGGAAATTTAGTATTCAGGGATGTGTGTCCACCCCTCAGGTGAGTCACACCCCTAAGGTACACTGTCTGACGTGGACACAACTATTAGAAATCTGACATCTTGGTGTTGGCAGATTCAGGAACTGTGGGACAGGGTTATGCCCACTTACTATTGGAAGTGGTCATATAGGGGGTGTAGTGACCCCTGGGGTTAGTAGCCCATTGGATACTACACTCCCTGAAACACCCCTAACTGTAGTATATAGGGGAGCCCCTGGCACCGGGAAATCACGTTCCTGCTGACCTATGAAGAAAGACGCTCAAGAGCCGCAAAAGCAAAGCCTGAGGAAGAAGTACCTGACTTTTCCCCAGCCCTGCCGGCCTTTCTGATGTTCCAGCCGATTTGTGCCAAAGTCAACTTGTCCTGGAAACTGCTGTGCCTCCAAAAGCCTGGGAGTACTGCCTGCCTTCAAAAAAGAACCAGGATATCCCAAGGAACAGCGGGGTTGCTTCCCTGCATCTTGCAGGTACCCCAAGAGACCTGAGAGGACTCTGGACCACAAACACCCGACACAGCAAAGCACCACTGCACCCAAGCAGCCTAGCCTGAGCTGAAGTGGGCCAACAGTGCCACAATGGTTCCCCAGCCCTCCAGAGACAATGCCCACCTTGGACTTGCTAACTGTGGACTCTCCGACGCCGCCTGCAGCCTCTGCATACAGGCCCCCTCAACCGCGTGTGCTCCAGTGGAGAAAACCCAATGCCTCAAAGCTCGTCTGCACCTGTTGCCCCGGCTAGTGGAGTTGAGGACCCAAGGTGTCTCCACATCCCCAAGCATCTCAAGACTTGAACCCAACTGTTGGTTATCCTCAACAGGACTTTCTGTCCAAACCTGCAACCTCTTTGCAACTGAACCAATCCCCATCGACTGATAGTGGACACTCAGCGCCATACTACACCTCTGCACCCGGCCGCCCCAATGCGGTGTGACCTGTTGGTGTGTTCCTGACCCTTGCCCAATACTCACCTTAAGTCCAGTAGTTTGGTCCTGTAAGTCTCTGTACTATACCTGTTTGCTGTATTTGTTTTTCCTCCGAAGGATAACATTGCAGCCTCCAAAAAAAGCACTGTGTCAACTTTTCAAAACTGTAAATAGTTCTCTTGAAAAATGAACTTACCTGAACATATTTCTTCTGGTGCCAAAACATATATAAAGATACTTGTTATTTTTATAAATTGGTGTGGATCTTCTTCTTGAGTAGTAAGTCTCATTTATTGACTGTGTGTGTATTTGCAGACGTCTCACACTCCTCTCTGCTAAGCCTAAAGCGGCTGGACCACACTATCCTCTAACGGAGCACCTTGGGATTGCTAGGCAAGCTCCTGTCCACTAGTAAGGGAACCCCTGGACTCTTTGCACAATATATCTCATTTTGATATATCATATAAGGAGCCAGCTTCCTACACCTGGCAGCTCACTTTCAATAAAAACTACTAGGTCGAGGTGGAAAGGTGAGTCCTCATGAAAGTGATGAGATTAGGTAGCAGGAAGGTCTTTTTTGGTTGTGCACCAGTGCACGCAATTTTATGGCAGGTGTTTTGGACTATACCAAATATCTAATGAACTTTTGTTGAGCACTGGATGTTTCTTTATGATTATTTGAGAGTGCATTCTATGATTCTACTCAGAAACCAAGCGTTGATCAATCGGGCAAGGTTGGTAGTGTAATGTTATACATGTTAGCATCTGTATTTCAATAATTAAATCTAAACTACGTAACGGTCTATGAGTATTTTGATACATCTTTTATGCATGGTTTCCACAGGGACCCTATATCCTGAATCCCAGATTCTAAATATGGTGATCTACTGCAATTCTGTAACAATAATAGGACACAAAAGTTGTTTCTCACTGTTGCTACATCATAAACCAATTCCAGGCTGTTTTGACAGGGCTCTCTGAGAGACTGTCAGTGCATTGCTAGCTCTAACATGGCTTTGGTGAAAGTAAGTGGAAGGTGGTCAGTTTTTGTGACATATGGGACTTGGAGGAGAGGCCATGTTATATATGGCTCACCCATTACTCCTCTACCCCTTTGTGGCAGTCGAAAGCAGGGACAGATAATTTTGGGCATCTTACATGACATAAAATTACAGATGGCTAAAAAATTTATAATGGAGATGTTTTTCATATTAGGAATTTAAGTGATGTCATAGATATCTTGATATTGGCTCTTGTCTGTGTGATGTCACTCAAAACCACTTGGTGAAAAACATCCAAGTTACCCATCTATAGTTCTCTATATTCCCAGCATGCTAGACTGTGGCTTATCTGTTCTGTTGGAAATTGCCATTACTGCTGGGTCATCCCCAGACTTTTTGCCTGCCTTTTCCTCTTTTATCTGACCCTGTTTTGCTGGTTTTTAGTACCCTGGGCACTTTACCACTGCTGATCAGTGCTAAAGTGCAAGTGCTCCCTGTCTAAATTGTATTGGTAATTGGTTTATCCATGATTGGTATATGTGATTTACTAGTATGTCCCTAGTATAGTGTACCAGGTGTTCCCAGGGCCTGTATATCAAATGCTACTAGTGGTCCTGCAGCACTGATTGTGCCACCCAAATGAATAGCCCTGTAAACATATCTCAGGCCTGCCACTGCAGTGTCCCTGTATGCATTTTTAAACTGCTGTTTCAACCTGGCAACTGCACCCACTTGCCAGGCCCAAACCTTCCCTTTAATTATCTGTAAGTCACCCCTAAGGTATGCCCATGGCAGTCCCATGGGCTGGGTGCAATGTATTTAAAGAATAGGACATGTACTGGCATTTTTTACATGTCCTGATACTGAAATGCTGCTCATTTGGTTTTTCATTACTGCAAGACCTATCTCTCCCAGAGGGTAACATGGGGACTGCCGTGAAATATCTTTTAATTGTAATTTCCCATTTGGAGCAGATATAGATCTTGAGTTTGGGGTCTCTGAACTCACTATTTAAAAATACATCTTTTGGTGAAGTTGTTTTATGAATTGTAAGTTT
Organism: Pleurodeles waltl; assembly: GCF_031143425.1. NCBI lineage: Eukaryota > Metazoa > Chordata > Amphibia > Caudata > Salamandridae > Pleurodeles > Pleurodeles waltl. The sequence continues at coordinate 1,202,258,373 of NC_090444.1, forward strand.
GAAAATGCCCTTTTTAGTAAAAGGGCATTTTCTTGCTTAACCATTCTGTGCCTCTGCCTGTCTACTGAATACACGTTTGAGTCAGGATGGCAGTTGCGCTGAATGTGCATTCACACTAGACAGTCACACAAAGGGAACTGAGTTGAGCCCTGCATATTCTGATAGCCTAACACCAGACTGATGGTTCTTCCTGAGCTAGAGTGGAAAGAGGAGCTGACGCTTGTAGCTGAATAGGGCTGTGCCTTTCCTGGCGCAAAGCAGTCTCCAACCCCCTGCGGTGTGTCTAGGGCCAGGGCAGGGAAAACCAGGGTATTGTACACTACAAAGACTTCCCTTTGAAGCTTGCCTACTTCTTAGACAGAAATGGGTATAAGTACTGGACCTCTGGCACCACATAGTTAGAACACTTCTGGACTGAGAACATTCTGCCAGGAAAAAGAGCTGGATGCTGCCACTCTGTTGCATTGTTGTGCTTGCTTGCTGCTTCTGTCCTGGGAGTGAAAAGGACTGGACTTGGCTTTTTTTTTTTTTTACATCCTTCGTCCAAAGGTTCTACAAGGGCTTTGACTGAGCTTGCCTCCAGTTAAGAAGTCTAAGGGACATCAAAGATTTCACCTGCCAGTGCTGGGCTCTCTTGCTGAGAGTCCTGACTTGCCATGTGGTGCCAAATTCAGTTCCTGGGCCCTTGTGAGTGAGTTGTGGTACAACAAGGAAGAAATGAGTGCATCGACTTCCAGAACGATTTCGGAAGTGGCTCCGCTCTCTGATTCGCACCGCTGCCTGCACTGTAGATGCAGTTCCCGCTGAGTGCAACAACCGCAGCCTACAATGCAAGCCTGACAGCGCCGCTGCACCTCTGTAGTCCCACCATAGTGTAAGTCCAGGGTGCTGTATCACCTACCTTTGTAGTACCCGAATCCACAGCGGAAAAGTCAACGCCTTGTGTCTTGATCTACTGGATTCATCGACCCTGCCTTGTCATAAGGAACCAACGCGTCACCTCTAAGACCCATCACTTCCTCTGCAACCATAAGGAACCGACGGCTCACCTCCCCTGCTTAGCAGTAGGAAACAAATGCCTCACCTCCCTGTGGCAGTAAGGAACTGACACTGCACCGACTCAAACAAAGTCTCACTTCCCCGACTCCATGCAGTGCCTTTTTTCCTTATCATTTTCCAAGGTACCGTAACCGAAGCCTACATGACTCCATGGCCGGCCACACTCCCTCATGGATGGTGCTGGACTATTGTAAGCGACCCTATCAAGCCGTCATGATAGCCCCAGTTGGAGCTGTTGTGATTCTAAGTGCTATACTACATTTTGGGGGTCATTATGAACACGGCGGTTTACACCGCCGTGTTCATGCTGGCGGTCTTTCCAGTGACCACCAGCCCCCCCTGGGTCCCCACCGGCCGTATTACAAACATTCTGATGGAAGGCAGAATACCTGGCTGGGACATTGCCGGCGGCTCCATGCCTCTGTGCGGCGGGTGCAGCTGCACCCGTCACGCAGATCACTTCCCGTAAATCGGGTAGTGACCTGCGCGTCTACTGTATACACGTTTGAGTCAGGATGGCAGTTGCGCTGAATGTGCCCTGTCGGATAATGATGCCGTCCACCGACAGGCTGCCTGTTGGAGGCAGCCTGGCGGTGGGTGGCGGCCCTCCCTGTCCTCATTATGTGGCAGAATGGGCCGCCATGCCGGATGGCGCGATTTCCCACCACCGCCGACATGGCGGCCCACACCGCCAAGTTCATAATGAGGCCCTTAATCTTTGAAAATTTGCATCTTTACTTGTGTATGTTGGAGTTTTGTTGTTTTAGTCTAGTTTTACTCAGATAAATATTGGCTATTTTTCTAAACTGGTGTGGAGTACTTCTGTTGTGTTTTCACTCTGTTACTGTGTGTGGGTATAAATACTTTTTTCTGTTCATTCCTGAAGGCATGAGAAGGAAGTCACCCTCATTGCTGTCATATAGCGCTGGGACCTCCCGAACTCACTCTGCAGGTAAGCATGTTAAATGCAGCCACTGTCCCCAACACCTAATTTTCAAAGACTGCCCCCTATGTTCCTACCTACCCAAGCATCACAGCATTGGTGACAGGCATTTTGAAATAGTATGCTATATCAGGAAAGAAAACTGAAAGTTGCTATACCACTGCATACCAGGACTGAGTTAGAGTGTGGCGGATGAGTTACTCAGTCAAAACGTGGCAGATATCCAGTCCACTGTATGGGCAGTAATGATTTTAATGGGACAGCTGCTATGCTTTTGACAGAGTATCGCACAAGCCAGAGTTTAAATAAGGTCCTTAGTCCTGATGTATAAAGATGTAATTAGTCTGCATCGAAATCTATTTAGTTTGTCAAAGGGGGATGAGACAGATGAAGTTGCAAAGTGATTTTCAATAATGTCAGCTTTATATCTCTGTTTAAAGCATCTAACATTTCTTTGACACAAAAGCTTACTATGGACATTTCCCAGACAGCAACGTCAATTGATTAGTGATACATTACTACAGTGAATATGCTGTTAAATAATTCAGTAACAAATCAGTAAAATTGGCAGATAACAAGTCTTAAAATACCAACACATAGAAGATACCAACTATTCATTATGAGGAAAGAGGCCCGTCTGTACTTCCTTCACCCGCCAATAGACACCAAATAACCTTTACACTTGAATAACACAGCCAAGATGCATGAAAATAATAACCAGTCATTTTACAGTAGGGATTGTTTTATGCATTGAAGTTAAACATAGACGGGTCACAAGCACTGTTATATTTTCGATTTCCATAATGTTAAAAGCTTATAGCCTACACTGATGACACCCAACTCATCCTCTCACTCACCAACGACCCCTCCACCACCAGAACCAACTTTCACAGATGCATCACAAGCGTCACTGACTGGATAAAATACAACTGCCTGCAGCTGAACACAGACAAGATGGAAGTACTGATCTTTGGCAACAGCATCAACACGTGGAACCACTCCTGGTGGCCATCTGACATAGGACTCACACCTACTCCCTCCAACAATGCCAGAAACCTCAGAATCATCATTGACAACAAGCTCACCATGAAATCACAGATCAACGCCGTCTCCCCTGCCTGCTTCCTCACTTTGTGCATGCTACATAAGATCTTTGAGTGGCTACCCCTACACATGAGACGCACTGTGGCACACGCTCTCATCACCAGCCAACTGGACTACGGCATCACCCTTTTCGTGGGAATCACCGCACACCTCCTGCAGAGACTTCAGACCATACAGAAAGCCACAGCTAGACTCATCCTCTGCCTTCCCTAACAATCACACCCCACCTCAGGCAACTCTGTACAGAAAAGATGCCAGTTCAAGCTGCTGTCCCACTCACACAAGGCTCTACGCAATCAAGGACCTCGATATATTAACCACTACCTGAACTTCCACCAAACCGTTGAGTCTTCTCTGCCTCCCTTTCACTTTCTCATACGCCCTGCATCTACCGAAGCAGAAGTGGAGAACTCTCCTTTTCTCACATTGCAGAACAAATCTGGAACAGCCTCCCCATGCACCTCCAGACCACCCCCCCACTTCCAGAATTCCAAATGGCCCTCAAGACCTAGCTGTTCGAATAAGCCTCCAGGACCTGCAAGCGCCTGGGTACACTATCAGGTGATTAGCCACGCTTTCTAAATCCTGATGATTGAGTGAAATACATTTTCTCTGTTATACTAACTATCAATATATATTTTTAAGGCAATTTGAGTCAACATATTTAAAAATTGTTGGAAGGAAATGAGAGAATTTTATCGATGAAAAACCTTTGTTGATATTTTCTCCATCGAGTTGCTTATCTTATAGCACTATGTCTGTCCGTGAACTCATAATCCAGAGGCAGTACTGGATCTGGTGTTTATAAATATCCACCCAAAACACAGCAAGTGAACCCGAAATCCTCCATAGATGTATTTGAAATTAGTGGGGTGCAGGATTCCTTTGCTTTCAGTGAAAATGCTGAAATAAAATTGGGTCATCTCCTTCGAAGGGGCATCATTGGAAAATTAAAAGTCACACAAATCTCACAATGTCAAGCCTGAGACAGCAGTGCTATTCCTTCAAATTCCTTGGGTGGATTTGGGGTAAGAATTCACCCCTCCCCTCAGGAAATGCATAAAATATGAAGGGGGGAAATCTACTTGGAAATTTGATCTCTTATCCGCATGTTAATGATAGTGGTTTCACAGACACCGTTTCGCAGCTCCCAGCATGCTCCACCAAACTGGCAGCAGATTTGTTGTGAGAAGGTCACTGGAAGTAACAAAGCCTTAATGGTAATACTTTAAAAGAAGTCCTTGTGACACACAGGTGTGGTGCCTAGCTCTGCAATACATCTTGTAAAATTATAAAGGCAATTGCTAGCACGTCACTTCTTTTATCCTGACACAACTCAGCCAGTAAATATTTTAAATAAACTGGCTGTGGTAAGTTTCTCTTGAGTGGATCAGAGGGCCAAGCATGTGAAATCAGAGATATAGTTCACAAAAGCACCAAGAGGTGCCCTGGAAAACAGATGATTTGCACACTCCCAAACCCCTTTGTGGAGAAAAGCAATCTAGTAATATAAATGAAGCGGGAACTTTAGGGTGCATACATGGATGTTTCTGTCGGTTCCAAGATTCAGATATTGAATCCAAAGCTCGTTATACCAAAAATACCAGTTTGTTGTGCCTAGGGTGGGAAGATTTTACATCTGAGTGCATAACGGACACCCTTCTACCGGTTGAGCTTCTGTTGAAATGATTATGAAGGTTTCAAGATATTATGTTTCTGAAGTAAGAGTTGTAGCTACACCACTTCTATGTTTTTCCCATAATTTTGGACAGAAAGGTACGATATCCACAAGTCAGGAGTGACGTGGACTGTGAAGCTGTAGAAAACGTGTTTGATTTTGATGATTTTGATATGTGTCTGACACTGCATATGACAAAACTATTCTGCCAATGGCAAAATATAGAAGGCATTTCAATGGGTAAAAAATGAAATGCCTATTAGTATTTATTGTTTAGCCATTAAAACGTGGTTGGTGGATTTTAAGACACCTGATCGTTGTTGCTGCTAAACTTTAATTGTCACAGGCCCAGCCATGTATGCTGCGTTGTCTGCTTATTCAGCTCCGAGCCTGTTGAGAGAGTACCAGCAATCCTCTGCGTCATCAGAGTTGAGAGCGAGTGGACTAACCGACGGCGGGACAGAAGGGAGGATTCAGAGGCCAAAAACGGTGAGAAGCCAAGCATCTGGGATATACAGAAGAAATGTAGTGAGGAACGGATGGGGCTTGGGTGTGAGCAGTGGGGTTTGTCGTAACATTTTCAGTGTGATGTAAGTAGTACTTCCTGCAGATTATTATTCAGACAAGTAGTACCTACTGATCCAATTATCCCTCAGATTACTATCTTCTACTAAACACTCTCTGTAAAGCATATTGTTAAGGGCTGGGGATGTTTTGATTTCAAATGCGGGATAAAATCTCCACCTTGGAAAGAGTGCGGCATCAGACAAATGTACAATGACTCTAAAATGCCGTCTTTCGACATACTTTGGCCAGGAAGGAATAGAGGTTAATTTGTGCCAGGATGTATTCAGCCGTGGGCTTTGAGTAATGATTTAGCTGAGGTGTGCTACTATTTCATCGAAAGGTGTCATTTGACAACACGGAGATTATGGGTGGCTATAAACTCGAGCGCATCAATGAATTGTAGGAATGAAGTGCGGGAAGAAAATCCAGATGGCTGTAAACTGAGACCATAAAATGGGTGACAGAATTGTATACTGTGCTAAGAGCTCTCTTACTTAACCTCCATCTCTCTCAGTGGAAGCGAAGAAAGGAGGGATGTCATATATTGGATAATAGTTTTTACTCTGTCTCTCCAAGTTGGGTTTTGTTTTGGTATGCATGCAATCTGTGCTTTAATTTAAACTGGTGGTTGCAGGTGGGGGCCACCAGCATGCAGTTTTGGAAACCAGAGCGTATTTTTCTTCATCAGACATTTACAGAGAGCAAGAAAGGGTGGCAGCTAGCTTGTAATGGCGCGGGGGCGGGGTACAATGAAAATCATTTTTTTTAAAAGTTACTTACCTGCGGGCGTCTTCCTCTCTTCACGGTGTCATCTTCTCCTCTCATCGTGGCAGCTCCAACACAGCCGCGGGGACCAGGAAACAGCACTAACAAATCCTGATGCTGCTTTCATGCTGATAATCCGCATGAAAGCAGCGTCAGGTTGGCGGGAGAGGGCTCTCTCAGTGCTCACAAGAGCGCTGGAGGCCTGTGCTTTCTCAAATCCAGCTGGGTTAGAGATGTTTAAAGTGTGCATGTCAGCCTTGCTGTCGCAAGACGGCCGGCCAAAGGGACATGCGCACTTTGAACAAGTGCACAGCTCCCTGCTGCTACTTGGCAGTAATTGCCCCGCCCTGTCCTGATACTCGGTTCAGGATGGGGTACTGAAAAATAAAATGGTAATAAAGAAAGTTTATTACCATTTTATTTTTCAGTTCTAGGGCATTTTGGGGGGCATTTTTGTAGTGGGGCGACGCTCCTCTGCTCACGTGGAGTGGCCAACACTGCCAAGAGAGGGAAAAAAACACACAACAAACAGATGGAGGAGGAGAAAGACAGAAAACCTGTCTGTGAGAAACTAGGGCTGATTGCAGAGGCCCCATAACTTTTTGCCCCCATTTTTCCACTTTATGCTGGTGTTTTCCTGACTCTGATGGTGCCCTGGGTACTGCTAACCAGTCCCAGGGCCTGTGCTCTGTGTAAAATGGATATGCAAATTAGGCTAATTATAATTGGCTAAGTTAACCTACCTATAAGTCCCTAGTATATGGTAGGGCATGTAGGTTTAGGGACCACAGCATAGGTGGTGCACACCTAGGTGCATTGCTGAGGTGCCCAGTGTCATTTTAAAAGCAAGCCTGCCTTGCTGGCTGCTTTTAAATTAAAGTTATATGCAAATTCGACTTTGGAATTAAAGGTACTTCCAAAGTCTTAAACTACCTTATTTTTACATATAAGTCACCCCTAAGGTGTGCCCTATGTGCCCCTAGGGCTGGGTGCCATGTAACTATAAGCAGGGACTTTATAAAAATAGATTTATAAGCCCTGGTGAGGTAAAAACAGCCAAATTCGTTTTTCCCTCATTGAAGTAAATGGCCTTCATAGGCTAGAATGGGCAGACTTTATTTTAAATTTTAAAGTCTCCTTAAATGTTACAAACCAAGAATTTGGTATCAAATTGATTGTTATAATAAATCCCACAACTTCCAGTTGTTGGATTTAATATAACTAGTGCAGGTAAAAAGTTTAGACTTTACCTAAAAAGTTGCCAATTTCAGCTCTGCATTGTTTTTCGCGTATCCGGACAAGGGCTCCAGGAGGTCGGATCCAACTGGCAGGTTCGTCCCGGGGAAGAAAAACATCAAAAAAGAGACTAAGTCAGAAGGTAACTTTTTAACCGAGGCCTCCCGCGACTTGTAGCCGAGCAGGGCTCCATCGCGGTCGGCCTGAAAGTTTGACTTTGCCCCGGTCCTGGTGCAACCAGATGACCCGATTGGCGCTTTTTGTTTCTAAGCGCTAGAAAATAATAATACTTTAAAAATTCATATCTCCGGTTCCCCTGAACCGATTTTAATCGTTTTTGTGTCATTTTAAAGATAAAAATATAAGCTATTTTTATAAATTGGTTTTGGATTTTTAAACTGTTTCCTGTGTTTTATTTAATTACTGTTTTGTGATATTTGAATGCTTTACACTTTGTCTCCTAAGTTAAGCCATGACGCTCGATGCCAAGCTACCAAGGGTAGAGCTGGGATTAATTTACTGAGACCTAACTGTACTTATTTGGAGGTTTGTGGCTTGTTGCTAGGTGTAGGTACCTACCTGCCCTACCAATAACCCATTTTCCAACACTGTCACAAAGGGAGAAAGCAGGAACCTGCAAGAGTGAGACAGAAGGACAGGGAGTGCCTAGTAGTGGTTTAAAGAGGTACGGGTGTACTTAAGACTAGCAGCCTTGGTATTCAGCGCTGTGACATTTAATCGCACCAGCCACGGGCTTCTGAACAGGGCTATGGGCACCAGCACTCATTGTTTTACAAATTAACCACTGCATGCAATGATCGTATGAATCTCAATTCTAAACCATAGCATGACTAGCTAATGTAATGTTCTACATCCGAGGTAGCATGAATTAGGTACCCTATGCCACATACCTATGTTCTAGCCTCCTGCCTATTGTAACTTTGAGCTTTAATGTGCAATTGCTGTAATGGAATTATCAATATTCACAAATAATTAACATCAAGGAAAGTTATCGATTTCAAAGGTGAGGTCAAGAGTTCATAGTGGCTACCTTTTTATACTGGTTATGTTGTGCCAGTGTTTTTGTCTTGCTGAGTAAAATTAGGCTGATGGCCTGCTGCAGTTTCACACTCTGATATCCCTACATCTGCATAATGCACTTGTGCAGCTACCACTGAAACTCCCATGTTTCTTATCCTGTTTACCCGTGCAAAGCTCAATATCTAGCACAGCTTTTCTCGTGATAGTTGTTTCCAGACTCCTTCAGTTGTTGGTGAAACCAGTTGTGTGGTACCTCTCTATTAAATACAAGATAATGGAGTATGGAGCATGTTCCTCTCCTATGCACATTGGTCTAATCCAACTGGTGGTTCTTGATAAATTATAAAAAGATTTCAATCAATCAATCAGTTGGTATTGGTAGAGCGTGCACTGTGGATGTGATGGATGAGGGTGTGTATATGCGAGACTTAGTGAAGTGGAGCACAGGTATCTTCTGGGACAGTGGAAGTTCAGTCAGTGGTTAATTTAAGATGGTCCTTGATTGTGTAGGTTTTTGTAAACGTGCATGAGGATCTTGAACTGACATCTCTTCTGGATGGGGAGACAATGGAGGTCTCTGAGCTTGGGGGTGATGTACGTCCGTTTGAGGAGGTCCAGGATGAATCTGGCTGCGGTGTTCTGTATTATCTGGAGTCTTTTGAGGAGTTAAGTGGAGAGCCTGGTGTAGAGAGTGTTGCAGTAATCTAGTCATCTGGAGATGAGGGCCGGTGTGATGGTCTTTCTGGTGTTGATGGGAATCCTTCTAAAGATTTTGCGGAGCATGCATAGCGTGTGGAAGGAAACTGCGTTGATTTGTTGTCTCATTGTTAGTTGGCTGTCAAGGATGATGCTGAGATTGCGCACGTTGTCTGTTGATGTGGGTGTAGGTATGACTTAGCTGATCACCAACTGTGGTCCCATGTGGAGGAGTTCTTACCGAAAATCAGTACTTCTGTTTTGTTGGAGTTGAGCTTGAGGCAGCAGTTTCTCATCCATTTGGTTATGTCTGTCATGGCATTGAGGAAGTTGGTTTTTGCATTTGTTGGGTCGTCAGTGGGAGAGAGGATGCGTTGAGTGTCATCAGCGTAGGAGATTATGTTGAGGCTGTGTGAGGGGGGGTTATGTAGATGTTGAACCAGGGTAGGCTGAGGGAGGATCCTTGGGGTACGCCGCAGGTGATATCCTTGGGTGCAGAGGAGAAGAGAGGCAGTTGCATGCTCTGTGTGCATCCTGGGAGAAAAGAGGTGATCCATTTGAGGGCATTTTGCTCTATGCCGATGATTTGAGGTCTGTTGATGAAGGCGTGGTGGGAGGCAGTGTCAAAAGCAGCAGACAGATAAAGGAGGATCAGGGCCACTGTATCTCTGCGGTCGAGGAGAGCTCTGATGTCATCTGTTGTAGCAATTAGCATGGTCTCAGTGCTGTGGTTGGCATGGAATCCAGACTGTGATGTGTCGATAAGTTGATTGAGTTCCAGGTATTCAATCAGTTGTTTGTTTATGGCTTTCTCAAGTACTTTTGCCGAGAAAGGGAGTAGGGAGATCGGTCGGTAGTTTTTGAGGTCACTGGGTGGGCCATGGGCTTTTTCAGGAGAGGTCTGACCTCCACGTGTTTCCATTCGTCCAGGAAGGTTGCTGTGGGGATGGATTTGTTGAGGGTGTTCGTGAGTTCCGTGCTGATCGGGTCAGCCCCAAGGTTGAAGAGGCGGTGGGGGCAGGGGTCGGTGGCTGCCCCAGAGTGAATGGACAACATGATGGTCAGGGTGCTCCTTCTTCACTGGCCGAACCCAGAGAGTCAGAATCCTACTGTTCTCCTCTCAACCAACAGAGATCAGCTGCAGGAGTTCCTCTGGGCTCTTCTCTGAGCCCTACTCTCTTCAACATCTAAATTGCCCCACTTGGTAACTTCGTAAGAAACCAAGGACTCAACATCGTATCCTACGCCAATGATACCCAACTTATCCTCTCCCTCACCGACATGCTCGCTACCGCTAAAAGCAACTTCCACAACGGAATGAAGGCAGTCGCTGCCTGGATGAAGGACAGCTGCTTGAAACTCAACTCCGACAAGACCGAGGCCCTCATCCTGGGTTCCACCCCGTCTGCTTGGGATGACCCCTGGTGGCCCTCAATGTTCGGAACTCCCCCACACCCACCGACCACACACACAACCTCGGCATCATCCTCGACTCCTCACTCTAAATGAACCACCAAGTCAACGCTGTCTCATCCTAATGTTTTCACACACTCTACCTGCTTCAAAAGATCTTCAAATGGATCGCAATTGGTTCCAGGGTGAACAGTCACCCAAGCGCTCATCACCAGCAAATTAGACTACGGCAATACACTCTATGCCGGCACCACACAAACACTCCAAAAGAAACTGCAGAGAATCCAGAATGCCTCAGCCACACTCATCTTGGACATCCCCCACTGCAGCCACATCTCGGTCACCCGAGGGACATCTCTGGTCACCTGAGGGACCTTCACTGGCTCCCGATCAACAAAAGAATCACCTTCAAGCTCCTCATGCACGCATACAAGGCCCTTCACAACATCAGACCCACGTACCTCAACCACTGCCTTACCTTCCACACGCCCACCAGACACCTTCGATGCACCCATCTGGCCCTCACCACTACTCCAAGGATACACAAGAACTCAGCTGGAGGAAGATCCTTCTCTTACCTCACTGCAAAAACCTGGAATGCTCTTCCACTACATCTCAGGCAATATTCCTCACTACCTCGAACCAAGAAGGACCTCAAGACCTGGCTGTTTGACTGTACCCTCTCTTCCCCCCAGTGCATTGAGACCCTCATGGGTCATTATCCTTGCTCTGTAAGAACCATGATTGATTGATTGGTTGATTGGTGGTCTGCATAGTGAATTGGCACCAGGTGGTGAGCGTTCGGTCGATGCTTTGTGGTAGCTTGCAGCTGTCGAGACTGGGGGGAAGGGTTGAAGTTGTTGTACATTGTGGTAACCTCGCTGTGGAAATAGTCCAAGAGGGAGTCAGAGATTTCCTGGGCGGGGAAGATGGAGGCCTCTGTGGTGGAATGGTTGGCAAATTCCTTGACAATCGTGAATAGTTCCTTAGTGTGATTGGCCGCGTTGGTGATGCAGTTGGTGATGGCTGCTCTCCCGGCTTCTTCAATGTGCTGGTGGTATTCGCTAAGGACTGCCTTGTAGGTGGCTCTGTTGGAGGGTTCCTTGGAGGCTCACCATTGTTTCTCGAGTTGGCAGCAACTGTGCTTGGTGGTTCTGAGTTCTGGGGTGTACCAGCTGGCTAGTTTCGAGGTTTTGTTGGTTTTAGCTTGATTCAGCCAGGCGGCTTTATCGGCTCAGTCGGTGATCCAGTTGGCGAAGTTCCAGGTGGCCTGGTTGAGATCTGCTGAGGTTTTAGGTTGTGAAGTGCTGAGGGATTAGAGCCGCTGTTGTGGGTGGCCCTGTGGGGCATGGTGGATGTGTGTTGGTCCCTACCTGAGAAGGTAAAGTGGACAATAGTGTGGTCAGCCCAGGTGAGCTCTGTTGTTTTGGTAAACTTGAGTCTGTTGCTGGAGGTGAAGATGGCATCGAGTGTGTGTCCGGCTTTGTGCGTGGGTGCGGTGACTAGTTCAGTGAGTGCAATCTTGTGGAGGTTCTCTAGGAGGGAGGCAGTGTTGGTGTTGTGGTCGTCAGTGTGAAAGTTGAGGTCGCCAAGCAGGACATGGTGCTAGGAGTCTATGGCCAGAGGGGCAATGAGTTTGGGGATGGTGTCACAGAAGGCTGTTTGGGGTACCAGTGGTCTGTAGGCGAGGGTACCTCTTATCACGGTCTTGGCCTCTGTATGAAGTTGAAGACTGAGGTGCTCCATTAGGGGTCGTCATTGGTGATGGTGCATCGGATGGTTTTGTTGAGGAAATGCCTCCACTGTGTTTGTTTGCGCAGTCCTTGTGTATCATGTTGTAGCTAGTGGGTGTGGCGGTGGGGATGGTAGGGTTGGGTTGAGCCACATTTTGGTGGTGAAGGTCTCATCTGGGGCAAGCGTGGTGATGGTGTCCCAGATTTCTATGGAGTGTTTACAGAGGGAACGGCCGTTGAGCAGGATGCAGAGGAGAAGTGCCAGGATGAGCGTAGGCTCGTCCGTGCAGGGTCTGGTGCAGGCCGTAGGTCTAGTGCCGCAGGGAAAGGGGCAGTGGTGATAGGTGAAGGTCCCTTTGGTTGAATGTGGGGAGGTCCTGAACCAGTTGTTATTATGGTGTCCGGAGTCTAGGGCCAGGAGGTCCTTGGCAATGTAGTGGTGGATTGTGGGAGGACCAGGGGTCCAGGCACTGGGTGCAATCTATAACCCATCGGGTGTAGACGGGCTTACCTTTTGTGCACCTTCATAAGTATTCGTATTTATACGTAGTCCTGGCTGTGGGCAGGGCTGTGCGGGAGCTGGGTTTGCGAAAAAAGAGAGGAAAGAGCGGGAAATGGCAGTTGGAGTGCACTGAGCTATCAAATAGCTTGAGAGCTGCAAAAGCCAATAAGAGATCCAATAACAAATAAGCTGAAAATAAAAGCCTAAAAACCAACAAAGAGACCAGAGGTCAATGGGCTAATGAGCTGAAGAATGAAAATTTATGTTCTCCTGAACCTGTTGAAGGTGTATGTGGTGGCCTTTTCAGCACTTTATGACTTTAAACTGCATTTCAGCCATCTATGTTTGTAGTATTCCTTATTTCTTATTGCCACTGTCATTACTTGTAAGGCATTTGCTGAATGACCTAAATCACTACTGGCGGGTTGTTACTATGGGGAACCCCAAATTCATCTGACTGTCTGTACTTTGAAGAAAGCAGGGGTCTTCTTCGCCCTCAGGCTTTCCTAATATATTGCCTGAACTGCTGAGTGGCATCCCAACTTCTATGGATAATTCACCTTCCTAGCAACAGAACCGGCCCAGTGCTACACCACCTATACTAACATTGCCAATGAAATATGGACAGATATATTTTCTACAAAAAAGACTATTATTATATCATGATTAAATTAATGGAAATGGATACTACTGGGGTGTCTTGGTGCTACGGGCATCCATGGTACAGTGCAGGAGCTCTGGAAGGAAGGATGTAGACTCAGAAAGTGAAGAGCCAAGTCTTAATGTGTTTTCTGAAAGGCAGGTGAGGGGAGATCATCCTAACTTCTGAGTACTAGGAGTTCTGGATTTCACCAAGCTGGTAGGTGAAGACCTGCACCCTCTCCCTCCCCCAACCCTGGCACGCTCAGTCATAGGTATTGTGAAAGCAGATCACAGGTTCTTAAAGGTGACATAGGCATAAAATCCAGTGTGTATATAGGAAGGCTCACCACAGAAAATATATTTGTGTATGATACAGAGGTTTTTTTAAAGTGTACTCTTCCTCACAGGTAGCCAATGAAGGCTTACTAGGGCGGAGGTTTCAAATGAAGATTTTGGGGTATTTAGGATTTTTAAATTTGCACTGAAGGCACTGCAGAAGATGTTGGGGGACCCAGATAAAGAGAACTGCGGTAGACAATTCTTGATGTAGTAAGAACTAGCGCGTTTGTTTTTCTTGACTCAAAAGGAATAAAAGTTTTTACATAGGTTTTTAAGAATGCTAGAGCAAGTAGCAGCCCAATTCATGACTTGCCCTCTAAAGGAAAGCGTGTTGGTAAAGATCAACCCTATGTTTCTAGAAGGTGAGATGAGGGGAGGGGTATCCCTGTTCTCCGGTAACCAATCTGGTGACCAAGAAGGAGAGATCGGACCAAACAGCAGGATCTCCGTTTATCTGCTGTTCAGTTTAAAATGGTTGTTGTTTATTGAAACTGTAACATGTAAGAAGAAATACAGTTTTTGAATTTTTGTTTAGTCTGTTCTATATTTCATCACTGACTTATGTATTGCCAGTAGCTTCTGAAACTCAAATCAAATGTGCCTGAGATCATAGATTAACCATTATAATCCCTTAGTAAACATATAGACACAGAAAAATCTAGTCAGTCATCCTTGCATTTCATAGTGTCCTGGTGAAGAGGAGGACTCAGAAACGTATTTGTTTAATTGATTACTTGAATTCAAGAAACAAGACACTTTTCATAGAGAGCTGGAGAGAGCCAGAATGTGAAGCAAGATAGTGTATCAACAATTCCATCTTTTTGCTGTGGTGTCCCATAGTTTCGCTCTGTAATTCTGGAGTAGTTTGAGCTGCAGATCCGATCCCAGCCACATGTTATGTATGCTGTTAAAGCACAATATTTCGCCGAAGAGGTGCCATAAATGACACTTTGGTAAGTCAGCTGTAACTGGGCTCAAAAGTCTCATTATAGTGCACAAGAACAAACGACATACATTTCATATGTACTATGCTCAGAACGCATATGTTTCCTACACAGGCTTCGAAGGCTGCTCTTTTGAATGTGTGCCAGGGGTAAAAAACTAAATTAATAACTTATGTTATGAAAAAAGTTACAAACATCAAACTCACAGTGCGTAGGTAATCCAGTTAGAGAAAATCATTGGAACTATTAAGTTTGTAATTACCTACACAATTAAACCATGCTTTACATTATTATAGCTAGTGTGTCTGAACCTTAGCAAAAAAGTTTAGCAAAAGCCTACTAACGTTCTTGCTCACTTCCTGTCGGTAATAGCACAAAACCTCAGCACTAAGAATATGAGTTTACCATCAGCAGCAGAGCTTTAGGTGAATGAGCCAGTAGGCTCCTATTCACGTGACACAGATAATAAAAGCCCAGCCATGCTATAGTAGCTACACAACAGGGTATGCTGCTACCACCAACCTAAAAGTATGAACCTGTGACTGGGACGGTAGTCACTGCAGAGGATCTGCTTGGTGTGCCACTCTAGGTCAAGGACCAGCCGTACGTCAAGGGCAGGCCTGTGGCTTCACACACACACTATATTAGCATGATGTCTGGGCCATAAATCGGAAAACCAGTATACCAACTACTCGCGGTCGGGCAGGAAGGGCAGGAGTCACAACTGTACATCATGCAGGTGACATTCCCATCCCAACAGAAAATGTACCTCACAGTACGAAGGCTATTTGGCTCTACTTGGAGCACATCTGCTCAACACGGCTGCAGTTTGAGTTGCTTCTGGATTATGATATTTAAAGGTGTGGTTGGGGGAGATATGTTCAATGTCTTACTTTTATGTTTAATAAAGCATTAATTCTGTGCACCGCAGTGGTGAATCATTGTGCTATGTGTGACATGTTGACAAGTTTTAAAAAATAGAATATATATATGTTAGACCTACTTACGGGAATTATTATGGCATCAGCACAAACAGATGCAAAGAAGGTGTATACAGGGGAGGACTGGGACAAAAATAGGCATGGGCATCAAAATGAAAGGTTAAAAAAGTGGTGATATCAGGGAAATCAATAGTAAAAACCGGTCCACAAGTGCTAGGAAATCGGCCCGCACACTGATCTGTCAGACCGTGGGTGCATATTGCAAAAATGTTACGCGTGTTGTACACAGCTTAACTGTCTCATTATCTGCCAAGTGAGAAGTAGAACCTCCCCATGTATCTTGTTAGAGCCCCCGCATTTACATTCTGCAGAAGTCTGCGGTGGGCAGCTTATCAGTATGAACGCCCTTCAAAACAAAAGCTTAGCTCTGTATAACGAAGCCCACTCTGAGTGCTTGCCACCCAAAACACACCTTTTATAACGCTCCCATGAAGAAAAACATTAGACAAAAAGAAGTGGCCATTGCCTGGCCAATGGTGGGACTGCATATTAAGCAGGCATAATGGACCGAGTCACGGGCAGAATGTTAACCAGAAATGTACACATTCTAAAACACGAGGCAATGGTTAGAACCAGTGTGCACTGAAATACATTGGGGAAACGGTAGTACAATTAGTATATCACAGGACAATGTGCCCACATAACAAAAGATATAAATTAGTTTATAAAACGAAGTTATTAAGGCTCATTATCATTATGGACGTATGCCATAGTTTAAAGGGCAGAAGACGTCATCTTTAAGGAAAGGATAGTAGCACAGCACCTCCGCAGTGCAAGTGAGAAATGATGGTGTGAAGGAATGGGCAGAGTGCATGTAACAAGACAAGTGTATAGGGACAGGGTGCTGCGATGGGCCGAGTTAAATATTGATCACAGAAATCACTGCACTATTAGGAATGGGACTGTTTAATATAATAGGGGGTGCTGCAATGGAGTTCACTTGTTTATCTATTGACACTTATGCGTCAAATTCATGTCAAAGGGGCCGATTCAAAAACATTTATAGGAAGCAGTACTACAGGAGTACTCCTATATGTACTCTTCCATGCCTTGTGAATCACACAGATCTCTTAGTAAAACTGCAAAGAGGGCACAGTCCTTCTATTTGTACTAATTGTATTTGATTATTCCTTGAGTATTTCTTTTTTAGTAATTTTTAGATCAATTCAGCAAAACATGTAGGAGTACTTACAAGAGAACTGTAGCGTCTTCCCCAAGCCTGGGTACCACTAATGAATATGCCACACACAGATGTGTGTTCCACGTCTTTACTCTTCAGCATGCAACCGCAAACTCAGCATTCTAAACTTGCATTCACTGCCCAACATTCTAACACTCACGTCAACATGCTACAGAGTTATTCAGGATCCAAAAAAGGTTCCATCATTCATACTACGCATCTCTCTTGCTATTAAATAAAAAATGTAAACATTTTTTACACCATATACATATAGCAATCTTTCAATGATTCTTCTTGATGCTTTTATAACTCCTCTGGATCGTGACTTTGGAAATCAGTAATCAATAATCAGAGTGTCCATAATCTGCCTTGGTGATGTAAGATTAATGTCAGCCTGGGATTCTCCATTGGTTTTCTCTGATCCAGTCTCTTCAATGATATTAACATCCAATGACTGTTGAGCAATCAGTTTGAAGTGTGAGGAATCTCGCGTGATAGATTTTCCTGGACGTTGAGGTGTTACCATGTGCTCTTTGCTGGTTACAACTTGAAATGGCTCGGCATCAAAAGAAACATAAGATTTATGTTGTTGTGGCTGACGCATAAGCACTCGGTCTCTTTGCTTGAAAACAATGGGCCAGATTCACAAGGCCCTACTGCCTCCTTGCGCCAGTTTAGTGTATTTTATTTTACGCTGACGTTGCACAAGGAGGCAAAAATGGCTGCACCATATTTACAAAGTGGCGCAATGCACGCATTGCGTCACATTGCAACCCCTTGCACCACATCATGCCTGCACCAGGCATAATGTATGCAAGGGGGTGTTCCAGCAGTGGGAGGCCCACAAAAATGCTGCAATTAAATCAACAATATTTCATTGCGCCATTTTTGGCATAATTTTTAATGCCTGCTCAAAGCAGGCTTTAAAGGGATGCACCCAGTGCAAAATGTTTGACGCTAGTGCAGCAAAGTGCCACAATAACATCAAAAATGTTGATGCTATTGTCCTAACATGCGCCATGGTGCGCCGTATTGTAAACATGGCACAAGCATGGTGTCATTAGGTGGCGGTGGGGAGGGTGCAAGAAATCTGGCGCATCAGTACTGCTGCATCAGATTCTTGTGAATCAGGGCCAATGTTCTTTGCATGTCTCCTTTTGTCAGCATTGGCCTTCATTTTCTGCTCAAGTCGGTTTTACTTGTCTCTGCATCAGTTTTAGATCTGATGTTTGTCCATAGAGGTGACTTGGTCATTATGACTCTCCTGAACATCAGTGTTGCAGGACTTTCACCTGTTGATGAGTGAGGAGTTGAACCGCAAGCTCGTAGAGTAGAATTCAAGACAGTTTTGAGGTTGAGCTTCTCTAATGGAGCACACTGAATAGCTTTCTTTAATGTACTCATGAAATGTTCAAGAAGGCTGTTAGCCAAAGAGTTTTGCCTTTCTGATGCTTTACGTTTAGCAGATTGAGGAAGTCTCTGAATTCTCTGCTATTAAAAGGTGGGCCATTGTCAGTTTTCAAAATCATATGAATGCCCCATGTCACAAAAATGCCATCTAATTTCTCAACAACTCTCTATCCTGAGTGATATACAAGAGATCTTCAACTAATGGGAAGCAAAAGTATTTATCCACAG
This sequence comes from Pleurodeles waltl, assembly GCF_031143425.1. Classification (NCBI taxonomy): domain Eukaryota; kingdom Metazoa; phylum Chordata; class Amphibia; order Caudata; family Salamandridae; genus Pleurodeles; species Pleurodeles waltl. The sequence continues at coordinate 1,202,276,854 of NC_090444.1, forward strand.
TCACCATCAGGTGATATTCATTGTCAAGTAGATCAAAAATGTCAACAGCAATTCTTTACCAGGCATGCCTGGGAATCTCTGACATGTTCAAGTGGTGTGGAGTAGTTTTAGAGTACAGGCAGTTACACAGATGACAGGTTTCTAATTATTTTTCAACTCGTTCATCAAGATTAGGAAACCAGACTCGATCTTAGAGAGCTCGTTTAGTGGCAACGATTCCACAATATACTTTATGAGACACTTCAATCATTTGCTGTCACAGACTCTCCTGAAAGAAAATTCTTGAACCCCTCAGGATAATTCCTTCTTGATGGGTAATAATGTCTTTCAGTTTCAACATTTACTATCTTGGCTCATGGCAGTGACAATTTTTTCTAACAAAATGGCAGCTGGTGTGTTCAATTTCAATATGAAATTTATGTAGGCTTCAGCAGTCTTAGATTGGGTATCTGGACATTGTATAGGCACTCTTAAGAAGTAGTTGACAGGGTTTTGATCTCTCCCTTGATGATGCACAATTGTGTAGTTGTACTCTTGCAATCATAGACCCCAACATTAAATTTGTAGAGGCATCTTGGCTTTTGGATGTCCAAAGATAGTCAACAATGCTTGATGATCCAGCACAAGTGTGAAAGATTTCCCATACAGGAATACATGGAAAGGCTCACAAGCCCACACCACTGCTAAACTTTCTTTTTCTGGTTGTGAATAAGAATGTTGCTGGGACAAACTTGCTTGCATAGGCCACAATATGTCTTCAAGCATTTGGCTGTCCACTATGTTGTGCAAGAATAGCGCCCAACCTGACTGGGCCAGCATTCGGCAACAACTCCCTTATGTAACTTTGGATCAAAATCTGCCATTTCGGTAGCTTTTTCAATTGCTTATTTAATGTTCTTAAAACTCTGCTTGCATTCTTGTGACCAGTGAAATGGAGAATTCTTTTTGTCAGCTCTTCCAGCATTCACAGTAGCAAAGTCTTGTAAATATTGTGAACAGTAACTGGCAATGCCAAGGAATGAACTCAACATGGAAAAATCTTGTGGGGGACTGGCAGTTGGCAACACTGTTGTGAAGGAGCAACTGGTCCACCGAAATCTAAATCAGGCTCTTAGTCTTTTATATTGAAACAGACCAATAGGTGTAGAAAAGTTTCTAATGTACCTGCAGTTCTTCTTGAGTTCCAACTGATTATATCCTTTGTTTAAATCAAGGTGAGAGAAGTATTTCACACCAATATGTGTTATCATATCAGCAATGTGCACATCTGGATGTTGTTCTCTTTGAAGTGCCTTATTTGCTTCATGCATGTCCACGCAAATGCATACAGCTCCTTCACTGTTCTTTTTGGGCACTACCACTATGGTAAAAACCTATGGCTTTGGAGCAGTAGACCTCTCAATAATATCATGCTTAAGTAATGATTTGAGTTCCTTTTCAAGATCTTCTTGTAAATGAAATGCAATTATTTTGTGTCTCTGAGCAACTGGTCGAACATCATCATTGATATGCAATTGTACTTTCATAGTCTTAAGATTTCCTAAACCTTGAAATAAAAAAAAGAACTGACTTACTATTTTGTGATGAGTATTCATATTGTAATTTACTAATATCAGTCTCATGTCGGCAGCCATGCTGAATCGGAGTAGACTGGTACTTGACGCTGTACCTTGGAGTACGTGAATGGGCTCTTGCACTTTAGTTTTCTTGAGTTTCATCATTGCTACAAAGGAACCTTTACTTTTCCAAGGTGTTGATGCAGCCCATGTGTACACTTTTGTTTTCAATGGCATCAGCCGCTGTCACTGAGGCAGTTCATTGTATTTCTCCTTGGGTATAATATATATTGATGCACCACTGTCGGTGATAAAATGTATTGCACAGCCATTTATTTTCAATGTAATCTTTAGACAATTCTTTGAATGACTTGGGTGCTTTCTCATGTCAACTGTTGCTTGACTGGTATTTCTCTTCACAAGCTGCCAGTCCAACACGTGCACGTTTATCTGAGGTAAACATTGACATTGCGCAATCATCTTCTTAACTTTCCCTTGATATTGACGAACTTTTTGACAATGATTTAGATGACGATCAACTTCATTTGGTGTTGATTTGTCTCTACCGGTGTTTTGCTTTGTTTTGTAGGTGTGCGTCGAACATCGCTTCTGGAACATTCAGTGCGCTATTTAGTCTTCACGCTGTGATGCACTTACTTTTCCTTTGCCTTGCCAACTGTCCCAAAATGGTTCTCTTTACCACAGCATTTGCATATCTGTCTGATGGTGGGACATTTATCTTTGTGTGGAAACGATAATCCACATCTGAAAATACAACGTCTTTTTCTGTAGAGACATCACCTTGTGTCTTTCAGCTTTGTGTTTCGGCTTACTTTTCATGCTTATGACTGACTCAATGTGGACACCTCCAGCCTCCAAGTCAGCAGCTTGTCGATCAGCATGGTCTTCAGGTCTGGCAGCCATGGGAACTTGTTCAGACTAAGAGTTTCTCTCAGCCTTCGTCTTCTAGAATGAAACTGACAGGCATCCGTCAAAAACTCTGAGACGCATTGCTTCTTTGTCACTAAATTGATTGAATCTGCAGTGTTTTAACAGTGTATCCAGTCTTTCAACAAATTCATCTATGGTTCACCCATCCTTTGTCTTTTTTGACTGAAAATGTACCTTTCATAATCTACATTTGGCACTCGATTGAAGTTGAGATTCAAAGCTTCCTTGATTTGACAGTACGTAACTTCATCAACTCACAGCATTTACTACTTTATCATTGCTAACCAGTGCTATGCTAAATTGCATATGCTTTCTCCCTTAAACATGGTGACATTGGTTCATTGCCAATTGACATATCTGATTTACTTGTAAGTCCTTAGTAAAGTGCACTACATGTGCCCAGGGCCGGTAAACTGAATGCTACTAGTGGGCCTGCAGCACTGGTTTTACCACCCACATAAGTAGCCCCTTAACCATGTCTCAGGCCTGCCATTGCAAGGCCTGTGTGTGCAGTTTCACTGCCACTTCGACTTGGCATTTAAAAGTACTTGCCAAGCCCTAAACTCCCCTTTTTCCACAAATAAGTCACCCATAAGGTAGGCCCTAGGTAACCATAGGGCACAGTGCTATGTAGGTAAAAGGCAGGACATGTGCATGTGTGTTTTATATGTCCTGGTAGTGGAAAACTCCTAAATTCGTTTTCCACTACTATGAGGCCTGCTCTTTTATAGGATAGCTTTAGGACTACCCACATATACTGTTTGAGTGGTAGATTCTGATCTGAAAGGGGTAACCAGGTCATATTTAGTATGGCCAGAATGGTAATAGAAAATCCTGCTTATTGGTGAGGCTGGATTTTATATTACTATTTTAGAAATGCCACTTTTAGAAAGTGAGCATTTCTCTGTACTTAAAATCCATCTGTGCCTTCCAGCCTGTCTCCAGTCAGCGTCTGGGCTGGGCTAGTTGACAGCTTCCTTGTGCATTTCACCCAGACAACCACAAACACAGGACACTCAGTCACACCTGCACTCATGTGCATACTGAATGGGACTTTCTGGGCTGGAAGGGTGGAGGGTCTGACACTTACACTTCAAAGGCTAGTGGCTTGCCCTCACACAATGGACTGCCAAACCCCCTAATGGTACCCTGGTAGACAGACCTGTACTGAAAGGGGAACTTGTGCACTTCAAATCCACTCTTTGAAGTCTCCCCCACTTCAAAGGCTTTTTTGGGTATATCAACTGGGTCTCTCACCCCACCAACTCAGACACATCTGAACCTGAACCTGCAGCCTCTCAAGAGGAGCTGCCTGGCTGCCCAAAGGACTCATCTGGACTGCTTTGCTGAGAAGAACTGCTGCCCTCCTGTTGCCCTCTGACTTTGCTGAGAAGTGCCCTCCAAGGGCTTGGATTGAGCTTGCCTCCTGTCTTCTGGAGTCTCAGGGCCAAAAAGACTTCATCTCTTCAGGAAACTCCTTGTGCGCCGAAAATCGACACACAGCCTGCCGGAAATGACACAGAGGAGTCTTGTGACCGAGAAATCGCCGCACAGCCAAATTGGAACGAGGCAGCCCGACTTACCGAGTGAAGATTCTACACAGCGCCTGCCTTGTGGCAGAAAATTAGATGCACAGCCCTACCGGATTGACGCACAGCCCAACCGGAATGACGCAGCTGATTTCCCGAGTGGAAAATCAATGAAGGCGCCTGCCGTGTGACAGAAAATTCAGTGCATCACCCTACCATATCGAAGCAATGCCTGTGACTTCTTCCTGCTCACCCAGGATTTCCCCCCATCATCCCTAGGCATCAAAAATATCCCCGCATTGCAGTGAGGAACCAAGACTGCATGCTGAAAAACAACGCAATCCCCTTGCAGCGTGGAAAGAAATGACGCATCGTCTGTGCTGCATCAGAAAATCCGAAGCACACCCTATTTTTCCACACATCTCCTCCTATGTGGTCTCCGTGCATGTTGTTTTTTACATAAACCAGGTACTTTGTGTAATCAAGAGACAACTGTTAAGCGTCTTTTTAAACCTGCAAAAGCGATATTTCAACTTGTGCTTATTGAATCTTTATGGTTTTGACCTTATTTTAACCAGATAAATATCCTATATTTTTCTAAACGTGTGTTGTGTATTTTTGTGGTGTTTTCACTGTGTTACTGTATGATGTATTGCACAAATACTTTATCCATTGCCTTCTAAGTTAAGCCTGACTGCTCAGTGCCAAGCTACCAGAGGATGGGCACAGGATGATTTGGATTGTGTGTCTTAACTTGACTAGGATTGTGGTCCCTTCCTGAACAAGGGTGTATACCTCTGCCAACTAGAGACCCCATTTCTAACAAGTGGTATGAGTAGGTTCCTAAAGCAAATACTGAAGCTGATCCATCAAGAGATATGGGGCCTGATTTATATTCTGGTGATATGTATACTCATTCGCAATAGTGGTTTAATCTGTCTCCCCTGTGATTAAAACCCTCCGATGGCCCTGCAGAATGAGGGCCATTGGAGGTAGACCTCTAATTCCACCCACCTAATTTAGATGGGTTGAATTAGAGGTCATTCTTCACTGCCCATCACTGCCAGGTAATCCCTGCCAGTTAAGGGCAGTGAAAATTGCTAAATACTTCCCTCTCTATGGGAGAGGGCTCCTTGGCGAGGGGAGCATTTTCTTTTGTATTTTAAAAAAGAAAATCCAGCTTCGGTATTTTCTTTTTGGAAATAAAAAAAGAAAACAGTTTAGTGCAGGGTTTTTGTCATGTTGATGGAGGCCTGCACCAAACTGTAAGAAGCATTGACAGGAACAGCTGTGAAGGCAGTTCCCGATAATGCATTGGAAATGGCATCCATCTTGATGGTCATGTTTAAATTAGGTGGACGGTACCTCCGTTAGGGTGATGGGGTACTTTGCTCCATCTCCCTGATGGCGCAATGGGCTGCCTGCCTATATATATAAATTAGGCCCTTGGTTTGTGAATGCTGCAGTAAATGGCATGCAAAACTATGTAAAAGACTCTTTCAGTTTAAAAATAGGTTAATTCCTGAGCACTTGTTTCACTTTAAAATATTAGATAATATCACTGCATTGACTCTGTCAAAGCCATAGGGGCAGATTTAAGAGCTTTTAGTGCCCCTTGCGCTACATTAGCGTGATTTGTTTTACGCTAATGTGGGACAACAGGCAAAAAATTTCAGTGCCAAATTTACAAAGTGGCAAAATGCATGCAGTGCTCCACTTTGTAACCCTTTAGGCTACATTGTGCCTGCCTGTGCCTGTATGCAAAGGGGGGAGGGGGATTCCACATTAGTGGGCTGAAAAATGGCCCAAAGAAATCTACAAGATTTCTTTGCATCATTTTTTTGGCACTTTTAACGCCTGCTCAGAGCATCAATGGGTTTTGCAGGATTGACATTTTTGATGCTAATCCTGCAAACCTCTGAACTAGCGTCAAAAATATTGAACTCTAGTTCCCTAACTACCGCCATGGTGTGCCGAATCTTAATTAGGTGCACACATGGTGGTGTTTGTGGGGTGCTACGGGGCACAAGAATAGTGGCACTGCCCTGGTGCAGCGCCACTTTTCTTTAATCAGGGCCATAGTTTTTAAGCATAAATTGTTCCCGACATCCATATGTCCTTACAACGCTGCAATGAGTACAGAGATGTCAGTTTGCTATGTGCACTGTTCATATAAATAGTATTATTGTATATAAAGCAACATTCTAGGGACGTATTTGTAAGTGAGGCTTTCACATAGCACACATCCTGATCTACGTTTTTTCAAGATGGCCTCCGAGTTGAAAAGCAGAGCAGTGAAGTAAAGAGATTTGGAAAGAATCACACAATTTGTTAAAATGTAGAAGCTGGGATTTGAACCAAAGTTTCCTAGATACACATGGTAAAATTCAGAAACTGAATGAATATCTCATTTGCTTTCCCTTTTACCATCAAAGGCCAATGATTTATGTTATTTTGGGACTTAAATTAGTACACTATATTCAATACAGGGTCAGCACCTCAATGATAGTGTGATTACACTGAGAAAAAAAATGTTTGACTTTCTCAAGGTCTTCAACGAGACATGTCCAATTTGCATCTCAGCCTGACTTTCTGTGCTCAGCTGTCATACGTCTAGTGGATATTCACTTTTCAAAATGAAGTAGGGAGGGGAAAAAGCTAGTGCTATGGATCCTTGACTTACGAGTCTCCATGGGACAAGGGTGGAGCGAGGCTCGGGCATTTCTTTTCTTGTCCCGCTCTAAGGGAGGAGACTGGAGTAGATGCTTGGCTTTTAGTACTTCCCTTCTCAAGTCTGGCGGAAGATACTTGCATAGTTCTCCAGTATTGGATCTTTCATAGATTCACATGCTTGAATCATCCCCGTCGTCGAGGTGGGAGCCTCACGGTAAGTTTAAATAGATAAAGCAGTAAGTCAGTAAAAGTAAAACCAGTAGGCCCCAGTAGGCCTCATAAGGTATTTTACAGTCTATCCACTTTGTTTTGTGAAAAGACCCAAACTTCAGTCTCAACCAATCAGGATTCAGCCCCTCCCAAACAGTCCCAACAGAGGCTGAATTCCCTCAGATTTTCTACCGCACGTCGTGTGAAGGGAGTCTCCCTGAACTCTGCTCAGTTTTTTCCTATTTTCTGACTGAAGATTAGTTTTTTCTCTCAGGAAACTTGCTACAGCTCCACTATGTCTGAAAAGGCAAAAAAGGGTCTGTTCAGAGATTGTGACACCTGTGGGAAGAAGAGACTGCATGTTGATGACCCCCACAAGAAGTGTATTTATTGCCTTCATCCAGACCACAAGGTGAGAGACTGCAAAATCTGTCGCACCTTTAGTCAAAAAACCCTCAAAGACCGGGAGGGTAGACTTCTCTTATGGCTACAAAAACAGAAAGCCTTAGAGCATCCTTCCTCAGATGACAGCGAGGCATCATCATAAACTTCTCGCCCTCAGAAAAGAACAGGTGAGAGAAGCAGAGGGTCGGATGAACCACCAAGGAAGGTGCTCAAGAAGACAAGACAAGTCTCTATTGGGACGAAAAAGGATGTTTTTCATTCAGAGACATTTAAACATGGGCCAAAAAAGGTTCATTCAGAACCTACTACGCCTTTACACCAGAAAAGTACCTCAAAAAAGCCATCTCTGTCTCTGTCACCACAAAAAGAGCCAGAACAACTCTTTTCGGTGAAAAAACATCCGTCGACGACCACCCCGTCGACGACTGTGTCGACGGTAACAGCGAATACGGTATCGTCGACGTTCACAACGCCAGCCTCACCGATGATTATGACGTCGTCGCCGTTGTCATCGACGACGATAATTACGGCAACATTTTTTAAGAAAGCTTCGTCGTCAACCACATCGTCGACAGCGGAGGCCTCCTGGGTTCACCAATCAACCAGGTCACTCCCGTCTACGAAGCACCTCTCAATGAGGTTCAAGAAGGCACTGCCGACGACGGCACCTACACGACCGTCGTCGATAAAGTACCCGTCGACAAAGAGACCGTCGACGGAGCATTCGCTGACAAAGGACCCGTTAGTAAAGACGCCGCCGACGACGGAGCCGTCGACGAGAGTACCGTCGACGAGAGACCCGTCGACGAAGGAACCGTCGACGAGAGAACCGTCGACGACAGAACGGGCCAAAAAAGAGCCGTCGACGAGGGAACCGCCGACGAGTGAACCGTCGACGATCATATCATCTACAGCATTAACAGTATACAAACCATCCACCTACCTGGATACTTCGCCTCACCATTCCTCGTACCATCAGGACGACTCCTCCAGATTCTTACCCCTTTCAATTATTAATATAGGGGACAAGGCGTCTGATATTCTTCCAATGCATACCTCACCAAGTAAAGTGTTGCCATACCCACCACAACATCTTTTAGAGGATGAGGACGACGACACATACTCGCAGAACGACGGAATGTTTGGGGCAGCTAGTAGCCCGTCACAACTCAATGTAAAATGCCAAGAGTTTGACGAAGAAGAGGATCAACAGTATCAGCCTAGTTATGCCTCAACATCTTATCCACAGACACAACAACCATCGCCCCTCGCTATGCCTAGCACATTAGTAACAGATCTTCAATTTATGTTGAAGGACTACTATAAAAGGTTTCCACCGTCAACTCAGTCCACGCCACCTAGACCTGAGAGCTACCAGACACCTCGGCAAGCTCATACTACTAGCCTTTCCGTAACGCCACAGGCTACTATACCTGTAATTAGCCAAACCCAGGAAACTTGCCCCTCACCGGACGACGAAAGGGAAGAGGGTGAGCTAAGAGATTCAGCGAATAGTGAATGGGATGATTACCTCGTCCCCACACCATCTCCACCGCCAGCAGGTCCAGTAGATTCTCCTCCAGAGGACATAGGAGGTTTCCATAATCTGATAGAGCGAGCGGCGAAACGTTTTGGCCTTGCGATTGTTTCTCATGAAACCGAATGTTTTTTGTACGACTTTAAAGAGCCATCAAAAAGATCTGTACGAGCCATACCCATTGTCGATTTCTTATGGCAGGAGGGTTTGAAGGCAATGAAAAACCCAGCAACAGTGCCTTCACAAATGCCAAGACTAGAGAAAAAATATAAGGCCCCAGATGATTCTCCGGCCTGTCTAGTCTTGGAGCCGAAACCTGACTCTGTGATATCACAGGCGGCTCAGCGACGTTCCAAAAACCCCTCCACACCTATTGCGTCTCCCCCGAATAAAGAAGGAAGGAGATTAGACAATATTGGCAAGAAATTCTCCTCTGTGGCCGCAGTCACCGTTAAGGCGGCTAATTCCCTCGCCATCTTGGGAAGGTACTATCGCCAGATGTGGGCAGACATGTCTGTTTTTTTAGATTTACTGCCAGAAGACGTCAAGGTGGAAGCAAAAAAGGTCTTGCAGGAGGGAGAAAGGGTCTCCGCAGAAATAATAGACAGCGCAATAGACATTTCTCTCACTGGCTTTAGACAATTAGCTGGTGCAGCAGTCCTGCGCAGACAAGGATGGCTAAAGGCGACTTCTTTCAGACCAGAAGTCCAGACTCGTGTTCTTGACATGCCTTTCGATGGAGAGAGTTTGTTTGGCAAACACATGGACGACATGTTGCAGGTATCAAGACGGATACCGATACGGCAAAATCCCTAGGTACCCTGCAATATAAAAAACAACCTTTTCGTGGAGCAAGGGGTAGAGGTAATTACTCCTTTCGAGGTGGATACCAGCAATACAGGTCACAATATCCATCTTCCTCCACAGGATCACGACAGCAATACCATCAGCAACAGCAGCATTATCGATTGCCTCCGGCCGCAGCTTACAAACACCCAACTAGAGGACGAGGAGCTGCCCGGGGAAGAGATACAGGCAGGAAACAATGACCCGCTGATCATCTCAACGCTTCCCCACCAACCAACATCGAGGGTCGGAGGTCGCATCACTTCCTATTTCCCCAACTGGAAGGCGATAACATCGGACAGATGGGTACTCGATGTAGTGGCCAGAGGTCATACTCTGGAATTCACTCAAACACCACCAACTGTTCCTCCATCGGGCCCACCGCCTCCGAGGTTGAACCAACTCCTCAGGGAAGTAAGAATAATGTTGAGAAAAGGAGCAGTGGAACCAGTCCCTTTATTTCAAAAGAACAGAGGATTCTACTCCCGTTTTTTCCTTGTAAAAAAAAAAACCCTCAGGAGACTGGCGCCCCATTCTGGACTTGAGAGCCCTGAACAAGTTTCTGAAGAAGCAATCGTTCAGGATGGTAACTCTACAGGATGTCCTGCGTCTGTTAGATCCCGGAGATCGCATGGCATCCCTAGACCTCCAGGATGCCTATTTTCATATCCCCATATATATCAACCATCGCAAATTCCTACGGTTCAGAGTGGGAAGTATGCACCTTCAATTCCGAGTTCTGCCATTCGGCCTCAAATCAGCCCCCAGAATCTTCACAAAAATGTTAGCTCCGGTAGCAGCACATCTCCGCCAGTCAGAGATCCAGGTCTTCCCTTACCTGGACGACTGGCTTATAAAGGCACCCTCAAAATCGCAAGTGAAAAATCATATTTTCCATTGCCTTCAATTGCTACACAACCTGGGGTTCGTAGTCAATTATCAGAAATCTCAACTCTACCCCAAACAGGAATTGAATTTCTTGGGGGCAATTCTGGACACAGTCCGCAACAAAGCCTACCCATCTCACGAGCGGAAACAAAAGTTAACCTCCTTGGCACAAAGGCTCTCCAGAAGAAGGTTCGTTTCAGTCCGCATCTACAAATCATTGCTCGGAATGATATCTTCATGCATTCCGCTAGTCCCAGATTGCAGGCTCCATATGCGACCCCTACAAGAACAATTAGACATACAATGGACCCAGGTCAACGGTTCCTTCGAAGACAAGATTCGCATAACGCCTCCAATGAAGAACATCATGAGGTGGTGGGCGAATCTAACCAATTTGTCAAACGGACTGTCTTTTCTTCTCCAAACACCAAGTTACATAGTAACAACGGATGCCTCTCTTGCAGGATGGGGGGCACATTGCCAGGACCTGCAAATCAGCGGAATCTGGAATCAGAAAGAACGTCAGCTTCACATCAATTATCTGGAACTCAAGGCAATACACTTAGCTCTGAAAGCTTTCTTACCAAAGATACAGAGTTCAACCGTCTTAATCAGGACAGACAATACAACCAGCATGTTTTATCTAAACAAGCAAGGAGGCACAAGATCCCTACAACTTTCGCAGCTAGCCCAACAAATTTGGACATGGGCCATAAAGCACAATATTTCACTCAAGGCGGAGCATGTGCCAGGACAAACCAATATTCTAGCAGACACCCTGAGCAGGACAGTGATTCCTTATCACGAGTGGGAACTAGACCAGAAAACTCTCAACAGCCTTTTTCTATTATGGGGCAAACCGAACTTAGATCTATTTGCCACTCTCGAGAACAAGAAATGCCAGTTCTACGCAAGTTGGCTTCCCCAAAAAGATTCGTGGGGGAATGCGTTTTCGATGAGATGTCCAGAGTTTATGCCTACGCTTTTCCTCCGATCCCGCTCATTCCGAGAGTCATCAACAAACTGAAGGCGGAGGGGTGTCGCCTTCTGCTCATAGCTCCCAAATGGCCCAGACAAGTCTGGTATACGGAGCTCCTCATGCTCTCCGAACGACCACATCTACGACTCAGACAGAGCCCGACTCTCTTAACGATGCACCAGGGACAAGTCAGACACCCAGATCCGTCATCTCTTCATTTGTCAGCTTGGCTCCTGAATACAATGAATACTTGAATCTCAACATTTCCCCGGAGTGTAGAGACATATTGGCGAAAGCTAGAGCGGACACTACCAACAAAACCTATAAACTTAAATGGAAACGTTTTTGTATATGGTGTGCAACACAAGATATACATCCTTTGTCCTCTACTCCGGAACAGATACTTCCATATCTCCTGCTCCTTGCAAAATCAGGGCTTGCATATTCTTCTATTCGGGTACATCTGGCAGCAATCTCCAGATACGCAGATCTCCAGACAGAGTTTCTTTGTGTTCCACTAGAATCGTCAAACAATTTATGAAGGGCCTTTTTCGGGTTTTCCCGCCAGTTAGAAAGCCTCCACCATTATGGTCATTGAATGTGGTATTGATGCAGCTTATGAAAGCCCCCTTTGAACCGATCCACAAAGCTGACCAAAAATTCATTTCATGAAAAACAGCGTTACTGCTAGCTCTTACTTCAGCAAAGAGAGTCAGTGACATTCAGGCTTTCACTATCAAACAGCCTTTTCTCCAATTCACAAACTCAGGTGTCATCTTGCGCACAAATCCAAAATACATCCCGAAAGTTCCTTCAACGTTTCACCTAAATGAACCAGTTATCTTAAAAACCTTTTTTCCAAATCCGCAAACAGTAGCGGAAAAAACATTACATTCCCTTGATATTAAAAGATGTTTAAAGTTTTATCTACAGAAAACTCAAGCTCTCCGCCAGTCGGATCAGTTGTTTGTAGCTTTCGGAGGAACAAGAAAGGGACACGCGGTGTCCAAACAGACTATAGCAAGATGGATTGGTCTGGCAATTCAATTCTGCCATTCAAAAGCAGGAAAACCGCTCCACACCAAGGTGAGAGCCCACTCTACAAGATCGGTAGCCACTTCTGCTGCATTATTTGCAGGGGTACCACTACATATCATCTGTAGAGCAGCAACATGGTCCAGCCAACACACATTTACGAGGCATTACTGTCTCGAAGAAACGAACAACGCCGATACAGCAGTGGGGCAGGCAGTGCTGAGGCATTTATTTCGATAAGGTGAGCCTCTAACACATCCCACCACCACACTCAAGGTATGTTCATTATTGGTTCTTAGTCTTCTTAATAGCTACAGTGTGTTTTACTCTACATTTCTGCTTCAGATTGTTCACTTCTTTATAATGTCTTAGCTTGTCGTACTCTTCATCATCATGAAAAGAGTACAGGTTTTTTCTGCCACACACCTGTTATTGCTCTTCTATTCGAATGTCTATTGATGTACATATATTAATAGGTATGTGGTTTTTAAAGCTGAACTGATGGGATTCACATCATTTGTAAAATTACAAATAGAATTACAGTCAATGTAATTCACTAATTAAGAAAGCATTACTGCTCGTTATTCTGATTCAAGCATGTGAATCTATGAAAGATCCAATACTGGAGAAGAAAATTAGTTACTTACCTGTAACTGCAGTTCTCCAGTATTGGTATCTTTCATAGATTCACATGCGACCCACCCTCCTCCCCTCAGAGGCTCCCCTATTATACAGATATTAAACTTCACACTCCTACTAGAAAATCTGAGGGAATTCAGCCTCTGTTGGGACTGTTTGGGAGGGGCTGAATCCTGATTGGTTGAGACTGAAGTTTGGGTCTTTTCACAAAACAAAGTGGATAGACTGTAAAATACCTTATGAGGCCTACTGGGGCCTACTGGTTTTACTTTTACTGACTTACTGCTTTATCTATTTAAACTTACCGTGAGGCTCCCACCTCGACGACGGGGATGATTCAAGCATGTGAATCTATGAAAGATACCAATACTGGAGAACTGCAGTTACAGGTAAATAACTAATTTTCTTTCATAGCCTGCCAATGTCATTAAAAAAACCTGACTTGTACGTTAGGTGCCATGTATATGTGTGTTAAGTAAAAAAAAAAACCTGTCTTGTACGTTAGGTGTAATGTATATGGGGGCCCGCCTGGAGGGAGCCGCCATATGGCCGCTCCGAGGCCATTCTGGCTTTCCCGCTGGGCTGGCGGGCGACCGCCAGAAGGCCGCCCGCCAGCCCAGCGGGAAACCCCTCCCCACGAGGAAGCCGGCTCCGAATGGAGCCGGCGGAGTGGGTATGTGCGACGGGTGCAGTGGCACCCGTCGCGTATTTCAGTGTCTGCAAAGCAGACACTGAAATACAAAGTGGGGCCCTCTTACGGGGGCCCCTGCAGTGCCCATGCCATTGGCATGGGCACTGCAGGGGCCCCCAGGGGCCCCACAACACCCCTCACCGCCATCCTGTTCCTGGCGGTCGGAGCCGCCAGTAACAGGATGGCGGTGAGGGGGTCGGAATCCCCCATAGCGGCGCAGCAAGCTGCGCCGCCATGGGGGATTCCCAGGGCAGCGGAAAACCGGCGGGAGACCGCCGGTTTTCCTGGTCTGACCGCGGCCAAACCGCCGCGGTCAGAATGCCCTGCGGGGCACCGCCAGCCTGTTGGCGGTGCTCCCGCATCCCCGGCCCCGGCGGTCCTTGACCGCCGGGGTCGGAATGACCCCCTATGTGTGTTAAGTAAGAAGGTGAGTACTCCGGCTCAGTAGAGCAACTTGTATTACTTTATGACAGACAATGTTTATGCATTTTGTCTCTCTCAGGAGCTTTGATCACAATCAAAGATTTATGTGTTTTGGCTCTCTGGGGAGCTTTGATCATAAACTGTTGGTAACAACACCTGACACACCAGGGCATCTGATACTGAACAATTTTCATAAGAACATTTTTTTTGCTAATAATTTATGCGCCATTTGATAAATCTTTACAAAACTTTGCAAAAAAATTATAAATCATCCACCTCAATTCAGTCCAGGAAAGTTTCGAGGTGATCCATCAAAAGGGGGAAATTTAGACAATGCTACATTAAAAATGGCTGAAAAGAATTAGATCAAATATGTCAGAAAGCTAGGACTTTACCCATAAAGTATACTTTTGCGATTTATTATACATCTGTACAGTAGTTTTTGGAAAATTAAGGTTCAAAAGTTATAGATATCTAGCGCTGTGGACCGGCAGATCCAAAGATAAGAAATAAATGGCTGCTGTCAACATCACCAGAGATGTTGGGTGGCCAATTTAGGACTAGGGGAGTAGAGATGTCTTGACGGCCTAGTCCTTGCAAAGGATCCCAGAGGCCTCCAATCCCATGGTCAAATAAAAAAAAATGTATAGCTGTCTCGTAGGAGTACTCAGGACCAGCAAAGACAAGTTTTTAAAGTATGGCAGCTCCCATATTTTATTTTATTGCCCCTGGTGTGGGCCAAGACATAGGGTCCAGCAAGTATTATATTTTGCGCTTGGGTGAGGGGCATGGAGCCTCAATCCAACTTTCATTTGTCCCCGGGGTCCTATACAAGGGTTTTTCCAGGAACCTCATCGACCAGGGCAACAAATGAAGCCTCTAGTATTGCTTCCAGGATGGCCAGAACCCTGGGAGCAATTTTACACACCTTGGCCATCTCTGGGAGGGCAGAGGGTGAAGATATGAGCAGGCGTAAAAGTGCCCAAACAAATTATGCAAAAAAATCTCTTAGATTTATTTGCGTCATTTTTTCTGTCTCCCTAACGGGGGAACGCCCCCTTTTCATACATTATGCCTGGCACAGGAATAATGTATCGCAAAGTGTTACAAAGTGGCGCAATACATACATTGTGCCACTTTGTAAATCTGTAGCAAAGTTTTTGGCCTCATTGGGTCACATTAGTGTCAAAACAAAAATTACGCTAATGTGGGCAGGGAGGCACTAGGGGCACTTAAATCAGCCCCAAAATATGAAAAGCATAGCAGGAGAGGGCTCTGTGTGCTGCATAGTTAAAATAAAAGTATGTGAAAGGCTGTGGTGCCCCTGGTGGGCCTGGGGCACCCCAAACCGAACTTTTAAAAACTGCAGCACAGGAGTGGGCCTGCCCTGCTGTTAGTTTAAAAAAAATATGTGAAAGGCTGTGTGTGCCATGGGTGGGACTGGGGTAACCACAATTAAAATACATAAAGCAGTACAGGAGTGGACTGCTCACTCTATTAGTTAAAAAAAATATGTGAAAGGCTGTAGGGATCCATAATGGGAGCGGGACACCTAAAACTGAAAAAATAAACTATATTAGAACATTGGAATGTTAGTAGCTCCATTGAAAACAATGGAGTGCTGGGGGCTTTTACAGGCCGGTAAAAGCCCGCAGCGCCAACATTCCAATGTTCGCTTTGTTCACAGCAACAGCTGTGAACAAAGCCTCACGGAGCCCGAGGGGATTTTAATCCCCTCGGGCTCCGTGAACATTTTTTTTTTTAATAGAACATTCTGCCCTGAGTGGCAGAATGTTCTAATAGCCTTAGAACCCGCCGTAGCGGGCTCTACCGGCTATTAAAGTCCCTCTCCCTTGTTAAATGCCCTTGCCTTCGGCTCGGGCATTTAACGTGGGGAGCGGGCCTTTAATAGCCGGTAGAGCCCACTACGGCGGGTTCTAAGGCTATATTAGAACATTGGAACGTTGGCAGCTCCTTTGAAAACAATGGAGTGCTGCGGGCTTTTACTGGACGGTAAAAGCCTGCAGCGCCAACATTCCAATGTTCGCTTTGTTCACAGCAACAGCTGTGAACAAAGCCTCACAGAGCCTGAGGGGATTTTAATCCCCTCGGGCTCCGTGAGGAATTTGTTTTATTTAATAGAACATTTTGCCCTGAGTGGCAGAATGTTCTAATAGCCTTAGAAACCGCCGTAGCGGGCTCTACCGGCTATTAAAGGCCCTCTCCCTTGTTAAAGGCCCTCGCCTTCGGCTCGGGCCTTTAACGCGGGAGAGGCCTTTAAGAGCCGGTAGAGCCCGCTACGGCGGGTTCTAAGGCATAAAAAATGTTGCAGCGGGAGCCTGCTAAATGAAAAAAACAAAGTGGTAGGAGCCACTCAGTACTCAATGATCCCGATGAGGGAGCGCCACATAACACCCCACTTGGGCTGATTTAGCTCATTCTTTTATTAGTGGTGCCCAAAGGATAGGCAGGGTACCACTAACTTAAATTGTGTGCATTGTAGGGAGAATTACAGGAGGAGAAGTGTCCGGCCAGATATGTTTTCAAAAATTGCTGTTTCAGGGGGAATTGTACCAACAACGTACCTCTTTTATACCCACATACTTACTCAAAACCAATCTGTTAAGAATGATAAATTCACTCCTTCGGTATTGTGCTCAGAATACAGCTCATACAATTGATTCACATATATTTTTTTTATCATTATACTTAAAATAATACACTATTAATAAAATAAAAAAATACAAAAACTATTTCAACTAAGCACAGTACTTAACTGAAGAATTTGTGTACTTTTGACAGTGAACCCACCAAAAAGATATCAGCAGTCCGATCGGTCCAAGTACAAACCAAGGTCCCTATTGCGTGGCAAAAGTCGTACCAGAGACAAAAATAAAACAAATATGATTCCACTTTCGAACGGCCAGCAACAGTGGACAGTTAAAAAACACTAATGTACGTTTCAGTGGACAAAAGGTTGGTAACAGTCCACCTTCCTCAGGACTTTGCTTTAAATCAAAGCATTCTCAGGGCTAAAACTCTTGTTCATAGACTCTAGAGTGCAGGGAGCTCTAGTGGTTGGTCCTACGTCTGCATTATGTAGCCTGAATGTATAAAAGAGAGACTGGCACTTGAAATTCGAAAATGCTTTATTGACAATGGTTATATTCATAAGTAGTGTATTTGAATATGATCATTGAATCAATTGGTTTTAAGGTGAATACTAAATGTTATTAATCTTTTATGAATAGGGTCACCTATTGACAAAGCCAGTAGGTCTGCCCTGTTTAAAATGACACCCCGATATATAGTGATATTTGATCAGGTATAAGTTGGGAACATTGTCATTATGGGTTCAGGACCAATTAGGGGTGAAATGTCCCTAATAAGATAAGATAAGTGTGTCATTAAAGTTATTTCCTCGTACTCTCTCTCTCTCTATATATATATATATATATATATATATATATATATAGTATGCCTGTAATAAATATACTTGTCCATTTTAAATTAAAAGGCACTGACTGCACAATGATTTATTGACTGTTGTTGCATGCCAGCGAATTGGGATTGCTAGTCCACACCACCTAGCCTGAGTAGGTCTTGGACTGCTCAGTTTAACTACCGTGAAAGAGTCAAGTGCTACAGTGGGGTAATTGTCAACCCTAGACATTCATTGGAATAAACAAAGATTAAAATGATGTTATAGTTATGTAAGAAAAATTAACGTAATTTAGGAGGAAAACTGAAATTGACTGAAAAAACAAAGATTAAAGTGATTTTATAGTTGGGTATGGACAAAAGATCTTAATTACATAAATAGAAATCATCATAAGTTTACTGAATAAAAACAAAAGTTAAAGTGACGTTATAGGCAGGTTTGGGATATAAAAAAGGAAAGTGTGGAGTGGATCTCTTTGTGGGGTGGGGGGAGGGAGGTTATGCGATAGTGAGGGATTGATGAGCAAAGAGGCATTGGGCACCCATTGGGGATTGGGCACAGGATCCGGTCACAGTCCAGGCCCTTTGTCCAATACCCTACTGCACATAGTCAAAAACTATGCTCAGAAAGGTAGTTTGGTGAATATGGTCAACTAACCCCAGAAATTCACTGCAGCAAACAAAGGTAAAGGAATTTTATAGTTAGTATGTTAATAAAATCTCACCTTACTTTAAAAAACTTCAGAAATTAACTAAAAAGACCAAAGGTTAAAATTACTTTATAGTTAGATATGAAAAAAACACACCTAAACGTGCATAGAAAAAAAATACACACAAGTTCACTGATAAAACAAAAGTTAAGGTGACATAATATTTAGGTGACAAAGTCACACACAACAAAATCATTAAGAACCGAAAACCAACTGAAGTTCACCAGCTACAGTTTAGTGAGCTAACTATAATTTGACCTCCACCATACACTGCTTATGTCCTCACATATTACTTCACTGATACAATGTTAAATGACATTGTCAGTTTATGAATAATAGCTAGTTCCAGTTGCATAATATTTTTGATAAGCAGGAAGATTGTGGGGAAAAACAAAACTCACTATGAAATTACAGACTATGACTCTAGCTGAAATAGTAGATGAATAGATATATTTGAATCTTAGATTAATTTTAAATCATCTATGTATTGTTTTCCAACATGGGCAGAAAGATGCCAAACATCCTTACCAATATTATATTACAAATTTAGCCTAACTTTTGTAGTGAGCAGACCACGAACGTGATGAAGTAAATTGAGCTGAGAGGGTAGGAGTAGTCTTTTAAGATCTCTATTGTTAGACCTGGCACCTTTTTGCATGTTTCCCTTGTCTTTTTGCCTTCTGACCTCCTGTTTTTACGGTACGCTAGACTCTGTTTTTGCTGGTTTATTGTCTCTGCACACTGCTGATCAGTATTAAAGTCCAGGTTCTCCTTATGTAAATTGTATTGGTAATTGGTGTATCCATGATTTGCATATTTGATTTATTCATAAGTCCCTACTAAAGTGCACTATGCATGCCCAGGGCCTGTAAATCAAATCCTACCAGTGGGCCTGCAGCACTAATTGTGCCAAACACATGAGTAGCCCTGTGAACTTGTCTCAGACCTGCCACCTGAGTGTGTGTGCAGTTTTAAACTGCCAATTGGACCTGGCAAGTGTACCCACTTGCCAGGCCCAAACCTTCCCTTTTTGTACACGTAAGGTACCTCTAAGGTAGACCCTAAGTAGCCCCCTGGGTAGGGTGCAGATAGGGATAAGGAGTTTGGGGTCTCTGAATTCGGAATTTTAAAACACATCTTTTGGTAAAGTTAGTTCTTAGATTGTCAGTTTGAAAATGCCACTTTTAGGAAGTGGGCATTTTCTTGCTTAACCATTCTGGGCCTCTGCCTGCTTGTGTATTCCACGTCTGGATCAGACTGACAGTTGGGCCGTTTGTGAATCTCCACTAGACAGTGACACAAAGGGATCTGGGGTGTAGCCTGCATATCCTGATGGGTCATCTGGGCTAGAGTGGAGGGAGGAGTGGTCACTCAAACCTGAAAGGGCTGTGTCTGCCCTCACACTATGCAGTCCCCTGGTGTGTGTCTGGGGCCAGGAATGGCCAAGGCAGGATCTTGTCAACAACAGAGACTTTCCTGTGACGTTTGCCTACTTCAAAGGCAGAACTGGGTATAAGTAGTAGACCCAAAACCCCAGAATTTTAGAATCCTTCTGGATCAAGAGGAACCTCTGCCAAGGAGAAGAGCTGAAGAGCTGGAGGAGGAGTACTTTTACTGCTTCTGCCTTAAAGAGGAAAAAGATTGGACTTTGCTGTGTATCCTGCTTGTGAAGTTTCTCCAAGGGCTTGGAGTAGAGCATGCCTCCTGTTGGAAGTCTCAGGGACATCAAAGACTTCAGCTGCCTACAGCACTTAGAACTGTGTGTTTTGTGCTGCAACAGAAGAAAAACCCCTGTGATTCCGTCAATGACACGGCTGACTGCACCATGACCTGGCGACGCCACACAAAGCTGTGCCCCATGTAGCACCACAACCCTGGTCTCACCAACGCCACCACCTGGTGCCATCAACAAGCTGCTGATTGCACCATGACTATTAGGCCGCGCACTCCGCATCGCTTTGCTCCCACCGCAGCCTTCGCATCCCTAACACCACGCTGACACCGGCGCCATGGCCTGCACTGTAGCCTGTGGTTACCGCTCAAGAAGTACACAAAGCACTGTCCCGTCCTGCACCGCAGCCCCGGGCCACCAACACCAGAGCCATCAATTCCAGTGTCGTTAACAGATGCCCCTGTCTGCACGGGACCCGTGGGTTCCTCACAGAGCCCGCCCCGCTCCACCGCCTTGGGCCTACCAACAACAGTGCTTCAGCAATGACTACACCACTGCCTGCACCGTGACCTGGAAACACTGCACGTCGCACTGCCCCCCCCTTTACACCGCAGCCCTGGCCGTATGATGTCATCACCGAGCCGTTGCCTGCACTATGACCTGTGGGCACCGCATGTCGCATCGTCCTGCTTTGTACTGCAGCCCGACGCCATCCATGCCAGCAATACTGACTTTGTAATCAGCCCAGAGTTTGATCTGCAACGCATGTAACTTCAAGAGCCCGCCAACCCCCGCACCAACCTCCAGAACCGACACCAGTGACGCAATACTCCAGATCTCATTGTGAGGATCACAAAGTCCTATATTTCCAAGGTACTGTTTGTGGATCTTCCTGACACCATAGTTGGCCCGCAACTCCGCGGCTGGTCTGAACTGTTAGATTTGTTGCTCACGATGCCGTGATAGCCCCTGACGGAGCTATCAACTTCAAGAAACTGTATTTTTAAGTTACTTTCTTGCAAAATTCACATCTTTATTACAGTATGTTGGATTTTTCTCGTTTTGGTCTTGTTTTACACAGATACATGATGGCTATTTCTCTGGAAATGGTGTGGTGTCCTTTTGTAGTGTTTTCACTATATCACTGTGTGTTATGTGCAACTGCTTTACACATTCCTTCTTAGATCAGCCTGATTGCTCCTGCCAAGCTACCCTGAGGCTGAGCAGGGGTTATCTGAGCTGGGTATCTCACTTATCCTGACTAGAGTGAGGGTCCCTACTTGGACAGGGAGTAAACCAACTTCCAAAGAGAGACCCCATTCCTAACATCTATTATCTTGGAACCAGTTCCTTAAAGACATTCCATATCCAATAGAAAAATAGAACACCTATTTACACTGTCTTGAAGAACATTTTCTGACCCAAATGTATCTGCTTCCACCTGATTGGTGTCAAATTTAGGAACACTATTGTTGTCAACATACATGAGCAGCCGAAGCTCTTCAGTACCTAACACTACTGAAAAAGAATGATAAGGTAAATAAAATTGTGGGAGTTGTGAGAAAGTGGATTGTTGGTTGGGGTGAATGATAGTCTACTATTGTTGTTAGGACCAGTAAAGGTTTCGGCAATTTAAACTTAAACTCATCCCCTAGTAGCTATAGAATAGAGCTGGCAGGCTTAATTTAAGAAAATGTCCAAAGCATCTAGAAGTACCAAAACAATTAAACATTTGAAAATAAAACACAATGAAAATATAAAAATAGAGAATAATTTTATGAACAAAACAATACCATAAGGACAAAAATAGAATACGGGGAACTGAAGACATAGAATATTAAAGTTTTAAATAAAAATAGCACCAAAAAGCGATTAGCTAAGCTGTGGCCATCTGGTTGGGCTTGATGGGTACCTAGGCATGATTTAAGGCCAACCATGGTGGAGGGCCGGTCGGGTACAGAAACCAGGTTTGATCTGGTCAGCAGTTTTACCTTCTGACTTAGGGCCTGATTTAGATCCTGGTGGAACAGGTTACTCCGTCACAAACATGATGGATATCCCATCCATTGTATTATGATTCCATTATATCCTATGGGGATTATAATACGGCGGACAGGATATCCGTTACATTTGAGACGGAGTAACCCCTCCACCAGGATCTAAATCATGCCCTTAGTCTGTGCAATGGAAGTCTGAAAACCTCAGTGGGGCAAGGAAGTAGGTTGTGGCAGAGAAGATTTCGATGAGGCCGAACAGCCATTGAACAAGAAGCTGTTGCCTTTTGGCAAGAAAGCTCTGAGCAGGAAAAATTAAACATTCACACCCAAGGAAGGTCCCTCGCTGGCTGGATACTTCTGGTGCCTTCGCCTCTTGAAAATGTCTAACTTTGAATTTAGTCACTTTTTTGGAGTTTGGACTTCTACAGTGGGGCAAGCATGAAAGCTCTAGCCGAACAGGGCTCCATAAGGCTGGATGGCCTCTCCACGACATCCCGCTGAAACAAATTTGCTGCTGAGGTATAGCTCAGACCAGGGAAAACCTGAATCATTGACCCTGCTGCAATGCACATTATTCAGCTTGACTTGGCAGGTTTGTTCCTATCCTCCAGGGGTTTTTGGAACCAAAATGTTTCTAAGTCCAAGATTTCTGAGGATATTAGGAGGAGTGCACTTTGATACAGCCACGGCTCCCAGGACCTCAGTAACAGCACTTGGGAGTCAAGACTCATTGCAGCAGAAGTCACCACCAGGGTCTAGAGCTGGTCCAGTTGGAACTGGTCAGCTGGGCTCTTCAGGAAAAGGTGGTCCTTGGTCCTTGTTGTATCCCTGTACGGTAACAGGAGGTCAACCAACAGACCCTTGCAGTCCACTAGTTTGCCCTAAGTACAAGTGGGAGCAGGACCAGCCTCTCAGGTCGCCTCACAGCTCTCAACAGCAGGTGCAGGCTTTCTATGTCTTACACAGGTTCAGTAGTATATTGTAGAGGGAGCTCAGTGTTGCCACATTTATGCCTGGCTCTTGTCTATGGGTAAGGGTTCCTCTTGCTCCCTCCCTAACCAACAGGGAAAAAGTTCCCTGGGGTAATCCAACCCACTTTTTCAGCCGTTCCTGTGTGCACTACTGCAAACAATCCCAGAGTGCAACTCTCTACCTACATCCAATATGGCAGAACCCTTCTTCCCATGTGCCGAGCTCCTGTGCCTACCGTAGAGGTGTGGTCAGGGAAATGTGCTACCCCTTCCTCTGTGGTGACTGAAAACCACTTCTGGCTGCGGCTTCTCTCCCATTGAGATTGGTGCCTGGCTTACTAGAGGAAAAAGGAAGGGACAGGCCCACGTGTTAGCCATATCTGCCTGTAACAGGTTAGGCCTTTTTGAAGGTAATTAAGTTTCTGGGCACTGCCAATATGTCATCTTGTTAGAGGACTAGAACACCTCCCCACACTGAATACCTTTGCCTCAGCTCTGGGAGAAAGTTAACACCACATCTAGGGGGCTGCTATTGAGCTCCTAAGTGGCAGTTGGAAGCTAATGCAAATGAGCTTCTTGAGACTTTAGGGAGGCAAAAGGTGGCTTTTTAAAAGCACCTTTTGTAAAATATTTAATATAAATTTGAATTTACCTATGAAGTGGGCTTGTCAAAACTTTTTTTTTTAAATCCAACAACAAACTTTGTAGCTTTTTTCTAAGCAGAAATAACGTTATTTAATTTTATCATTACACCCCGATGCTTCACTATGGAAAGGTTGGCCCTGCTACAGTATAAATAGCTTTTGGGGCATTGTCTCTGTAAGGACGGGATATATATTAACCGTTTACATGTCCTACTTTACTATGCCATGCACCCTGCTTTTATGGGCATTAAGGCCTACTTAGGGGTGACATTAGTATTTAAATGGAGTGTTTAGGCCTGTCAAAAGGGGTTGATGTGATAGGTTGAATTAGTAGTTTTAGAACTGCACAGACAGGCTACAGTTGTAGGCCTGCAGTCCGGTTTTACAGTGTCACTCTAGTGGTGGCACAATGTGTGCTGTAATCTACTATCACAATAGTGGTAATGTCTAGGCACAGTCGTCGTCATATATTCAGCCATTGGTTCAAATGTCCACACAATACTTTGAAATGCTTGAGCACAGACATACCACACCCTATTCAGAAAGAGAACAGAGCTATCACTTATGGTGCATAGATCTCTTAGACTTTGGATGGCAGATGTATCCATAAAGTTAAGCAGATTTTGGAGACTTCAGATAACATTATTCCTTAGGATAAACATATGTTACAGGCTGAACTTTGGGCAGCAGACTCGGTCCTCTGGTCACCAAATATTACTATCTCAGGGGTTAAGATAGCAGATGAAACAGATTTTAGACACTCAGATCTCATATTGCAGAGGTTTCCATCAGGTAACACAGATTTTTAATGTTGTCAAAGGCAGAGGGGTGGGGTAACACCGTCAAACAACATCAGTTCCACTTCCTCAATATTCAGCCTTTTTTAATGTAGTGGTTAGTAACCAGACTGTAATGGATGAATGTCTTCATAGTAAAATAATAGAATACATTAATGTTTGCTCATGTGCCATATACTTTAATCTTTAACATATTTGTTTTTAATGATAAATTTGTGATTTTAATCTAGGGTAACCTATGTCTAAATGGTTTACATACTTATAGGATTATGCATTGGTTATTCTTTTCAGAAGAGGAAAAATAATGTTTTTTTTTCCTTTTCAATGTATAGTGGTTGTTAAGCACTATTTTAATACATGGTTACATTGTTATGTACAATAGCCAAGTATTTGCGATTCTGCAATTGTAAAAATAAATCATCAATTCCGAAATAAAATTGTGAGCTTGTTTTCATTTTAAAATGAGCTCACATTTGTTGTATGGCTCTCTTTACCCACTAATCATTTCATGTTGCTTTTAAGTCGTAGCTAAACAGAATATTACAATGGTACGTTATAGAATACTTCACTAATGAAAATCCAGGCACTGATTTAAGCATTTTTCTCCCCATCTGGAGAGTGCGTGCACACATGGATACTGAAGATATGCATGCTCTTGGTCATTTTCAGAGTGAGTACATGTCCTTTGACTCACAAGCATGCAGTATACAGTATGCAGTATGCCATACTCCACATTCCTGAGAACTGATATGCAACATTCACACACTGTTCCACTAGTACTAGGGGGCACTAGCAGTGCACCTCATTTCTGGCCTACAGCACTCCACCCTATGCCCTTACTTTTTGGGCCCACAAATATACTAATTAAACCTTACCTGTAGCGCCTTCCTACTGCTCTTGCAATACACCACGCTCCAAGAGTTAGATAGGCCTTTCAGGCAGTCTGGCACTGCCAGATGGGCCAGCTTGAAAGGGATAGTTTTTGGGCTGTCTTTGTCCTGTGACAGGACCATAATAAACAAGCCACATATTGGCTCTTTAAGGCACTTCCAACCCTGGCCAGTATTGCTACTCCAATACTAGGAACCACATACTGCTCTGCCACACATTTCAATCCTGACCTTCAGCACTGTACTCCAGTACTAGGGCTCACAGCAAGCTCTGCAGTACTCTATAGAGCAGACTTCCAGCACGCACACACAGATGTTTGAGTCTCAGGACAATGTGCACCTCTTCCAAACATCTAAATCATTACTTACAGCATCCCCAACCTACTGCTTTTCCAGTACAGGTACACAAATGCAGATATTCCAAACACCTTAATCCTGACATGCACACCACCCACTGGTATTCCAGTACTGGGAGTCACAAGGTCTCCCATACTCATTGCTAACCTTCAACTAGTCCTGGATCGCACCAGCCATGCTACAACACAATTCCATCCTGGCATGCAGCCTTCATCCATTGCTCTTCCTGTGTTGGGACCCACACACAGCGATGTCATACACCTCAGTCCTGTCATGAAGGCCCTACCAACTGTTCTTGCATTAATGGTACACACATGTAGCTCCATTATACGCCTTAATCCTAACATGCAGCAAATAATAGCAGCAGTGAGACCTTAAAGGAACTCTGCCATGCACCTCATTGCAGCATGTCCTGTTCGATAGACACACACACACACACATCTGATCTACAGCCCCCAAGGAATCTTGTGGCTATCTAAAAATGTCTCCCTTTTACCTAAATCTGAATGAAAAGGCTAACTGTTTTCCTTGTGGTTCATATGCCAGGAATGAAAAACACCTTGAGTGAAAGTGAAGTGATTAAAAATATCCTAAATATGTCATTTTAAGAAGATAGGGGTATAGTTACTAAAATGTCTTGCAACACAGTACAGCAATCAAAGTTGCTGCGCTGTGTAGTTGCTGTGGTGTGTTGCATAAGAGAAAAAGAGTAGGAAAGTGCCATATATACTAAGATGAGGCTCTCTCCTGTTCGCTCCCAGTGATGGTGCACAATCAGCCTGTCTACGGACACACACATACCGGCGACTGTATCATGTCTAGCATTGGTTTTGTACTGAAAGGGTACTTTTCCAGTTTAAAATACCATTACTAGATAAACTTTTAAACTTTTCTCACTTTGAATGTGTACTGCACAGTGCAGCACCCATGCAAAATA
Source organism: Pleurodeles waltl (assembly GCF_031143425.1). Classification (NCBI taxonomy): domain Eukaryota; kingdom Metazoa; phylum Chordata; class Amphibia; order Caudata; family Salamandridae; genus Pleurodeles; species Pleurodeles waltl. The sequence continues at coordinate 1,202,303,632 of NC_090444.1, forward strand.
AGAACATATTCTCAAAATAAACATGTTTATCCTCAATAATGCAAATGTTAAAATAGCATTATTTTTTATGCAAAAGACTGTCTACTTTTTTTTTTTAGTAGATAGTGTTTTGCCTAAAAAAATACATGAATGTTTGCATGGGAAAGCCCACATACCGCTCAGGTACATCCCCATGGTGCACAGTACTATAAAGCAGCACTAGGCACTGCTTTGTGTTACTTGCAGGCAACTTTCCAGTACAAAACAAGTTTTCCACTGGAAAGTACATTTCGAATAAATATTTTAGAACTGATTTGCATCACTTTTGAACGCAAAGTTGACGTGCAATGTTAGTAGATATGCCTCAAAGAATAAGTGACTGTGTACAGGAATGTGTCATCGCAGCAAGGTGCTCACAAGACAAACAACTGTGGGCAGCAATGGAACACTTCATGACACAATTCTTTCTCCTGTGCATTCCAGAGTGGAATAGTAATACCAATACTGAAAGCCTTCAGGTGAAAGCAAATGTATGTATGCGTGAGGCTGCCCTGTGCCTGGGAATCCCTAACAGCTACTGTGCTGCTAGGAGACACCTTGACAGATCAGGCTGAGTTGTAACAGTTGCAAGCGGTATGTATCTGTTACCATTTCAAACAGTGCTGCCACGAGCATCAGCTTTTTCCTGCAAATCGGGAGCATTTTCCACAGCAAACTGTCCCTGTTGCTCTGTTTATGGTCCTGCCTTTCCGCTTTTGAGGCCACGGGTCACAAGGGCAGTGTAGTGGGTCGCATGGGCAGCACCAGGGATCACACTTTCGACCCCTGGTGACCTCTAAATGACGTCCATGCATCAGAGACGAGGATTTAAACAATGCAGCCCTTGTCAGCCTATCATTCCTCGTATTGCCTTAACAGCAGCTGATGTACTGATTCCAGATATACAGAAGCACAGCTGTTCTAGACAATCAAATGTGGCCTATATAGACTTCATCCCATTCTCTTTTTATACAGTACTACATGCCCGCACAACCTGTCAATGCTATACGGCCCATATCTGAGGGGATATTCAATGAACTTCACATTTCTCCAAATTAATCCACTTTCCAACTACTTGAGGCAATTGCGTTGTTGCAATGCTTAGAATACCTTCTATTTTTAACGTCTAGAAGGCAATGGCAAAATGTGAAAGAAATACTTCCAGCACAAAGGTCGTTCAAGGAATTCCGTCTGTTAAAACAGCACATTCATCGATAGTTTACTTTTTTTTTATATCTACAAAATCGGGCATGCTGTTATCTCTGAAAGATTTATAAATTTTGCAAAACGAGTCTTAAATCTTTTTTATTGGTTTAATTCATGAGTTCACTTACTTAAGGGCATTTCGGTAGGCATGGGTAAAAGTTTGTAAAGTGGTATTTTCGATGGATATTTATCTTTATTGCAAACAAAAATAACAGTCTAACAATTGGAGCAACACAGAACCATCCAGCTCCAGTTAAGTGTCTATCTTCCTTCCTAGAAACCATTGACACATTCTCAATTTGTTTACCTCACACATTCGGTTGCAAAGCACACTTCATATCATCACCATTCTAAATTTCACATGCACTACACCACTACCCCGACCACACACGTCTTACCACACCACTCCCCTCTTTACAAATCTACACAATAATGAAAAAAATAACCGTTGTAACCCATCAATAAAAAATATTGGACTTCCAGGAACTCTGTCCCCTACTTGCCCAACTAAGTACCTGTAGTAACCCAAGTATAACATTTGCAAGTGCTACATTAGTAGTCATTGAGAGTAGCCAGTTACTCCTGTTAAAGATAGTCCTGTTGACACTGAAGACAATTAATCAACTTTGAAGTCCAAAACAACTCAGCCATATTTGTTTAATAAGCTCCCCCCTCAACATTTTACTCACTATTTCTGAACTCTTCCTTCCCGCAACATACCAACACTTTATTCAAATTCAAAATCCTATCATCCTCCATCTTGCCTGCACACTTAAAGACTTCCACCACTTTTACAGGCTGACCTCTGGCCATTTAATTAAAAAAGAAAAAACATTTTTTTTATTGTTGTCCCTCCTCTGCATTTTCTATTCGTAAATCCTAATTTCCCCTCAGCTCTGCTTCACCTGGTGTATTAGTGAGTCCACCCTGCCTGTTCATCAACCACAAAGGAAGGATTTTGTTGCTGGTTTCCTCCTTGCCAGTAATTTAAAAGATGACTTCCCTGTGGCTGCACTGGGTGTGGTCATATATGATATTAATATAACTTGTAAAACCCTCCTCCAGCATATTCTCGAATTGACAGGTTACTGGATAGGCTTCTTCACTACCCTTTTGAATCTCTCTATATAGCCTCAGGATGGTTCAAAGTAGTACATGAATGTTGGATACCTGTATTCTTCAAGAACACCTGCACCTTAATAGAGGTCAAATGCACCTCATTGTCATACACAATCTCCTGCTCTAATTTCAAAATAGATGTTTATGACCGCATGTACTAATGTTCCAGGTCATATGCACTTCTGGCCAATTAGTAAAACAATCAATTGTTACTTTTGCAAAAGATTTCCTTCTAGGGAGTTAGTGTGGTTGATAAGAGCTCATAACTCAGTTAACCAACATGCACAATCACATATTGTCCAGACCACCAGTGCTTATTTTTTTTGATAAAAGCAAGTACTAAAATCTCACTGCAAAACTTAATACTACACAGTTCAAAATAATTCAATTACATGGTTCTAACCTAAGTTACAATTCTCCGGTGCTACATCCCCCTGCTGGCTTCACTCTCCCTGCTATAAGCAATGTCCCATGACTAAAGTCCCTAGTATTCTAGAGCATAGGCATTGAATAGCCACAGATTCAGATCCCTTCACATCCCACTGCTGATCAGTTGCACTCTTTGGTTCAAAGTCTTTCACCGTTTGCGTTCACTCAGGAAAAGTGTCTCAAACCCATGTGGCAGATACTTCTGCATGCTCTAGTCACTTTTCTGGTTGCAAGCAAGGCACCACTGCCTGCTGGTTGCCATTGCAGTTCTAACAATGTGGCAGGTGATGTTTGTGTACCCGACCTTGCAGCAGCAAACGCTTTAGCTTGTTCTGGGGCCATGGTGATGAACTCGTTTTAAAAAGGGATCTCTGAATTAATCCAGGATGGCAGACCTGTGCATGGGCAATCATCTTAAGCATGGGCTGCTTCCTCAACCCGGTGAAGACAGGTGCCCACGTTACAGCCTCTTGGCTAACACATCAAGGATGAGTATCTTCAGCAATTGTGGCCTCCAGGATGAACTGGGCTTTCTGTTTCAGTGGAGATGTGGCTCTTCTTCCCTACATTGGCAATGCTAGTCTTTCACGCTCATGGCAGTTTGCCTGAAAATATGGTTTCTGGCTCTTCTGCAGACACAGCTTTGGTGCAAAATAATGGCTCTCACAACAGGTTGCAATGGGGCTGGATCCAAAAAGGTGTATTTAAAATATGGGTACAATGAAGTGTGAGATATTTGCAAAAGGCTGTTGTTAGAAATGGGGTCTCTAGTTGCCAGTCGGTTTACAACCTGTCCAAGTAGGGACCCTCACTCTAGTGAGGGCAAAGGAGATACCCAGCTCAGGTAACCCCTGCTCACCCCGTTGGTATTTTGGCATGAGCAGTCAGGCTTATCTCAGAAGCAATGTGTAAATCATTTGCACATAACACACAGTAATACAATGAAAACACTACAAAAGGACACCACACCAGTTTTAGAAAAATAGCCAATATTTATCTGTGTAGAATAAGATGACAATGAGAAGAATCCAACATACAGTAATAAAGATATGAATTTTGCAAGAATTACTGAAACATATGGTTCCTTGAAGTTGATAGCTCCGTCTGGGGCTATCACAGGGTTGTGAACAACAAATCCAACAGTTCAGGCTGGCCGAGGCGTCGCAGGCCAGCTACGGTGCTGGGAAGCCCTGCAAACAGTACCTTGGAAATGTAGGGTGTCGAGATCCTTGCATTGAGATCCAGAGTGCGGCTTGGCAGGAGTCAATGGGCGTCGGTTCCGTAGGTCAGTGCAGAGTTCGTTGGGCCCTTGAAGTCACACATGCTGCAAATCAAACTCCAGGCGGATGACAAAGTCAGGAGCACTGGCGTCGATGGAGCCGGGGCTACGGTGCGAAGTGGGACGATGCGACGTGTGGTGTCCACAGGCCATGGTGCGGGCAGCAGCTCGGTGAAAGCATCCTGCTGCGTCGGTGAGACCAGGGCTGCGGTGTGTAGCGGGGCGGTGCAACATGCAGTATCTCCAGGTTGCATTGCCAGCTTTGGTGCTGTTGTTGCTGAAGCACTGTCATCGGTAGGTCCAAGGAAGCGGTACGAGTTGGGGTAGGCTCCGTGCGGCACCCACGGGTTGCATGCAGGCAGGGGCATCTGTTCACAATGGAGGAGTCGATGGCGTGGACATCGGTGGACCAGGGCTGTGGTGCGGGATGGTGCTTCAAGTACCTCACAAGTGGAGTCCACAAGCCAAGGTGCAGGCAGCGTCACCGGTGTCAGCGTAGAGTGGCGTTGTCGGGGATACCAAGACTGTGGTGTGAGCAAGGTGAAGTGGGGCCCACAGGTCACGGTGCAAGCAGTGGCTCGGTGATAGCGTCAGGTGATGGTGTGGTGAGACCAGGGTTGGGGTGCTAAGTGGGGCACGGCTCCATGCAGCGGTGTCAGGTCAAAGTGCAGGCAGCGATGTCGTTGACTGTCATGGTGGTTTTTCTTTTGTTGCAGCACAGAACACATAGTTCTAAATGCTTTAGGCTGATGAACCTGAAGTATTTGATAACCATGAGTCATCCAACAGGAGGCAAGCTCTACTTCAAGCCCTTGGAGAAACTTCACAAACAGGATACGTAGCAAAGTCCAGTATTTGTCCTCTTTAAGGCAGAAGCAGCAACTGCAGGCCAGCCCATCAAAGCACGCACATCAAAGGGGCAATGCTTCTCCTCCCGCTCTTCTCCTTGGCAGAGGTTCCTCTTGATCCAAAAGTGTTCTAAGAGTCTGGATTTTGGGTCCACTACTTCTCTTTATTTCTGCCTTTCAAGTAGGTAAACTTCAAAGAAAAGTCTCTGTTGTTCACAAGATCCTACCTCGTCCAGGCCTGCCCCCAGACATACTCCAGGGGGTTGGAGTCTGCATTGTGTGAGGACAGGCACATCCATTTCAGGTGCAGGTGGCAGCTCCTACCTCTCCAGGAAGACTCATCAGAATATTCAGGACACATCTCAACTACCTTTGTGTAACTGTCTAGATGGAATTCATAAACAGACTGATCCAGATGTGGATTGCACAGGCAGGCAGATGCACAAAATGGTTAAGCAAGAGAATGCCCACTGTCTAAAAGTGGCATTTTCAAACAGACAATCTAAAAACCAACTCTGCCAAAAGATGTATTGTTAAATTCAGAGAACCCATCCTCCATAGCTCTAGCTGCTCCCAATAGGAAACTGCACTTAAAAGATATTTAAGGGCGGTCCACATGTTAACCTATGGGAGAGATAGTCCTTGCCGTAGTGAAAAACGAATTTGGCAGTATTTCACTATCAGGATATGTAAAACACACCAGTCCATGTCCTACCTTTTAAATGCACTGCAAACTGCCCATGGGGCTACCTAGGGCCTACCTTAGGGGTGATGAACATGTAGTAAAGGGAAGGTTTGGGTCTGGCAAGTGGGTACACTTGCCAGGTTTAATTGGCAGTGCAAACCTACACACAAAGACACTGCAGTGGCAGGTCTGAGACATGTTTACAGGGCTACTCGAGTGGGTGGCATAATCAGTGCTGCAGGCCCACTAGTAGCATTTGATTTACAGGCCCTGGGCACACATAATACACTTTACGAGGGACTTACTAGTAAATAAAATATGTAAATCATGGATAAACCAATCACCAATTAATTTTACAAAGGGAGCACTTGCACTTTAGCACTAATCTGCAGTGGTAAAGTGTGCAGAGACAATAAACAAGCAAAACAGATCTGAAAAAATAGGAGGAAGGCAAAAAGTTTGGGGATAACCCTGCAAAAAGGACCATTTTCAACAGCTGTCATCGGTGTTGCTTAAGCAGTGATCAAAGACAGACAAAAGTTCTGGCACTGCTTAGAAACTTCTTCACCTTGAGCAAGATAAATTACAGTCCCACCCTTCACCACGCCATTTACCAAATAACAGTCCTCAGGAAGACCTAATCAGCTGTCCTCATCCTCCATCTTGTGCCTTGCTAAATCAGGGGCATCGCAAAATGGGTCACACTGGTAACAGACCTCTAACTCTTGCCAAACATATTACCATACATGTGGTGCTCATTCCACAAACACACACTCAACATGTATACAGGATGTCAGTGCAAGTTTTTGGGGGTTCACAGCCAAATTTTGCATGTGGGGTCAATAGATGGCATTCTCGGACATAGTAAAAAAGGTCTAGTCACACTAAAGATTCAGAAATGTGGTACCCGGGAAACACCCCTTTATGAGTCTCACGCCAGGCGTAGGACAGTAGTCCTCTGCCCACTCTGCTCCTCCAGGTCACAGAACAGGTTCTGAACTGCAGATTATAATGGTTAGGCCTCAACTTCTGTGCACACTCTAGATAAGCTTGACCCTAGGGCCATACAAAAAGGTAGACTATCAGTTTCCCATGACATGCACTTGGACCCACAGGGCAGGATTGTATGCTAGTTTACCATATACAGGGGCCATTCACCTCCCAAAACATAACATCATTTCATTCCTACCTTTATTACAGCTCTGACAATTATCTTCCAAATATATTTTTTTTAGACTATCTACTCACTATTAACTTCTAACATCGCACAAAGTCTTGTCTGTCTGCACCCCACCAATCTATTCACTCTCCATCAGCATCTCTGGGCCCAAACTCTTCACCCTATCAAATACATTCTTAAATGTCACAACAGTCTCCCACTCTTCTTCAGTAAACTTTATTGAATGCTTCCAAACTTAATGGTAAGTTTAATAACATCAGTTTGCCCATTTGGGGGCATATTTATACTCTGTTTGCACCGAATGTGCATCAAACATTTTGACGCACATTCAACGCAAACCTTGTCCCATATTTAAACGTTGACGCCCGAGCCCGCGGATGTCAAAATTCCTCTGTGTGAGTAATTTTTTGGAAGCGGGAAACTGCCTTGCGGTAATGACATGCAAGGCAGGCGTTCCCGTCCAAAAAATGACTTTAAGGCTTGTGCGCCTTATTTATACTCCTGCGTCATTTTGATGCACAGGAGAGGGCGGGATTTAAAAAATGGCGCACAGCCAGATGTGTGCCGTTTTTTAACGCCTGGGTCAGGGCAGGCGTTAAGGGATCTGTGGGCTCACTTACATGGTCTCTGACTATGGAAGGAGTCCAGAAGTGCCCTTCCCTGCCCCCAGTGACACCCCCTGCCACCCTTGCCCACCCTGGAGGGCCCCCCTACATGCCACTGTGCCCAATGACCATGCCCAGGGGACAGAAGTTCCCTGGACATGGCCATTGGGCAAGGGGGCATGACTCCTGTCTTTACTAAGACAGGAGTCATTTCCATGGGGGTTGTGCGTCAAAACATGGCGCAAGTCCGGTTTGAGGCATGATTTTTGCCTCAAACCTGACTTGCACCATTTTTTGACGCACAACCCCCATTTTTCCCTACGCTGGCACTGCCTGGTTTGAGTCATTTTTTTTTACTCTGACCAGTCCGCAGCGCCGGCTAATGTCATTCCTTAAATAAGGCGCCTGCATGGTGCATAGGAATGGCGTTAGCCGGCGGTAAACTTTTTGACGCAAACCAGCGCCGGCTCTGATTTGCGCCGAAAAAGTATAAATATGGGCTTGGTGTGCTAGGTACTTTATCAACACTTTAGAAAAAGGCTTGCAGTTTTGAAGCTAACTGGACCAACTGAGCTGTTACTGTTCACTCGCCTCCAGGTGGTAATAAGTTTGCAAGCAGTTTATGACGTGTTGTTATGAGAAACATTGCTTCCTAAAAATAAGTATAATATACCATTCAGCTGCCCAGGTGCAGACCAAAGTCTCCCTCTCAGCCATGTAGTAATTCCTTTCTGCAGAAGGCATGGCACGGGACACATAACAAACAATCCACTCATCTCCTCATCCTTTTACATCAAGGCTACTCCCTCTGCAGACCCACTTACATCAACTGCGTTCACACTTTCTTTTCCAGTGAGAAAGTGCTTCAAATAAGGAGCACTAGCACTTTGTTTCTTGAACATACTTAAATATTCCTCTTGCTCTTGATCCCAAAAAAAGCTTGGAATTTCCTTACAAACCTATCTTGTGTGGAGGTTCCATTTTAGACACATAAGGCCAATTCACAAATATGACTATACTTGTATATTAACTAGTACACTTCAGTGTAATGTAACCCTAATATTTTTTATTACCTATTTTACAAGTTTAGAGTTACATCTAGGTGTAGAAATAAAAGTCTACACCTCCTCAAATCAAAAGATGCAGACTCCTACATCAGATAGAACAAGTTTAAAGTTACCACTAGTAAATGATATCAGGATGTAAAAATTTAAAGTTACTACTAGTAAAGTAGGCCAATATCCACCCAGGGGAAAGTATAGAGAACATTATTTAAGTTTATAGTTCTTTTCAAAAATGTATACATATATTTTAATTTACAACATGAGTAGAAATACATTTAAAATATGTATTATTAACCCAACCCAGAGCAAAAAAAGTGTTACAAAACATTTTCTCATCAAAGAGTGTACTAAATAAGTCATTTGTTTACATATGTTAGTTTATTTATGAGTAATGTTTAAACAATCAAAACAAGTTCCACCTTCACAACATTTTTTCTTTAAATGTCATACATTTTGTTGAAAGTTATCTTCAATTAATTGAATTCATACTGATTTTTTAAAAGTTTCAAGTTTAATTTATTTTTCTAATTATGTTTAGCATTCAATTTGAAAGTATCAAATTATTTAATAATTATATATATTCTTACACAATGATTTGTATAATTTAAAGGGCAAAATAATTTGAGTAATTTAATTTTAGTTCATATGGGGTGATATTTTATTTTTCTGCCCCATTGCTTTCTAAAGGAATGTGTTGCAGTACCAGTAAGTGGCCTTTGGTGGTAACTGATTTCCTCCAAAGCTGAGATGAAGCATATTTACATCTGTTGTAGTTACTTTAGAAGTTTAATTTGTGAATAGGATTGGTCTTATTCTTTTGTGGGTATATGTTTGTATTAGCATGTCCCACCTCTAAGCTCCTTAAATTTAACATAACCCCCTCCCATTTAGTGGTTGGTATTCCATATTTTATAGCGATTTCCCCCTTGTCTTTCTCACATTTACTATGAAAAGATTTACCTACATGCGCAGAGATCTCTGCCACCTTGGTGGAGATCTTTGCACAGGAAAGTTAGAAGAGAGAGTCAGAAGTCTTGAGTCACAATTTGTGAATTGGCTTTTGCAGTATGTGTGTAGTACTACTGTACAGACTCTGACCCATTGTTTAAACCCATTGTTCTCAATGAACTTTGCACAAAATTTAGTGAGACCTAAATAAGATAACAACTGCTCCTTAGAGTCTGGTTTTGGTGCTTTAACATTTGTCATTATATGATTATGTTTAGGTTGAACTCCAATCTTCACATTTTTATGTCCTAAATATTCTACTCCAGCCATCCCAATTTTGCACTTTTTGTGCTTAATAATCAAGTTCATCCTCTGTAAGGCTGCCTGCGTCATCTTTGTTAGCATCATGCTTTATTTTGTCCTTGCCAATCACCAATATATCCTCTTAGAAGGTATTTGCTCCTTTCGGCCCCTGTTGGATTATAAATGTGAGCCTTTGAAACACAGCAGCAACACTGGTGAGCCCAAATGACATCCATTTGTATTAATACACCCAGTCAGGAATAGCAAATATGGGAAGATGTTTATAATCATCAGCTAATTCAACTTGGGGATATACACTAGCTTAAAAAATGATCAAAAGAATAATGGCTCTTGACATAGTGACAAGCATATCTTGCAGATTAGACAAACAAAAACGTTTAATACCAGTTGTCCCATTCAAATGGTGTAAATCAACACACACAAAGCTTGAGCTTGTCAGAATGTTTCACGAATGTACTTTTTTGCATTTGTTTTTTTAATAATTGATCACAAAACCCTTGTTCATAAGTTATATGTTCTAAATCACACGTTACTGCCATTGCTGTTAACATGGCATCACTTAAGTCTAATGTCTCACCTCCTCTCAGAGTCCTAGTACAAGACCAATATTTTTTCAGTACTGTGTTAACTTTCTTGTTGGTTGTAATTGTTTGAATGATACTTCAAAAAAATTTCAATTTGCTATATTTTCCAAAGGTGCACATTTGTATACTACTGCAAACCAAATGCCCTCAAAAATGTTTTATTAAAGAGTGCTACCTTTGTGATGAACATTTTCCCTCTTCCAAAAACTCAACATGGGCTTTGGCCAAGCCCAACCACATCTCCCATTCAACTGGTGGATCCCCTTTTTCTTGTTTTAAAGAAATAGGGAAAGTGTATGGAGCTAAACATTTTAAATAGATGTAATAGATTATGAAGCATAAGTTGTAAAACATTTATCTAAAATAAACATTAGTCACCATAATCTGTATACACAAACATACATAAATGCAGCTTCCTTTGAAGTTTGGCAATTGTTTGAAAAGCTGAGTAACAACGTTCTGCAAGTTAGAATTCATCTAATGAGATTAGAATGAAAAACAGATTGTCCCAAGGAATCTTGGTTATTTTGGATATCTCCCACAACCACAAGTAAATGAATGCTTAACATGTAAATAAGCAATCTTTCCAGGGTAAAGAGACTACACATCTGTACCTGCATATGAAGCCCTTGCTGTCACGTGAACTCAGCAAATTCTGGTCACATGCAGAGTTTATAGTTAGTTATCACGCATGCTCAATCACCTGCTGGCCCCACTCACCATTAACAAGTCCAGATCACAGACGTGACAGCTCTGATGCACACCCATACACTTGATGACAGCACAATGGCTTGGTCTAGCTGATACATGACGAAGGTGATCAAAGTTCTATGTTAGCCCGGTGCAAATGCTGTTGAATAAGGAAACTAACACACACCACTTACAGCTGATGAACAACAGAAGAAAAGAAGAGCAAGCTTAGGTGTCTTAAGGACTCCTTTATAATAACGAGACTGCTGGATTTGGGGCGGCAGCACCTTTGCTTGTAGGGGACTGAGTCACTCCCACACCAGTTGGCAACTGTGGGCCCAACACTCCTGGCTATCTATTATCACCTCACCCAAACCCAAACAGAAAGGTGATTTGTGGGAGCTTAGCACATGGAACTCTGAAAACCCCTCAGGGAAATCGTGGTGAACAAGACATACCTGTTTCTCTGCACATACAACTATCTTACACACATCCATAGGCAAAAATGAGATGCAGGATAGTTTTCAATAAATTTGTTGAAAAGACTTCAATTTATGATAAAACGCACAAGCTGCAATGATTAGGATAATGAGGAGTAACAAAATCAGGATTGTGAAAATCAGAGATGTGAATATAAACAGCCCCAGCATATTGTACTGACGTGAATATATAATTCCTACCTAGAAACTAATCTCGAGACCTAGAGAGAGCATGGCAATGTAAGCTCAAATCCATGCAGTGTCCATGAGAAGCACCCCCACCCCCGCTACCCTGGTACAAGGGCAGGCCTCCAGTCTCCGGATTAGGCTCCATAGAGACCCAAAGGCTGAGGCTGGCCGCAAACCGGCATGTAGTATGGATAGAAAATCCTGGCTGGAACCCCCTCTAACGCCCTTTATCCTACAAGTTCTTTATATAAGGGACATGTTTGTTCTTGCATGGAAGCCTGACCCGGGTATGTACTGAAGCACTTGTCTGTTTACGCAGTCTTGTGGTGGTAATACAAAATATTATCCTGCGTGCCTTTCATTCTTTAACTGCTTACCCGGGTTAAGAACACAGTGACAAATATGTAATCCATAACACTGATAGTTATGCTCTTCCAGAGTAGCAACTGATTATGAAAATAGAAACATTGCTGCTAAAACAAGCTGTGCTAAAACGAATAAAGTCAAATAAATGAAAACAGAGCATATTATCTGTGTAAAAGGGCACAGGTCACAAGCCAAAGACTGTGCCAAGACAAAAAAGAAAAAAGGACCCACGGCATAGGTGTACATTAATACCTTCCACACCTCACACACCCAGACTAAAATATGCAACAGCTTTCTCCGTCAAGTTATTGCCATTTCTGCAAGTAGGAATCTGAGTAAACACAGCCGATACCAGTTTGCCACTGACCAACATTAATGGCTAATACTTGCTTACATCGCTTCACACTAGCTCTCCCTCACATCAGGAGGATCTAAAGGAAGGTGATGACGCTTTTCTTGGGAATAAACTTCTAAATTGCAGTCAAGATGTAAAATCCATTGAAAGGAGCAGCTCGGGACTGTCCAGCCTTCCTGGAACCACCAAAACATTCTCTTCTCATTTACCTCTTTCATAAAACCCTGTGCGCCTCATATCATCACCTTACATTTCTGCTTTCCTTGCATGGGACATATGAGACTATGGAGCTTACTGTTGGAAATGGCCCTATCTTCAGGGTCACCCCCAAACCTTTTGCCTTTTCCCCTCCACTTTTTGCTGAATTTATTTTTGTTGGCCTTAGGACTTTGAGAACTTTACCACTGCTGACCCTTGCTAAAGTGCATATGCTCTCTCCCTAAAACATGGTTTGATTGGTATATATCTAATTGGCATATTTAATTTACTTATAAGTCCCTAGTAAAGTGCATCAGATGTGCCCAGGGCCTGTAAATTATATGCTGCTAGTGGGACTGCAGTCCTGCTTGTGCCACCCATTCAAGAAGCCCTTGAACTGGTCTCAGGACTGCCATTTTAGAGCCTGTAGGTACAGTTACACTGCTATGTCGACTTTGTATTTAAAACCAAAGCCTTAAACTTCCCTTTTATTATATATAGGTCACCCCTGAGTAGGCCTTAGGAGTGCTATGTATTTAAAAGGCAGGACATATACTTTTAGGTTTTTCATGACCTGGTAGTGAGCATGTCCCAAACTTGTTTTTCACTACTGTGAGGCCTACCCCTCTCATAGGTTAATGCTGGGGATTCCTTACTACATGTAATACGCTGCAATTCCTAATTGTGAAGGGGTAGATATGTAATGTTTAGTATCTATGGAATTGTAATAATAAACCCTCTTTAATAGTAAAGTGAGATTTACTGTTACAATTTTGAAAATTCACTTTCAGAAAGTTGCCATTTTTCTGCTCCTAGCCCTGTGTGCCTGCAGCCTGCTCCAATAAACGTCTGGGCTGAGTGACAGCTGGACTTTGTGCATTCCCTCCAGACAGCCACACACAAAGGGAGCTTAGGTGTGACTGATGGGCCATTCATATCCCGATGGGCCATTCTGGGCAGGGTGGGAGGTAGGAGCTGACACTCTTGAGTAGGCAGTGTCCTGTTTCAACACAAAGGGGTGTGTAGCCCCCTGCAGTGAGTCTGGAGCCAGGGCAGGAAGAAAGGACCTCTGTGCACTTCAAAGACCCTTCTTTGAAGTCACCCCCCACTTCAAAGGCACAATTAGGTACAAGAACTGGACCTCTGACCCTTCCAACTCAGTACACTTCTAGACCTGTGAAGAACTCTGCCAGGAAGAATGACTGCTGTGCTGCTACAAGAACTGCAACTCTGGACTGCTGTTTAGGAAGAACTGTTTTTCTGCTGTGCTACCCTGCTGCTTGCTGCCCTCTGCCCTTCTGAGGAAGGACTGGACCCATCTCACTTGGACCCAGAGTGACTCCACCGGCATGCTGGCTTGCCTCCTGTTTTCTGAAGACTTGGTGACATAAAAGACTTCCAACTCACCTACTACAGCTCCTGGACCTGTCTTCAACAAGCTCCAGACCCCCAAGAGGCGCCTCTCCTGTCCTAGGCCTTTGAAAGTGCTTTCTGGCTCTGAAATCAAGCCTTTGGGCTCTTTGCGTCTATGAATGGACCAGTTTGCACTGGAACCACACAGCTAGCCCAAAGAATCAGCGCAAGAATTTGCAAGTTGGTCTCTTTGCGCAGCAAGCATCGTGGCTAAAGGGCTCCAGTCCGCCTGTCCGCAACACCTGACTGAATCTTTGCACATGCAGACCACGGCCAGCAACGCCCTCCTTGCTCCTGGTGAACTTCTTATCTGCGAATGGGACTCTTGGCTTAATTCTTGAGAAGATAAAACTTCAGCTGGACTTGTCTGAGATTGTATCCAACCTGCGCTCCATCGTGGTCGCTCTGAACTTTTGAACTAAACCCAGTCTAGCACGACTAGATAGCTCCAGTTGGCGCTTTATACTTTTTAGCACTACGTTTCAGTCTATTGTTCAAAAAATGATATCTTGACCTCTACTTATGGGACTTTTGTTGTTATGGTCTTGTTGTGCTTATAAAAATCAGATGTATTTTTCTAACCTGGTCTGCAGTCTTTTTGCTGTGTTTTCACTGTGTTACTGTTTAACTGTTGTACAAATACTTTACACATTGCCTCTTAGGTTAAGTCTACCTGCTCTGTGCCAAGCTACCAGGGGGGGTGAGTACGGTTCATTTATGGTGTGTATCTGACATCCCCTGACTAAAATTGTGGTTTCTGCAAGGGCAGGGTGCATACCTCTGCCAACCAAAAACCCAATTTCTAACACTTACAAGCCTGGCTGGTTGATTCAGTTCTTCATATCATATTGCATTTTACGTCTTTTCATCAGTGCTTTGATGAAGTAAGCATACCTCATTTGTAGCCGCATTAAATGATTTGGTGTGATTATCCAGATAATCAATGAACTCATGAGCAAAGCAAATAGAAGAAAATATTACAGAATATTTGTACTGTCTCCTCTTCAAAATGTCTTATTTCACACTAAACAGCTGATCCTACACATATTACAAACAATGCAGTTGGAATGACTGGTAGAATATATCAATGTTTGGCCCATATTTATACTTTTTTTGCGCCGCATTTGCATCACTTTTTGACGCAAAAGCGGCAAAAACGTACAAAATACAATTGTATTTTGTAAGTTTGCGCCGCTTTTGCATCAAAAAGTGACGCAAATGCGATGCAAAAAAAGAATAAATATGGGCCTTAGTTGTAAATGTTCCAGATGAGGTGGCTCCAAGACCTCTGTTTTTGGACAGACTTGTCTTTCCATTCCTTATTCGAATTTAATTGGTGGGTTGGATTAAAGGGCTGTCATGATACACACTGCGGCATGCGTGCTGATTCTATGCATGGTCCATGCACTGCTAAAGGGCTGCCAACCTGTTATGGTTATATGAGTAGTTTTCTGCCAGCCACACATAGGTCAATTCACAAAACTTGTGCTTCACTTGTTTCAAAGCTACATCAGCAAAAGCTATCATTTTCGCTCAGAAATAATAGATTCTGATTCACAATATACGATCTGTTTATCTGGTTATTCACAGATTAAACTCACGACTATGGAAAATCCATACATCTGTGGCTGTATTCCATAAAGTGTCCCAAGGGTGCAACGGGCATGTGAGCCCACTTTGTGCATTCCCGGGGAACTTTGGTATTACAGAAGGGGCCACACATGCTTGTGCTATCTCTAGAGGGTGTTCCCTCTTTTGCATGAGGGCGAGGGAATCTCTTTGCCTCTGCACTTCTGCTGTATTATGGAGATGGGTGCAAAGGCAAAGAAGGTGTCAGGAAGCCCACTGAAAGTGTGCCGCAAAAAAGGTGGTGCACAATGAATGCACTCTCTGATGGTAGCTCTGTGGAGGGAGGAAAGGGGGTCCAATGGACCCTCCAGACATCCCTTTGTAGACGTTTGCAGTCACTCACTGTACCCACCAGCAAGGGGATCTCTAATCTCTTTTCATAGTGCAGACGGGTTGCCACCTGCACTGTGAAACATAGAGCAGCTTTGAAACATCAGCTCTGTATTTCACCTCAATGCCCCAGGGCAGCATCAGTTCACGGCTGCCCTAAGGACAGCTGATTTGACATTATACACTGCACTCTGCCTGTTTTCACATAGCACACCTGTTTGAAGGTGCGCCATGATGCAAACAGGAAAAGGTCCCCCTTATCATAATACAGGCCCTGGTTAAGTTTTCAGTATCATAAATGACAGGGAAAAGGGCTTCCATTGTTGTCTTAGTGTCGTAAATGTGGGGATTATCCACAAGGCTGTAAGTTTCCTCAAGTACATATAAATGGTGCAATGGGTCTTTAAAAGCACCATTGGCACCCCCATTTTTTCAAAATATGTATGGCAAATGGCTTTTTTTGCATGGATGTATTTTCCCAAAGGCAGAACAGAATATGCAATTGCACATTTATGCTTCTCCCTTACTACAGGAATAATCCTCAGGTAAAGATATATACCAGAGAAGCCATGAAAATGTTAGGGCCAAATTTCCAAAACAAGTGTAAAAATGCATGCAAAGATTTACTCCTCCCCTTGAACTTACATGTGTATTATTTTGTAATTCATAAATCTTTCCAGTTATACATCCATGTGACCGTACCACACAAAGGTTTCCAGTCGTACTACTGGGATTGTCATGTGACATATTCCCCGAGCTCACATGTCTCTGGTGCATAATTGTACATAGTGTACTATTGCCCACTGAGGAAATGTAGTCCAATTCGAAATAACACATTTTGTCCACACAAAAAAATGTTCAGATCATAGGCATATGCCTGCGCCTGCTTCATAAATCAGACCGGGAGTAGTTGAGACAGATTACCTCTTCGAGCCGGTTCTACAATGTAGCACTATATTTATCCTAGCCTGTCAGTTTTGGGCCTGACTACTCCACACTAAGGGCCGTACTGGGGAACCAAAGTAGCTCTGTCAAAAATGCTCATACCGGCACAGCTCCCTTCATCTATTTGCTCTTTATCTCATTCCATCCATCCATCCATTCTCTCTCTTCTCCCTCTGATCGCTTTCTTTCTACCTTCCCTCTCTCTACCTCCTTTTTCTCTGTCTCTCTTTAAGGCTCGCTTGCCTGCTGCAATTAACATTGGGGAGCTGGGGAAAGTGACAGACTTAGAAACACAACTAACAGCCAGCACAGAACTAGATACAATTAATTCTGTTCCAAAACTTTGAGTGGCTACAGGAAGCTTTCGATATCCTAGTACCACTCAGAAAAACGAAACAGGACTAACGAAAACCAACACCTTGGAGAAACACAGAACTTAAAAAGAAAAAGCAACGAATCAGAAGATTGCAACGGACCTGACTCAAAACAAACATTCAATACAAACTCCAGCTTCATAAACTTAATAGATATACACATTATAAATCAAAAAACGAAAAAAGGGCCTACTCAGACAGAATTCTAAATGCTAAATCTGGAACCAAAGAAATTTTATTAAATTCTCAATGAATTTCGAAAACCTAAATGCATGGAAGGAAGTCATACCACTACTGAAGATTTCACAAACAAACTGGCAACACATTACACAACCAATGCAGACATGTTGGACTCCTGTTTAAAACAGAAGAAAACCATCAGCACCAACCCCTTTCCTAAAACCCCCAACCAAGCCAGCCTCTGCACACCTTCAAACAAATATAAAAATAAGGTGAATTTACGGATTTGGTCAAAGCAAGCAGGCCTTCTGGTTGCCCTTCTGGCCCGTGTTCACCACACATCTTCAAGAACATTATTTTTTCTACTTCTGCTTCCACACCTGTAAGAAGAATCATCAATAACTCTTTAACTACAGGAACTTTACCTGGAAACCTGAAAAGGGCATACATATGTCTGTTATTAAATGAAACAAACCTAGACCCACAGGACCCCAACAACTACAGACCAATCACAACTGGACCTTTCCTGGGCAAATTGATCGAAAGAGCAGCGTTCGCCCAGATGTCACAATTCATTGAAGACAATTCCATACTTTCAGACTACCACAGTGGATTCCACTGAGGAAGAGACACTGAATCGGCACTCGTAGCAATCTGGGATGATTTAAAAATACAGTCGACTGCAATGGAGCTGCCTTTGATACTGTTGACCATGACAGAAGGGACTCTTCTCGACTGGATTACATCCTACCTTAAAAACAGAACTAATATTATCTATTCTCCCCCCTTCTCGTCTGAACCCTACCTCACAAAAGCAGGGGTACCCCAAAGATCAGTCATCCCACGTATGCTTTTCAACATCTACATGATGTAATTACGAGAATTGATCAATGATTTTCAACTAACGTGCTACAACTATGCAGATGACACACAAATACTACTTAAATTGGAATGCCCCAAAGACATTGAAAACTCACAAACCTTCAGTTGCCTCAGAGCTGTTGATCAGTGGATGACTTGGAGCCATCTCAAACTAAATGCTTCCAAAATGGAAATACTCACATGCAGCGACTGGAAAAATTATGACCCACTGTGCGCCCGGCCTGTCGATCTCAGACCACCTCCTCAAGTATCCAAGGAAGTTAAAAATCTTGGAATTGCCATGGACTCCAAGTTAACAATGAATTCCCAAGTGGGCAAATTAGCACGATCAAGCTTCACCACCTTAAAGACTCTGCGATGCATCTTCCCCCACCTTGGATTTCCACACAAGGTGCAGACTACTATCTCTCTTGTACTATCCAAGCTGGATTATGCCAATGGCCTCTACCATGGATCATCTCTACCTACTATGACAAAAAATACGTATTCAGAACTCAGCTGCCAGGCTACTATTCCATGTAAAGCCACAAGCCCACATTTCTCCTGCCTTGAGAGCACTACACTGGTTAACCGTTGCGAGAAGATCCACCTTCAAGCTGCTTTGTATCACCCACAAAGCTATACATGGAACAGGACCACTTTTCATCAGAAACAAAATAACCAAATACATTCAACAATGAAACCTGTGCTCAAGATTGGCACCCGCCTTAGAACACCACCGTACAAGAAAAAGACAACCGGTGGTACATCCTTCTCCGTTCAAGCATTCAAACTATGGAATTCATTACCCCCCAAATATAATCTTGCCTTCAGAAGACTACTCAAGAGTTGGCTCTTTCCTTCATAACCACCATATTCAAACAGCATTGGACTGCATATGCCTGTGTTGATAAATATTTATAATCTGATTATGTGTATTTTCTAGATATGTATACTTCTTTAAGAACAATGTATCGTTACTATTTCATAATAATAAATTATACTCATACTCTTTAAGCCTGTTTAACAAATGTACATTTACTCACGATCAAAAATATATATAACAACATGGTGCGCTATGGGAAATGTAGTTGGTGATTATCAAGTCGCATGGGTCACAAGTTAAAAGCACTGGCTTTATGGACACCTGCAACTACTTACCTCTAATTAAGGCATTCCAGCCGAAACGCGTCAGGAGGATTCTGTGGGGGCTGCTTTTTACATTGTGAATAAATGCTTGGTTGTTCCCTGAACTAGTGCCTCAGCATTCTGTGCTGTTTGATGTTAAACTGGATGCTTTGCCTAAGAGCTGAGGCTGCCCTGCTGGGTCGGTGGCCCCCTACGAAGCCAGCTTGTGTTTGTGAATATATATATATATATATATATATATATATATATATATATATATATATATATGTATATATATATATAGGTGCATGTGTGTGAGTGTGTGTGTATATATATATATATATATATATATATATGTGTGTATATACATATATATGTGTATATTATTCTATGCTTGACATGTTCATATGTCATTGCATAGCTCCTAGATAAGTTGTTATATTAGATACTTATGAATCCGTGCTTTCGTTAAAATATCACAATGATCAAATGTTTTATTATCATAAGCATTTCGCTATTCAGAAATTGAGGAAAGATAAATGCATGTTAGAAAAGTACACTTATTACCTTAAAATATTACAAATCTTGCAAGTCTGTGTTTATACAATACTACTCTTCTCATAATATTATACCCATTATTATATTCCTTGCACATATATTCCCTTACTATTATTTACATATCTATTTCTTTATTACTCTTGTCCTATTGTACTAGAGAAAAATGAAATAAAAATAAATAAAATAAAATCTATAAATAAACATTCAAATTATAAATAATCACATTAAAATTTCAAAAATAATTATAAATAAATACAAGAAATTTAAAAAAGCAATATATATATATATACATATAAATAAAATAATATAAATTTACTCTCTTGTAAGCTTTACTCTGTCTTCTCATCACCCTATGTCTCTATCAATCTATCCTCCATTCCCAATCTGACTCATCCCAAACCCATTCTACTACTTTCATCTCCAAAATAACCCTGCCTAAGCTCTTCGCTCATCTACCACATCTAACTCATGCCAAACCTCCGTTTACTACCATGATCTCCGAAACAACCCTGCTAAATTCTCCCTTGTTTATCTCACCTTTGACTAATCCAAAAACTCCTCCTGCTACTTTGATCCCCCTAACCCTTTTCACAGACTCTTCCCTCCTCCATCTCTCCTTTACTCATCCCAAGCCTCATCCTATTACTATAAACTCCCAATTAACACTTCTAGATTCTTACCTCCTCTATCCCTCCATTATTCTAGTCAATCCAACTAACAAACTCACATATCCTCTGCTCAAATTAATTCGTAATAATATTGTACTCATACTTCCCTATACTAATCCACCACTAATTCCTCTTGGGTTTCGAAGTTTCGTGCTACTCGCCAAAAAGCACTTCAGCGCCTCGTCTGGGGGAAGTAAGCGCTATATAAATACAATTACAAATACAGAGGCACCAGGATCGACCCCTGTCCTAAAAACCAGCCTTCATGGTGCTCCAGCCCACTAGAGAACTACCCAGTGGATTAAAAGGCCTGGCCGTCCCTGTCCACATCCTACATGCTGTTCTATTGTGTATTGCGGGGTTGTTGTGAATTTCCGTCTTGTTAAATGACATGTAGCTAAGAAGTACAGGTGGAGCCGGCTACTAACTTCTTTGACTTCAATCCGCAGGTTCCCAGCAGGTGCCGTAACAGAACAGGAGATTTGCCCGGAGCCACTCATCACACGATCCTCCAGCAGCTGCAAGAACTCAGGCTGAACATAAAATAAAACTCATAAGACTTGCTCACAGAAGTATCCTACATCTGGAAGTTGGCAGCTTCATGCCCAGTTCCAGACTCCAAGGAATGAAAGGGTTAACTCTGATATTGCGGGACTAATCAGTAGTTACAGATTGCCAAAGGACTGTAATGAGATGAATCCTGAGACAAGTAAATTAGGCTGCGCCTGAGGCTAATATATTTTTGCTGCTCTTTGTCCTTTCGTCAGTGTTTGCTTAGATGGGTGGTTTTGTTTTTATGTGTGTGGTTACTGTACTTTGCACTTTATGACAGGAGGCTGTTCCTCATTAGGCAGTCATACATGCTCGATGATATGGCCTATTGGAAGGATTTGCTGTCGTACATCATTCTCTAAAGAGAATTAAGTTCTGCTGCCAACGTGCAGCAAAGGATATCATATTTTAATCTTTAGACTATTAAAATGCTGCACTATATCCTTTTAATTCACTTGTAAGAGGAAGAAAAACAGGACAAGCACAGGTAGTGGATTTACAATTTCAGAGCCATATTTACAAGCTGCTTGTGCCTCCAGTGCATCATGTTTTTTGACGCACTGAATGCGCAGTCTGTAGGCCCATATCTACAAGGCCATGTAAAACCACTTTGCGTGACTTTACAGGGCCTTGTAGATAGGAGTAGGGCAACACAGCTCAAGTCAATGCTTTGCCTTACTCTGCATCAGAGACATTCCATGGCTGTTGCGGTGGGTGTTCCCATGCAACATCCATGTATTTTGAAGCATTCCCTGATTTACAAGGTTTTGTAAACCTGGGAATGCGTCAAAAGCTGGCGTAAGAGAGGTGCACACGGAGAAATACCTTTATTTCTTCTTGTGTTTTTCCTTTTTCTATGTGTGCCGCATTGTGCAGCACACATACAGGAAAATGCCTCTTGTGATTGTTTTTGTGCAGGGAGGTGTCCCTTCCTGCACAAAAACAATCATCCCTGCAAGGGAGACACCCTTGCACCCTGGTGCACTGGTGCCTGTGTTGGTGCTAGGAAGCAATTTGTGTGCCAGTGCAGGGGACAAGGACAGGAATATGCCATATCTTGTAGATACAGCGTATTCCTGCCCTTTTCTTTTGACAACGGGGAGCACAGCAGGCAGGCTTGTGGCGCTGCCCTGCGTCAAAAGTCTGTAAATATGGCCCTTAGTCTGAAGCAAAATTTGACCGAGCACACAAATAAACTCTAAATTAGTGGCTTGGCTGTCTCTGCATTTGTTTTATGCTTACTATACGCCCTATCATGATATGCAGTTTATTTCCTTCTGTTATGTTTACAACAAGGTTTTGACTAGACAATCTGGACCATTAGTTCAGCTTGCAACTTGCGAGCATTCCAGCCATCTTCAATGGATAAACATTTATAAATCAGAGGTAACGATGGTTTATCCAAGAAACCAAAAAGAGGACTCGACGTGTTTCAAGATGGAGTGTTGCTCCTCTGTCTGTCTTGCATCCACTTGGGAGCTTTGTAGGGTTGTGGTTTCTTTGGTGCACATATGGCATCATACATGAAGTCAATGTAAACATATCATTAATTAGGAATGACATATTTCGTTTGTTTTTAATACAGAACAAAAACTATATGATTAACCTGAGTTATTAAATAAACATATATTGAACAGTTTTCAGTTTATTGAAAAATATGTATTAACTATTGTTTCATTTCTTTTGGGTGTGGGATTATCCCTCATCACAAACTCTGGCCTAATTCACTTGGGAGAGAGAGAGAGATGTTTATTCTCATTGTTTCAGAAGAATTGATGTTTGAAGACCGAAAGCTTCAACTCCTCATGCTTTAGTGGAATATCCCCTTTTGTTTATATGTAGCACTTGTAAGTCATTTCCCAATGGGAAGTAGACATTTTGGCTCAGTGAGTACCTGCACGTTTACCTTTGGATTTCAAGCAATGGTGCTGATGTAATTTAAGGTCAACATGCACTAACATTTCACACAATAAAACACAAGGGCACATGCTTCGCTGTGTTGATTGACAGGGAGAGAGCAAAATTGTGCCATATTTACAAATATATGACTCATTTCTGCAGTCTCCCCAGCACTGGTGCACGATGTGTGGTCTAGCACCAATGCAGGTCTCCTTGTGCCATGATGCCAGGGTGCCTGCGTTATAAGCAGGATTGTTTTGGTGAAGGAAGGGATAACTTACATTCACAACAACTACCCGTTATGGTATATTCCTCTTTCTAAGTGTGCTGCAGAATGCAGCACATATGGAAAAAGGAAGTAACGAGAAGAAATAAAAATATATCTCCTCGCTACCCTTGAGTCTGGGAGGCGCACCATGTTGGTGAAATCCCAGGTTTACTGACCCTAGTAAATCTGGGATTGCATCAAAGTCCATGTATAGATGCATAGGAATGCCCATACTCCACTCATAGAATTCCTGCTTATTGCAGAATGTAAGACAGCGATCTGCGCTACCACGCAGCCCCATTCAATTTGGCTTTGCATGGCTTGCGTTTCCTTTCATAATGCCAAGACAATGCAAGCTCTTAGTAAATCTGGGCCCAAATGTTTTGATGTTGTGTGTTACTATAGTCTCAAATGTGAGTATTAATGTGCCCCATTTGTTTGCACTTTGGTTCCCGCTTATTCTTAGTATAGCCTGGGACAGCTTATCACAAAAACTTCTAGAAAGAAACATACATTATCTTCAGGTTTGTAACCTCTGAGGTTGTTATGCAATTGAACTGTGAACACAGTGGCCATTTACATGAATATTTAGGGCTCCCAGGCACTTAGGTACTAAAGAGTGGGATGGAGACATTTGTGCAGTCTGTTACTCAAGCGTAAATTTAGCAATGACTGTAGATGTATTTAGAACTATTTAATTCACACATTAGAGCCTTTGTGTTTTTAATAAGATCTGCTTCATCTGCTTAGGGCCACACCCTCATTTGCTTTGGGGTGTGGCCCTAAGCAGATGAGGGGATGCCTTCCACAGTGCACTTGAGCAATATTAGATGACAGTAAGGCACTGAGTGGATGCAATAACTTGCACCACTAAGGCGGTGTCACACATTTTGCATGCTCCCAAAGATACCTAATGGGAAGCATCACGTTGAGTTACATGGATCCTGCAGGTACTTCCACCTCTTTCATGAAGGGGTGTAGATGTAGACTGCAGGTTACATTAGGTATATTAGGTGTACCTCTAGAACATTCATCTCACTGAGGAGGGTATTCTGGCGCTGAAGAGAATGGGGTTGCTGTCTTGTCTGGGTCCTAGATAAAGAGCCACGTTTTTCACGTCTTCCTGAATTCTAGGACGGGCTGGTAGTTCTAAAGTGGAGGGGGAGTTCATTCCAGGCTTTAGGATATAGGTATCAGAATGTGCAGCTGCCAGTGTTGACTCTTAATTTGTGGGGACAGTGACAAGGAGGAGGTTGCCTAAGCAGAGGTGTCTGTAGAGCTATGGAAGCTCATGTGTTTGGTCGGGTAGTTGGGATCCAAATTGTGTAGTGTTTTGTATGTGTGAGTGATTATTTGAAAAGTGCATGCTTGTGCACAGGGAGTAGTGGTGGTGTCTGGGGGGTGAGGTCTTGTGTATGCATGGAGGGAGATTGAGTGTGAGTCTGGCTGCTGTAATCTGAATGATCCACAGCAGCCTGGTGAGTTGGGTGGAGATTCCAATGCAGAGTGTGTTTCCATACTCTAACTCTCTGCTGCTAAGTGCCTGGGTGATTGGTCAATGGGTGTTGAGAGAAAACCATCTAAAGATTGTCCTGAGGATCTTGAGAATGTGAAAGCAGGAAGAGCTAACCAAATTGACCTGGCTGGAAATGCATAGTTTGTTGTCAACTTTGATTCTCAGGTTTCTGGCTTGGCTGGACAGAATTGGTGAGGGACTGAGTTTGGATGGCCATGAGGCCAAGGACCATAGTGTTGGGTCCTTCCAAGAGAGTGCTACCTCCATCTTGTCCCTTTGTGGGGTGGTCAACCAAGGAGAATATGTGCAGAGATATTGAAAGTGTATGGAATTGCCTTCAGCAGAATAATGTAGCCAATAGTTCTGGCATTTCAAAATGTTTTAAATCATATCAATCAAAATCAACCCAAAAATCAAAGATATTTGCTGCTGTTAGGGCACAAGAATTACTATAAGCTGTAGCGAATGAAGGAAGGCACCTATCTCATCATATCCTGCTGAACTGCATCCCTCGTAGAAAGAAGACCAACAATGACTATGTGCACCCCAAGATGGCGCCAGAGGGACCTTTTTATGCATCTCTAATCATTATTATATAAAGAGGTAACTTGTATTACTGGTATCAGGAAAATGATGCACAGGTGGAAGCACATGATGGCATTTGTGAATATTGGCTGACACATGATACTAAAGACCTGGGTGAGATGATTCATAATTAACCATGTGTATCAATATTCAGAAAAGGCTGCTCTGTCACAAAAATTCCAGTTTGGAGCGAGAGCACTTATGAGCCATCAAGAGTGTATAGCAACCTACTCTTAGTGTCAAAATGTTGAAGGCTGAGCAATGTACTAAAGAGGTTGTCTTGGTGCATGAAGGGAGCGATCAAGCTAGACCCAACAATAAGTCTTCAAAGGCAAAACTAATTTGTGGTCCGGGGTGAAGTAGTGATCGGTAGGGAATTAAGTCAACATGTTGCAATTCCAAAGGGTGTCTCAAAGAGCTTGCAGAAACCATGGCAAGAGTCATTTTTTATAAGTTTCAGGGGCACCTGCAAATAGAAAGGTTTTTACTGTTGATTAAGGATGTAAAGACAGTGACCTCTATGGAGGTAAAAAACCTAATCATCTTGGATGAATTAAAAAAATTGCCAAGAAACCGCCTAAATGATTGGTGGGACACGAAACTTGCTGGAGACTATCCTCTGGGCGGACTGCATATCCCAGAAGCCCTTGAGCCCCCAGGAGAAGGAGGGGTTCCTTGGGACAATGCTATATAGCCCGTGGGCAGACTGCACACTGTCCTTACTAGACACTATCCTATGGGCGAACTGCATATCCCAGGAGCCCTTTAGCCTAAGGAGAAGTAGGGGCTCCTTGCTGCAGTGCTATGTAGTGTGTTACTCCTGCCCGCACACAGGACGCAAACCTTGTTGGACACTATACTCTGAGCAGAATGCATAACTCAGAAGCCCTTGAACCCCCAGGAGAAGGAGGGACTTCTTGCTGCAGCGCAATATAGCGTGTTACTCCTGCCCGCACGTGGGACGTGGGCAGGATGTACAAGGGAACAGCCTGGATGAAGACTGGACCAAAAGTAGGCCCATCAGTGGCCGTCTGAGGTCAGGTTGGGCCAGGCCCCCCCCTCTTTGCCTTGTCTTCTGGTGACTGTGTTGGGCTTGCTGACATTTGGTGTTCTTGGGCAACATAAGAAAAAGGGAGACCACGGCTGGTGTCATGGGGGTGGGGGGGGGGACAATAGCTTGTACTGACTCTTTTTTAGTCTATGCCACTGGTGTTTTATCTGAAGAAATGGAACTCACAGAAAGGCACCTCTCTCTGGACGAACCAAGGGATGTAGTGCACATCCTTGATGGCTCAGCAAAAGATACAGGGCTCATGGATGGTGCGACGGCCTTTTGTTCCCCCCGCTTATCACTGGGCAAAATAGAGGTGGTTCTTCTCGAGCCGATAATTCACTTTGCTCTGAGCCCCTAGTGAACAAGAAGAAGGTGGGGCACCTATGTATCATCGGTCAGATGATACGGAGTCTAACACCAAGTAGGATGCTGCTATACCGTCAGCCCATATCCCTAAGAAGGATGATTCTGGCATGCTAATTGATGGTTTGCTTAGACAGCATTTAACCCCAGTTGTTGATCGGCTAGCCTCCCTTGAAGCAAAAGTGTCCCACCTACTTAACATTGCTACCTCTAAATCTGCAACAGAGACACCCAAGGCTGCCCCTAGTGTCCCCTTACTTCGAACAACCTGGATGCTATGACCCATGTTGTGAGCCCCTTAAAAATTGTAATGCGTCTAAGGGGCCGCCATAAGGGATGATCTGTAACCCCCCAGGGTCCACCCAACCCCAGGTCCCAGTAATACAGACCGAATGTCTGCACCACTTGACATCAGGGCAGTCCAATGGTCATATGGGCATAGGAGGGAAGGAGCGCGATCCATGGCTGAGCTCAGAGGCAGTAACAACTCTAAATGGTTGTGCCAGGAGGGACGCTGAAATCTGAACCTTCCCAGGCAGCATGCCCCTATGTCATTGTATTAAGGAACACACCTATGCTCAAACTGATGCAAATTGAAACAACATGCCAAATAATATCTAACGTTTATCATTGGCCAACGCACAGCAGGAGTTATGGCACTTTTCCAATGGAGCATATCCGGGTGGCAAGGTGTGTTGAGTGGGTGGGGCCCTCTGCAAAGACTTCCCCCGGTGATTGCATTGTGGTCAACTTTAGTAGAGCCAATCATTTTCTTCCTCCCCCAGGAATTCTCAAATTTCGGTCCTGCCATTAGGCTTTTTTTATAAACCCCTTCATCTTCAGACTGCGGTCCCTGACCTAGGCAGGTCTATCATGAGGGTTCACACAGCACCAGACCATGATTGTAGGACTGTTGGGGGTGACTCTTCATAACAAGTATGTACCCCTGGAAGGACTGGAGGGACTCGACTGACTAGCACCTCAACAGGAATTAAGGGCCTCAGAAAGTAGGGCGGGGGGCTCATTTAGGACACAGCTTACTCCCTCTTCACAAGCTAGTCCAAACTAGCTTTTCAAGGTTTTGTCTTAGAACATCGCCGGTTTAAAGAAAAAGCTAGGCGATCAAGGGAGGATTAATTTGGTTGCCACCCATCACATGGTCTGCATTCATGAAACATAGGAGATTGAGCCCAGTGACCAGGAGAGGTTCTGCTCCTATCATTCTCCCACCATACCCTCTAACTCAGGGAGTGCACAACGGGGGGTTACTTACATTGATTGTGAACACCTGGGTGGGGAGGGTCAAAAGATTCTGCAATAAGTCCCCTTATTTCCATCTTCTTGTGTGTAATTGGGCTCGGGAGTGGGACCTGTTAATCATGAACCAATATAACTGTTTTGGTGGTAAGGCTTTGGGGGTGGTGGCTGAGATAGAAGAAACATTGTTGTCACTTAGCAGCACACACTTTAAGGCTTTGAAGTTACTGTGGGTAGATCATTTTAACATTCATCATTGTTTAAGGTTAGGAAAGCGGTGATTTGGTGGACACTGAGAACAAGACCTGGATGCACTTTGAGCATAACAAGTATGGTAACGCTCTCAATAACACTATAGTGAAATTTGGCCTGGTATTAGCAAACAAGGAGTTGGACCCAGCAGGACATATTGTGCTTAATTTTAGGGGGCCCAATATTGAGACAACCATCGATTTTATCCTAGTTTCTGAGTACCTTGTTAGGTTGGAGGGTTGTCTTTGAGGTAGTTTTCTCAAGCTTAAATGACCATGCTAGTTTGTGCTGCAGCATGAGACTGGAGGGTGTGTTTAAAGCTTGGGAGAGGGTAGGTCTCAAACCTGTGTTGGCTAAAAAGAATGGCTTTTTTTCTTATGTGGGAGCAGGCTGATAAAGCCAAACTCCTTCCTAGTATTCTAACTTGTAGTTGTACCGAGGTTTCTTTGTGCTTAAATCCCGAAGCTCCCCCAGTGCAGGTGATCTGAACCTTTACAGGAATTACTGCTAATATTAAGAATACCCTACTGTGAAAATCCCATTCAAAGAATCAGAAATCACAGGGGTGGTTTGACTCTACCTGCACGAAAACCCAGTCGCAAATATTTCAGGCCTTATGTGCCAACCAGAAAGATAGGGTACTAATCAGGAATATGCTCAGAGCCTGTAAAGAGGCGCGAGTGGCCAGAATCAAGGAGATGAAAAATAGGTTGTGGGAGGAGCTGCAAGAAGCAAATTTGAACAAGGATTGTGCCGTCTTTTTGAAAGGTGTTGAACACCCTATATTTCAGGGAGCCCTATGACCTCATCCGTGATATGCTTGTTCAAGAATCTGATTTTTTTGCCTCAATTTATTCATCTGGTACAATGGAGTCTTAGAAGGCAGACCTAATAAAATTAGGGGATGATTATACACCTCTCATGTATTTTTATATTTATATTTTAAGGAACAGTGAACATTGGGGGACTGTAGCAGCAGTAAAGCCCTTGGCCTGGACGGGTCCCCGGTAGATGTGTTTATGGAGTGTCAGGCCTTATGGGCTCCATCCTAATGAATGTTTTTAATGCTATTGCAAGGGAGGGACCCCTGTGCTCTCGGCAACAGGTGATCATCATTCCAAGCTATAAGAAGGGGGACAAGTCACAACCAAAGAACTACAGGTCCATATCCCTGCTTGATTCAACTGCCAAGGTTATGGGCAGGATCCTGTTACACAGTTTGGAGGAATGGGCTGTAGCTAATAGTGCCTTACCTGACATTTAATATGGCTTTAAAAAAGGGATAGGTACTATTGATCAGGGTCTGAACTTGAGTATTATGATTGCCAAACAGGTTGTTGCTAAAGAAAGTTCAGTTTATTTGGCATTTATGGGTCTGTCTGCTGTGTTTGATTGTGTGTTACATTCTAAGCTCTGGGCCCTCATGTTGCAGATGGGTATTGAGGTCCCATCATTAAATTCACTAGGCAGCTATACTCCGAAGAGAGCGCTTGTATGTGCTTTGGTAGGGAAGGTAAGTACACACAGCCTTTTATGATCAAATGTGGGGTCCGGCAGGGTTGTGTGCTGGCCCCCTTTCTTTTTGCTGTGTACACCAGTAGAGTAGAAGCTGCACTAGTCAGGAGACCCAGAGATGTTCCACATGTAGGTACATGCCCGCTCCCATCCTCCTCTTTGAGGATGACGCAGTGCTTGTGGCAAGAACTGGACGGGCACTGCAGGGTCTTAAAAAGGATTATACCTCCTTCATGCAAGAGCTGGATCTAAAGGTGAACAAAGGTAAAACCTTCACCATGATCTGTGGTAGGAGGTCCAAAACGTAAGCCATATTTACCACCAACAGTTGCAGAATGACTGCTGGCCTGAGTTTCTCCTACCTGGGTATTCTCTTCGATGCCAAGAATACATGAGACTGATGGTGTCGAACAGAGCAACCATGCTGGAGAGATCAGTTCTGGCTCTGTTGAACTTCAGTAAGATATTTGGTACCAAACTAGTTCAAGAGATGCTGATGATTTATGCATCCAAGCCTGGGGCAATTGGCGTATATGGGGCAGGGATTTGGGGGATTGGGAATCTCTATGAGATTCAGAGCATTTTGGGGGCCTTTTTAAAAAATCTCCTGGCTGTCCTCCAGAGCTGTTCTAATAGTGTGTGCCATGAGGAAGTAGACTTTCCATAAATCACTGATAGACTCAAACTCGCCCCACTCTTACTTTGGCACTCCATTTATAGAAGGGAAATGAGCCCTAGTGACTCAACGGGTGAAGAGGACCGCTTGACTTGCAGCCCTCAGGATACCCTGGGTTTCGTTTGTGAAATGGTCCCTGGAGGCAATCGGGTTATCGGAGCTATTCACTTCCCCTGTCTATGCCTTTCTTATACTAAGGCCAGGCTGAAGCAGGCCTTCTTGGTGCACTTGAGGGGAGTAAGGGTGGAGCTAAATAAAACAAACCAGCAGTACACTAATACAACCAAATACACTCATACGAGGGCCTTCAACCCTATTTATCAGGCATACAAAATTTACAACAATGTTTCACCCTTTCCAGGTTTTGCCTAAATTTTTACCTTTAATGCTGGGTCATCTCCCTAGGTGTCACTCATTGAAGGAGCTAGGACCTTGCCCCTGTTATGGTATATCCACTCAAACAGCTTAATATTTTATCTTTTTCTGTCGGTTTTACAAGGCTCCAAGGAAAAAGCTTATTGTCCCCCCTTTAAAGTGTTATTATTTTCACCAATGCGGACTGGTCCTTTATTTTTACACAAAACTAGATTCTCCTGCGACTTGGCAGGCAATGGCTGTTTTTATCTGGCATGTTTAAAATTGAGGAAAAGTTTATAATTTTAAATTAGGATGTATGCTCATGTTTATTATAGTTTCATTGCTTGGGGTCTTAATGAAAGTTTCTCATATTACTTTGTATGTCCAATCATGGGGGAGTCATGCAGGGCACAGTTTTATGAACCGTACCCATGAAGCATGGGCTTGGAATTTTTAACAAGTGGTTATGACTTAATAGACCTTTGTTATTTGTATATTGAATTCACTTTGCACTTTGTTATTTTATGCTACGGAAAAGTAGCTAATAAAGTTTTACCAATACAGATTGGTGGAAGGATACAGCAGAACCTATAGATTTTTGGCAGACTCATTCTTTGATTATTAAAATTTCACCAAAATCTTATTAAAATAAATTCTTCTAAATCCACAGCTTTACAATTATTTGTTAAGAGATGCCAGTCGATTTTAGAGGATAACTCCAGCGGTCAATGCTTGAGGGCTGCATTAACACAAATGTTGGGGAATTCTGAAAAATGCAACAGCTTTTACAACTGGATCCCAATAGTGAGTTTAAATCACGTTTTCCGTTCTTAACTAAAGGCTGCTGGCATGTGCATGTGATTTCAAGCCAGAATACATTACACATAAGTTTGCGTAACTTTTTGTGGCAAAGCATTGGTGCACAGCTTCAAAAATCATAGCCATTCTGTGCTCCATCGACCTATTGGGAATCAGGTTGGTGGAATCTGTCTTGTGTCAAGCATGGATAAAACTTTGGATCAAGAAAAGCAGAAGAAAATGAACACAAAGGCACTGGGCGAATAGATAATAAGACCAGCAGGTTATTTAGCTACTCAAGGTAGTGGGAAGGAAACCATTATGGTTGATGATGTTTGAGACATGAAGGCCCATATTTATACTTTGTGACGCAAAACTGCGCCGGCGCAGTTTTGCGTAATTTTTTTTACCGCTGGCTAACGCCATTTTGGCGCGCCGTGCGGGCGTCATATTTATACTTTAACGCACGGCGGCGCAAACCACAGGTGGGAGTCATTATTTTTGACGCACACCGCAGCGTCAAGTCGTAAAGCAAAATGACGTTAATGCCGCGGAAATGACTGTGGGTCGATTTACGACCCCGCAAACTGGATATGCGCCGTTTTTTGACGCAATAGCGTAAAAAAAAACGCGAACACCGCCATTACACCAGAGGAGAGCCAAAATGGATCCCAGATGCCACTACAGACCCCAGGAAGATAACAGCAGACCAGGAACCAGCCAGGAGGACCCACACAAGAACCAGGACACTTTTAAGAAGAAAAGAAAGTGTTGCTTTAGTGCAGAGGAGCAGGGAATTCTGGTTAAAGAGGTGACGGAACACCAGCACCAACTGTTTGTCACATCAAAGTTGCCAATCAGTAGGAGAGAGGAAATATGGCAACAAATTGTCAACAAGATTAACAGTGTGGCTGAAGTATGCAGAACTGTCATCGAGTGCAAGAAACGCTGGCATGACTGCAAGCGCAGGACCAAGGAAAAGATGGCCAGGAACAGGAAGGCAGCACTGCAGACTGGAGGGGGGAGTCCAGCACACCAGGAGGCCCTGGACCACATGGAGGAGATGGTCGCAGCCGTCATCCCTGAGGAGATCGTCACAGGGATTCATGGACAGGACAGCGCAGACTACCAAGAGACAACGAACATGCAGGGTAAGTCGCATGGGGAATTATAATGCAATAATGTCAACTGTGAGCAGGGGGGGGAATACCGACCACTAAATGCATGGAAGTCATCTAATACATGGAGTGGCATGGGTAAAAGGGCACGGCATGGGGGCATGGCCCGTTCTGAGAAGACCTGGGGCACACCATTACACAACACCAACAAAAGTCCCATGGGGGCATTCTGTCATGCCAACAATGGAGCAAAGGGAAAGCCACGCCAGGAGGGAAGGCCACAACGTCAAACTGACATCCCGGCACACGTCAGCCACCATACCCCCTACATTAACTAGGGCCCTCCTAACAACCTCTAGCCATACCGACAACTGGAATGTAACTGCGACAACAGTTGCCACAACCACCTCTGCTCTGTGTGCAGCTCAAGTAGCCAATGGCAGTAACCTCCCCATGGATCATACACACCAAAATTAGGGGGTGAGGATGACAACTTCAACAATCCCCAGAAACAAGACAAAGGCCCCAGTACTCTCAAATGTCAATGCCCATAGTTGTCGCAAACATCAGCCAATGTAAACAACAATAGGAGCTACACAGCACTAAGGACACACCCATGCTGAATATGTCTGGGTCCATCCTGTGCCTGGATAACAATGCAACATCCCAAATGTCATACTGCTCAGACAACAGAATTGAGGGGGGGACACATGCAACTGGTCACTGAAATACACCTGCACAGTCAGAGGAGGAAATAGGACACTGATACGATTATCAGGGCAATCCAATGTAACACACATTCCCCAACATCAGCAGTACACATTACCAATGTCAACATCCATATCAGATCATAACATTGCCATGCATAGGATATGCCACATGTCAATTACATTTAAGTGGATGTGAAAGATCAGAGATTGGGGCAGGTCCAGATTGTTAAGTGTGCTGCCAGGGCCATCAGTACACCCACAGCCAGTGAAAGGTCTCACCATGAGAATGGATGTACACGGAGGCTTGAGTAGGGAAAGAAGGTGGCAATTCTCTATTTGGCATAAACCAACACCTAGAGGCGATGAGGCTGACAAGTCTGATAACTCAGTAGCATACATGTGACATACAGGTGAGCCATAGGCCTGGAAGAATGCCCATCTGAAGGACTGGAGAAATTAACACAAAACAAGATCACAAAGTGAATTCATCAAAAGGCAGGCACGTCACATCAAAATTGCCACATCACAGACACACTAATTGTACCCTGTTTCATTGCAGAGGAAGATGGATCTCCTGCGGATATCCCTGTCCCAGATTTCCCAGATGACATGGATGACGAGCCGATAAACATTCCCCAGGAGACTATCCAAAAGGTCCTTGACACCCTCCAGACCCCACCTTCAGTCACCAGGAGGAGCACAGAACAAGCAGCCATTGCAGAGGATCCACCCACCACCCCAATTGTAAGACCTGCCAGCTCCAATACAGCTGAGGACTCAGACGACACTGGTACCAGCTTAGAGAGAACTGTAGTTGGAGTACAGCGGGAGCTGGCCAAGGAGGTGCGGGTGGGGATGCTAAATATGGCAGCAAGCCTTGAGGGGATGCGTTCGTGCATGATGTCATCTGCAGATCAGGCAGCAGCTATGCAAGCCCTAACATCCTTACTGCAAGGACTACAAGAAACTGTCAAGGAATTCACCACTGCAGTAAGAGAGTTGCCACAACACCTCGCACCCCAAACCTTCCACTGCATGCATGAATGCAATCATGACCCCCTCAGGGCCGACCTGGCTGCCTACCATCATGATGTGGCTGCTATTCTCAAGAACCAGCAGACCCTCCTTGCTGCAGTACTGCCCTTAAGACCTTCACAGGGAGCAGCGACTGGGATGTCTGACTCCACGTCTTCTAACACTGAGGTGTGTGTTGCCCCTTCACAACCAACAACAACAAGGACAGAGGAGGTAACACACACATCAGAAGAAGAAGACATGGAACAGATCACATTCACAAGGAAAATGACCCGGAAGCACTAGTCCCTGCCACATGGCCCACATTTACCAAGGCCCTGCGCTTTGTAACTTGCCAGTCTTGCAACAACTTTACTCAAGCACTGCTCTGCAAACCACTGTATATCTTGTCACCCAGCCCAGTGATTGTCTCTCTCCTACTCATTGGCAAATCCTGTCCCTCTGCACTGTCTGAAACATCAAACCCAGCATGTCAAAAGCATTTCCGTAACCCCTTGTGTAGGATCACAATGTAAGATGTCACTATAATGGACTCACAATCATGGACAATGTACAGATGCACTACAGCACTTTTCAATAAATAGTACTTACACAACAAATCTGTCTCTGGGTAATGTGACATATCAACTGTGCAGTAGATAACTGAATTGTGCCTACTGTCAAATTACGTAGCTTGTCAATACAACCGTCCTGATAATATGTAGTCAGAGAATTCTGCACAGTGCCCATGATTGCATCATACTCTGCCCATCCTGAGGGACAAATCTGATGAAGTGAGAAACCATACACAATCATGCTGTGTTTGACAGAAGAATGCTTCCTCAGGGGATAACTAAGTCATCAAATAGTGGCCGCAAAATGTTGTCAACATGCAAAAATAATACAAATAACATGCCACACTAATCTAAGTAAACACTACAAAAACTGCATAAATGAAGGTGTCTGAATTAACATACAAATAGGTAATCATGCCGAACTGTGTCACAAATGATGTATGAGGGTCATGAAGACAAGAATACAAGATTGCCAATGAGAACTCATCTTATAAGGGTGTGCATGATCATCACACTGCAGTCAGACCTAAAACTGTTTCCCCAATACCAAGTCTGGAAGCACTGTTTGTGACTTTGAAAACACACTTATCAACAGAAACACATTGTCATCCATATTAACTGTGATTGGTGGTTGCAACGAAGGGTCGACACTTTACAAGGTAGCTCTGGGCTAGCTGCCAATCGTACAGCTCAGTTGGGATTTGTTTGTAGCATAGGACACAGATGTTATAGTACAAAATTGATGTACACTGAATCCAAACCCACGATCAAGTACCATTCAACAATACTATCAAGGGTTAACCAAATATTTATTAAATGTTAATCACAGATGAGGAAACTGAGGGAAAAATCTTACCTACCCTAATCTACCCCGACTACTCATTACCCACAACTGTCCCTAACTAACCTAAGCTACACTTACTTATCACATGTAACGAAACGTTCTAAACATCTACCCCCCACCCCCCTTATGAGACGGGACACATGGAGGACAACACATACTAACCTAAACACATACTATACTATCATATACAAATATATATATATTTTTTTTTTAAACACACAAGAACCCCAACATAGCCAGAACCAACCAACCAACCCTCACATGTAATAAGTAAAAATAGAAACAATCAGGACCCCCCACCCACTAACTAAACTAACAGCCTATACTAACCTAACACTAAGCCCCCTAACTATAAGAACAAGGAAAGAGGAGGGAGGGCAGGGAATCATGTCCATATCAAAAAGTCTAGAGGTTGGCCCTCCGGATGGTCCTTTTAATAGACTTAACACGCCGGTTAATGTGGCGCACATCCCGGCTCAGGTGGCTCAACTTGCGCAGCACTTTGTCCATCTTATGGTCCATTTGGTTGAAGGCTGCAGGGTCAACAGGTGGAGCAGTGGCAGTCTGGGTACCGGTGGAGGAGCTCTGTGTGGTTGTGGTGCCAGGCCTAGTGGGCTGTCCTGCACCGGTGGCAATGCTGGGGCCTGGAAGTCCAGCAGATGTCGGACCAACAGTGGCAGCTGTGGGTGGGGCCACCTGGCTCAGATTGGTGGCTGTGGTGGGCAAAGTAGGCCCACCCTGTGGGAAGGCTCTCCATGCCCCGGAGGCCCGTTCATGGCGATATCGCCCGGGCCATCCTCCGGAACCCCGACTCCACCAGCAGGATGTGCTGGTATCGCATGGCCCGGCGCTGAAATTCACGGACCTGGTCTGGAGTCATGTTAGCAGCTGTGAAGACAAATGCAGATATTCTACATTAGTAACTGCATTGTGTGAAATGGCACAGGAAGTTAATCAGACAATACATCTACTGTACTTGTAACAGCTCATATCACAATACAGATCATTGAATGTCCCTGAGGAAGTACATGGCAGGCCAGACTACAAAGGTCACATCACACATTGCACATCCATAACCTACAAGATGGGTAACAACTGGCTTTGACTTGCAATCTGAGTTCTGGCAGTTATCAGCTAAGAATCATGCTGCATATCCTCCGCCAAGTCCTGGACTACAAATTTCATTGTATGGAAAGCAAAACTAAAGACACATGGTCTGCAAGTTGTAACTGGACTTGCCAGTAAAGTACCAAGTGCCAAACCTGAGTGTGTATACTAGTTTGCAACCAAACTGTCACTTATTCACATGTATGTGTAACATACTGGTAGCATCAGTACTAGGTACCCCATTCACAAACCCATGCCCGTGTTTGAGGGGGAGGTGGATAAACAACTATAATTTGCCAACAACATGTACACCGAGGAGTGTATAGAAAACTCCACACATGTTTGTCTCTACAGACACACCACAGGTAAGGTCTATCAACAATTAGGAGTCAGCAAACCCTAGAGCACTCATAGGGCCACACATGTCAGGAAATGCAGAACTTGGTACACAACATATACTTCCAGTGAGAGGCCTGACTTACATCAGACACAGAGTTGCTAGAACACCCATGATCATGAATTGCATGCACACCTAGGCCATTGCACTCAAGTTCCACATACTTGTAGCACTACATGTGGAAGTACATGCTGCTAGGAGGTTCTACCTACTGTTTCATAATTACGTAGGTAAATATGG
Source organism: Pleurodeles waltl (assembly GCF_031143425.1). Classification (NCBI taxonomy): domain Eukaryota; kingdom Metazoa; phylum Chordata; class Amphibia; order Caudata; family Salamandridae; genus Pleurodeles; species Pleurodeles waltl. The sequence goes on from NC_090444.1 coordinate 1,202,341,381, forward strand.
AAGCAGATGTCTATTGGAAAGCAATTTGCCGTACCAATCTTAGAGAATGTGGGTCTGACAGGCTGACTAAATCTGAGCTGACTTCCAGTGCGACTCTTGGTGATACAAGTGTCATCCACATAACTAACCCCTGTACTCACAGTGGGGCCTACAGGAATGGCGTACTATCCCTACATGATACCATTGGGTACGCATTGGCCAACTCAAAACATGTGAGAAACTGAGGGGCATATTTATACTCTGTTTGCGCCGGAATTGCGTTGTTTTTTTTTACGCAATTCCGACGCAAAACTAACTCCATATTTATACTTTGGCGTTAGACGCGTCTAGTGCCAAAGTCCATGGAGTTTGCGTCATTTTTTTGCGTGGACACCTACTTTGCGTTAATGATATGCAAGGTAGTCGTTCCCGTCTAAACAATTGACTCCGAGGCATGTGCGCCGTATTTACACTCCTGGGCAAAATTCACGCCCGGGAGTGGGCGGGTCCAAAAAAATGATGTCCGGCCGCTTTTGCGCCGTTTTTTAGCGCCTGGTCAGGGCAGGCGTTAAGGGACCTGTGGGCTCGGAAGGAGCCCCGAGGTGCCCTCCCATGCCCCCAGGCACACCCCCTGCCACCCTTGCCCACCCCAGGAGGACACCCAAGGCTGGAGGGACCCATCCCAGGGACATTAAGGTAAGTTCAGGTAAGTTTTTATTTTTGTATTTGATTTTTTTGTGGCATAGGGGGGCCTGATTTGTGCCCCCCTACATGCCACTATGCCCAATGACCATGCCCAGGGGACAGAAGTCCCCTGGGCATGGCCATTGGGCAAGGGGGCATGACTCCTGTCTTTGCTAAGACAGGAGTCATTTCAATGGGGGTTGGGAGTCGAAAAAAATGGCGCAAATCGGGTTGAGGCGAAAAATTTGCCTCAGCCTGACTTGCCCCATTTTTTGGTGCTCAAGCTCCATATCCCCCTACGCCGGTGCTGCCTGGTGTACGTCGTTTTTTTTCACGCACACCAGGCAGCGCCGGCGGCTAACGCCGTCTAACGTCATTGAATAAATACGGCGCCCGCATGGCGCTTCAGAATGGCGTTACCCGGCGCTAATTTTTTGGACGCAAAACTGCATTAGCGCAGTTTTGCATCAAAAAGTATAAATATGGCCCTGAATTCCCACTCATGGAACAAGAGAAAAGCTTGCCCAACTCATCACACATTGCTATGCGTCCAACTCACACATGGAGTCCATAACCAGCAAACACAACGCATACCAGACATATCAACAATTACTGGAGTGGTCGGGGTCCTCAAATGTCGCCACCTCTCCCACAGTGTAGGGTGCCGGTCCACCTGTAAGGTATGGAAGGAAGAAATATGCTAAAAATCTGTGCACAGTGCAACAATTTCATAAACATATACAATGTGTAAGCTGAATAAGGAACTGGCAGCCATTCAGACATGATCGTACTGCATCTGATATATCACGGCCAACTTGTACATAGCATGGGTCTCCTGTGACAGTTACACACATATCTGCACACATACATTGGCCCTAACTATCATGTGGTTGCAAACATGCCCCGTAATTGGTGAGCAGAAAAAAATATGGAGTGTAATTGTATCATCATGTGCATCCAAGAGAGACATCCAAAGCCTGGTTACTTGAGGACTGCATTACCAGTCAAACATGCCTTGTTGCCATGACACATTAATTACACATAGGTCCAATGTACAGAGGGAGGGGCAGGGACTTTTGTAAGCCATCCTGTTGTTTCACTTTATTCAATTGATGTGGCCCAGCTATGGTGATTTGCACCAACCATGGAGATGTGAAGCCATGTGCATACACTTGTACTGCCATCCATATTTGGAATGTGGCACAACTAACTCCAACAAACATTCTAAGATGTTAGCTGAGGGCACCTTACACCTTTTCACAATGTTTTAAAATCCAGATCTGACATGTATCCAAAAAGATCAAGGAACACAATAATCCCACACATTCATAGTACTTCCGTGAACGCTTTCCTTCCACACTCACCAGACTCACATGAGACATATGTCTGAGCCACTTTGCTATAATCAATTGACGTGAAGCCAGCACTCATTTTCTGCATCATGTAGTGATTCTAAAGTCAGTCTAGCTATTGCGTCAACAAAGCTAGCCAATATGTTGGTACATCTTTACTTCTCTGGCAAAAGTGACCTATATAGACATGATTGGCTCCTATTTTGTTTGGTTGTCTGACACAAAGGCCACACCAATTTACTTCATGGAAAAGTATCCTGTAAGTTTGCTGAGCACGTGCTACCTGACAGCTAGCAATTGTGATCCTTGCCATAGTGCATCAATTTTCCCTTTATATTTCCCCAGCATTACACACAGTCAGCAAGTTAGCTGGCAGACATTGTACTAATCCCCTTATGTCACTACAGAGCATTTAATCGTGCACATTAACATGATTCGTACTCACCAATAGTGCCACCAATCATGATTCCCATGTGGTCCAAGAGATCCTGCTCCCTGGTGATGAGGTCAGCCCACCGGTGCTTCAGCTGGTGGTCACTCCTCTGGCTGGCATACACACACTCCAGGTGATGCAGCACCTTTCCCCACCGGATTCTCCGCGCCTCTGTTGGATACCCCTGTATCACCCTGCCTGGATCATGAACGGCAAGAAATGCAACACAAGCCAGATGAACCCCCCCAGCTCCTCTTCCCCCATCCTGCCAAGACGTGGCCTACCTGACATACTTGGAAGTGAAAGGGAATAGGGGTAAAAGAAGTAGAAAGGGAAAAAGGGGGAAAGTAGGGGTACAAAGACAGATGAAAAGTAAACTTAACCACTAAAAGAGCCCAACTATCCCCAAACTAACACTACCCACAACAGACTCCCACAAACAACAAAAACACAAGATAAATGGACAAATGTAGACAAAACACAGTAGTACAGTATACAGCAACAATATTTATTTCACAAATTGACAATACAGATAGCACACAGGACAAAAAAGCACAAAATCTCAGGACAACACTCTCTACACAGCCACACAGTCTAGAAGGATCATAGACTGCAAAGTAAAAGTGAAAGTACACCCACTGTACATGATCTGTAAACAGGATATCCTATTACATCACTTCCTGTATGAAAAGTCCTACCTTTTTCGCGCTATGCGTCATTTTTTGTTTCCCAAAACTGTATTTGCGTAAAAAAAATTCACGCACAGAAGTGAAAATTAGCCCGCATCCACATAATAGTACATGGCCTGTACAAATATCTGGATGCGGGCTAAATTTCATTCCTGTGCGTAAAAAAAAAAATTAAGCAAATACAGTTTTGGTAGACAAAAAATGACGCATAATGCTAGGGACAGTCAAATTTACAGTGCATTAACTGGTTTTGGGCAATTTTTCTTGTTTTTTGGTTATGTTACATTTGGGACACATCAGAGATAGGCTGATTGAAGACAGTATGGTGTTGATGGTGTATGTTCACATGATCCGCTACTCCCTTCACAGTATTTTTACGGTTGGCTGATGCAATAGTTGGTCATAAGTGTGGCCTACATATATGTGTTGCAGAAATAGTGCATGTTTGGCATAAGGAGAGGATAGCAATGTGACGCACATATGTACAATACCTAAATGCCTTTGGCTCAAAGTGTGTGCTTTGGCAACTAATGTATTCGTTGACCAAGTGTGTGTGTATCACATGAAGCATATTTGTACATATGCTTGTATGAATGTGACGTCAATGTGTCCAATCCTTAGATGCAAGTCATTGTGGAAATGAGCGAGGGCATGTGTTAGTCATACATGTAACAATACCCGTAAAGTGGACTTCCAAGATTTAGGGTCACGTAGACACCACATGTGACATAGCATGCACCATATGGATGGCAGACGCTTGTTCATGTCAATGGTCCACATTTTCTACATCCTATGTCCTAGAGTATTGGTAAGAGCTTTCTAGGCACTAGTTGGTGAATCCCACAGTGAGTCATACACATGCATTGAGGAAGTGGGTACCATGTTGTTTGCACAGACAGACAAGGGTGAATCTCAAATGTATGATGTCACCACAGTTGAGGCCATAGAAGTGTGCCCCAACTGTCAAGTGGCTGTGGTGGACCAGCATACAAGACAGCCCCTGTCCACATATTTCCAGGGATCAATTGCACATAGGTGTCTTATTCATGTGTGTGGTCCAATGATGATCCTGTATATTGTTTGGGGTGTAATTTGTCACAGTTTGGTCCATGACTCATCATGAGTCAGTGGCAGCTATTCCTGTATCTACTGAGTATCCTTGGTTGATCAATGTGAGTAAAGTGGATGTGGACATGTGAACCAACATTTGGATGGTCCCACCCTTTCACTAAAGACGTGTAATGAGACAGTCAACAGGGCAACCTTGGTGTGCTGAGTGAGATAATGTCTCAGGTGTCATGTTCCGGCAGGTGTCATTACAACATTTGTACACAGGTTGGCCTCTGCACTTCCCACTGCATCTGGGAACATCATAGCCTCTGTGCTGATTATTCTCGCAGCTATTCACCACACACGGCCCATCACTATGTTGTGAGCACTGTGATTCTGTGAGTGAACTGTCATGGTCCTGACATTTGTGTATTTTTCATGGACATTATCAGAGGTTGCTAGTTGTGCTGAAAGCCCCGTACCCAATCCCTGCCTACGGTCCTGGGACACTGTCACACTTTGTCATTCATGCATAAATGCAACCCAGACAAGGAATGGGCCATGAATTTTGCTTTTCCAAGAGGATGTAACTCAAATGGTACAGTTAAAAGGCAGATGATGCTATACAATGTATTTGTGTATGCATTGAAGAAGCCCATGCCCAATACCCCCTGATGAATGAGAGGTTTGCTAACGCAAGTGTGGTACATATGTAGACACAGGGATACTTTAGTGTGACGCACAGACAGTTGCCAGTCAGGCTGACAGAATGCAAGGTGATTCAGGATCCAGCTACTTGACAAGTTACATAATCAGTGGTCTGACTAAGACTGTTTAGAGGACAAACTAGAGAGCTGACATGTCAAACTGTGCATGTCCTGTGTTTTTGAAGGTGACAAAAGAACCCAGTGGCTGTGTTACACGGCTTAATTAGTATCAATGCTTAACGGTGTATTTGACATATTGGCAACTCCTATGCTGTTCCAGGCATCAATAGGGGCAGTGCTTTTTGAAATGGGTGGTGTGCATGGAGGTGATCACAGGTGTGGGCTTCATCTGTTTCTCACCAGTCCTGTAAGTGAGACTTGCATTCTAAGGGCCAACAGACATTTTCACAGGAGAAGCAATCTACATGTGCTAACAGGGCTTTGAAACTAGAAGACAGTGTATAAATTAACCTGACGTCCATGCAGTCAGATGTTCTATGACAATGGCATACCATAGGAAAGGGTGTAGCACAGTGGTTTGCTAATGTTGGTCTGTGTGTAGAGGAGGGAATATCAGGGTACACATCTTAGTATTCCAGGGACCTCTTCCGACAGGTGGGTTGTGACCAGGTGCATGGGTGTGTCAGGAGTTAGGAAATGGGCTGACATGTACATGGAATGTCATGTGTGCAATGCTGCTCATATGTGTGGCACTTGTGCTGTCTATGTTCTGCTTCTATGGGACTCTGGTCACAGATATTCCTTGCAAATATTGGATGCAGTTGGACTTACTGCTGTCAAGGGTCTGGTCAGGCATTCCTGTTACTGATGCCAAAGCACATTGACTGCCTCATGTATGAGGCTTGTTTTCCCCTTATTGAGTGATGGTGTCTTAGTTGTGTGCCATATGCTGCGTTGGACCTTGATTTCAACTTGTATGTGTGAAATAGTTGTGGTCCTCTGCTATTGGCCTTCAAAGGAGAAATGTACATGATATATGTCATTAAGAGTGTGTGTGTATGTGACCATTGTATGTTAGGCATCACATTAGCTCTGGGATGTTCTGTGTCCTACTCAGTATATCAGCAATGCTCCATGAGGCAACACTCTTATTCTGATAAGTAGAGATGAAGGTGTGCAAAAAGGAATAGCCAGACCATTATATGGTGATTATAATAGGTGTTTATTTAAATTCGTTAAGTGGTGAAGGTGATCATATTCAAAAGAAATTGTTGACGATCTGTTGCCGCCTGCGTATACCAGCGGCCGTGTTCTGTAGTTCCCCCTCATGTTGCAGGCCAGCATCCTCCTCTTCCTCCTCTTCAGGCATGTGTGGCTCTGGTTCCAGGAGGGGAATGTTCCTTTTGATGCAAATGTTGTGCAATATTGCACATGTTAGGATGATCCTACAGACCATCTCCGGGGAATATAGGAAGCTACCACCAGTGATGTCGAAGCACCGGAACCTTGACTTGAGGATGCCAAAGGTCCTCTCGACAATGCTGCGACGTTGTAGGCACGCTCTGCAGCAGTACTTGGGTTGCCAAATGGTGCCATAATCCATGGCTGGATGCCATACCCCTGATCAGCTGCAAGAGAAAATGATTGGGATCATGTTGATGTAGCTGGCACTATTAAAATGACCTTTCATGGCAGTAGTTGTCTTGTGTTGTCTGTGACTCTTTTGTGTAATAATGTAGCATCCTAGGCTTGTAGGATGTACCATCTGCATTGTGTTGTTTCCTTGGCTGAATGAGTGCTTGTCTGCTAACCGTTTGTCAGCAGTATGTTTTGGGATTTGTAGTACAGTGTGCCCTCCCTAGCATTGTGACTTGTGATACAGGTGTCCGTGTGTCTTCACTGGGGGTGAGATGATAGTTCCATACACAGTTAAAATTGATAGTGTTGTTAACACGTTCATATTAATGTACCCTGGACATCCCATACCTTTAGACTTATGCAATGGATTCATGTAAACGTCATTGGGACACTTACATTTTGCAAGGTGACATTTAGGCAACCCACTCCACACGTTGTGATCTTTGACGTCTTAGGCTGTACAGTAATTTCCGATGTGAGACAGGTTCAATGGTGACCTAAGAAACATGTCTAGCGATGTCACGACCTCAGTATGTTCCTGTTCACATGTTGCTGTAGTGGTGTATGTGTTGTGTGTCCTAGAGGGTAGCTGTGCAGTGTGTATATAAGTAGGTTTTTGTACTTACCAACAAGTAGTCCATTGCCATACCGTCCATCCTGGAAGTGTTCATTGATGGTGCAGTGACGGAAGATGTATGAGTCATGGACACTCCCAGGATATTTAGCCACGATGTTGGTGATCAATCCCTGGTGATCGACTATGGCCTGTACGTTGATGGAATGTGTGTGCTTCCTGTTACGGTAGAGGTGTTCAGTTGCAGCAGGTGGCACAAGGCGTACATGTGTGCAGTCGATTGCACCAAGGACATGTGGGAAGCCACTGATGAGGTAGAACCCCTGTTTTGTTTCCTGCTGCTTCTGCAGTGTGTTAGGGAAGCAGATGTGGCGGGGTGTCAGCCTAATGATGGCATCCAGTACTTTGGGCAAAAAGGCGGAGAATGATGGTTGTGATATTCCACCAAACAGGGCACCAGTTGTTTGGAAAGAGCCACTTGCCAGCATATGAAGTACGGCAAGCAGCTTGGTTTCTGTTGGGATGGTGCAGGGTGTCACCAAAGTGGGGGCCAACTGCGGTTCAATGTTGCACAGCAGCTGCTGAATGGCCTGCCAGTTCAACAGGTACCTCTGGATGATGTTGTGTTCCCTGAGGCCCTGAAGGGTGGTTCTGGGGCGGAATATCCTCTCCTGCCTTCTGCGCTGCCCTTGGGGTCCCTGCTGGTGTTGTTGTAGCTGCTGTTGTTGCTGCTGGGCTCTGCGTCTGCGTGCACGCTGGATTAGAATCACCTCCATGGCTCCCTGTTGCTGCTCTGCTGCTCTGCTGTTTGTTCTGTGTGTTCTGATTAAATACAGGTGTGTTTGCCCCATTTTAACGCCTGCCCTGACCCAGGCGTTAAATTTTGACGCAAATCGGGCTGTGCGCCATTTTCTGGTTCCGCCTCCCGGCCGTGCGTCATTTTGGCCCGAAAGCATAAATACGACGCACGGCCGTTTAAGCCATTTTTTTGGACGGGAACGTCTACCTTGCATATAATTAACGCAAGGCGGGTTGCTGCATCCAAAAAATGACGCACACGGCGGAATTTTGTCGTCCGCGGGCTCGGGCGTCAAAGTTTAAACACGGGACAACGTTTGCGCTGATTGTGCATCAAAAATTTTGACGCACAATGGGTGCAGACGGAGTATAAATATGCCCCGAAATGTTGACATACCGCTCATTGATAGAAGACTTCACAAATCTACCGCAAGAAGGTGTTGGTTTTGATACGCCTTGTAGAGTGAAGGAACTGAAAAGGGCACATGTGGATATATGAAAGAAGGCAGTGGATGGAAGAAAGCAATTTTGAAGAAAGAGTCAATGTTTACTGAAAATTTGAAGTCAAGTATTTGCAAGACTGTGGCAGAGGACACCAAAAACGTCAGTGAAGACTTCGCCTTCACCATAATGAAGGCAGGAGAGAGATACAGAGCAACAGATGAAGAAAACCCCATGGGCTAGAGGATTCATGTTGCTATACGCAAAGGGACACTGGTTGAAAGTGAAATGGGAGGCTGCTTCATTGATCAGTGATGATATGGAGAATTTAGGACCCGAGGCACCAGAACTAATGCATGCAGGAGCAAATGCAGGAGGCAATACCTGTACAGAGCTGAAAAAATTGGAAAAGCTTTGTCAAAATGGTGGGAGAGTAAATCATTACTGAGATATCTGGAAGTGGGCAGCTGTACCAAGAGGATCCCTCGTTTTAACCATGCCTAGCTGTGAGAATCCGAATCGCGAGATGCTTAAGAAGTGGGCTGCCAACAACACAGCCGCACCTGCCATGCCAAGATGATGCAAATATTGGTGGAACGTGATTAAATTGACTGGCAAAAATCTGCTAGAGGAAATTGAAGCACTTTGAAGCGAGTTAAAGAATTGTAGAGAGCAAGAACTTATAAAGTAAAAATAAGGACATGCAAAAGTGATTAAAATATACGAACAATCAATTAAGTATAGAAAAAATATTAAATTCAAATGTGACAAGTTAGATTATGAGAAAGGTCAAATGTTCATGTTTGCCAGACTCTTCGACAATTGGCGCCGACAGAGTCTGTCTGACAAGCTCAGAAATAAGCTCATAGATGGAAACGGATCTGGTTGAAGGTACCACTTTCGGTACCAGATCGAGTAAGATAATTCCGTCTGTTGAGGAAGAACTGCATTTTAGAATTCGGTTAGAAAGGAGAACCAACCTCAGGCCTAGAGTCAATGATGAAAGGAACTTAAAAGGAGGAGGGGAAAAATACAGATGCAATTGAAGAAAGAAGCAGCCCTCCAACCGGAACAGACAAAATATATCAAGAAATTAATATGATACATTTTAAAACAATAGTAAACTTGTCTGACCTTGAACTGTCAAAAGACGAAGAACATATTTTATTTTATTTAATTTGTGAGGAAGCTCAAATTGCAGAAATATTTTGCAAACAAGCAACCGGGGGCAAAACCTAAAAATGAGGAACGTATACAATAGTATAGCAATCTCCAAGTAAATTACATTAATTTAATGATGCAGCTTGATCAGCTTGAAAAGGAGATTCCAGGTGTACTGGAAATATTGAAGGAGCAAGAACTAATTGACATCCAAAGGCTTGATGTTGACATGGGAGCTTCCACACCCTCTAAGCCACCCTCCATATATATGCCGGATATGCAGAGGGATTCCATAGATGTCTTTTCAGATTTGGTAGTGCAAGACTTAAAAACATTGCAGAAGAACCCATGTCAAAATGAAAAAAAGCAAACGGTATGGCCTACAACAAAAACTGAAAAACAAGGTTCAAGTGGTTATCCGGGAATCCGATTAGGGAAACAATATTGTCCTATTGTCCATGCAGATGTATAAAGATGAAGCATTTTTAAAAAACTCAATGACAAAGAGTGCTACTGTAAGGCATCTCTTTCTGGAATTATTTAAATCAAGTCTTTATTTCATTCAGACCTACTACAATGGTGCAATGCAGGGCTGTTGACATAGGGCGAGTACCTCTTTTTGAGGAATCACTTTCCTACTATCCCAATTCTACTTTTGACCCTAAAAGTACCTAAGAACATTGATTCCCCCGCACCCTTGGAGGCCAATTATTTTAGCGATTGGGGTTTGTTTGAGAGACCTTAAAGTATGTTGATTATTTTCTGCAGGAATATGTTTATATCCTTTTTTCTTACATTCAAGACACAGGTGACTTTCTGAGAAGGATTTATGATGTGCATTGGCAACAGGATTTCTTATTGTTAACTATGGATGTGACCTCATTATATACTAGTACAGGGCGCAGTGATGGCCTTAGAGCCATAGAGTATTTCCATAGTGCCACACCCTTGATACTTCTCAAGCATATATACATGCTGTTAAGCATGGTTTATTAGTGTTTGTATAATATATTTTTCATATTTGAGAAACAGGAATATAAATAAAACGAGGTACAGCTATGCGGCTTGCTTCACCCCCGCTATGCTAATTTCCATATGAGCTGGTGGGAGGAGCAGGTGCGCGTAGTACAGTGTGTTGAAGAATGGGCTAATAATATTGATGACTTGTTTGTTATTTGGGGAGGGGTCCGTAAATTCCGCCGAAAAATTTGTCACTAAGATTAATGATAACACTTGACTATGCAGTTCAGCAGCTCCATCAGCAAACATGAAGTCCATTTCCTTGACTTAACATTTTATGTGAAGGATGGAAAACTTAACAACAATGTATATAGAAACCCCACAGCAGGAAATACTACACTGAACGCTTCAGGTTTCCAACCGCAAAAATTGATAAATAGCTTCCATATACAGTGAACAAACTTATCAGGTGAAAATGCAAAGTGCAAGAGGAACTTCACTATGCACAAAATTATTTGACTGATAGACTTATGTGAAGGGGATATATTTATTGTTTTAAAATCAGTCTTTGACCTTGTCCCAAGGGTTCATCTGTGGGATTCGCTGAAAAGGCATGGCGTACCCGACGATCTCCTGGTGCAAATAAGAAGACTCTATCAAGACAATTTTGCCAGGATTTTCTGGGGACCTGGAGGTGAACTTACAGATGCAATACCCACTAAAATGGAAGTAAGGCATGGATGCATGTTAGCGCCTACCCTTTTTTTCGCTATACCTCAACGATGTTGTGCAACACCAGCAGCACTGCAATCATGACTCCCCAAAATTGGGTGGGGCCCCAATACTTTCGTTATTTTTTAGATGATACCATCCTCTTCTCCAGGACACCAAAGGGGTTGCAAAGACTATTTGATAGCTTTAACGATTATTGCACCATAAAAAGCCTTGAAACTGACTCCAGTAAGACAAAATACATGGCCATAAATCCGCATATGTGTTTCAGGAAAAACATCACTGTCCAAAATCAAGAACTGGAGTATGTAGCTACTTTTGGCTATCTTATATTACATTACATACTAAATTGTCCTGGAAAGTACAAATAAATAAATCTGAAGCGGTTTTGTCACAAAACGATGGCCGTTGCAAAAAAGCACCAATCCACTAAATCTAAAGCAGTTTCGCCAATTTGAGAGGTTTATAAATACAGGGTCAAAACAGCAGCCCTTTAGGGCACGGAATTATGTGTGGGGGAGGTAGTAACCTGGGCAAGCTCACAACAGATGAAAACAAATTTGTAAGGATTTTGCTCTGCCTACCTAGTTGTACACCTATGACACCAATGTATTATGACACCAAGCTGAATTGAGATCTTTACTATTCTGGGTTCATTTAAGGGTCAGACATGAACTCACCTGTTATAAAATGGGACTAAGGGAAATTTTGAGGCTCGATAGCCACGTTACATTTCCCTGGTCTGCCACGTTCAGATCTGCCTTAATAAACTAGGGCCCAGATTTATGAGGGCATAGTGTCTCCTTGTGCCACATTAGTGTAATTTTTTATGATGCTAATGTGGCCCAACAAGGCCAAATTCGCCATGCCATATTTACAAAGTGGTGCAATGCATGCGTTGCGCCACTTTGTAACCCCTTGCGCCACACTATGCTGCACCAGGCATAATGTATGCAAGGGCGCGTTCCCCCGTTAGGGGGACCGCAAAAATGGCGAAGTGGAATCTAAGAGATTCCATTGCGCCATTTTTGGCAGCTATTTTTAATGCCTGCACAGAGCAGGAGTTAAAAGGGGGCATAGCATTGTTTTCAATGCGTCCCTATGTACTCTGTAGGATTAGCGCCCAGATTTTGTCAGTAATACTGCACAGTACATCAATAGCGTCAAAATGTTGATGCTATTGCCCCCTACCCTGCGCCTTGGTGTGCTATATATTAAATACAGCACACACTTGGTGGCAGTAGGAAGGGTGGTAAGGGGTTAATGAAAAATGCCGCTGCATTGGATGCAGCGCCACTTTTCTTAAATTCGACCCAAGGTCTGAGCTGGTTCTGGGATGCCCCTAACCAATTGACAGTCCATTCAAAGAAAGTTTTGAAACGTCTCTATTGGGAATATGTACTAAACAGAGGTCATTGTAACCCTGGTGTTGGTAGGCTCACTACACAATTCTTGCATGCCAAACTGTTCCTAAGTTTTTAATCTTATTTGGATAATATACAGCCGCAGTTAGCTAAATCACTATATATGAAATTCTGTTTTGATATTCTCCAGATCAAATACAATCAGATGGTCATCTGGATTTACTGTCAAGGGGGAGGCCCTCTGTACACTACGGGGCATATTTAAGAGCCCGTAGTGCCATCGGAGTGCCACTTCTAGTGACGCTCCTATGGCACTACGCCCTGCGCCGTATTTACAAGGTGGTGTTAAGCCACTTTTTGTGGCTTAACGCCACCTTGTAAATACGGCCCCTTCACATGCAGCCCTTTGCGTGGAAGTGGCATGCACTAGGTGTTGCAGTGGTCGTGCCACAGGAACACTCACTTCATTTTGATGCTGTCTCAGATTTGAGATTTCGTAAACATTAGGCAGCGCCAAAATCTAACGCCATCCCAGGGGTGGCGTTAACAAGGCGCAACAACGAGGAATATTTGTATTCCTCCTTGTTTTTTGCTTTTTCTATGCGTGCTGCAGAGAAAGAGCAAAATGCCAGACATGATTTTTTATGTGTGGGACAGTGTCCCTTCCTGCACATAAGCAATCATTTCAAAATGACGCTTTCACACAGAAGTGCCAAATCGCCATTAGTGATTATTTATGTGCAGGAAGGGACACCTTCCCACACATAAACAATCAAACACCTCAACACAGACATCCTTGCACAGTGGTGCAAGGATTCCTGCAATGGCACTAGGCAGCTCAATTTAGCACCAACGCAGGGGACAACACAGTGGTGCGCCGTATTCAATTAAATACGGTGCATCCCTGCGTTGTAAAAATGACGGAGCACGGTGCTGACAATTTTGGAGCAGCATCGCGCTCCGTCATTTTCTTTTAAATATGGGCCTATGTACTTTAAATGCAGGAGAAAACCTTGCACACATGTTGTTCTTTTGTCCAGCATACACCATCCCAAGAAAATAGTGGATTAGGCCAATGTGTTGCAATATGGGGAGCAGGAAATTTTCAGAAGCACTGAGGGCCTCCTTGCGCCACACTAGCATAATTTTTTTACGCTAATGTGTCTCAGGGAGGCAATTTTCACCACGTCATATTTACAAAGAGGCACAATGCATGCATTGCGCCACTTTGCGACCCCTTGTGCCACATTATGCCTGTACCAGGCACAATGTATGCATGGGGGACGTTCCAGCGTTAGAAGGCCCGCAAAAATGGTACAGTGAAGTTAACAAGATTTCACTGTGCCATTTTTAGCATCATTTTTAAAGCCTGCTCAGAGCAGGTGTTAAAATGAAGCACCCATATAAACGTACGGGGCTCCTTGCAGTTTGTTCCACTAGCGTCAAAATGTTTGATGCTAGTGGAGCAAAGCGCCACAATAGCAGAAAAATGATGACACCAATGGCCTAACGACCGTCATGGTGCATCATATTATGAATGAGGTGCACACATGGTGTTGTTAGGTGGGGCAGGGTTGAAGCACACTGCTGCATTAGTTACTGATGCTCCAGTTTCTTGTAAATCTGATCCTAAGAATTTTAAAAACTGATACGCCCCAGGGTATAGTTTTTATCCTCAGTCGATCCCTCAATGCTGTACATTTTGTAGCTAAGGAGAAGGGTTTGAAACTTTAATGAGTAGATTTAATATAATTGATCTTATTACCAGTTGCGGCTCGCGCTTACTGAAAGGGGTGGGGCCACGCGCATGCAAGGGGGGGAATTGAATTAAATTAAATAGAAAAAAAATTAAAAACACTTACCCTTCTCTACCGTGCCGCTCCCCTGACACCTCCTGTCTCACTGCTGCTGCAGGCACAGGCTCCCAGGCAGCCCTGAGCCAATCCTGACGCTGCTTACAGCAGCATCAGAATTGGCCTGGGAGCACCCTGCCTGGGCACTCCCAGGCAGACTGGAAGCCTGTGCAGGCTCTCTCCAGCCCAGCAACAGTGTCGCTGGGCTGGAGAGAGCCCTATGCGCATGTGTGTTTGGCCGGCCCGAGGCGTCCGGAGAAACACACAAGCGCTCCCCAGTGCACGTCTCCCCCGTGGCCCCGCCCCCTTTTCCCAAAAAACGATCATAAACACAGTTAATGATTGTTCTTTGGGAAAAGGTTTGCAGCTGTCGCTGCAGGCGGTGGGGTGTCGCTCCACCGCCCCTATGGAGGAGCCGCCCCTGCTTATTACTGCTATTTCGTTTTAAGGAATTTGAGATGAATTGAAATTGAATAACATTGATATTAATCTTCAGGTCGTATTGTACTGCATGAAATGTGTGCTTTTTAATGGTTTTTAAACGAAATAAAAACTATTATGATGATTATAAATATTTATGTTGTTTTTGTCGCTATTATCTTTTAATTGATAATGGTTTTTTCACGTGCACTTTATTCACAAAAGAAAGGTTTGATGATCTTTAGAATTTCTTCATTGTGGAGTATGATAATCATGTGACCATGTGACTGTATAAATAGTACTCCTCAAATGGGGCTCACTGTGTGATCAATGCTGTTGTATCAGATGAAACGTGTTGTGTCAGAGCCTTGTTTGAAATGGCATTTTGAAAGAATATGCACACAAAATAGATATATAGTTTTGTGTGCATGCAAACCGTATGCTTAAGAGGATCTGCTTTTCATGTTCTTGGTTTCTTAATCGTTGCATGCCTCATGGAGGACGGGCACACTCAGTGACTGCACCCACCATAATAGTGGTCTACAGGACACATAGCAAGGGTCAGGGGCACCTGCAGAGAGCAGCAGATGAACAACCCTTCTGTCTTTCTTTGCTTCACTTTCTCCAAGGCTTTCCTAACCTACTTGACTAGGAGCATGCTCTGGAGACGGCTGCATTTAGGCTCACAACCCTGGCCTCAAATGCAACATCAGAGCTGTGTATATAGGTGCTGCTCTTATGCTTTAAAGAGTATGAGGAATCTAGAGACTATATCATATGCACATTCTGCTGCCCATTAATTACAATTTTAGATGTACAGCTCCTGAAACTCTAGTTCGTCTAACACCTAGTGGCAAAGTGTCATGAGGTCAATTGAAAGCTGAATGAGATTATGCATCAAAGCTGGCCAAGAATATAATGTTATGGGCATATGTAGGTTTCGTCACCAAAACACAGATGGGAGTGAGCAGATTGGGTTATATTTAAAGTAGACATTGTGCTTTGGGTCCAGCCGAATGACAGTGCGGGCTAAACCGTGAAAAGAAAGAAAAGGTTGAGCAGCATTTATTCCTTCTAGAATGTATACAAGAGACTGGTCCAGTCCAGGGACAAGGAGCATATAGCTGCCAAATAATTCGCAACCCGGGAAAGAAGAAAGTTCGGGGCTGAAGACTGGGCACCCACTGCAGCCTTAGCCTGCCATCCACCTATGGGATGGGATGGGATGATATTCCACCAAACAGGGCACCAGTTGTTTGGAAAGAGCCACTTGCCAGCATATGAAGTACGGCAAGCAGCTTGGTTTCTGTTGGGATGGTGCGGGGTGTCACCAAAGTGGGGGCCAACTGCGGTTCAATGTTGCACAGCAGCTGCTGAATGGCCTGCCAGTTCAACAGGTACCTCTGGATGATGTCGTGTTCCCTGAGGCCCTGAAGGGTGGTTCTGGGGCGGAATATCCTCTCCTGCCTTCTGCGCTGCCTTTGGGGTACCTGCTGGTGTTGTTGTAGCTGCTGTTGTTGCTGCTGGGCTCTGCGTCTGCGTGCACGCTGGATTAGAATCACCTCCATGGCTCCCTGTTGCTGCTCTGCTGTTTGTTCTGTGTGTTCTGATTAAATACAGGTGTGTTTGCCCCATTTTAACGCCTGCCCTGACCCAGGCGTTAAATTTTGACGCAAATCGGGCTGTGCGTCATTTTCTGGCTCCGCCTCCGGCCGTGCGTCATTTTTGCCCGAAAGCATAAATACGACGCACAGCCGTTTAAGCCATTTTTTTCAACGGGAACGTCTACCTTGCATATAATTAACGCAAGGCGGGTTGCTGCATCCAAAAAATGACGCACACGGCGGAATTTTGTCATGCGCGGGCTCGGGCGTCAAAGTTTAAATACAGGGCAACGTTTGCGCTGATTGTGTGGCAAAATTTTTGACGCACAATCGGTGCAGACGGAGTATAAATATGCCCCGAAATGTTGACATACCGCTCATTGATAGAAGACTTCACAAATCTACCACAAGAAGGTGTTGGTTTTGATATGCCTTGTAGAGTGAAGGAACTGAAAAGGGCACATGTGAATATATGAAAGAAGGCAGTGGATGGAAGAAAGCAATTTTGAAGAAAGAGTCAATGTTTACTGATAATTTGAAGTCAAGTATTTGCAAGACTGTGGCAGAGGACACCAAAAACGTCAGTGAAGACTTCACCTTCACCATAATGAAGGCAGGAGAGAGATACAGAGCAACAGATGAAGAAAACCCCATGGGCTAGAGGATTCATGTTGCTATACGCAAAGGGACACTGGTTGAAAGTGAAATGGGAGGCTGCTTCATTGATCAGTGATGATATGGAGAATTTAGGACCCGAGGCACCAGAACTAATGCATGCAGGAACAAATGCAGGAGGCAATACCTGTACAGAGCTGAAAAAATTGGAAAAGCTTTGTCAAAATGGTGGGAGAGTAAATCATTACTGAGATATCTGGAAGTGGGCAGCTGTACCAAGAGGATCCCTCGTTTTAACCATGCCTAGCTGTGAGAATCCGAATCGCGAGATGCTTAAGGAGTGGGCTGCCAACAACACAGCCGCACCTGCCATGCCAAGATGATGCAAATATTGGTGGAATGTGATTAAATTGACTGGCAAAAATCTGCTAGAGGAAATGGAAGCACTTTGAAGCGAGTTAAAGAATTGTAGTGAGCAAGAACTTATAAAGTAAGGACATGCAAAAGTGATTAAAAAATACGAACAATCAAGTATAGAAAAAATATTAAATTCAAATGGTACAAGTTAGATTATGAGAAAGGTCAAATGTTCATGTTTGCCAGACTCTTCGACAATTGGCGCCGACAGAGTCTGTCTGACAAGCTCAGAAATAAGCTCATAGGTGGAAACGGATCTGGTTGAAGGTACCACTTTCGGTACCAGATCGAGTAAGATAATGCCGTCTGTTGAGGAAGAACTGCATTTTAGAATTCGGTTAGAAAGGAGAACCAACCTCAGGCCTAGAGTCAATGATGAAAGGAACTTAAAAGGAGGAGGGGAAAAATACAGATGCAATTGAAGAAAGAAGCAGCCCTCCAACCGGAACAGACAAAATATATCAAGAAATTAATATGATACATTTTAAAACAATAGTAAACTTGTCTGACCTTGAACTGTCAAAAGACGAAGAACATATTTTATTTTATTTAATTTGTGAGGAAGCTCAAATTGCAGAAATATTTTGCAAACAAGCAACCGGGGGCAAAACCTAAAAATGAGGAACGTATACAATAGTATAGCAATCTCCAAGTAAATTACATTAATTTAATGATGCAGCTTGATCAGCTTGAAACAGAGATTCCAGGTGTACTGGAAATATTGAAGGAGCAAGAACTAATTGACATCCAAAGGCTTGATGTTGACATCGGAGCTTCCACACCCTCTAAGCCACCCTCCATATATATGCCGGATATGCAGAGGGATTCCATAGAAGTCTTTTCAGATTTGGTAGTGCAAGACTTAAAAACATTGCAGAAGAACCCATGTCAAAATGAAAAAAAGCAAACGGTATGGCCTACAACAAAAACTGAAAAACAAGGTTCAAGTGGTTATCCGGGAATTCGATTAGGGAAACAATATTGTCCTATTGTCCATGCAGATGTATAAAGATGAAGCATTTCAAAAACTCAATGACAAAGAGTGCTACTGTAAGGCATCTCTTTCTGGAATTATTTAAATCAAGTCTTTATTTCATTCAGACCTACTACAATGGTGCAATGCAGGGCTGTTGACATAGGACGAGTACCTCTTTTTGAGGAATGACTTTCCTACTATCCCAATTCTATTTTTGACCCTAAAAGTACCTAAGAACATTGATTCCCCCCCGCACCCTTGGAGGCCAATTATTTTAGCGATTGGGGTTTGTTTGAGAGACCTTAAAATATGTTGATTATTTTCTGCAGGAATATGTTTATATCCTTTTTTCTTACATTCAAGACACAGGTGACTTTCTGAGAAGGATTTATGATGTGCATTGGCAACATGATTTTTTATTGTTAACTATGGATGTGACCGCATGATATACTAGTACAGGGCGCAGTGATGGCCTTAGAGCCATAGAGTATTTCCTTAGTGCCACACCCTTGATACTTCTCAAGCATACATACATGTTGTTAAGCATGGTTCATTAGTGTTTGTATAATATATTTTTCATATTTGAGAAACAGGAATATAAATAAAACGAGGTACAGCTATGTGGCTTGCTTCACCCCCCGCTATGCTAATTTCCATATGAGCTGGTGGGAGGAGCAGGTGCGCGTAGTACAGTGTGCTGAAGAATGGGCTAATAATATTGATGACTTGTTTGTTATTTGGAGAGGGGTCCGTAAATTCCGCAGAAAAATTTGTCACTAAGATTAATGATAACACTTGACTATGCAGTTCAGCAGCTCCATCAGCAAACATGAAGTCCATTTCCTTGACTTAACATTTTATGTGAAGGATGGAAAACTTAACAACAATGTATATAGAAACCCCACAGCAGGAAATACTACACTGAACGCTTCAGGTTTCCAACCGCAAAAATGTATAAATAGCTTCCATATACAGTGAACAAACTTATCAGGTGAAAATGCAAAGAGCAAGAGGAACTTCACTATGCACAAAATTATTTGACTGATAGACTTATGTGAAGGGGATATATTTATTGTTTTAAAATCAGTCTTTGACCTTGTCCCAAGGGTTCATCTGTGGGATTCGCTGAAAAGGCATGGCGTACCCGACGATCTCCTGGTGCAAATAGTAAGACTCTATCAAGACAATTTTGCCAGGGTTTTCTGGGGACCTGGAGGCGAACTTACAGATGCAATACCCACTAAAATGGAAGTAAGGCATGGATGCATGTTAGCGCCTACCCTTTTTTTCGCTATACCTCAACGATGTTGTGCAACACCAGCAGCACTGCAATCATGACTCCCCAAAATTGGGTGGGGCCCCAATACTTTCGTTATTTTTTCGATGATACCATCTTCTTCTCCCAGACATCAAAGGGGTTGCAAAGACTATTTGATAGCTTTAACGATTATTGCACCATAAAAAGCCTTGAAACTGACTCCAGTAAGACAAAATACATGGCCATAAATCCGCATATGTGTTTCAGGAAAAACATCACTGTCCAAAATCAAGAACTGGAGTATGTAGCTACTTTTGGCTATCTTGATATTACATTACATACTAAATTGTCCTGGAAAGTACAAATAAATAAATCTGAAGCGGTTTTGTCACAAAACGATGGCCATTGCAAAAAAGCACCAATCCACTAAATCTAAAGCAGATTCACCAACTTGAGAGGTTTATAAATACAGGGTCAAAACAGCAGCCCTTTAGGGTGCGGAATTATGTGTGGGGGAGGTAGTAACCTGGGCAAGCTCACCACAGATGAAAACAAATTTGTAAGGATTTTGCTCTGCCTACCTAGTTGTACACCTATGACACCAATGTATTATGACACCAAGCTGAATTGAGATCTTTACTATTCTGGGTCCATTTAAGGGTCAGACATGAACTCACCTGTTATAAAATGGGACTAAGGGAAATTTTGAGGCTCGATAGCCACGTTACATTTCCCTGGCTCTGCCACGTTCAGATCTGCCTTAATAAACTAGGGCCCAGATTTATGAGGGCATAGTGTCTCCTTGTGCCACATTAGTGTAATTTTTTTTTTATGCTAATGTGGCCCAACAAGGCCAAATTCGCCATGCCATATTTACAAAGTGGTGCAATGCATGCGTTGCGCCACTTTGTAACCCCTTGCGCCACACTATGCTGCACCAGGCATAATGTATGCAAGGGCGCGTTCCCCCGTTAGGAGGACCGCAAAAATGGCGAAGTGGAATCTAAGAGATTCCATTGCGCCATTTTTGACAGCTATTTTTAATGCCTGCACAGAGCAGGAGTTAAAAGGGGGCATAGCATTGTTTTCAATTCGTCCCTATGTACTCTGTAGGATTAGCGCCCAAATTTTGCCACTAATACTGCACAGTACATCAATAGCGTCAAAATGTTGATGCTATTGCCCCCTACCCTGCGCCTTGGTGTGCTATATATTAAATACAGCGCACACATGGTGGCAGTAGGAAGGGTGGTAAGGGGTTAATGAAAAATGGCGCTGCATTGGATGCAGCGCCACTTTTCTTAAATTCGACCCAAGGTCTGAGCTGGTTCTGGGATGCCCCTAACCAATTGACAGTCCATTCAAAGAAAATTTTGAAACGTCTCTATTGGGAATATGTACTAAACAGAGGTCATTGTAACCCTGGTGTTGGTAGGCTCACTACACAATTCTGGCATGCCAAACTGTTCCTAAGTTTTGAATCTTATTTGGATAATATACAGCCGCAGTTAGCAAAATCACTATATATGAAATTCTGTTTTGATATTCTCCAGATCAAATACAATCAGATGGTCATCTGGATTTACTGTCAAGGGGGAGGCCCTCTGTACACTACGGGGCATATTTAAGAGCCCGTAGTGCCATCGGAGTGCCACTTCTAGTGATGCTCCTATGGCACTACGCCCTGCGCCATATTTACAAGGTGGTGTTAAGCCACTTTTTGTGGCTTAACGCCACCTTATAAATACGGCCCCTTCACATGCAGCCCTTTGCGTGGAAGTGGCATGCACTAGGTGTTGCAGTGGTCGTGCCACAGGAACACTCACTTCATTTTGATGCTGTCTCAGATTTGAGATTTCGTAAACATTAGGCAGCGCCAAAATCTAACGCCATCCCAGGGGTGGCGTTAACAAGGCGCAACAACGAGGAATATTTGTATTCCTCCTTGTTTTTTGCTTTTTCTATGCGTGCTGCAGAGAAAGAGCAAAATGCCAGACATGATTTTTTATGTGTGGGACAGTGTCCCTTCCTGCACATAAGCAATCATTTCAAAATGACGCTTTCACACAGAAGTGCCAAATCGCCATTAGTGATTATTTATGTGCAGGAAGGGACACCTTCCCACACATAAACAATCAAACACCTCAACACAGACATCCTTGCACAGTGGTGCAAGGATTCCTACAATGGCACTAGGCAGCTCAATTTAGCACCAACGCAGGGGACAACACAGTAGTGCGCCGTATTCAATTAAATACGGTGCATCCCTGCGTTGTAAAAATGACGGAGCGCAGTGCTGCCAATTTTGGAGCAGCATCGCGCTCCGTCATTTTCTTTTAAATATGGGCCTATGTACTTTAAATGCAGGAGAAAACCTTGCACACATGTTGTTCTTTTGTCCAGCATACACCATCCCAAGAAAATAGTGTATAGTGGATTAGGCCAATGTGTTCCAATATGGGGAGCAGGAAATTTTCAGAAGCACTGAGGGCCTCCTTGCGCCACATTAGCATAATTTTTTTTACGCTAATGTGTCTCAAGGAGGCAATTTTCACCACGTCATATTTACAAAGAGGCACAATGCATGCATTGCGCCACTTTGCGACCCCTTGTGCCACATTATGCCTGTGCCAGGCACAATGTACTGTATGCATGGGGGACGTTCCAGCGTTAGAAGGCCCGCAAAAATGGTACAGTGAAGTTAACAAGATTTCACTGTGCCATTTTTAGCATCATTTTTAAAGCCTGCTCAGAGCAGGTGTTAAAATGAAGCACCCATATAAACGTACGGGGCTCCTTGCACTTTGTTCCACTAGCGTCAAAATGTTTGATGCTAGTGGAGCAAAGCACCACAATAGCAGAAAAATGATGACACCAATGGCCTAACGACCGCCATGGTGCATCATATTATGAATACGGTGCACACATGGTGTCGTTAGGTGGGGCAGGGTTGAAGCAGACTGCTGCATTAGTTACTGATGCTCCAGTTTCTTGTAAATCTGATCCTAAGAATTTTAAAAACTGATACACCCCAGCCTATAGTTTTTATCCTCAGTCGATACCTCAATGCTGTAAATTTTGTAGGTAAGGAGAAGGGTTTGAAACTTTAATGAGTAGATTGAATATAATTGATCTTATTACCAGTTGCGGCTCGCGCTTACTGAAAGGGGTGGGGCCACGCGCATGCAAGGGGGGAATTGAATTAAATTAAATATAAAAAACACTTACCCTTCTCTACCGTGCCGCTCCTCTGACTCCTCCTGTCTCACTGCTGCTGCAGGCACAGGCTCCCAGGCAGCCCTGAGCCAATCCTGACGCTGCTTACAGCAGCATCAGAATTGACCTGGGAGCACCCTGCCTGGGCGCTCCCAGGCAGACTGGAAGCCTGTGCAGGCTCTCTCCAGCCCAGCAACAGTGTCGCTGGGCTGGAGAGAGCCCTATGCGCATGTGTGTTTGGCCGGCCCGAGGCGTCCGGACAAACACACAAGCGCTCCCCAGTGCACGTCTCCCCCGTGGCCCCGCCCCCTTTTCCCAAAAAACGATCATAAACACAGTTAATGATTGTTCTTTGGGAAAAGGTTTGCAGCTGTCGCTGCAGGCGGTGGGGTGTCGCTCCACCGCCCCTATGGAAGAGCCGCCCCTGCTTATTACTGCTATTTCGTTTTAAGGAATTTGAGATGAATTGAAATTGAATAACATTGATATTAATCTTCATGTCGTATTGTACTGCATGAAATGTGTGCTTTTTATGGTTTTTAACCGAAATAAAAACTATTATGATGATTATAAATATTTATGTTGTTTTTGTCGCTATTATCTTTTAATTGATAATGGTTTTTTCACGTGCACTTTATTCACAAAAGAAAGGTTTGATGATCTTTAGAATTTCTTCATTGTGGAGTATGATAATCATGTGACCATGTGACTGTATAAATAGTACTCCTCAAATGGGGCTCACTGTGTGATCAATGCTGTTGTATCAGACGAAACGTGTTGTGTCAGAGCCTTGTTTGAAATGGCATTTTGAAAGAATATGCACACAAAATAGATATATAGTTTTGTGTGCATGCAAACCGTATGCTTAAGAGGATCTGCTTTTCATATTCTTGGTTTCTTAATCGTTGCATGCCTCATGGAGGACGGGCACACTCAATGACTGCACCCGCCATAATAGTGGTCTACAGGACACATAGCAAGGGTCAGGGGCACCTGCAGAGAGCAGCAGATGAACAACCCTTCTGTCTTTCTTTGCTTCACTTTCTCCAAGGTTTTCCTTACCTACTTGACTAGGAGCATGCTCTGGAGACGGCTGCATTTAGGCTCACAACCCTGGCCTCACATGCAACATCAGAGCTGTGTATATAGGTGCTGCTCTTATGCTTTAAAGAGTATGAGGAATCTAGAGACTATATCATATGCACATTCTGCTGCCCATTAATTACAATTTTAGATGTACAGCTCCTGAAACTCTAGTTCGTCTAACACCTAGTGGCAAAGTGGCATGAGTTCAATTGAAAGCTGAATGAGATTATGCATCAAAGTTGGCCAAGAATATAATGTTATGGGCATATGTAGGTTTCGTCACCAAAACACAGATGGGAGTGAGCAGATTGGGTTATATTTAAAGTAGACATTGTGCTTTGGGTCCAGCCGAATGACAGTGCGGGCTAAACCGTGAAAAGAAAGAAAAGGTTGAGCAGCATTTATTCCTTCTAGAATGTATACAAGAGACTGGTCCAGTCCAGGGACAAGGAGCATATAGCTGCCAAATAATTCGCAACCCGGGAAAGAAGAAAGTTCGGGGCTGAAGACTGGGCACCCACTGCAGCCTTAGCCTGTCATCCACCTATGGGACCTGGTGTGTTCTTTAGCAGATGGTGGTGGCATATGGAAGCCTTTTATCATTACCAAATAGACTATTAGAGCGGAGTCTGAGGTGTGCCTGTTCGTGGTATGTTAGAATATCGAGTACCAAAATGTTGTGAAGGGAAGTATAGAAAGGGAAGTGTAAATTCAGTAGGGCTAATTCCACATTCACATACCTTAATGATAAATAGGCCATCGAGGCATTGATATGTGTAGTCAAGTATAGGAACCTATACTGACCTAAATATACTTACGTTTTTTATTTTTTGTAGTCGATATTCTGGCTTTCATGTTTCTGTAACAGAATATTTAAAACTAGATATTCTGGTAGAATAGCCGCCTGGCATTTGATAATAGCAGTAAGGAACCTATTACACTTAATCCATCCATGAGGCAGGAGTGTACATCCAATAACCTTCTAGTGGGTTCATCAGACACTCTGTTTCAATTTCCTCCTGCACACTTGTGACCCCGAGCCCTTGCTAGTAATGTAATTTTAGTCTGAGGATGGTGATATAAGACTACCAATTAAATACTAGTTTAAATGATAACTATATGCTGATTTAGAGGACAGATTTATGTTAATTGAGAGTATGCCTGAATGCCAATTTGGAGGACACTCATATGCAGGTTTGTAGTAGGAGTTTATGCTAATTTGGGGAATACTGGTAGGCTGACTGGGAAGACACCTGTATGCAGAGTTAGAAGACACTTCAATGCAGACTAGAGAGACAGATTTATGCATATTTGGAGGGCACTTTCATGGCAATTTCAAGGACACCTGTTTAGCGAACACTATTTTCAAGGCTGTGTTCTAAGTTTTCATTGTTCTTACAAAACCTGATGCCCGTTTGACAAGGCCGTCACTCTATTAATTCTATATTGTTTTAGAACGCCATGCAGAAAAACTCTTAAAATAAGACAACACACATTTCTGTACACTCACATGACACACTGTACTGTAAAATACTGGAAGAGTAAAGTACAGAGGGCACATTTGTGAACTACGTAGGAAACACATCAATGAATGTTACTGGACGTAAATGTAATAGTATGCCGCGCTTTGTTTCCGTTTCCGGTGTTTGCACCTTTAGTACCACCCACAGCACTCTTTAGCTGCCGTTCAATGGTTGACCCTGCAACTTGACCTGCACTGGATGTGAAGCTCGCGCTACCCACAGAGGGCGTTAAAATGGCTTCCACAGAGGTCTCTTCCTTTGTGGTGAGCAGTTTACTGAATAGGTTTTCAATACGTTTACTGTACATTTTCATATGTTTTTGGATTTTCCTTATGTGGCTGTTTTGAAGATGTATTTGCTGCTGTAGGGCCACCTCGTCACGAGCCAGCTTGTTCAGAGAACTGCTTTCCTGCGCCATTTGTTGAACCACGTTCATTAAATTGCTGTTGATGATGTTGACCTGTTTCTGCAATTCTTTTAGAAGTTCGTCCTGCTTTGTTTGCTGAAGAACAATTTCCATTTCCATCGACACTCTACTGAGCTCGTGCTCTTCAGTAGCTCTCACATCAGTTGTAAATTGCACAATATGAGTAATGCCAATGGTAGCACCTATGCTGTCGACCAGTGACACAAACTGTGTGGTGATAACTCCGCGACTCTCTGTCTGCTCAACATGCTCTTCAGTAGATGACGTGCTCTCCTTCTCAGTGGAGGGTGAGGAGGGTGAAGACTCTATGGCTCTGCTGGCAGATAGTACACCAGAATCTATGGTAAAACAATTATATAATCCGTGAATCTTTGCATAGATAACAGATATAGTGCATCCTATGGACATTTCATGTAGACCCTAATAATCCCAGTTGGATAAATCCAGGGGGATGGGTACTGCAAAACATTAGTTCCACATTGATTTACCTTCCTCTGTCATAGGATGTCACCTGGGTGGGTAATCTGGTGCAAGAAACCCTGGGTCATTGTTGGCAGCAGGCTCCAATAGTCCCTGTGCGGGGGATGGGAGGCAGGAAAAAAATTCTTGCAGCAGGAGAGTGCACAGAAACCCAAGTGTAAGAGGCATAATGAGATGTAGGAAACTGGATTGATAGGGAATAGAACATACTGGGTCTTGATCTAATCTGTGGCCTAAAAGGTCATGCCAGGTTTCTCTGAGGAATCTGGAGCTTGCCCTTGGTAGTTGGTGGCTTTTCTGAGAGAAAATGGATTGACTTGTGTGCCCACCAGTCACTTTACAGCATTAGGGGTTAAAAATGAAAACTCTTGTACTATATTAGCTACGAATTTTTTTCATTTAATTTTTCACATTTCTAATGATTAATTAGAACCTTTTTTGTATTTTTATTCAAGTGATTCTGATTATTTTTTTTCCTTCTTTGTAGGGTGGGGTGGGTGAGTGAGGGAGGGAAAAAATCATGGAGACTGAGCTGGTTGCCCTGAAAGACATGCCTGTGGTAGGCATGAAGACCTTGTGCAAAGATAGAAAGGGCTTGTCCTGGGCAAGAGTCCCAGAAGTCCAGAGCTAATGAAAGCTCTCAGGGCATGGAGTATACAAAGCAACTCAAGATCACTTAAATGTAAGCCAAGCATAATAGTGTGAAGTGGAGGAAGGGCCCTGCCCCATTTAGAGCAGGGAGCGGTGTCTTAGGCCTCGGTCTGTCAACTAGTGAGCTGGAACCTGGTAAATCGTGACCTGGAGGACAAGAAGGCTTACAGGTACTTTTAGTTGCAGATGACCTGACAGAAAGTCACCAAAGAGTAAATGAGGCTCGCTCTGGAGGAAAGGAAGCTATGTTTCAAAGAACACAAAGCAGCATGGGCTCACAATCTGAGCACGCCCAAGATGGACTTTGAAGTTAGGTTGTGCTGGTCACAAAGTACAGGGGGACCTTGGCTGGGGGGAGGAAGGCAGTAATTGGGGACAACTGCTTGCGGATGGGAAGGATGGCATGTTTACACTTGAAACCCATGGTGCCCAACCAACACCCATATGAAGGAGATTCTGTGAAGGTTTAGGTAGACCCAGGAGAATTATATCTGTACATTCAGGGACACAAACAACGTGTCCCAGTGGTCCTGGGAGGACGTTGTGAATGCCTCTTTAAGGTTACGAAAGAGCTGGCTGAAAGGACGTCATTAGCAACCTATGATGAGCTTTATAATTTGATTGTGCAGTAGCACATTTTGAGTGATTGGTTTACTAAGTTACACAACCTTTTAGTTGACTCTAGACTCTCTGAGAGCACCTGGGAAGATGTCTGTCCAGAAGTGTCAGTATGAGGGTGTCTAAGAAGATACCAGTGGTGGTGGGTGGATTTTAAAAGTGGTGGGGTGTCAATTTTAGACAAGTATAATGAGGGAATGAAGGTTCACACACCACAAGAAATTGTTGAAAAAAACTGATTTTAATGGTGGATTTAACAGCATATATTTACCGCAAATTTCTGAAAAAATGAATCCAATTAAGGCATTGTTGTCAAAACTTACCCTTGGCATAAACTTGGTCAGCTTGCCAAATGAGGAACAGCTCACAAACCAGGCACACCCACCCACGAAAATTGGAACCCCGAGATGTTCCTATCTGTAACACATCTCTACATCTTGACTGTATTGTTCGATCAAGCGATCTAGGCCAAGACAGAAGGTGACATCGTACATGGCAAATTCTGAAAATAAGCTTGGGATCGACCGATCCATCCACAGCATTTCATACTTGAACTTCTGGTATTAGTTAGACAAATAAAACGAATATTTCAGCAAAGAGTGTTTAGTGATAAAATGTATATAGCATGCATTTACATGCACAGAAGACCCATAGAACAACACAGGTTGAGGTGCAAATCGGTGAAACCTGGTGAACAAGTAAGATTTAATAAAAATGACTCAAGGGTTTCTTTCCAAGGGGTGGAAAGTATCCTGGTTATTGAGAAATGTCTTCAGCCCTACGACCGTTCCCTCCACCAAGTGAGCTGGCTGAGCATGGCTGAAGGAAGTCATCAAGCATCTAATAGTAAATTTGTCATACATTATGACGCCCCAATCATTTTAGATATTCACATCAGTATCCGAAAACCTATATCGGGGAGGATGGTCCTAGGATGGAATGCAGAATCTTTTTTTTCCAGTATTTATTTGCTTTTTCTGCGGAAAGATCAGGTTCACCCACATCAGATTTTGGACATGTTACTCCAGATTTACCAACGACCGCTGGGCCAAACAAGGTGGCCTTAGGTGGCTCGATAAATCTGACTTTAATGTTGCGTTGCCCTTGTGTTACTTTGCGTGACGCATGAACAACACAACACTTTGATAAATCTGGCCTCTGAACTCTACCTGAGCACAGATATGTCACTTAAACTTTCATCTATTTAAGCTAAGTTCAGTTTTACCCGGGGCAACACGATTCAATTCGTCTTGGCCTCAGCAACAAATGTATTCCTCAGAGATACTATGTTGTTGTGCTGCACGAAGAGGAGGACTTGTTTGTGTCCCCAAATGAGACGTATCTGTGCAGCTAGCTACTGCAAAGTATTTGGCATAATAGACGGTTTAACCTTTTCAACATTGCAATATTTCCAATACAAGAAAGAAAGAAGCAGAAACAAAACAGGGACACAGGCTGCATGGCTCAATTAAAAGCAAGACGAAACACTGAGAGTGAGTCGCAATCTCCAATCCTGACTAGTCCGTGAAAACAGGCGGGCACGCCCCAGTACCACAGAACATGCTGCCATGCCGGAGTGCCACACATTGTGAACACAATTCCAGATGTGCACAGCCCAGGCATGGGGCTTACCGCTTGCTCGTTCTCTCATAAAGCAGGATGCCTTCCCAGTGGATAAAAGGAGCGAGTCGATGAAATAGCAGTTCGCCAGACCCAACTGCCACAGCTCATCGTGTGTAGATACTACCTCGTGTCAATCTCACCGGGTCAGACTGCCTTGCTTTTATTTTTAACTAGATTGTGGGGTCAAGTAAATAGTGCGGCCCTGAAAAATTACCCGAAGCGTCCTACAACTAAATTGTGTTCCTACGGGCCTTTCCGGTATCTACAATTTTATTTGTTACGTTTTGTTATTGAATTTAACAAACTAAATTATTGAATGTCAGTAAATGGGTATGAATCCACAGTGCCTATCCATTTAATATATGTAACCGAAATCACGCTAACTTCAGAGGCTTTCCAAATATTTGAGCACAAGGGAGCCGACTCAGTGAATTATGCCTCTTCCAAGCAGTGGTGCCATTCTTTCTCTTAACTCACAGTAAAAATCAAATTAAAATAACAAATAGCACGTAATTGACTTCAGTAATTATAGTTTGCTGCATGCAAATCGATTTAAAATTTCTATTACATTTTCCGTGATTAGATTAGTTTGTCAAACAAATAATCTCAAAGTACCAAAGCGTCTACGAACAGATGCATAACAATAGGTTGTACTTAGAGTCAAGAAAGGGAAATTACAGGTAGAACGCAAATTAAATGACAGCAAAAAGGATCACACAAAAGATGTCATGCAAACATTCTTAAGTCATGTACGCTGTTTGAACCTACATGAGGCGTACGTAGCTCAAACTACATACTGTCACTCAAGCAAAGGATTTTCCCCAAAACACAATATTACATCCTTCTTCGTCCCTGTTCCTTATCCAAGTTATCATCTTTGAGATGGGCTCAACCCAGAAGTGAGGAAAAAAAAATCAGAATAGGATGGTAAAAATAAAAGACCACCAACGCCAGAACCGAGTGCACTATGGGTGCTGGCATTCCCAGCATCCTCCTGTTTCTCAACAAATTGAATGAGGCATTGAGGTTCCATATAGGGTTTTTGCAAGATTGTCATCTCCACATTTGCTCCATTAACAAGCCAGCCGTGGGGGTGAACCGGATGAGCCACTTCACAGTAACTGCATAGCTGCCAAGTTATCATTATGTCTACGTGTAACATTTCTATTTTTGAAGTGTGGCCATGGGTGCTATTTACATGCCTCAGGGGTGACACTTAAGGGGATCCTCAACTGCAACTCGTGGGAAAATAAAACTGGTGCAGTGTACCAATCATCAGTCTTGTTTCATTCTTTGCTTTATCATACCTACAATTCTGTATATATAGGTGAAGAGAAGTACAAGTACAATTGCTGGGGGGAAACAAGATTGGATTAACTACTCACACTTTACAAAGGTTAACCTGAGCTGTCTGAAGTTGTTACAGCATACTTTACTCATTGTGGTTTAGATGAGAACTCGCAAGTTTTCAAAATTCTTTTTTAAACCTTTTATTGGATTTTAAACAAAATGGAAAAAGATAACATCTGAAACGTACAGAAGAATCACTATATCAATATTAGCAAGTGCCTCCAGGCGGGAGCTATTGTCCCTCATCATGTTGCTCCTCCATTTCACCATATTCGAAGTCACTCGGTTGGATGTGCCCTACCCCCTTCTTGACCAAGGTGGGTTTCTTGAACATGGTGCCCAAATCGTGGCACATTTCTGTGGGCATTCCCACACTTTATACACTGTTTCTTCTGCCTTCAAACACTAGTCAATGCTCAAGACCCATTGTTCAAGGAACAGGGTGGACCTGTTCCTACAAAGCCATACAATGTTCCTTCTTGCCATCATCAATACTACATTACAAAACAGCTCAATGTTTCTTGGTAGTATTTTATCTCGCCATATCCTTGCAAATGTGTGTTCAGGTCTAATTTCCCTCCTATTGTACTCAGGATCTGTTAGCCCTCTCTTGACCAAAACGTCTGTATTTGCAGTCAGCCCTGCAGTGTGGTAACAAGAGTGCCAGCTTGATTACATCCCTTTAGACATCCAACTTCTTTTCGCCCTTCCCATGTTTGACAATCAAATACTTGTATAAAATGAGCAGCAGAATATTTTAAGTTGTATTAACCAAAATCCCTCTCTGATTCACATTTCTCTTGGGTACTTACACAGCTCATCCCAATCTTCCTCCTCTAAAGTCCTGGCCTGTTCCCACTTGTTTTTTTGCAATGTATTTAACTGTTTTTGATTTATAAGCGTGCTCTGTATTTGCAAGATAGCACGTATGTATAGGGGTGCCCCCAACAGTCTGTACTCCAATGGCAACTCATCATGGACTTCCTGGAGTTGGTCTTTGTATTTAATCAGTGCATGATCGACATGCATGTGCTTGAACATCTGACTGTCCACCAACTCAAACTCTTTTTGCAATTCCCCAAACAGCAGGATCCCATGTGTCTTCAATATATTCACAAATTTGAACATTCCCAAAACGTCCCCTTTCTTGAAGCCCTTCTATTTCACTCAGATATGACAGTATGTTATGGGGAGTTTCTGGAGTTAACCCCACATTTCCCATCGTTTGGTTAGCCCTCAGCCATGTCATAATCACTGTTGAAGTCAGAGAGGGCTTCAAAGCTGATCTCTTTCTGCCATATAGCGGCCATGGGTGCCACTGTGGCTCCATGACACTTTGGCCTGAACACACTGATGGCTCTTGATGTTAATCATATGTCCAATCATTCATCACCAATAGCTTGGCTCCCAGTAATATAGTTTTAAGTCAGGCAGAGAGATTACAGGCCCCATGTCAAGGTCATCATTACTCTCCTGTGGACCCCATCACACAATAAAGGTTGTGACACACTATATACATTTTAGAAGACATCTCCAGAACCACACATAAAGTATTCTAAAGCATGTATAAGAATTTGGTTAATATGTTTTTTTTTTATACAGGGCAATTCTCCCTAGTAGAGGAGTCAGGAACTTTCTTCAGTGCCTGACATTTCTTTTATAGTCTTCCAAGATTCTTGCCACGATTTGTCTTATGAATTCATCTGGATCTTTAGTTATGTAAACTCCTAGATACCTGACGCCATCTTGCACACATTTCAGTGGGTATTCCTAGTCTGCTGAGGGCTGCCAAGTCGTTTGGGGAAACATAACTGATTCATGTTAGTTTATAAACCCTGCTGAGTACTTCCTGAGTCCATAATTTTCAGAATTTTGGGTTTGACCATTCAGGATCTGCCAAGTGAAGAAGGAGATAGCAGTGTCACAACCTGGGTCCCATCTAAGACCCCCGATCGGAGCGTCCCCTGTCACCTACTCACAAGAGGCTTCATCACAACCCAACAGGGGACAGAAGATGGGCTATCCCTGTCCCCTGCCCCAACTTGAACTCCTTTCAGATAGTGCCATTGTTAGAAATTGGATCTCTAGTTGGCAGAAGTGTACACCCTTGTCCAGGTAAGGACTACAATTCTAGTCAGGGTAAGCCACAACACATTTCAAATTATCCTGTGCTCACCCTCTGGTAGCTTGGGACAAAGCAGGCAGGCTTAACTTCGAAGGCAATGTGTAAAATGTTTGTGCAAAAACTTATACAGTAACACACTAAAAACACCACAAAAAAGTACTCCACATCAGATTAGGAAAATAGATCATATTTATCTGAATAAAATAAGATAAAAATTACAAAAATCCAATATGCACAAGTCAAGATATCACTTTTTAAAAGTTTAAATGAGTCTCAATCCTTAAGAATCAGTGGTTGTATCCTAGTAACACACAGTACCTGGGAAGCTTAAAAAATAACGACACACAGAGTCACAGAGGAGGAGATGCATCGAAAAATAAGGTGTTGCGTCAGTTTTTCTGGTGTAGCACAGACAATGTGTCGTTTCTTTACACGCTGCAAGGTGATGCATCGATTTCCAGAAGCGCAGCCCGGTTTTCAAGGAGATGCATGGAAAAATAGGGCGCTGCGTTGGATTTTCCGGTATGGCACAGACAATGCGTTGTTTCATTCCACACTGGAAGAGAATGCGTCATTTTTCAAGAGCACAGCCTTGGTTCCTCACTGCGATGCAGGGATATTTTGATGCCCAGGGACGATGCATTGAAAATCCTTTATACGCTGGTAAGAAGGAGCAGGCGCTGCGTCAATCCGGTAGGCAAAGCTGTGATTTTTCAGCTGCGAGGCAGGCGCTACATTGTGTGCAGCAGGCGTTGCATCGATTTTCTGATGCATGGAGATTTTCTTCTCTTTGGAAAAGTCTTTGTGGCCCTGAGATTTCAGAACAGGGGCAAACTCAGTCCAAGCCCTGGAGAGCACTTGTGGGGAACACAAAGTCCTTTCAGCAGAGTCAGGGGCAGTGGCGGCCGGCAGCTTTAGGAGGGAGGGGGGCAGGCGGGGCACACACACACACACACACACACACATTCATTCATTCTTTCACACACAGACACGCACTCACATCCATTAACAACACTCATACCATTCATACATGCACGCACGCACCAAACATTCATTTTAAAACATCACACACACTCATTCTTTCACACACGCACGCATGCACGCACATCCATTAACAACATTCATACCATTCAAACATGCACGCACCAAACATTTAATTTGAAACATCACACACATACACACACACTTACCTTCGGCCTCCAGGTCCCAGGAGGGTTGGGACTGCTGCCTTCCCTACGGTCAGCCAATGAGGGAAGGCAGCAGTCCCAGCCTCGTCACAGAGTGGAATGGGGTCAGTGAGACTGCTGACCTCACCACACTCTGTGACAAAGTGTCACTGATTGACACTCGCCCTGGGCACTTCAGGGCTTAAACTGAAGCGCCCAGGGAGAGTGTCAATTGGTGACGCTTTCCTCGTCACCCAGGGGAGGGCCTCGAGGCACCTTCGCTGGGCTGAGGAGGTCACGCCCATAGGAGCTGTGATCTCCTCAGCCCAGCAAAGTTCAGCGCAGGTAGCCAGGAGTCTGCGCAAATCGCGCATGTCTGCTCCTGGCTGCCTGACCTGAACATGAAGACTGTCTGTCAGGCTGACCTTTGTTCAGCCTGACAGACACTCTTCATGGGGGGGGCGTGGCCCCTCCACCCTAAAGGACGGGCCGCCACTGGTCAGGGGCCAGCAGGCAGCAGGGCAACAAGCAGAGCAGCAGTCCTTCTCAGCAAAGCAGTCCAGATGAGTTGTTTGGGCAGCAGGCAGTCCCTCTGACAGAGTTCCAGTGTAGGTGCATAAGTGTATAATTCGGTGGGACCAGACACCCAGTGTCTATACCCAAAATGCCTTTGACATGGGGGATGCTTCAAAGAGTGGTTTTGAAGTGCACAAGTTCCCCTTTCTACCCAGCCCTGCCTGCCCAAGTTCCCTGTAGGGAGTTATTCGTCCTTTGTGTGAGGGAAGGCTATTGGCCCTTAAAGTGTAAAAGAGAGCCCCTCCACCCTTCCTGCCCAGGGAGACCCATTCAGCATGCAGATAAATGCAGATGTGACTGACTGTCCTGTGTTTATGGCTGTCTGGATGAAATGCACAAGGGAGCTGTCAACCAGCACAGACCAGACGTGGATTCGAGACAGGCTGTAAGGCACAGATGGCAGGAAGTGCAGAGAAATGCCCACTTTACAAAAGTGGCATTTCTAAAATAGTAATATAAAATCCAATTTCACCAGTAAGCAGGATTTTCTATTGCCATTCTGGCCATACTAAACCTGACAGGGCTACTTCTTTCAGAACAGAATCAACAACTTAAAAGTATATAAGGGCTGTTCTAAAGCTGGCCCATGAGAGGAGTAGGCCTCACAGTAGTGAGAAATGAATTTGTGAGTTTTTGCTAGCAGGACATGTAAAACACATAAGTACATGTCCTGCCTTTTACTTACATAGCTCCCTGCCCTTTGGGTTACCTAGGGCCTACCTTAGGAGTGACCTATATGTAGAAAAAGGGGAGTTTAAGGCTTGGGAAGTAGTTTTAAATGCCAAGTCGATGTGGCAGTGAATCTGCACACACAGGCCTTCTAACGGCAGGCCTGAGACATAGTTAAGGGGCTACTTCTGTGGGTGGTACAATCAGTGCTGCAGGCCCACTAGTAGCATTTAATTTACAGGCCCAGGGTACCTCTAGTGCACTTTACTAGGGACTTACAGCTAAATTAAAAATGCCAATTGGGTATGAGCCAATGTTACCATGTTTAGGGGACAGAGCACATGCACTTTAGCACTGGTCAGCAGTGGTAAAGTGCGCAGAGTCCTAAAACCAGCAAAAACAGGGTCTGAAAAATGGAGGAAGAGAGGCAAAAAGTTGAGGGATGACCACCCTAAGGCTGTCAGGTGTAACAGCCATTAACCTGAATTGATAAACAAAAGCAAACTCCAGGCCAAAACCCATTTTCTTTAGCTGGTTCATGTAATGTGTTCAGTCTTGCCAGGCAACTCTGCAGGTACCTGAGATTGTGGTGTGTAGGTCTATGAGGCAAAAACTCCGACTTGCCCACTGCTATTAGTCTATCATTTACATAGACGAGATAACAGGCCAGAACTTTCAGCAATATTTGGTCTTCCACATTACGTGGTGAGGTAGGCCTATATGAGATGAAAAACTCCAGTACTGTACCTTTCTTTTGAATGAGTAAGGTTATAGCCCATTCTAAGATTTCTTTGTAGATTTCTCTCTCTTCTGGCATTACATAACATGCATCTAAGAGGGCACCCAACTTGCCACTAATTAAACAATTAGACCCTGGAATATTCCCACTTTTAAGTTGCTAAGTCACTTATGTATGTTCTTCCATTGTTATTGTTTTGATCCAGGAGGTCTCTGTCCCCCTGGGACAAAGAAGGTGTTGGCCTGTCCCTTATAAATTTCCCAATTTCTTCAACAGAGAATTAACCATAGGAAATAGCCTTTACAACGCAGTATTTACAACAAGTTGTCTTTACAATGTAGTCTTTAACATGCAGATACTTTTATCATGCATGCCTTTACCAATCATTATAGTAAGTATAGGTCGGTATAGTTTTAGTAATAATAATTATATATATATATCTATATAAATATATAGATAGATAGATAGATAGATAGATAGATAGATAGATAGATAGATAGATATTTTAGTACCTACTGGTGGTGGCCAGTAGGTTGTTATAGTTAAGACCTAGCTTCTATAGCAAAAGCTTTTTGTTTTTTTTCTAATAACTGCTGTCTGAAAAGTGTTGGTGTGATCCGTCAAGTGGGGGGGGGCAGAGAAAAAGTGGGGGGCCCAAAACACGTTTTCCCATTCATATTTCCAAAGGGATTTTGAACAGCAATAGCACCGAATCACTGGACAGAAGTACACCAAATTTGGCAGAAAGGTAGCTCTTTGTTCAGAAAGGACCCTTCTTGTATTTGATGTAAATCTATTCAGAAGTTTTTGAGAAATTAAAGAAAATTTAAATTTGTATATACAGGGACGCAAAGGCTCCGTGAACCCTTCCGATCTCATGCTTCGATCTGACTGGCGGCCAACACTTCAAAAAGGAAGTGTTGGCATCTATGTTGGGACTCGGCTTAAGCCGAGTCTCTGAAAAAAAATTAAAAATAAGAAAAGGGGCAGGGTAGAGTTACCCGGACTCCCTTACTCTAGTGTTTGGACCCCGCCCCCCCCCAGAGAAAAAAAAAAGGTGCTGTGGTGTATCTGCCGAAAATAAAAATAAAAAGCAGGTGCGGGCTCCCTGTCTTGTTTAACTGTAGCCCCCAGGTGGGCCAAGTCCTGTGGGCATTACCATTATGAAATGTGACCACCTCCCCGGGGCTTCAAACAGTTGTAACGGGGGGAGCCTGCCCCTCCTGCAGCCCTGGGACCGCCACCTCCCCAGGGCTTTCAAGCAATCTAATGCAGGGGGCCGCTCTGACCCACCTGCAGCACCGGGGACCGCCACCTCCCCGTGGCTTTTAACAAATCTAACGTGGGGTGCTGCCCCACCCCCCTGCAGCCCCTGGGACCACCATCAGCCTGGGGCTTTAAATAAATCTAATGGGGGCGCCCAGCCCCCCTGCAGCCCTGGGACCACCACCTCCCTGCGGCTTTAACAAATCTAAGGGAGTGGGCACCTGCCCCCCCTGCAGCCCTGGTGACCACCACCTCCCTGGGGCTTCAACAAATCTAAGGGGAGGACACCTGCCCCCCCCGCTGTCCCTGAGACCGCCACCTCCCGGGGCTGCTGATATTTGAGGGGGACCAATAATGGCACTGGGGACTGCTGCCTCCCAGGTCAGGCTCCTGCTATGTCCCGGAGTGCCCACCCCCAAGATATAGCTGTTTGCTGTGACTTGGTGGGAGATGACAGCTCCCACCAAGTCACAAAGAACACTCCGCTCACAGTAAGAGACAGCTGTCCCTCACTGCGAGCAGAGGGTTCCCCTGTTTCCTGCCTGTGGATATGCAGGCAGGAATACAGAAGCCACATTGCTCTCACAAAGAGGAAACTGCTAAAGCAGTTCCCTCTCAGTGACAGCAATGCCGGCTCCCACAGGAGATGGGGAGCCGGCTGGGACCACAAGGGCCTTGAGGCTCCCCTCTATCGTACCCTGGGGGGCACCCACGTCACATGGCCAGGCCCTTCGGGATGGGGTCCCTGGGGCCGAGATTGGCCCTGGGGAGAGGGGGCAAGTGGCACCCCCTCCTCTCCAAAAAAAATAATAATTAGGCCGGGCCCTGAGGGATGGGATCCCCGGGCTTGAGATCGGCCCTGAGGAAGGGAAACCGCTGCCCCGCCTGAAATGTTTCTTTAATAATTAGGCCAGGACTTTAGGGTGGGATTCCCAGGGCTGAGATCGGCTCTGGGGAGGGAACCCCGCATCCCCCCTCAACCCAAAAAAGACAATTAATAATTAGGCCAGGGACTGAGGGATGGGGTCCTTGTGGTCAAGATTGGCCTCGGGAGGGGGGGTTGTGCACCCGCTGCCCGAAAACACTATTAAATATTTAGGCTGGGGGATGGGGTCCCTGGGGTTGAGATCGAACTGGGGAGGGGGGCCACATGGCCCCTCTCCCCAAAAATAAAACAAAATTTAAGTCTGGGTCTCGGGATGTGGTCCCAAAATCGGATGGGAGAGGGTGGCATTCCGGCCCTACTGCCAATTAACAAAGGCTCTGCACAGTGATGGTTGGATTAACGTGTAGTAATGAAAATTACTTTACGTTAAAAAAAATGTAGAATTTTACTGAAAAACAAAGGTTACAGGGATGTTATAGTTAGGAACAAGAATTTCAAAAAACATAGAAATTCAATTTAAAAAAACAAAGTTTATAGGGACGTTATAGTTAGGCTCACATTTTAAACGTACCAAACTATAGAAATTCACCTGTTATAGTTAGAGCTATTTCAAGTGACTACAGCTCGGGCCCTATGGTAACTATAACTCGTGCCCCCGCCATGCACTGCTAATTACCCCAAAAATTACAGCACTCATGACATCTTTGATAACATCATTGATAATATCAATGTAATTTTTGTAGTAAAATGTTTGATGAAAAAACTGTGCACGGCGGGGGAGCGAGTTACAGTTACATGAAATAACTCTACCTATAACAGGTGAATTTCTATGGTTTTGCACATTTAAAATGTGAGCCTAACTATAATGTCCCTATAACCTTTAGCTTTTTAATTGAATTTTTATGTTTTTTTAATTCTATTTTCTAACAGTAATGTCCTTGTAACCTTGTTTTTTGGGGGGAATATATACACCTACTGAGGTAGCTAGTAGGTAGTTATAGTTAAGACCATAGGAATGGCATTTTTTATTTTGCCTATAACTTTGGTGCCATTTGATGAATCTACACAAAAGCTTTCAAACTAGTTTGCCACTCACTTCAGCTGCTGTCTGGAAAGTTTCAGGTAAATCTGTCAAGTGGGGGCCAAGAAAAGGGGGTACCATAAACGTGTTTTCCCCATTCAATTTCTCACAGGGATTTTGAACACGACTACAGCCTGAAACACTGGACAGAATTACACCAAATTTGGCAGAAGGCTAGATCTTGGTCCAGAAAGAGTGCTTTTTGTAATTTGGTGTAAAACTGTTTAGTAATTCTGGAGTTATTTAAAGAAAAAGATGTATGTCTATCTAGGAAGAAGGATCTGCCGCAGGGCCACCCACGGCGGATCAGTAGATCTGTGGATCCAGACCCAAAAGCAGGCCCTGATTGGCTGGTCACAAGCTGAGAGAAAAATTGTGGCCACTATTTTGTTTCTAGGTTGCCCGGGAGTGGGGAAAACAAAGTGAAAAATCACATAAGGGGCCAGGATACAGGTATCCTATAGGACAGAAGGAGGGGTCTCTGAGGGACCCGTTGTGGTCAAGAAATTGCCCAAAAAATGTTGTTTTTGGTCTACGCGTGGATCAGTGGATCCACTGTGGCATTCAGCGCAGCCCAAGTGTAATTTCTCAACGGATCTGCGGATACGAAGCACAATGAAAAAAATACACCCACTCACACACCAAACCCCCACCGTGCACGGGCAAAGTCCATGTGCAGCGTGGAGTTGGGTGCATGTGGACGGGTTGGCCACAGGACTGGTTACCAGCCAGGCCCTTTGGCCATCACCCACCGCACACAGCCAAAGGTCCTGTAGAGCGGTGGTTGGATTAACGTTTGGTAATTTCATATTACTTTACATAAAAAAAAACTATAGAAATTCACTGAAAAAACTAAAGCTAACAGGGACGTTACAGTTAGGTTCACTTTTTACACACACAAAATCATAGAAGTTCAGCAGTTATGGTTCTACTTATCTGAACAAAAACTATAACTCATGCCATAAGGTAACCTTAGGTCATGAGTTATAGTTTCTTAACATAAGTATAACTGCTGAATATCTATGGTTTTGTGTGTGTAAAACAAGAACACAACTATAACGTCCCTCTAACCTTTGTTTTTTTTCAGGGAATATAGAAATATTCAATGAAAAAAACACTGGTTAGGGCTAAATTGTAGTTAAACTTTATTTATTCTTTCTATACAAACCCAACTTAAACCAGAATTTCTACTGTTTGTGTAAAGCTATAGTTCCAACTCAAATTTATAATTTATGCACCACCTTCAAATTACTATAACTAGTGCACCTACATAGCTTGTGTTGTCACCCCACTCACCACACTACATTAACTATAACTCTCAAAGAACAAATAAATGTATCCCTAACCTTTGGTTTTTCCACTGAATTTCATTTTTATTGAAACCTTTTTTGAAAACATGCAGTTTACTTTTGTCAAGTGGAGTGTCATGAAGGAAAGTGTGTACAGTAGAGTGGAGGAGAGTGTTCTAAAGCGTACTGTCGCAGAGCATAGTGTCATATAGTGGATTGAAGCAGAGTGGAATGTAGTCCAGTGGAGTGGTGTACAGTGTAATAGGGTACAGTAGAATAGTGTAGAATAGAGTGGTGTAAAGTGGAGTGTGGTAGAGTGGAGTGCGGTACAGTGGAGTGTCGTAAAGTGGAGTAGCATGGAGTGGAACGGCATTGCAGTAGAATAGCGTACAGTAGAGTGGCAAAGACCGGAGTGGCATAGAGTGTAGTGTGGAAGAGTCTAATAGCATACAGTGGAGTAGCGTACAATGCAGTGTCACAGATTGGAGCGGCATGCAGTGGAGTGAGGTACAGTGTTGGGACATACACAACAACAGCGTAGAGAGGAGTATTGTACAATGCAGTTGCGTTGAGTGGCAGAGCATGTAGTGGAGTGTTGTAGAGTGTACTGGCATAGAGTGGAACTGTGTAAAGTGGAGTGGCGTACAGTGGAGTGGTGTACAGTGGAATAGTATAGAGTGTAGTGGGGAGAGTGAAGTTGCATACAGTGGGATAGTGTAGAATTGAGAAGCATAGAGGGGAGTAGCTTAGAGTGCAGTGGCATAGACAAGTGGAATAGAATAAACTGGCTTAGAGTTCAGTGGTATTGAGCAAAGTGACAGAGTAGAGTGAGGTAGACTAGAGTGGCATAGAGTGCAGTGGCATACAGTGAAGTAGCATGCAGTGGAATACCGTATACTACAGTAGAGTACAGTTGAGTGCTGTACAGTGGACTTGCATAGAGTGGAACTGAATACAGTGGAGTGCCGTACAATGGAAAAGTGCAGAGTGGATTGGTGTACAGTATAGTGGTGTACAGTGCAGAAACATACAACAAAGTGCGTTACAGGGGAGTATCATACAGTAAAGTTGCATACAGTGAAAAAGTTTAGAGTGCACTGGAGTACAGTGGAGTGGCATAGACGAGTGTTGTAAGTGGAGCGGCATTTTTGCCCTTCATGTTATGGATGGATGATAACAGTAGAATGTACATCCTACACACTAAGGCAGACCATTCTTCCTCCTGCAAGGTCTTATGAGGCCCTTTGCCTCTTCCAACCTCATTGCACAGAGCCCCAGAATTAGATCACTGCATTATATTCAGTTATGGGGCTTCGCATCATAATTATTCACCTTATTTGTGGCCCTCGTTTTGTTCCAGACTACACTTTTTCAGGTATCCTAGCGAAGGGCCCACATCTAATACTGTATTGATTCCAGCTCTGGGTCTATGTAAAAAAATAAAGGTGATAGAGGCATAATTATTATAAACTTCCTTGGAGTACAATATACACAACTGTTTACATGCTAAATGTAACCCTTCACATGGTGAAAATGAGTGAATGATTACCAATATCTTCAACTTCCAGGCACCGTTGCTGGGAACAGAGTAACATCATCATACACCACGTAGCCACATGGCTGAGTACTCTGGAAGAAGCTAGACGGGGGCATGATTTATTTTGCCCTCTTACGTGGTTACAATTTCATACAGAATATCTGCATATCTCGAGGACCTTTTCACGTGGTATATGCACCGCGTGACTGCCAATGACTATAATTTCAAGCCACCCACCCTGGGCCCACAGTAACGTCGCTCAGACTCCGCGTTGTTGTGCCTCTGAGCACTTTGACCTCCTCCCAACGACAACTAAAGCCAGTTCATGCCAGCTATTTCAAAGTGCTCAGAGGCACAACAACGCGGAGTCTGAGCAATGGTTTGGCAAACAGGGAGAGACCTTTGACGAAGTAAGTGGTTACACTCAAGATTTAATATATATGTTTTACTCCACATATTGCCCTGTCCAGAGATAAGGCATTAATAGAACCTTTTCTTCAGAGTGTGACTACAAAGCTCCCATGTTAACTCCTCCATAATGTTTGAAAATCCGATAGTAAGGGTAAGGAAACACGTGGACTGAATTGCATGGTATTTACACATGTACATGTGTGGAAGTGATTAGCAGTGAAAATCCATTGTGTTACTTTGGTTGCAGTGTGCTAATTTATGCTTGCAGTGTACATGTAGTTGGCACAGCATGTCTAAAGGAGAAGACAAGTGCTTCTCCTGTATTTTGTTTGTATACATGCATTTTTTGTCATTTATCTTTATTTTCTGTCTCAATGTTGCTATTTTCATTTTATTTTTTGATGTTTTATGTAACAGGACCTCATGAATACCAGTTGATAAGCAAATCTTCGTTCTACAGCAGAATATTATCTTTGGTACTGTATATATTA
This sequence comes from Pleurodeles waltl, assembly GCF_031143425.1. Lineage (NCBI taxonomy): Eukaryota > Metazoa > Chordata > Amphibia > Caudata > Salamandridae > Pleurodeles > Pleurodeles waltl. Next base: position 1,202,384,257 of record NC_090444.1, read on the forward strand.
TGCTGGTGGTGTATGTATGTAGCCAGGGACTCATCCTAGGTAAAGTAGGATTCTGGTCCTGATGAAAGCCCTGGACCTTTTTTTGGGCTAATATAAGAGCTGAAATATGTTGACCTAGTTGGATGTAGGAACCAGTAAAGTCTCCTACATGTCCCTTATCCCCTTTTTAATGTTCTTTTAACCATCCACCTAATAAAGAGGAATGTCCTTAGGGTAAGTGAGAGAGATTTTTATTTCCTATCTGGATCCTTTACCTCTTCTTCCCTGCAAGTACCCTTGCCGTAGCCTAGGGCCCGGCTGCCATTGGATGATTCTTTGGTGAGTAGGGGTTGACTGGTGTCAAAGCGTGACACCTAGAGAGTTGCGTGATGTCATCCCACATATTTCTATAAATATCCCAGGGTCCTGTATTTTGACATTAGAAGGAACATGTGTAGGTATTATCTTATAACGAGGATACAGAGGCAAGTCACAACCTCAAGCTGGACACATTTGCCTGCTGTGATAGCAATATTCATTTGAGAGATGTGGACATAGGAAATCCCACTTCCTTTCTCATTCCCCTCTACTATTCTGATTTTGAGGATTTGTTGTGAATTGAAGTGTATTAATACCCATGCATTCATGTTAATACTTGAGTATTGATATTTATATAAATCAAAATTATAAAACAAATAGAAAAGGATAAGTAAATCCATTTTCTAAGTGTAAATAAATAATGATAAAATAATAATAATAACAGGTAACACTGAACAAGTAAATATAAAAAGATTTAAAATAAAAATTAAGACAATTTTTAATTTTACAAAATGTTATTAAATAAAATAAAAGAAGTCAAAAATATTAAACATTATGAAACATTTAGTTAAAAACTTATTGCTACAAAATGTCAATTTAAATTTTTTCAAAATTATTTCCATAAACAAAACTGTGTGACAACCTGTATTTTTATGATGGGTTTTTTAATATGTTTCTATCTTGAGGAAAAGAAAGAATAATCCATGAAGGAAGCAGATCATAGAAGTTGGATATTTAAATCCTTTAATTTCATTTGATTTTTAAAAATAAACATTAAAAAACAGTATTTGGCATGTACTTTAGGTACTACATTTGTGGACTGGTGGATTCCCAGTGAATCTTCAAGAGAGGATTAAAAATATCACCAAGAGTTGAAGAAAGAATACATCAACAGGAAAGACTAATTGGATTTTTAACTTCGAAAAAAAGTATTAATTTGTTTTAAAAAAAAAACAGTTGAGTTAACCTAAATTATAAAAGAAGAGTATAATTAATAGGAAAGTAGTTAATAGTATAGGATGTATGCAATATTGTCTAGGTAGACTGCAACAGTGAAAACTGTTGGATTTTAGCCAATGGTCTATCAGACATTTCTTTACTCTTTTTGGAAACTTGAGAATGCAGTCTACCAGTCAATGATAGCGCCTTGCTCATTTCATGGAAACTTTGACCCATATTTATACTTTTTGACACAAATCAGCGCTAGGGCAGATTTGCATCAAAAAGTTTACCGCCGGCTTACGCCATTCCAACGACCCAGCCGGGCGCCTTATTTATGGAATTACATTAGCCAGCGCTGCGGCCTAATTAGCGTCAAAATAAATTACGGTAACCGGGCAGCGGAGGCGAATGGAAGACTGGGGGTTGTGCGCCAAAGAATGGTGCAAGTCAGGTTAGAGTAAAAAATACTGGCTCTAACCTGACTAGCGCCATTTTCTGGCGCACTACCCCCATGGAAATGACTCCTGTCTTAGCAAAAACAGGAGTCATGCCCTCTGCCCAATGGCCATGCCCAGGGGACTTCTGTCCCCTGGGCATGGCCATTAGACACAATGCCATGTAGTGGGGCCCAAGTTAGGCCCCCCTGTTCCACTAAAATGAAAATCCCAAAATACTTCCCTGCACTCACCATGGATGGGTCTCCCCATCCATGGGTGTCCTCCAGGGGTGGGCGAGGGTGGCAGGGGGTGTCCCTGGGTGCAGGGAAGGGCACCTGTGGACTGCTTCCATGGTCTCCCACCATGGAAATGAGCCCACAGGTCCCTTAACTCCTGCCCTGACCCAGGCGTTAAAAAACAGCTCTAATCTGGCTGGGCGCCATGTTTTAAGGCCCCCCTCCTCCTGTGCATAAGTTTGACGCCGGAGGATAAAAAAGGCACACATGCCTTAGAGTCATTTTTTGCATGGGAACGCCTACCTTGCATGTCATTAGCGCAAGGTAGTTTTTCGCATACAAAAAATGGCGCACACTCCATAAATAGGGAGTTAAGTTTACACCGAATTTGTGCCAAAATAAATTATGCAAATCCGGCGCAAACAGAGTATAAATATGGGCCTTTGTTCTTTCTTAAAGTTACCAGAAAATGGCACTGATTGAGGTGACCTTTTCTAGTTGAACTGGGCAATGAGTTATGCCAGCCCTCAATGGCATTGTTTGTTTTTGCCCCACTCTCTAAAAAGGTTGTGTAGCTGTTCCCCTCCCTCTTCTTTCTTTCTTTGTTTAATTTATTTCGGCCAATGGCCATGAAAGGAAAAATACAATATCATATATTAAAAAATTAACAAATGACGTTCATATAAAATTTGAAAGATATCCACTCTTGGTCTAAGTGCGAATCATACAGGGATAAAAATGCAATATTAAATACAAAGGCCCATATTTAAAAGAAAATGACGGAGTGCGACGCAGCACCAAATTGGCAGCACCACCATTTTCACAATGCAGGGATGTGCCATATTTAATTGAATATGGCACACCCCTGTGTTGTCCCCCATGCTGGTGCTAAAGTAGGCTGCCTGCACAAACTCAGTGTAGGAAAGTACCATCTTGCCTGGCATGTTACCCCCATTTCTCACTGTATATATGTTGTTTTAGTTGTATGTGTCACTGGGACCCTGGTAACCCAGGGCCCCAGTGCTCATAAGTGTGCCTGAATGTGTTACCTGTGTAGTGACTAACTGTCTCACTGAGGCTCTACTAATCAGAACCTCAGTGGTTATGCTCTCTCATTTCTTTCCAAATTGTCACTAACAGGCTAGTGACCATTTTTACCAATTTACATTGGCTTACTGGAACACCCTTATAATTCCCTAGTATATGGTACTGAGGTACCCAGGGTATTGGGGTTCCAGGAGATCCCTATGGGCTGCAGCATTTCTTTTGCCACCCATAGGGAGCTCTGACAATTCTTACACAGGCCTGCCACTGCAGCCTGAGTGAAATAACGTCCACGTTATTTCACAGCCATTTTACACTGCACTTAAGTAACTTATAAGTCACCTATATGTCTAACCTTTACCTGGTAAAGGTTAGGTGCAAAGTTACTTAGTGTGAGGGCACCCTGGCACTAGCCAAGGTGCCCCCACATTGTTCAGGGCCAATTTCCCTGACTTTGTGAGTGCGGGGACACCATTACACGCGTGCACTACATATAGGTCACTACCTATATGTAGCTTCACAATGGTAACTCCGAATAGGGCCATGTAACATGTCTATGATCATGGAATTGCCCCCTCTATGCCATCCTGGCATAGTTGGCACAATCCCATGATCCCAGTGGTCTGTAGCACAGACCCTGGTACTGCCAAACTGCCCTTCCTGGGGTTTCACTGCAGCTGCTGCTGCTGCCAACCCCTCAGACAGGCATCTGCCCTCCTGGGGTCCAGCCAGGCCTGGCCCAGGATGGCAGAACAAAGAACTTCCTCTGAGAGAGGGTGTGACACCCTCTCCCTTTGGAAAATGGTGTGAAGGCAGGGGAGGAGTAGCCTCCCCCAGCCTCTGGAAATGCTTTCTTGGCCACAGATGTGCCCAATTCTGCATAAGCCAGTCTACACCGGTTCAGGGGACCCCTTAGCCCTGCTCTGGCGCGAAACTGGACAAAGGAAAGGGGAGTGACCACTCCCCTGACCTGCACCTCCCCTGGGAGGTGTCCAGAGCTCCTCCAGTGTGCTCCAGACCTCTGCCATCTTGGAAACAGAGGTGCTGCTGGCACACTGGACTGCTCTGAGTGGCCAGTGCCACCAGGTGACGTCAGAGACTCCTTGTGATAGGCTCCTTCAGGTGTTGCTAGCCTATCCTCTCTCCTAAGTAGCCAAACCCTCTTTTCTGGCTATTTAGGGTCTCTGTCTCTGGGGAAACTTTAGATAACGAATGCAAGAGCTCAGCCGAGTTCCTCTGCATCTCTCTCTTCACCTTCTGCCAAGGAACCGACTGCTGACAGCGCTGGAAGCCTGCAAAACTGCAACATAGTAGCAAATACGACTACTGCAACTCTGTAACGCTGATCCTGCCGCCTTCTCGACTGTTTTCCTGGTGGTGCATGCTGTGGGGGTAGTCTGTCTCCTCTCTGCACTAGAAGCTCCGAAGAAATCTCCCGTGGGTCGACGGAATCTTCCCCCTGCAACCGCAGGCACCAAAAAGCTGCATTATCGGTCCCTTGGGTCTCCTCTCAGCACGACGAGCGAGGTCCCTCGAATCCAGCAACTCTGTCCAAGTGACCCCCACAGTCCAGTGACTCTTCAGTCCAAGTTTGGTGGAGGTAAGTCCTTGCCTCACCTCGCTAGACTGCATTGCTGGGAACCGCGACTTTTGCAGCTACTCCGGCCTCCGTGCACTTCCGGCGGAAATCCTTTGTGCACAGTCCTGCCTGGGTCCACGGCACTCTAACCTGCATTGCACGACCTCCTAAGTTGTTCTCCGGCAACGTGGGACTTCTTTGTGTGCCTTCGGGTGAGCACCGTTTCACGCATCCTCGTAGTGCCTGTTTCTGGTACTTCTCCGGGTGCTACCTGCTGCTAAGAGGGCTCATTGTCTTGCTCGACGTCCCCTCTACCTCCTGGTCCAATTTGCGACCTCCTGGTCCCTCCTGGGCCACAGCAGCATCCAAAAACGCTAACCGCACGATTTGCAGCTAGCAAGGCTTGTTGGCGTTCTTTCGGCGGGAAAACACTTCTGCACGACTCTACAAGGCGAGAGGGATCCGTCCTCCAAAGGGGAAGTCTCTAGCTCTTTGCGTTCCTGCAGAAACCGCAGCTTCTTCTGTCCAGTAGAAGCTTCTTTGCACCCGCAGCTGGCATTTCCTGGGCATCTGCCCATCTCCGACTTGCTTGTGACTTTTGGACTTGGTCCCCTTGTTCCACAGGTACCCTAGATTGGAAATCTACAGTTGTTGCATTGTTGGTTTGTGTCTTTCCTGCATTATTCCTCTAACACAACTTCTTTATCCTTAGGGGAACTTTAGTGCACTTTGCACTCACTTTTCAGGGTCTTGGGGAGGGTTATTTTTCTAACTCTCACTATTTTCTAATAGTCCCAGCGACCCTCTACAAGGTCACATAGGTTTGGGGTCCATTCGTGGTTCACATTCCACTTTTGGAGTATATGGTTTGTGTTGCCCCTATCCCTATGTTTCCCCATTGCATCCTATTGTAACTATACATTGTTTGCACTGTTTTCTAAGACTATACTGCATATTTTTGCTATTGTGTATATATATCTTGTGTATATTTCCTTTCCTCTCACTGAGGGTACACTCTAAGATACTTTGGCATATTGTCATAAAAATAAAGTACCTTTATTTTTAGTATAACTGTGTATTGTGTTTTCTTATGATATTGTGCATATGACACTAAGTGGTACTGTAGTAGCTTCACACGTCTCCTAGTTCAGCCTAAGCTGCTCTGCTAAGCTACCATTATCTATCAGCCTAAGCTGCTAGACACCCTATACACTAATAAGGGATAACTGGGCCTGGTGCAAGGTGCAAGTACCCCTTGGTACTCACTACAAGCCAGTCCAGCCTCCTACATTGGTTGTGCAGCGGTGGGATAAGTGCTTTGAGACTACTTACCACTCTTGTCATTGTACTTTTCATAAGAGAAAAATATACAAAACAAGGTCAGTGTATATACACATAGCCAAAAAGTTTTGCATTTCCTCTTTTCACTCTTTTCTAAGTGCTGAAAAGTATTTCTCACTTTCTAAAAAGTTCTAAAAAGTTTTAAAAGTTTTTTTCTCTGTCTTTCTAAAAGCTCTGACAAACTTTTTTCTCTTTCTCTATCACTTTAATTCTCTCTAAAAATGTCTGGCACAGGCCAAAATGTTGATCTGTCCAAACTTGCATATGATCACCTTAGCTGGAAAGGAGCAAGGAGTCTCTGCATAGAGAGAGGTTTGAGTGTAGGGAAGAATCCTTCCTTGGAATTGTTACTTAACATGCTTAGAGAACAAGATAAGGCAAGAAGTGCCCCATCTGTTGAAAAAGTAGCTAATGGTTCCCAATCTGATCCAGGGACTCCCCCCGGAAAAGATTCAGGAAAGAAACTTCCTAGCCTGCCCATTACTAGACAGTCTAGCATAGTTGGTAATGATGAAGAGCCACACCATACAAATAGTGTTGTCTCACATCATAGCAAAAGCATTTATTCACACCACAGTGGTACTGATGTTTCTGTTAGCCAAGCTGTTAGGGTGCCCTCTGTAAGGGACAGGTCTCCTTCTGTCCATTCTCACCATACTTCTGTTTCAAGGCATGTCCCCCCCACCCACCCTGATGACAGATTGTTAGAAAGGGAGCTCAATAGATTGAGAGTGGAACAAACCAGACTGAAGCTCAAGAAGCAACAGCTGGATTTGGATAGACAGACTTTAGAAGTAGAGAAGGAGAGACAGAAACTGGGTTTAGAAACCCATGGTGGCGGCAGCAGTATTCCCCATAGTCATCCTGCAAAAGAGCATGATTCCAGGAATCTGCATAAGATAGTTCCCCCTTATAAGGAGGGGGATGACATTAACAAGTGGTTTGCTGCACTTGAGAAGGCCTGTGCTGTACATGATGTCCCTCAAAGGCAGTGGGCTGCTATCCTATGGCTATCATTTAGTGGAAAAGGTAGGGATAGGCTCCTTACTGTAAAAGAAAATGAAGCTAATGATTACAAAGTTCTTAAGAATGCACTCCTGGATGGTTATGGCTTAACCACTGAACTATACAGGATAAAGTTCAGAGAGACCAAAAAGGAGTCTTCACAAGACTGGGTTGATTTCATTGACCATTCAGTGAAGGCCTTGGAGGGGTGGTTACATGGCAGTAAAGTTACTGATTATGACAGCCTGTATAACTTGATCCTGAGAGAGCATATTCTTAATAATTGTGTGTCTGATTTGTTGCACCAGTACTTGGTGGACTCTGATCTGACCTCTCCCCAAGAATTGGGAAAGAAGGCAGACAAATGGGTCAGAACAAGGGTGAACAGAAAAGTTCATACAGGGGGTGACAAAGATGGCAACAAAAAGAAGGATGGTAAGTCTTCTGACAAGGGTGGGGACAAATCTAAAAATGAGTCTTCATCAGGCCCACAAAAACACTCTGGTGGGGGTGGTGGGCCCAAATCCTCCTTTAATCAAAACAAAGAAAAGAAACCATGGTGCTATTTATGTAAAGTAAAAGGCCATTGGACAACAGATCCCAGTTGTCCAAAGAAAAGCACCAAGCCTCCTACCACTACAACCCCTACTGCTACCCCTAGTGTCCCTACTAATAGCAGTGGTGGTGGGAGCAAACCTACTAATAGCCAATCCAAGGGAGTAGCTGGGCTCACTATTGGTAACTTAGTTGGGGTTGGCCTTGTTAGGGAGGCCACAGAGGCTGTGTTAGTCTCTGAGGGGGCTATTGATTTAGCCACCTTAGTTGCTTGTCCCCTTAATATGGATAAGTACAAGCAGCTACCCCTAATAAATGGTGTTGAGGTTCAGGCCTACAGGGACACTGGAGCCAGTGTGACTATGGTCATAGAGAAACTGGTCCACCCTGAACAACACCTGCTTGGTCACCAGTACCAAGTAACCGATGCTCACAACAACACACTTAGCCACCCCATGGCTGTTGTTAATCTCAACTGGGGGGGGGGGGGTTACTGGTCCAAAGAAAGTTGTGGTAGCTTCAGAATTACCTGTAGACTGTCTATTAGGGAATGATTTGGAGACATCAGCTTGGTCAGATGTGGAGTTGGAGGCCCATGCAGCAATGCTGGGCATCCCAGGGCATATTTTTGCTTTGACAAGGGCTCGGGCCAAAAAGCAAAAAGGACAGGGAAGCTTGGATCCTGGAACAATGGACCAAGTGCTCCCTAAAGCTAGGGCTAGTAGAAGCAAACCACTTCCTACTATCCCTCCCTCTACAGTGGATTCAACTTCTGAGGAAGAAGAATTCCCTCCCTGTGCAGAACCTACACCAGAGGAGCTTCAAGCAGACACTGCTGAGCTTTTGGGTGAAGGGGGGCCTGCCAGGGAGGAGCTGAGTGTGGCACAGCAAACCTGTCCCACATTAGAGGGTCTCAGACAGCAAGCTGTCAAACAGGCTAATGGGGATGTCAGTGACTCTCACAGAGTTTACTGGGAGGACAACCTCTTGTACACTGAGCATAGAGATCCTAAACCTGGAGCTGCCAGGAGATTAGTGATTCCTCAGGAGTACAGAAAGTTCCTCCTAACTCTTGCCCACGACATTCCCCTAGCTGGGCACCTGGGTCAAATGAAAACTTGGGACAGACTGGTTCCATTGTTTCATTGGCCTGGGATGTCTGAGGACACAAACGATTTTTGTAAGTCCTGTGAAACCTGTCAAGCCAGTGGCAAAACAGGTGGCACCCCAAAGGCACCCCTTATTCCACTGCCTGTGGTTGGGGTTCCCTTTGAAAGGGTAGGGGTTAACATAGTTGGCCCCCTTGACCCTCCCACTGCTTCAGGCAATAGGTTTATCTTGGTGGTAGTGGACCATGCCACAAGATACCCTGAAGCAATTCCTTTAAGGACCACTACAGCACCTGCAGTGGCAAAGGCCCTCCTGGGAATATTTTCTAGGATGGGCTTCCCAAAGGAAGTAGTATCAGACAGGGGAAGCAATTTCATGTCTGCATACTTAAAGGCCATGTGGAAGGAGTGTGGTGTAACTTACAAGTTCACAACACCCTATCATCCACAAACAAATGGACTGGTGGAGAGATTTAATAAAACTCTCAAAGGCATGATTATGGGTCTCCCTGAAAAACTCTGCAGGAGATGGGATATCCTTCTACCATGCCTCCTTTTTGCCTACAGGGAGGTACCCCAGAAAGGAGTGGGATTCAGCCCCTTTGAACTTCTTTTTGGACACCCTGTTAGGGGTCCACTCACACTTGTAAAGGAGGGTTGGGAACAACCTTTAAAAGCTCCTAAGCAGGATATTGTGGATTATGTACTTGGCCTCAGATCAAGGATGGCTGAGTACATGAAAAAGGCCAGCAAAAACCTTCAGGCCAGCCAAGAGCTCCAGAAGCAATGGCATGATCAGAAGGCTGTTGTGGTTCAGTACCAACCAGGGCAGAAAGTGTGGGTCTTGGAGCCTGTGGCCCCAAGAGCACTCCAAGATAAATGGAGTGGACCCCACACAATTGTTGAAAAGAAGGGAGAAGTCACCTATTTAGTTGACTTAGGCACTGCCAAGAGTCCCCTTAGGGTGCTCCATGTCAACCGCCTGAAACCCTACTATGACAGGGCTGATCTCACCCTGCTCATGGCAACTGATGAGGGACAGGAAGAAGACAGTGATCCTCTACCTGATCTCTTCTCTTCTACAGAACAAGATGCTCTTGTGGAAGGTGTAGTTTTGGCTGATTGTCTTACTGCTGAGCAGAAAGACCATTGCATAAATCTCCTAGATCAATTCTCTGAACTCTTCTCTACTGTGCCAGGTACCACTTCTTGGTGGGAGCACACTATAGATACTGGAGACAGTTTACCTGTCAAAAGTAAGATCTATAGGCAGCCTGACCATGTCAGGGACTGCATAAAGCAAGAGGTGCAGAAAATGTTAGAACTAGGAGTAGTTGAGCACTCTGAAAGTCCATGGGCTTCTCCTGTGGTACTTGTACCAAAACCCCATTCCAAAGATGGAAAGAAGGAAATGCGGTTTTGTGTAGACTATAGAGGTCTCAACTTGGTAACCAAAACTGATGCTCACCCTATACCCAGGGCAGATGAGCTCATAGATACACTGGCATCTGCCAAGTATCTAAGCACTTTTGATTTGACTGCAGGGTATTGGCAGATCAAATTGTCAGAAAATGCTAAACCTAAAACTGCATTTTCAACCATTGGAGGACATTACCAGTTTACTGTAATGCCTTTTGGTTTGAAAAATGCACCTGCCACTTTTCAAAGGTTGGTGAACACAGTCCTGCAAGGGCTGGAAGCTTTCAGTGCAGCATATTTGGACGATATAGCTGTCTTTAGCTCCAGCTGGGATGATCACCTGGTCCACCTATGGAAAGTTTTGGAGGCCCTGCAGAAGGCAGGCCTCACTATCAAGGCTTCAAAGTGCCAGATAGGGCAGGGGAAGGTGGTTTATCTGGGACACCTTGTTGGTGGGGAACAGATTGCACCACTTCAGGGGAAAATCCAAACAATTATTGATTGGGTCCCCCCTACCACTCAGACTCAGGTGAGAGCCTTCCTAGGCCTCACTGGGTATTACAGGAGGTTCATTAAGAACTATGGCTCCATTGCAGCCCCTCTTAATGACCTCACATCCAAAAAGATGCCTAAAAAGGTATTGTGGACAGCTAGCTGTCAGAAAGCTTTTGAGGAGCTGAAGCAGGCCATGTGCTCTGCACCTGTCCTGAAAAGCCCTTGTTACTCTAAAAAATTCTATGTCCAAACTGATGCATCTGAATTAGGAGTAGGGGCAGTCCTATCACAACTTAATTCTGAGGGCCAGGATCAACCTGTTGCTTTTATTAGTAGGAGGTTGACCCCTAGAGAAAAGCGTTGGTCTGCCATTGAGAGGGAGGCCTTTGCTGTGGTCTGGGCTCTGAAGAAGTTGAGGCCATACCTGTTTGGCACTCACTTCATTGTTCAGACAGACCACAAACCTCTACTTTGGCTAAAACAAATGAAAGGTGAAAATCCTAAATTGTTGAGGTGGTCCATATCCCTACAGGGAATGGACTATACAGTGGAACATAGACCTGGGAGTAGCCACTCCAATGCAGATGGACTCTCCAGATATTTCCACTTAGACAATGAAGACTCATCAGGTCATGGCTAGTCTTATTGTCCTTCGTTTGGGGGGGGGGGTTGTGTAGGAAAGTACCATCTTGCCTGGCATGTTACCCCCATTTTTCACTGTATATATGTTGTTTTAGTTGTATGTGTCACTGGGACCCTGGTAACCCAGGGCCCCAGTGCTCATAAGTGTGCCTGAATGTGTTACCTGTGTAGTGACTAACTGTCTCACTGAGGCTCTACTAATCAGAACCTCAGTGGTTATGCTCTCTCATTTCTTTCCAAATTGTCACTAACAGGCTAGTGACCATTTTTACCAATTTACATTGGCTTACTGGAACACCCTTATAATTCCCTAGTATATGGTACTGAGGTACCCAGGGTATTGGGGTTCCAGGAGATCCCTATGGGCTGCAGCATTTCTTTTGCCACCCATAGGGAGCTCTGACAATTCTTACACAGGCCTGCCACTGCAGCCTGAGTGAAATAACGTCCACGTTATTTCACAGCCATTTTACACTGCACTTAAGTAACTTATAAGTCACCTATATGTCTAACCTTTACCTGGTAAAGGTTAGGTGCAAAGTTACTTAGTGTGAGGGCACCCTGGCACTAGCCAAGGTGCCCCCACATTGTTCAGGGCCAATTTCCCTGACTTTGTGAGTGCGGGGACACCATTACACGCGTGCACTACATATAGGTCACTACCTATATGTAGCTTCACAATGGTAACTCCGAATATGGCCATGTAACATGTCTATGATCATGGAATTGCCCCCTCTATGCCATCCTGGCATAGTTGGCACAATCCCATGATCCCAGTGGTCTGTAGCACAGACCCTGGTACTGCCAAACTGCCCTTCCTGGGGTTTCACTGCAGCTGCTGCTGCTGACAACCCCTCAGACAGGCATCTGCCCTCCTGGGGTCCAGCCAGGCCTGGCCCAGGATGGCAGAACAAAGAACTTCCTCTGAGAGAGGGTGTGACACCCTCTCTCTTTGGAAAATGGTGTGAAGGCAGGGGAGGAGTAGCCTCCCCCAGCCTCTGGAAATGCTTTCTTGGGCACAGATGTGCCCAATTCTGCATAAGCCAGTCTACACCGGTTCAGGGGACCCCTTAGCCCTGCTCTGGCGCGAAACTGGACAAAGGAAAGGGGAGTGACCACTCCCCTGACCTGCACCTCCCCTGGGAGGTGTCCAGAGCTCCTCCAGTGTGCTCCAGACCTCTGCCATCTTGGAAACAGAGGTGCTGCTGGCACACTGGACTGCTCTGAGTGGCCAGTGCCACCAGGTGACGTCAGAGACTCCTTGTGATAGGCTCCTTCAGGTGTTGCTAGCCTATCCTCTCTCCTAAGTAGCCAAACCCTCTTTTCTGGCTATTTAGGGTCTCTGTCTCTGGGGAAACTTTAGATAACGAATGCAAGAGCTCAGCCGAGTTCCTCTGCATCTCTCTCTTCACCTTCTGCCAAGGAATCGACTGCTGACCGCGCTGGAAGCCTGCAAAACTGCAACATAGTAGCAAAGACGACTACTGCAACTCTGTAACGTTGATCCTGCCGCCTTCTCGACTGTTTTCCTGGTGGTGCATGCTGTGGGGGTAGTCTGCCTCCTCTCTGCACTAGAAGCTCCGAAGAAATCTCCCGTGGGTCGACGGAATCTTCCCCCTGCAACCGCAGGCACCAAAAAGCTGCATTACCGGTCCCTTGGGTCTCCTCTCAGCACGACGAGCGAGGTCCCTCAAATCCAGCAACTCTGTCCAAGTGACCCCCACAGTCCAGTGACTCTTCAGTCCAAGTTTGGTGGAGGTAAGTCCTTGCCTCACCTCGCTAGACTGCATTGCTGGGAACCGCGACTTTTGCAGCTACTCCGGCCTCCGTGCACTTCCGGCGGAAATCCTTTGTGCACAGCCTGGGTCCACGGCACTCTAACCTGCATTGCACGACCTCCTAAGTTGTTCTCCGGCGACTTCTTTGTGCGACTTCGGGTGAGCACTGTTTCACGCATCCTTGTAGTGCCTGTTTCTGGCACTTCTCCGGGTGCTACCTGCTGCTAAGAGGGCTCCTTGTCTTGCTCGACGTCCCCTCTACCTCCTGGTCCAATTTGCGACCTCCTGGTCCCTCCTGGGTCACAGCAGCATCCAAAAACGCTAACCGCACGATTTGCAGCTAGCAAGGCTTGTTGGCGTTCTTTCGGCGGGAAAACACTTCTGCACGACTCTACAAGGCGAGAGGGATCCGTCCTCCAAAGCGGAAGTCTCTAGCCCTTTGCATTCCTGCAGAAACCGCAGCTTCTTCTGTCCAGTAGAAGCTTCTTTGCAACCGCAGCTGGCATTTCCTGGGCATCTGCCCATCTCCGACTTGCTTGTGACTTTTGGACTTGGTCCCCTTGTTCCACAGGTACCCTAGATTGGAAATCCACAGTTGTTGCATTGTTGGTTTGTGTCTTTCCTGCATTATTCCTCTAACACAACTTCTTTATCCTTAGGGGAACTTTAGTGCACTTTGCACTCACTTTTCAGGGTCTTGGGGAGGGTTATTTTTCTAACTCTCACTATTTTCTAATAGTCCCAGCGACCCTCTACAAGGTCACATAGGTTTGGGGTCCATTCGTGGTTCGCATTCCACTTTTGGAGTATATGGTTTGTGTTGCCCCTATCCCTATGTTTCCCCATTGCATCCTATTGTAACTATACATTGTTTGCACTGTTTTCTAAGACTATACTGCATATTTTTGCTATTGTGTATATATATCTTGTGTATATTTCCTATCCTCTCACTGAGGGTACACTCTAAGATACTTTGGCATATTGTCATAAAAATAAAGTACCTTTATTTTTAGTATAACTGTGTATTGTGTTTTCTTATGATATTGTGCATATGACACTAAGTGGTACTGTAGTAGCTTCACACGTCTCCTAGTTCAGCCTAAGCTGCTCTGCTAAGCTACCATTATCTATCAGCCTAAGCTGCTAGACACCCTATACACTAATAAGGGATAACTGGGCCTGGTGCAAGGTGCAAGTACCCCTTGGTACTCACTACAAGCCAGTCCAGCCTCCTACATTGGTTGTGCAGCGGTGGGATAAGTGCTTTGAGACTACTTACCACTCTTGTCATTGTACTTTTCATAAGAGAAAAATATACAAAACAAGGTCAGTGTATATACACATAGCCAAAAAGTTTTGCATTTCCTCTTTTCACTCTTTTCTAAGTGCTGAAAAGTATTTCTCACTTTCTAAAAAGTTCTAAAAAGTTTTAAAAGTTTTTTTCTCTGTCTTTCTAAAAGCTCTGACAAACTTTTTTCTCTTTCTCTATCACTTTAATTCTCTCTAAAAATGTCTGGCACAGGCCAAAATGTTGATCTGTCCAAACTTGCATATGATCACCTTAGCTGGAAAGGAGCAAGGAGTCTCTGCATAGAGAGAGGTTTGAGTGTAGGGAAGAATCCTTCCTTGGAATTGTTACTTAACATGCTTAGAGAACAAGATAAGGCAAGAAGTGCCCCATCTGTTGAAAAAGTAGCTAATGGTTCCCAATCTGATCCAGGGACTCCCCCCGGAAAAGATTCAGGAAAGAAACTTCCTAGCCTGCCCATTACTAGACAGTCTAGCATAGTTGGTAATGATGAAGAGCCACACCATACAAATAGTGTTGTCTCACATCATAGCAAAAGCATTTATTCACACCACAGTGGTACTGATGTTTCTGTTAGCCAAGCTGTTAGGGTGCCCTCTGTAAGGGACAGGTCTCCTTCTGTCCATTCTCACCATACTTCTGTTTCAAGGCATGTCCCCCCCACCCACCCTGATGACAGATTGTTAGAAAGGGAGCTCAATAGATTGAGAGTGGAACAAACCAGACTGAAGCTCAAGAAGCAACAGCTGGATTTGGATAGACAGACTTTAGAAGTAGAGAAGGAGAGACAGAAACTGGGTTTAGAAACCCATGGTGGCGGCAGCAGTATTCCCCATAGTCATCCTGCAAAAGAGCATGATTCCAGGAATCTGCATAAGATAGTTCCCCCTTATAAGGAGGGGGATGACATTAACAAGTGGTTTGCTGCACTTGAGAAGGCCTGTGCTGTACATGATGTCCCTCAAAGGCAGTGGGCTGCTATCCTATGGCTATCATTTAGTGGAAAAGGTAGGGATAGGCTCCTTACTGTAAAAGAAAATGAAGCTAATGATTACAAAGTTCTTAAGAATGCACTCCTGGATGGTTATGGCTTAACCACTGAACTATACAGGATAAAGTTCAGAGAGACCAAAAAGGAGTCTTCACAAGACTGGGTTGATTTCATTGACCATTCAGTGAAGGCCTTGGAGGGGTGGTTACATGGCAGTAAAGTTACTGATTATGACAGCCTGTATAACTTGATCCTGAGAGAGCATATTCTTAATAATTGTGTGTCTGATTTGTTGCACCAGTACTTGGTGGACTCTGATCTGACCTCTCCCCAAGAATTGGGAAAGAAGGCAGACAAATGGGTCAGAACAAGGGTGAACAGAAAAGTTCATACAGGGGGTGACAAAGATGGCAACAAAAAGAAGGATGGTAAGTCTTCTGACAAGGGTGGGGACAAATCTAAAAATGAGTCTTCATCAGGCCCACAAAAACACTCTGGTGGGGGTGGTGGGCCCAAATCCTCCTTTAATCAAAACAAAGAAAAGAAACCATGGTGCTATTTATGTAAAGTAAAAGGCCATTGGACAACAGATCCCAGTTGTCCAAAGAAAAGCACCAAGCCTCCTACCACTACAACCCCTACTGCTACCCCTAGTGTCCCTACTAATAGCAGTGGTGGTGGGAGCAAACCTACTAATAGCCAATCCAAGGGAGTAGCTGGGCTCACTATTGGTAACTTAGTTGGGGTTGGCCTTGTTAGGGAGGCCACAGAGGCTGTGTTAGTCTCTGAGGGGGCTATTGATTTAGCCACCTTAGTTGCTTGTCCCCTTAATATGGATAAGTACAAGCAGCTACCCCTAATAAATGGTGTTGAGGTTCAGGCCTACAGGGACACTGGAGCCAGTGTGACTATGGTCATAGAGAAACTGGTCCACCCTGAACAACACCTGCTTGGTCACCAGTACCAAGTAACCGATGCTCACAACAACACACTTAGCCACCCCATGGCTGTTGTTAATCTCAACTGGGGGGGGGGGGGTTACTGGTCCAAAGAAAGTTGTGGTAGCTTCAGAATTACCTGTAGACTGTCTATTAGGGAATGATTTGGAGACATCAGCTTGGTCAGATGTGGAGTTGGAGGCCCATGCAGCAATGCTGGGCATCCCAGGGCATATTTTTGCTTTGACAAGGGCTCGGGCCAAAAAGCAAAAAGGACAGGGAAGCTTGGATCCTGGAACAATGGACCAAGTGCTCCCTAAAGCTAGGGCTAGTAGAAGCAAACCACTTCCTACTATCCCTCCCTCTACAGTGGATTCAACTTCTGAGGAAGAAGAATTCCCTCCCTGTGCAGAACCTACACCAGAGGAGCTTCAAGCAGACACTGCTGAGCTTTTGGGTGAAGGGGGGCCTGCCAGGGAGGAGCTGAGTGTGGCACAGCAAACCTGTCCCACATTAGAGGGTCTCAGACAGCAAGCTGTCAAACAGGCTAATGGGGATGTCAGTGACTCTCACAGAGTTTACTGGGAGGACAACCTCTTGTACACTGAGCATAGAGATCCTAAACCTGGAGCTGCCAGGAGATTAGTGATTCCTCAGGAGTACAGAAAGTTCCTCCTAACTCTTGCCCACGACATTCCCCTAGCTGGGCACCTGGGTCAAATGAAAACTTGGGACAGACTGGTTCCATTGTTTCATTGGCCTGGGATGTCTGAGGACACAAACGATTTTTGTAAGTCCTGTGAAACCTGTCAAGCCAGTGGCAAAACAGGTGGCACCCCAAAGGCACCCCTTATTCCACTGCCTGTGGTTGGGGTTCCCTTTGAAAGGGTAGGGGTTAACATAGTTGGCCCCCTTGACCCTCCCACTGCTTCAGGCAATAGGTTTATCTTGGTGGTAGTGGACCATGCCACAAGATACCCTGAAGCAATTCCTTTAAGGACCACTACAGCACCTGCAGTGGCAAAGGCCCTCCTGGGAATATTTTCTAGGATGGGCTTCCCAAAGGAAGTAGTATCAGACAGGGGAAGCAATTTCATGTCTGCATACTTAAAGGCCATGTGGAAGGAGTGTGGTGTAACTTACAAGTTCACAACACCCTATCATCCACAAACAAATGGACTGGTGGAGAGATTTAATAAAACTCTCAAAGGCATGATTATGGGTCTCCCTGAAAAACTCTGCAGGAGATGGGATATCCTTCTACCATGCCTCCTTTTTGCCTACAGGGAGGTACCCCAGAAAGGAGTGGGATTCAGCCCCTTTGAACTTCTTTTTGGACACCCTGTTAGGGGTCCACTCACACTTGTAAAGGAGGGTTGGGAACAACCTTTAAAAGCTCCTAAGCAGGATATTGTGGATTATGTACTTGGCCTCAGATCAAGGATGGCTGAGTACATGAAAAAGGCCAGCAAAAACCTTCAGGCCAGCCAAGAGCTCCAGAAGCAATGGCATGATCAGAAGGCTGTTGTGGTTCAGTACCAACCAGGGCAGAAAGTGTGGGTCTTGGAGCCTGTGGCCCCAAGAGCACTCCAAGATAAATGGAGTGGACCCCACACAATTGTTGAAAAGAAGGGAGAAGTCACCTATTTAGTTGACTTAGGCACTGCCAAGAGTCCCCTTAGGGTGCTCCATGTCAACCGCCTGAAACCCTACTATGACAGGGCTGATCTCACCCTGCTCATGGCAACTGATGAGGGACAGGAAGAAGACAGTGATCCTCTACCTGATCTCTTCTCTTCTACAGAACAAGATGCTCTTGTGGAAGGTGTAGTTTTGGCTGATTGTCTTACTGCTGAGCAGAAAGACCATTGCATAAATCTCCTAGATCAATTCTCTGAACTCTTCTCTACTGTGCCAGGTACCACTTCTTGGTGGGAGCACACTATAGATACTGGAGACAGTTTACCTGTCAAAAGTAAGATCTATAGGCAGCCTGACCATGTCAGGGACTGCATAAAGCAAGAGGTGCAGAAAATGTTAGAACTAGGAGTAGTTGAGCACTCTGAAAGTCCATGGGCTTCTCCTGTGGTACTTGTACCAAAACCCCATTCCAAAGATGGAAAGAAGGAAATGCGGTTTTGTGTAGACTATAGAGGTCTCAACTTGGTAACCAAAACTGATGCTCACCCTATACCCAGGGCAGATGAGCTCATAGATACACTGGCATCTGCCAAGTATCTAAGCACTTTTGATTTGACTGCAGGGTATTGGCAGATCAAATTGTCAGAAAATGCTAAACCTAAAACTGCATTTTCAACCATTGGAGGACATTACCAGTTTACTGTAATGCCTTTTGGTTTGAAAAATGCACCTGCCACTTTTCAAAGGTTGGTGAACACAGTCCTGCAAGGGCTGGAAGCTTTCAGTGCAGCATATTTGGACGATATAGCTGTCTTTAGCTCCAGCTGGGATGATCACCTGGTCCACCTATGGAAAGTTTTGGAGGCCCTGCAGAAGGCAGGCCTCACTATCAAGGCTTCAAAGTGCCAGATAGGGCAGGGGAAGGTGGTTTATCTGGGACACCTTGTTGGTGGGGAACAGATTGCACCACTTCAGGGGAAAATCCAAACAATTATTGATTGGGTCCCCCCTACCACTCAGACTCAGGTGAGAGCCTTCCTAGGCCTCACTGGGTATTACAGGAGGTTCATTAAGAACTATGGCTCCATTGCAGCCCCTCTTAATGACCTCACATCCAAAAAGATGCCTAAAAAGGTATTGTGGACAGCTAGCTGTCAGAAAGCTTTTGAGGAGCTGAAGCAGGCCATGTGCTCTGCACCTGTCCTGAAAAGCCCTTGTTACTCTAAAAAATTCTATGTCCAAACTGATGCATCTGAATTAGGAGTAGGGGCAGTCCTATCACAACTTAATTCTGAGGGCCAGGATCAACCTGTTGCTTTTATTAGTAGGAGGTTGACCCCTAGAGAAAAGCGTTGGTCTGCCATTGAGAGGGAGGCCTTTGCTGTGGTCTGGGCTCTGAAGAAGTTGAGGCCATACCTGTTTGGCACTCACTTCATTGTTCAGACAGACCACAAACCTCTACTTTGGCTAAAACAAATGAAAGGTGAAAATCCTAAATTGTTGAGGTGGTCCATATCCCTACAGGGAATGGACTATACAGTGGAACATAGACCTGGGAGTAGCCACTCCAATGCAGATGGACTCTCCAGATATTTCCACTTAGACAATGAAGACTCATCAGGTCATGGCTAGTCTTATTGTCCTTCGTTTGGGGGGGGGGGTTGTGTAGGAAAGTACCATCTTGCCTGGCATGTTACCCCCATTTTTCACTGTATATATGTTGTTTTAGTTGTATGTGTCACTGGGACCCTGGTAACCCAGGGCCCCAGTGCTCATAAGTGTGCCTGAATGTGTTACCTGTGTAGTGACTAACTGTCTCACTGAGGCTCTACTAATCAGAACCTCAGTGGTTATGCTCTCTCATTTCTTTCCAAATTGTCACTAACAGGCTAGTGACCATTTTTACCAATTTACATTGGCTTACTGGAACACCCTTATAATTCCCTAGTATATGGTACTGAGGTACCCAGGGTATTGGGGTTCCAGGAGATCCCTATGGGCTGCAGCATTTCTTTTGCCACCCATAGGGAGCTCTGACAATTCTTACACAGGCCTGCCACTGCAGCCTGAGTGAAATAACGTCCACGTTATTTCACAGCCATTTTACACTGCACTTAAGTAACTTATAAGTCACCTATATGTCTAACCTTTACCTGGTAAAGGTTAGGTGCAAAGTTACTTAGTGTGAGGGCACCCTGGCACTAGCCAAGGTGCCCCCACATTGTTCAGGGCCAATTTCCCTGACTTTGTGAGTGCGGGGACACCATTACACGCGTGCACTACATATAGGTCACTACCTATATGTAGCTTCACAATGGTAACTCCGAATATGGCCATGTAACATGTCTATGATCATGGAATTGCCCCCTCTATGCCATCCTGGCATAGTTGGCACAATCCCATGATCCCAGTGGTCTGTAGCACAGACCCTGGTACTGCCAAACTGCCCTTCCTGGGGTTTCACTGCAGCTGCTGCTGCTGACAACCCCTCAGACAGGCATCTGCCCTCCTGGGGTCCAGCCAGGCCTGGCCCAGGATGGCAGAACAAAGAACTTCCTCTGAGAGAGGGTGTGACACCCTCTCTCTTTGGAAAATGGTGTGAAGGCAGGGGAGGAGTAGCCTCCCCCAGCCTCTGGAAATGCTTTCTTGGGCACAGATGTGCCCAATTCTGCATAAGCCAGTCTACACCGGTTCAGGGGACCCCTTAGCCCTGCTCTGGCGCGAAACTGGACAAAGGAAAGGGGAGTGACCACTCCCCTGACCTGCACCTCCCCTGGGAGGTGTCCAGAGCTCCTCCAGTGTGCTCCAGACCTCTGCCATCTTGGAAACAGAGGTGCTGCTGGCACACTGGACTGCTCTGAGTGGCCAGTGCCACCAGGTGACGTCAGAGACTCCTTGTGATAGGCTCCTTCAGGTGTTGCTAGCCTATCCTCTCTCCTAAGTAGCCAAACCCTCTTTTCTGGCTATTTAGGGTCTCTGTCTCTGGGGAAACTTTAGATAACGAATGCAAGAGCTCAGCCGAGTTCCTCTGCATCTCTCTCTTCACCTTCTGCCAAGGAATCGACTGCTGACCGCGCTGGAAGCCTGCAAAACTGCAACATAGTAGCAAAGACGACTACTGCAACTCTGTAACGTTGATCCTGCCGCCTTCTCGACTGTTTTCCTGGTGGTGCATGCTGTGGGGGTAGTCTGCCTCCTCTCTGCACTAGAAGCTCCGAAGAAATCTCCCGTGGGTCGACGGAATCTTCCCCCTGCAACCGCAGGCACCAAAAAGCTGCATTACCGGTCCCTTGGGTCTCCTCTCAGCACGACGAGCGAGGTCCCTCAAATCCAGCAACTCTGTCCAAGTGACCCCCACAGTCCAGTGACTCTTCAGTCCAAGTTTGGTGGAGGTAAGTCCTTGCCTCACCTCGCTAGACTGCATTGCTGGGAACCGCGACTTTTGCAGCTACTCCGGCCTCCGTGCACTTCCGGCGGAAATCCTTTGTGCACAGCCTGGGTCCACGGCACTCTAACCTGCATTGCACGACCTCCTAAGTTGTTCTCCGGCGACTTCTTTGTGCGACTTCGGGTGAGCACTGTTTCACGCATCCTTGTAGTGCCTGTTTCTGGCACTTCTCCGGGTGCTACCTGCTGCTAAGAGGGCTCCTTGTCTTGCTCGACGTCCCCTCTACCTCCTGGTCCAATTTGCGACCTCCTGGTCCCTCCTGGGTCACAGCAGCATCCAAAAACGCTAACCGCACGATTTGCAGCTAGCAAGGCTTGTTGGCGTTCTTTCGGCGGGAAAACACTTCTGCACGACTCTACAAGGCGAGAGGGATCCGTCCTCCAAAGCGGAAGTCTCTAGCCCTTTGCATTCCTGCAGAAACCGCAGCTTCTTCTGTCCAGTAGAAGCTTCTTTGCAACCGCAGCTGGCATTTCCTGGGCATCTGCCCATCTCCGACTTGCTTGTGACTTTTGGACTTGGTCCCCTTGTTCCACAGGTACCCTAGATTGGAAATCCACAGTTGTTGCATTGTTGGTTTGTGTCTTTCCTGCATTATTCCTCTAACACAACTTCTTTATCCTTAGGGGAACTTTAGTGCACTTTGCACTCACTTTTCAGGGTCTTGGGGAGGGTTATTTTTCTAACTCTCACTATTTTCTAATAGTCCCAGCGACCCTCTACAAGGTCACATAGGTTTGGGGTCCATTCGTGGTTCGCATTCCACTTTTGGAGTATATGGTTTGTGTTGCCCCTATCCCTATGTTTCCCCATTGCATCCTATTGTAACTATACATTGTTTGCACTGTTTTCTAAGACTATACTGCATATTTTTGCTATTGTGTATATATATCTTGTGTATATTTCCTATCCTCTCACTGAGGGTACACTCTAAGATACTTTGGCATATTGTCATAAAAATAAAGTACCTTTATTTTTAGTATAACTGTGTATTGTGTTTTCTTATGATATTGTGCATATGACACTAAGTGGTACTGTAGTAGCTTCACACGTCTCCTAGTTCAGCCTAAGCTGCTCTGCTAAGCTACCATTATCTATCAGCCTAAGCTGCTAGACACCCTATACACTAATAAGGGATAACTGGGCCTGGTGCAAGGTGCAAGTACCCCTTGGTACTCACTACAAGCCAGTCCAGCCTCCTACACTCAGGCATCCTTGCACCATCGTGCAAGGATGTCTGTGTTGAGGGGTTTGATTGTGTCCCTTCCTGCACATGAACAATCACTAATGTTGATTTGGCCCTTCTGTGTGTGCTGCAGAATGATGTTTATGTGTAGGAAGGGACACCTTCCGCACATAAACAATCATGTCTGGCATTTTGCTCTTTCTATGCGTGCTGCAGAATGCAGCACACATAGAAAAAGCAAAAAACAAGGAGGAATGAAAGTATTCCTCCTCGTTGCACCATGCTAACGCCATCCCTGGGGTGGAGTTAGATTTTGGTGCTGCCTCAGGTTTACAAAATCTTGTAAATCTGAGGCAGCGTCAAAATGTAATGGGTGTTGTGGCACGCCCACAGCAACACCAATTTCACGCCCCTTCCACGCAAAGGACTACATGTGAAGGGGCTGTATTCACAAGGTGGCGTTAAGCCACAAAAAGGGGCGTAACACCACATTGTAAATACGGGGCAGGGCATAACGCCACTGGTGCGTTACTAAAAGTGAAGCTCCAGTGGCGCTAGGGGCTCTTAAATATGCCCCCAAATGTACAGATGCCATAGATATGGTTCTTAAGAATATCCACTCTTAGACGAAGTGCACAACCAAATGGACAAGCAAGTGACCAAAAGCAATCAAAAAGTATGTAACTATCCAGGAAGTACAAGAGTCGCTCTTTGGATACAAAAGTATTTGCAAGACTGTAGACCTAAGTAATATCTTTAGCATGTAGATATTCAGACATAAAACATTACGACAAAATGCCCTCAAGGCATAAAAATAAACCCTAAATGCAAAAAAACACAATTATAACGGAACGGCACAAGCCCAGTCCTAATGGGCAGCCCAACTTAACTGAATAAAGTGCAAGTGCTCCAACGACAATGCAGTTTAAATACACACTCTAGGGACAGAAAGATAAAAGTAGACTGTAAGGAAAAAAGTTGACATTAAAATGAATGCAGTATAATATAAAGAGGGCCGATTTTTTTTGCCATGTTGGCCATAAGCCCTCCAAGTACTTGGCAACAGCAAAAACAACAACTGGAGACTTATCGACTTTGCACAATCTAATTGTCACCCTATACTGAGCTACACCCAGAAGGCGACATAAGAGAGCAATCCAATGCCTGCGCTGCTTCAAGTACCTTTGGCAAAAAACTAAAAGGTGGGCGTCAGTTTCTTCGGCACTATTGGTTGCAAACCGAACAAATTTTGCCACCTCCTTGCTGACTTTTCCAGGTAACAGAAAAAGGTAGCAAGCGGTAAAGATCCTAACCCCAACCTTTATGTGAATGGGGGCTCGATGTCAATCATATAATTTTCAAATACGAGGTAGGCTTGAAGCCTAAAAAATGGTCAGTCATGTGGCCCAAGCCTACCTGTTTGAGCAGTTTAGCCTCCTCAAGCTCCCAATAAGTAGCCTTCAGTTTATTTGCAGAAGATGGAATGGTATCAGGGAGCCACCAATACTCATGTAAATTCATCGAGTATTAAGACTGCTTAACATATTCCAGCCAGGGTAGCCGGACCCCTCTCAAAGATTTGTCCAAAACTTCTCTTAAACCCACAATATACTCTACCAGAGCCAGGTGTTGGTCAAATCTGTAGTCAGTATAAGATTGGTTTAAAATGTGTATGGGGCGGGGCGAGAGATTGGAAACCTAGATCATGCTTAAAGATCAGTGGCGTATCTTGAGGCAACTTAAAGGCTGCTCTAAGAAATTTATTCTCAGCCACCTTCAAATCTTTTAAGTTAACGTGTCCCCAGAGTTCTGCTCGATATACTGCAGCAGCGACTGATTTAGCCCTCCACACTTCGGAGAGGGGGGAATTTTGATGGAAAAAGGTCCTGTTTGCAAATTTTAAAATGGCTGCAGCTCTGGGATCCCCAAGTATTTGAGCTAGAAAGGTGAATGCCAAGATAATCAAAATCTAGCACCCTCTTCAACCCTTCCCCATCTAAATTTAATTGGCCCCTGAATCCTTTATGAGAGTGAATGGCTATGAATTTTGTCTTGCTTGCATTGATTACTAGCCCGTGGTCCTTACAAAATCTATTGAAGTTGTTCAATAAAATGCCTTGTTTTTTTTTACACTACTAGAGTGTCATCCACAAATAATAGAGTGGGTATTTTAGTACCCCCTAGAACCGGAGAATCATTGTCACAGCCCAGAAGGTAATCAATGCAACTATTCATAAAACAAAAAGAAAAAGGTTGGGGCAAGGACACATCCTTGCCTGACTCCTTTGGCAATCTTAAAAAGGTCAGGCCCAGATTTATAAGGGAGTGCAGAGGAGATGTAGGTGGAACCACGGCGTGTGGCATTTCCACAACCCTGTTGGACCACGCAATTCTGGTGCTTCTCCCAAGGGGCCCATACTCTATATTCATGGAGGGTTCCTTAATCAAAATATTCCCTATTATGGGCTACCAAGTATTTAAGGATTAGGTAGGTGTTTTCGGTCCTGAAGAATCGCACTAGATACATTTTTTGACTACTAGCGAGAAACATGTTGACCAAGATGCAAGAGTAGTACAGGGGATCCTGTGTCTACCTTCACTAACCTCTATATTAAGAGACTTAGGGGGTGATTCTGACCCCGGCAGTCACGGACCGCCGGGGCCAGGGTCGGCGGGAGCACCGCCAACAGGCTGGCGGTGCCCCGCAGGGCATTTTGACCGCGGCGGTTTGCCCGCGGTCAGATGCGGAAAACCGGCGGTCTCCCGCCGGTTTTCCGCTGCCCTTAAGAATCCTCCATGGCGGCGCAGCTCGCTGCGCCGCCATGGGGATTCTGACAGCCCATACCGCCATCCTGTTCCTGGCGGTTCTCCCGCCAGGAACAGGATGGCGGTATGGGTTGTCGTGGGGCCCCTGGGGGCCCCACTTTGTATTTCAGTGTCTGCATTGCAGACACTGAAATACGCGACGGGTGCCACTGCACCCGTCGCACCTTCCCACTCCGCCGGCTCAATTCTGAGCCGGCGTCCTCGTGGGAAGGGTCTTTTGCACTGGGCTGGCGGGTGGCCTTTTGGCGGTCGCCCGCCAGCCCAGTGCAAAAGCCAAAATACCCTCAGCGGTCTTTCGACCGCGGAGCGGTATTTTGGAGGGGGGAAGTCTGGCGGGCGGCCTCCGCCGCCCGCCAGACTCAGAATGACCCCCTTAGTGACTACTAAGAACATTTCTTGATTTTTGAGGGGAGTTTAGACATTGATCTATTTTCTCCCCGAGATGTGTTTTTAACTATGTCAGAGTTCAAATACCTAATTAAATTATATTGTTCCTCCAGTCATTTTTTACTGTTTTTTCTTTCTTTATACCAATCCAGTATTCATTTTTGACCGGCTTGTCATCATCTGCAAAAGATCTCTGGCAAAGAGCCCCCCTGTGGGGCCCGTCAGGCATTGCAGCGCCGGCCTGACGAGGAGCAGAGCCCTATGATGAAGCATGTCGCCGAAAGAGTGAGGGCTCTTGCTTCAAAGATTTTTGACTCCTAGGTACCTGTGTTTGATGATTACATTTTGTATGTTGGAACTGTGTATATACTTTTTTTGATTCCCAGATTTATAAGGGCTTAGAGCTATTCCAATGCCACATTGGCGTCATTTTTTTACGCTAATGTGGCATTGGAAGGCCAAAAACACTGAGCCATATTTACAAAGTGGAGCAATGCTTGCATTGCGCCACTTTGTAACTCCTTGCACCACATTATGCTTGCACTAGGCATAATGTATGCAAGGGGGCATTCTGGCACTAGGGAGGCAGAAAAATGGCACAAAGAAATCTAAGAGATTTCTTTGCATCATTTTTTTCAGCATTTTTAATGTGAAGGCTCATATTGTTTTCAATGGGCCTCTGTGTGCTTTGCAGGATTAGCATCAAAATATTTGACGCTAAACCTGCAAAGTGCCGAACTAGCATAAAAAATAATGACGCTAGTACCCCTGACTACCACCATGGTGCACTGTATTTTAAATATGGCGTACACATGGTGGCATTAGGGGGGCACTAAGGGGTGCAAGAGAAGTGGCGCTGCACTAAATCTGCCCTTCAGTCTTTTCACAATTTAAATCCCATCTGTCTTGGGTAAACTGTCCTGGTGAAGTGTAACAAATAGGTCAAGAACAGGGCAGAGGAGTCCTAAGTCAGCTAACATACACCATGGTTTATCCCTAGGAACCATGTCAAAAGCTGCTTTAAGAACAACAAAAGTGACGTAAAAACTACCCTTTTTTTATATTTACCTCTTTCCACCTTATTAGCTGAAATCTAAAAACATGATCAACTATACTCATTTTGGGATGAAAACCAGCCTGAAACTGTGTTAAAATTGTATTCTCTTTGACCCAAATAAGAAGCTGAATGAGGCTGATTGGGTAATAATTGGCATGGTCAGTCTTTAACCCTTTCTTATGTATAGGAACAAGCTCTGCCTCTTTCCATGAGGTTCGGATCTCACCCCCTGTTAAGATGGCATTAAAAACATGTGACAGGTAGGGGGCTGGTTCCGATTTTAAAAGATCCACTGGTATATGTTCTAACCCAGGTGCCTTTCCTTCTTAGATCTTATAGCCGCAACCACTTCAGCCACTGTAAATGTCCAACCTTCGTTAAGTGTTTTTAAATTAAGCGTAGATTTAGGGGAAACAAGGGCTTATTACAAACAACAGATTTCAGGTGTAGCTACGGTCGAGGGACTGTAACCATATAAAGATTCAAAATGAGTCACCCAGTCTTGGGGAAGAATATGAGATTCTGGCTTCATCTTATGAGTTTTGGCGCCATTAACTATTATATGACAAAAGGCTACTTGATCCCCTGAGCGTGTTGCAGACAAAATATCACTCCAGATAGCAGTGTACCCAGCAGGTTTTGCTTGTTTTAAAACTAATTTATAATCTTCTCTATCAGGTTTTATACCCACTCATGGCTGACCTACAGCTCTTGTCATACCATGTGGGGCCTCCTCTCACAGGAACGGTTTTACATGGAAAGGTTTTGGTGAAGTGACTCATTTTTAGGCTTTCAAAACATCTAAGGTGAGCTTCCATAATCATATTCGGGTGACCTCAAAGTTAGCCATATATGACAGAATAGAACGTAGCTCTCGGCACAGCACGGCGTTTATTAATTGACCGTAACGCTCTCCCACTTAATTCTCCTCTGGTTATTACTGACCCAAGGAACACCATAAGGAAGTGGAAGAGTCCTATTCCCCC
Source organism: Pleurodeles waltl (assembly GCF_031143425.1). NCBI lineage: Eukaryota > Metazoa > Chordata > Amphibia > Caudata > Salamandridae > Pleurodeles > Pleurodeles waltl. Next base: position 1,202,411,902 of record NC_090444.1, read on the forward strand.
CCTCGCCGCTAACACAAAGGGAGAGGCAAAGAGGGATGTGATCACTCACATCTAGGCAAGGCTTCCATATCAATAAGACTCCCCCAAAATTGGACATCTTGTAAAAAGTAATCAATACAGCTCAGGTAATTGTTCCTTTTAAAAGTGGGGCGTAACCCCAAATCAGATTTGGATCTGCTGTTGCATGCCTTCAAACAACAACCCATACAAAGATCTAATATCTGCAGGGCTGCCTGCGGAAGCGTAGGCAACCATGGGATTGAAATTTGCTGAATACCCCAACACAGATGATCTTCTCCAGCTACTTCAAAATAGAGTGCAGATGGTTCAAAAATATATTGGAATCCCCAGCCACAATCACAATTGCTTCTTTCCTTGAAAGAGTGGAAATATAATCAATCAAAACCTGAAGGACAGGGGATTCAACTGTTTTGGACCATAAAGAGACATTGATCTAAATTAATGAACCACCAGAGGGTATAACTGATTTGGACTTACAAACTGGAACATGAAATGTTTTAAACCTGGACCTGTAAATGGGCAACGTTTCCCAGGTTTCTTGAAGCAAGATCTGTAAATTCCCCTTAATCCCCTTTGACAAGCGTGGGTCCCAGCCCTGCAATATTCCAGGAGATCATTGACAGGATGTTCGAGGATATAGTAAGTGTTTCATCAGGGGACTTAGCTGTTGCAGGAATATGAAGGTCAATGCCCCATTCTTAAAAGACAGCTCTTTCTGCCCAAACGTCATTCCATTGGGCTGCCCTTTTCGCGAATGTCTTAGTCACGTCCCCAGTTGAGTTTAATAGAGGCAGATCAAATTTGACCCAATCCAAGTTGTCAGAAGTTATATTCTTTAGGGCAGGAATATGAGAAAACAACTGCAACAATTCCCTCGATTGAGGGTATTCACTAAGCCCTTGGGAGTGAACCAAGGAATAAAAAGGAGTATTAAGTGGTGGCTCTCCTCCGTTTCACTCTTGGGAAGGATGGGTGCATAGTGATCCTCAAACTGTACTATTGAAGGACCCAAGCAAGTGGGGAGAAGCTGCGCCGGGGAACTATTACTAGCTGGATTGTGGGTGTCAATTACTTGTTACTCACCAAATAGTGCCTCCCGACAGGTTAAGACCAAGTGTAGCCCAGGGTTTTCCATAGACTGGAGGGGCCTCTCTCTCCCATGCACCAAAGAGGCAGATATAGATCCACAAGGTGATTGAAACTCTTTTCCAGTTGCTTGGTCAGATATAGGTCTATGTGTTGGCAAGCCCTTTAATTGGACCCTGGAATTCAGAGTCCTGAAATTCAAGCTTGGTGAATCCTGGGTCTCCTATTCAAATTGAGTACATTGGTCTACCGTTTCACTTTGCATGACCAGCATCTTACCCATTCCTTTAAGTTTGCTTCCTCTATTCGGGGTACGGACAACGTAAACTAGCATTCCACACTCCTGCAAATCCAATTCTCTAGTAAGCTTGTGCACTGGATGGTCCACCGGATGGTCGTCTGTCTCCCGGTCCCCCCTGATCTGATTTGGCTCTTTGGATTCAATTAATACAGGGGCATGTAACTGGTAAGCTGGTTAATGGCAAGGGTTGAGATGATGCCTGGGGTACAGGGGCAGAAATTTGATAGAATTTCCCAGAATTTATGGTTGTGGGGCCTTACATTTTATTACATCTAGCTAGTTTATCAGATGGAGGGTTTCTTCTTTTAAGCAAGTGCTGCTTTTTTAAACATTTTTTTTGTCCTTCTTGATGAGCAGGAGGATGACTGTGGCTCGCATGGGGATCCAGTTTCTGTTTCTGTAGTCCCTTGGAGTCCCTATACTGTTGCCACCTCTTCGTTCTCTGGAGCAACCTTGGCCCGGGGCTCCCTTTGGCAGTCATGTCAGATATTAAAAAGAGAAAAAGAACCGCCCAACTTGATCTGCTCATCTGGTTGTTAATGATGATAAACTACCAGGGAAATGGTCACCTTAGGTGAGCAACAATTAGTCTCCTTTTAGACCTCCTCAGCCAGAGTAACAATCTGTGACTTAACCTGCTACCTAACCTGGTGTGATTTATTGGTCGTAGAAGCCTTAAATGAACCAACCAGATTCTCCAACATCTCAGGTAGTGTACTCAATTTATTAATAATTGGGGAACACAGACACAATTTGACATTCACAGAGAGTTTTAACTCAGTTTCCAGAACACTAAGCTTGGCACCAATTACAGTAAGGTGGGTTGCCAGTGACTGAATCAGATCGAGCTGCAATTCCATTTTGCTTGACTGCCACAAGACAGATCTGGCTATACTATTCTGTGTGGCTCGTATTGCTAACATCTCTTGAGTATTTGGCAGGGCCTTCATTGCTGGTATTGGCTCGACCTTTTCCACCAGGCCTCGTGACATTAGCGGTGTGTTCCCCGGAGTTTCATCTATTCGGGCCTCAATATTAGAGATAAAAATGTCTGACACAATTCCCAGCTCCTGATCAGTAAAACTACCCCTTCTGGGGTGTTGGCTAATGGCCCTTTGAATTGGAAAGAGATCACATGTTTGGGATGGAAAAGCCATAGAACTTGTCAACTCCAAAGACCAGCCCAGGGGCGATGGACTTGTGTGGTCATCTAAGTCATGATCACATTTGAACTTGGGGATGTACCTGGGGTTACACTTGTTAAAGCTGGGAGACAACATACATTACCTGCGTTACTAGTAGGGCTAACTTGACTCTGACTCTGACATATGGCAGGCATCGGCCCTTGCATCTGTTTCTGCCCTTCTGTAGAATAATCACCAAAGACAGGTAGAGAAAGGGCAGGAAATAGAGATGAATCTGTTGTCAACTCAATGGGTGGGGTTGCATGATCTTCAGCTAGGGCACAATTGTGATCTATACTCAAAAGGGAGCCCTGCTTCAGCCACTTCTTCCTTTAACCGCTTTGCAGATTCTTGAAGTTCTTGGGATGGCCTGAACGAACTACTGGCGGAACACTCCAAGATGTTGAGAAGAGTCCCTATAGGTATAGTATTCAAAATATCTTTTGGGGACTTTGCAACTGATTCCATTGCCTTATGAAAATAGTATCTTTTCGAGTTCTTAAGAGAAGAAGGTGACACCAAAAGTGGAGAAAGAACACGGTCCTTGCATCAGCCCATGGACACAGTACTGGAGCTAGGTGGACCAGTAGAGTCGGGGTGAGATGAAGTGGCCCTTCATTCATGGTTCCATCCCCCAAAGCCTTTTTCCGTGCTGGCTGCTTCTGTTTCACCATTCTGACAAACTTCACAGTTAGGGTAGCCGCAGCTACTCAGGTTCCCAGTCCCCCGGTAGCAGATCCTTGCTGGCAAAGTTAAAAAGATAACATAACCCCCTCTGCGCTGCCTCACCTTCTCACCTCTCAGATTACTGCAACAATGGAGGGGCAGGAGCACGCAGCCGATATTACCAATGTTCAGTCTCCTGCTTCCTGCAAGGAGAATATTATTTTAAAGGCCTTGGTGATCGGAGTGAATGGAGTGGTGGGGGTGGACCTGTCACAGGCTCAAGCCGCACCTGGTTACTGCCAGTCACTTCTGCTCCACCGGCAGGATACGCTGCACTAAGCCTACTCCCCTCCCTCCTTGCCACAGGCCTCACTCACCGCCTTATCAGTGGCTTCTCAGACAAGTGCAGGGGAGATGGTTGGGCCAAGGAGCTCAAGGCCCCCGCACTCACACCCACAGGCAGAGGAAAACGTGGAGTGCGACAGGCGCCAGGTAGGCAAGATAACAGCAATGGCACAGAGGCCTGTGAGCGTCCTTCTGCTGCAAGCGGCTTGCAAGCAAACTCAAGGCGGGTGGGTGAGCGGGCCCCAGAGGTAAGACAAACCCTTACAGCTCGCTGGAAGATAGGGGGGTTAGCCCTGCCTGGCCTCCAGCTGCCACCCTGACACTCCGCTGCCTGATGTCGCTTGGTTCCCCGATTGCTCCTCCATCTCTGCCACTCCATCAAAAGCCAGGCATGTTGCCGTGCTTCTGTATTCCCTCACTCAATTTTAAAACATTATTTTCTCCTAAAACCCAAACTGTTTAGATCCATGTTTCGTCAAAGTGATTTACAAGTAAGAGAACTTTTTCCTCGTTCTCCATAACAACTCTGAAAGCACAACTGAAAAGTAGAAGTCATCCACACATTCATCAAGTACAAAACACAAAGCATTTGTTTTTTTCAATTCAAATTTCAGTTTACTGTTTTTGACAAATAATCCTCAGTTTAGGATGGTCTTTGATCTTTTTTCCAATAAACCTGGAAAAGTGAAAATACATCCTTAATATACTGACAATGTCATTTCACATGTCATCGGTGAAGTAATATATGAGGTCATAAGCAGAGCATGACAGTGGTTAAATTCTAATTAGATCACTGATCTGTAATTGGCGAATTTCAGTGGCTTCTCTGTTTTTAAATATTATGTTGTGTGTAACTGTCACCTAAATATATATTGTCATTTTAACCTTTGGTTAATCTGTGAATTTCTTAGGTTTTTTCTATGTAGGTGAAGGTGCTTTTTTTCCATAGCAAACTATAACGTCACTTTAATTTTTGATCTTTTCAGTTAATTTCTGAGTTGTTTTTTTAAAGAAATGAAGGATCGTATTACCATACTAACTATAACATCACTTTAACCTTTAACTTTTGTTTGATTCGGTGAATCAATCTTTGACCATATTCACCTAGCTAATTCACTAAAGTCGCATAACTCGCCCCCTTCCCTCTGCCCCTCCCCTCAGACACCCACCCCACACTTTCCTTTTTTATGTTCCATACTGGCTTATCCATTACTTTAACCTTTGTTTTTTTTCCAGTAAATTCCTGAGGTTTTGTATTTATGTGAGTTAAGGTCTTTTTCCATACCTAACTATAACGTCACTTTAGTTTGTTCCAATGCATGTATATGTCTTTTCATATAAAGTAAGATCTTATTACAAGCAATAGCTTCACAATTGTCTGCTAACTGGGAACCAGTTACCCTATTGTAGCACTTGACTCTCTTAGGGTAGTGAAGCAGAGCAGTCCATAACCTTCTTAGGGTAGGTGATGTGAATTAGCAATCCCAATTCGCTGGCACGCAACAACAGTTAATAAATAAATTATTGTGCAGTCAGTGCTTTTTCTCATTAAAAAGAAAAGTAAATTTTTACAGACACACTGTATAGACATGCAGTACCTGGAAATAACTGTGGTGACATCCTTATAATGCATTTCAACCCTAGTGGGTCCTGAACCCACTACTATCAATGTCCCCCACCTATACCAGATTAAATATCATTATATCAGGGGGTTTCATTTTAAATGGGGCAGGCCTACCGGCTTTGTCAACCATATTCATAAAACAGTAATAACATTTAGCATTCACCTTAAAAACCAATGGGTTCAATAATCCTATTCAGATGCATTTGTTATCAACATAACCATTGCCAATAAAGCATTTTCAAATTTTAGGTTTCGGTCTTTATTTTACACATTTTAGGCTACATAATGGAGGCATAGGACCAACCACTAGGAGTTCCCACACTTTAGAGTTAATGAGCAAGAGAATACTTTAATTTAAAGCAAAGTCCTGAGGAAGGTGGACTGTTATCACCTTTTGTCTCCCGAAATGTGCGTAGATGGTTTTTATTTGTCCACTGTCACGGGCCTAAGAAAGTGGAGTCATATTTGTTTAATTTTCTCTTTGGTAGAACTTATGTCATGCAACAGAGAACTTGGGGCCTAATTTAGAGTTTGGCAGAGGGTTAACAAACATGATGGATATCCTGCCTGCAGTATTACAATTTTCTTAGGTTTTAATGGGATTGTAATAGAGCAGATGGGATATCCGTCATGTTTGTAACAGAGTAACCCCCTCCGCCAAACTCTAAATCAGGCCCAGGGGCTTTAATCTACGTGGAGTGATTTGTCTTCTGGGACATTTTTTGTGGTGAGTCACTGTCAAAAGTACACAGATTCTTTTGTTATGTAATGTGCTATGTTGAAACAGTTCTTGTGTATTTTGAGTTATTTTGTGTTTTATTTTAAGTATAATGATTTAAATTCTCAATTAATCACTTTTATGAGATCTATTATCAACGCAACATACTGAAGGAATGGATGTATTGGTTTTGAGTAATTATGTGGGTATAGAAGCGTTACCTTGTTGTTACAATGCCCCCTGAAACAGGGCAATTTCTAAAAAGAGGTCTGGGTGGGTGCTGCTCCTCCTGTAGCCTCCCCCCTCAACACAAAAGCATAGAATAAAAGTTAGTGGTGCTCTGCACCTCCTTGGGGCACCACAAATAAAATAATGAGCTAAATCAGCTGAAGCAGAATGTTATGTGGTGCACCCTCTCCAGAAGCAGTGAATACAAATCAGTGGCTCCTACCACTTTGTTTACTTTAGGCTCCTCACGCTATGACTTTGTTTATTGTTTTATTTTTTCAATTTCGGGTGTCCCATTCCCAACTGGGGCACTTACAGCCTTAAAGTAGCAGTGCAGGGAGCCCACTCCTGTGTTGGTTTTCGGACTTCAATTTCAGTTACCCAAGTCCTTCCTAGGGCACCCACAGCTTTTCACATATTTTTAACCAAAAAGCACTGGAAGCCAACTCCCATACTGCTTTTTTATTTCAATTTGGGTTGCCCTAATCCAACCAGGGGCAACACAGCCTTACACATATTTTTTTCCTATCAGCATGGAGGAAGTACACACAGCCTTCCTTTTTAGGTCTAGTGTGCAAGAGCTTTGACCTGTTGTACGTATTGTGGGCTTTTACCCACGCCCACCGCACGCCCATCACTTTCAATCGTCTAGGGGCTTGCCTTTGTTATCATTGGTAAATGCTTTTCGTTTGTCTTTCCTTGGGGCGGTTTTGTTACCGCCATGCAGACTGCCCCCGTTACATGGATAATTACAAGACTGCTGATACGTTTGACTGCGAGCGAACTTCTTTTTCTTTTTGTGACTCTCCTTTGCGCTCATGGCACTTTCAATCAGCTCACTTATGTCAACTGTTTAACTTTTCATTTTCAATTTAAGTGGCAAGAAAAGTCTAGTTAGGAATTTACAATGCTAATACCTTTAACTTGAGCAAATACGAGACCCATTGCATTGCAAATGTTTTTTTTTTTTTGTTTTTTTTTACTGGAAACATTTTTAAGGACTTTAAAGGTGTGTGCCGTACAAGTGCTTGTTATGTTTGATTTAAAAGACTGTAATGTTGCTCCATCTACAAATAGAATTGAGGCCACATTTAGGGCTTACATGACTACTAATTTGCCTCTTAGCTCACTAATGAAATTGTCGTTTGGGAGAGCGAACCATAAATGTTTCTAAAAACTATCACTTTTATTAGATATCTGTCTATGCAGTGATATATTCTGATTGTTGGAAATGACTCTTTTTGCAGGGTCACCCCAAACTTTTTGCCTTCCTCTTCCTCTTTTCTAACCTTGCCTTTTTTGGTTTTAGGACTCTGGACACTTTTTCACTGCTGACCAGTGCTAAAGTGCATGTGCCCTGTATCTAAAATGTGGTAACACTGGCTTATCCACAATCGGCATATTTAAGTGACTTATAAGTGCCTATTAAAGTGCACTACATGGGTCTATGGCTTGTAATTTAAATGTTAATACTGGGCCAGCAGCACAGATTGTGCCACCCACTTAAGTAGCCCTTTATAAATGTATCGGGCATGCCACTGCAGAGCCTGTGTGTGCAGTTTTAAACTGCCATTTGGACCTGGCTAGGTAACAAATTAACCAGGCCCAAACCTTCTTTTTTATTACATATGTCTCTCCTAAGGTAGGCCCTAGTGAGCCACTAGGGCAGGGTGCAGTATTTCTCCCAGAGGTTAACATTGGGGTTACCTTGGAGCAACTTTTAAGTGTAACTTCCAATTGGGAAAAGACAGAAATTTGGAGTTTGGTGTCTCTGGACTCACAATTTAAAATCACAATTAATGGTGAAATCAGATTTTAAATTGTAAGTCTGAAAATGCCACTTTTAGAAAGTTGGCATTTTCTTACTCTAACCATTCTCTGCCTCTGCCTGTCTCTGAATACATGTCTGGGGTCGGTGGCAGCTGGGCTCTGTGCATTCACTCTAGACAGTCACACACAATGGGATCTGGGGTGTGACATTTGCATCCTGATGGCCTATCACCAGGCTGATGGGTCTTTCTCGGCTAGATGGGAGGGAGGAGCACCTGAATAGGGCTGTGTCTCCCACCACACAAAGGGCTGCAGAACCCCATGTAGAGTATCTGGAGCCACGGCAGGAAAGGCAGGGACCTTGTCTTCTTTAAAGGACCCTTTTGAAGTCTCCTGCACTTCAAAGGCACATTTGGATATAAGTACTGGACCTCTGATGCTATGAAGTTAATTCACTTGTGTATCCTTAGGAGACTCTGCCAAGAAGAGGAGCTTTGCTGCCAGATGGGACTGCTCATTTCCTAACTGCTTTGCTGTGTTGGCCTGCTCAATGTTGTGCTGCCAGGAGAGATTGCCGCTTTCTTTGCAACTTGCCTTGCTGTGTTGGCCTGCTTCCTCTTGCCTGCCAGTGAGAAGGACTGAACCTACTCTCAACAACCTTTTGAATCTTAAGTAACTCTAAGGGCTTGCTGACTTGTCCCCTGTTCATGATGTCTCAGGGACATCTAAGACTTCACCTACATACCATTGCCTGGGGACTCTCCAATCAGTGAGTCCTGCAGCTGAATTTGACAAGGAGCAGTGCGTGCCTGATCTCCAGGTGAGGTTATTCGAGATCAGCTCTTCGTTCTGCCAAGATCAGTGCTTCATACTTGGCCAGCACTGAAATCTAAAGAGGTTGTATGCCAGTTGAAATCGCTGCTGCAGCGCTGCGAGAACTCCTCCCAGCATGGCTCAACAGTGACGCGTTGCATGGCTACCCGGGGGTTTGTCAGTGACGCGGGTCTCAACTACGAGGCTCATCAGCCCACCTACGTAAACAAAATCAATGCTGTGTGCTCTACGTCGGAGGCCCCCTTCAAGGAAGACACAATGATCTGGGGCCCCACTTACGAGGCCAGCCAACACTACATTAGCCCGTCTTCTGCATCGGCACTGAGTCTTTGGGCTTTTCGACATTAGCAGCCCCTCTAGTAAAGGTACTGTAACTCAGCTGGGCCTCTGGGATGCATGTAGACGGCCTGCGCTCCTCATGGGCGGCTTTACTTCGGTCTGAGCCCCAGATCCCCTTCTACTCTTTAGTGATTTGGGGGAATTGTGTTATCAAGATACTGTGCAACAACCTCACTGGAGGACCCTGATTGGATTTTGTCACTTTTCACCGATCTAGAATATTTCAAGTGCTGTTTTACATGCAATCTTTTTGAAGTCATAACTTGAAAAGTACTTATTGGATTTTTGTTCTTTTAGTTATGTTTTGATCAGTTAAAAGGTATACTATTTTTTAACTTAGCGTGGAGTCTTTTTGTGGTGTTTTTACTGTGTAACTGTATACCAAGTGTACACAAATACTTTACACATTGCCTCTTATATTAAGCCTGTTCTGTGCTAAGCTACCAGAGGGTGAGCACAGGTTAATTTAGGTTGTGTTTCTGACTTACCCTGACTAGGATTGTGGTCCCTACTTGGACAGGGTGCATACCTCTGCCAACTAGAGATCCAGTTTCTAACATGAATGTACTACGGTGAAACAAATCCACTTGGCAAAGAAATTCAATCTTTTGAATTTTTAAGAGATTGTGTCATATTTTCAAATTATGTTTGTTGCATGACATACATGACAAATGTTTTCAAGGCTCGGCTCTAGCACGGACTCTTAAAGCCAACCAGGACCCATAGTTCGGGTCGACCTATTAATTCCTCTGTGTACCCTCCTCCATTTGCGACTCTGGCCTAATACGTGAGGCAGTCGGACATTTGATAAAATGATATGTAAAAGGTAATAACTAGAAATGTGGGGCCAGATTTAAGAATAGTGCCCCCCTAATGCCACCATGTGCATATTTATGGTATGGCCCACCATGGCATCAACATTTTTGATGCCACTTTGGTGCTTTGCAGGATTAGCACAAATTTTTTTTACACTAATCCTACAAAGCACATTGAGGCCCATTATAAATAATGGTGTGCCTCCTTTTAACGTTTGCTCTGTGCAGGCATTAAAAATGCAGCAAAAAATGCATCCATTGCGCCACTTAGTAAATATGGCACTAGGATTTTGGCCTCGTTGAGCCACAATAGCGTAAACAAATGACACTAATGTGGCGCAAGGTGGTGCTAGGAGCTTATAAATATGCTCCACAGTGTGAGAGTCACTTTTCAAATACTGGGCATGATCTGTCAACTTAACAAAGTTAAAATATTCTCAAACCAAGATTTGATTTGAACGAGGGCTCTCACCAGTGTGAGCTTGCTATAAGGAATCCTGCTACATCACCACATTTGTGAATCACTGTGGATCATTTAGATAGAAGCATCTCAGCATCAACATCTCATTGGCTCCTGAGGCTTTTAAAAGAGAGGTTCACAGTGTCGCAAAGGGTATGCCAAATTGTTCAACTACAGTGACGACATCCTAGTCTTTCATGAAATCAAAGTAGAACAGGATGAACAAGTTATGTGTTTTCGAGAGTCCGCACCAAACTAGATTGATCAGACTGGAACAATGTTCAGTGGGAGGGGAGAAGATGTGAAGTGATCAATTTTGTCAGAATTTTATTGTCATAGAAAGAGGTCTATAAGAATTGCAGCGCTGTGGAGCTTTGTTGGTCTTCTAAATGGTGACAATAAGGGCCTCCCTTAGGGAAGGGGGAAGCACGCTGCTCAACAGAGACTACTCATACATATTCAGGAGGTGCAGAGAGATAGGGGGGGGGTGTATTCCTTATAGAAGGCAGCAGTGAGGCCATCAAGGCTAGGAGCTCTATCTCCAGGCAAGCTCATAATAACCTGAACAATTTCCTCTACTGTAAAGAGACTGACAATGTCCTTCTTCTAGCCAAAGCAGCTGTACAGAGTTCAGTTAGGAGTCCTTTTGGCAGGGTAGAGGTGTACAGCGCAGAGTAGGAGGAGGCGATACAATGTTGTATAGCCTCTACGCCAACATAGGCAATCTGTTGGTCATCTATTGGCTCCACAATATAATCGCTTACCCAGGGCTTGCGAGTAGGCCAGCAAGAGTCTTGCCTGCTTTATCTCCCTCCTCATAGCCTGAGTGCGGGTCTCTGTCCCAAGATAATGAGTTTCCTGGAGTGCTGCTTCATCATATTCTAAGGACTTGCTCCGGATGGACACCAGGGTGGCCTCGCTACAAGTGGCAAAGTATTGGAGCACCTGGGCCCATATCTCTGCACCCAAATGTGCCAGCTCCCCACCGAGGACCCTGAGCACCTCAGCCTGCTTAGCAATGTACACTCCCCCACCCCCCGGATCGTTACTTTGAACGCCTCTCACAGCTTGGATGGGGAGGTAACAGACTGCACATTTTGCTCAAAGTAGTGGGTGATAGCCATCCCAACATCAGGCTGAAATACCTGATTGTGGACAGTTTTGACAGATTTTATAAATAGACCTTCTACACTTAAATGGGTACAGTGTGATAATGGCTACAATAGATATGTTTTCAAAGATGGCTCATTTTCTCCTCTGTTGGCCCAGTAATTTCTGATATTTTCACTATTGTGGATTGTATAATGCTAGCATCTCAGACAGAGGTACTCAATATAGATCAGGTTTTTGGGAGGCTTTATGTACAGTAGTGGGACATTAACACACTTTATCTTATGCTTATCATCCCCACTCTAGTGGGCAAACAGAGAGGACTAGTCAGATTTTGGGAAATATTTACAATGCTACTTTACTGAAATTGGTGACAAACGGGCTTCTTATTTGCCGCCTTTGGAATTTTCATACAGTAATGCAACCCATAGTGCTACCAGTTTTACCTTTCTTTTGTACGCATGGTTTTCATTCAAGAGTGTTTCCATCTTCTCCTCACATTGAACCTTCAGTTCCTGCACATACTGAGTGCTTCAGTCAGTTGCAAAAGCAAAGAAATCATCTATTAACCAGTATACACCATTTTAAAATCAAGATGAAGGAATGTAATGATAAATTAAATTAAATTCTTTTTATCTGCAGAGACATTTTAGCTGTGTTGCCATTTTCTCTCTGTTCATACATTGCCAATTACATTTTGACCATTAATTTTTGCTCCATTTGTTCTAACTCATCAGATTAATCCTGAAGCTTTCTGGGTGAAGTTGCCTCTTACCTACAAGAATAATTCTGTTTGTCATTCTTCTAAACTGAAGTCACATGTTTATGATCTGTATCATCAACTTCCACCAGTTATGGTAAAATGTAAACTTGAATAGTGGTTCAAGAAATTTGTGATTTCTGAAAATGTTGAGGTTTGCTTCAATTTTTGATCCTATGGGAGTATTACTGCCTTATTGAATGGTCTTGGAAGATGGTTCTGTTCATGCACCCATAATAGGTTGCCATTTTTTTCAATAACTTTCTAATAACCTGGAGCTTCAGGAGGGGCCCCTCTGCTACGTTCAGAATGTAATCTGTGCAGAGGACCGTATCAACAGCTTATTTGAAACGACTTGGGCTCAGAAGGGGAAGACTCCATCACTGCCTTGCCAGAAGCCACACTCAGACCAATGATGAGCATCCTCACCACCTTGATCATTCTGAGTCTTCTGCACATGGATGACCTGGTAGGGTATTCTGTGAATCATGTGAAAGGCAGCAATAGGACTTCAGAATTCTGTGGTGCTTGCAGAATGTCAAATATGGGCTGCTTCTTCATAGTTGAAAGAAGAGCATGAGCTCTAGGGACGAAGCAGTGCTAAACATTATAACTAGCCAATTCCAAGATGGTGTCTGTCCATTGGAAGATGTCTGTATCTCCCATTTGAGAATATTGAAGTATTTGCCTTTTATGTCAGTTATTGTTTGAAGCATACACAAAGTAGGTTCCATGCACTGCACTACAAGACATTTAGGCCCATATTTATACTCCCTTTGCACTGGATTAGCGTAATTTATTTTGACGCAAATTCGGCACAAAGCTAACACCATATTTATACTTTGACGCTAGACCCGTCTAACGTCAAAATATCCCAGTGTGCGTCATTTTCTGGATGCGTGAAACCATCTTGAGTCAATGAGATGCAAGTTATGCGTTCCCGTCTAAAAAATGATTTAAACACCTGTGCGCCATATTTATCCAACTGTGCAAAAATGGTGCACGGATGGGAGGCGGAGCCCAAAAATGGCACGAATCCCGATTTGCGCCAAAATTTAACGCCCGAGTCAGGGAAGGCGTTAAAATGGGGCAAACACACCAGTACTTATGGAAAACTCACACAAGCAACATCAGAGCTCAAAAAGGTAGACATGGAGGTGCTATTCCTCCAGCATGCATGAAGACGCAGAGCACAGGAGCAACAGCAGCAGCTTCCACCACACCAACAGGGACCTTAAAGGCAACACAGAAGGCAGGAGAGGATATTCAGGACCAGGACAACCCTTCAGGGCCTTAGGGAAAATGACATCATCCAGAGGTACAGACTAAACTGGCAAGCCATACAGCAGCCACTGAGCCACAGTTGGCACCCAGCTTGCAGACACCCCACATTATTCCACCAGAGACCAAGCTGCTAGCTGTCCTGCACATGTTGGTAAGTGGCTCTTTTCAAACTACTGGTGCCCTGGTTGCCAGGATCTCACAGCCCTCATTCTCTGCCTTCCTTCCCAAGGTACTTGATGCCATCATCTCCCTCCCACCCCCAGCACACAGCAGAAGCAGCAGGAGACCAAACAGGGGTTCTATCAAATCAATGGCTTCCCACACGTGCTTGTTGCCATTGACTGCACACATGTACGGATTGTGCCACTTGCTGCAACGGAGCATCTATACCACAACAGGAAGCACACACACTCCATCAATGTGCAGGCCACTGTGGATCACCATGGATTGATCACCAACATCGTGGCAAAGTATCCTGGGAGTGTACATGATTCATTCATCTTTCACCACTGCACCATCAATCAGCACTTCCAGGATGGACGATATGGCACTAAAACCTTCGCCCCCACAACCAAGTTAGCCAGCTTACCTGGAGCAAATTCAGTAGTGTAGGTACATGTTTGCGCATGAGGCAACTCGGTGAGGGCACAAAAATAGGTTTGCATAGAACTTGTCACACATGGGATAATTGTGCATTGTCAATTGTGAACACTTCAGTGCTGCCAACTTATGGAGATGTGTTGTACATTGTCACCTAGGCAAATCACAGGGCCCCACTGTTGCATTTCACATGCAATTACATATGTCGAATTTGATGGGATGTTCAGCCATATAGTGCAACCGTGTTACCACCACAGTGGAATCGACTGTGTGTGTGGAAGTATCATGTCACCTCCAGTGAAGGCACACGGACACTTCTTTAACATTACATTATGCATCGGAGATACACACTGAACTGCAAGTTTCGAAATATACCACTGATATCAGGTCAATCAGCCAAACACCAATTTTGATAGTTAAACAACCCAATGCAGAAAGAACATCTTAGAAGACTAGGATCCCACACCATACCATGAACACAGATGAGTTATAGACTACACAAGATAACAACTGCCATGCAAAGTAATAATCAAGGTGCAACCAACAACCAAATATTTACCATCATTTTCTCTTTCAGCTGATCAGGGTTACGGGATCCAGCCATGGATCATGACCCCATTTGCCAACCCAAGCACAGGAGCAGAGCGTGCCTATAATGAGGCACATCGTAGGACACGCACCATAGTTGAGAGGACTTTTGGATCCTGAAGTCCAGATTCAGGTGCCTGGACATCACCAGGCAGCCTTCTATATTCACCTGAAATGGTCTGCAAGATCATTTTGACCTGTGCCATCCTGCACAGCATTTGTGTAAGGAGGAACATTCCTCTCTATGAACCAGACCCACAAATGCCTGAAGGGGAGGAAGAGGAGGATGCTGTCCGTGAAAATGAGGGGGAACATCCAAACACTGCTGCAGGATTGCATTGCAGACAACACATCGTACAAAACTTCTTCTAACTATAGTCACCATCACCACTTTGCTATATGTCATTAAACACCTAACTTCATCCTCAATCATGCTCTGGGTAATTTTGTATGCATCACATGATCCCTAGGAATCATTATAGGAGTTTAGCCTCATGGAGCATTGCAGAAATACAGATTAGGATACTGAAAAAGCCCCATCACATTTGATGGGTATGAATGTACAGTCAACATCACACACAGTGTAAATGACATATATCCTGTCTATTTCACATGTGAAGGGCAATATCAGAGGACCACAGCTATGAGACACATCCATATTGCCAACATAGTCCATTGCAGCAAATGACACACAACTAAGACACCATCAATCATAAGGAAAAAAAGTGTCTCATACATGAGGCAGTGGATGTGCTATTGCATTGGTAACAGGAATGTATGACCAGACCCTTGACAGCAGTAAGTGTGGTATCAGCTATCTTTGCAAGGAGCATATGTGAGAAGTCCATCTAAGCTGAAAATGGATAGCACGAGTGCCCCAGGTATAACAAGCATTGCTCACAAAACATGCCCTGCGCAGTCAATCCCAGGTAATAAGTCCTGCCACTGCCATGTTTTAAGTCTCTCCCCACTCTTCTCTAGGGGGCCCTGTAAATGGACTAGCTGTACCCTGACATTCTTCAGCGCTACACACACCCAGACTCCCATTCTGACTCTTGTGTGCTTCCCACTTCAGGATGGCATGCCATAGTCAGAGTTCATCAATCTGCATGGACTTCACGTCAAATAAGGCCCTGCCTGGTAGTCGGTAAGACGTGTAATCAGCTGTCCATTGCTTCCCAGGTGAAAGGTCCACTTGGCCCTTTGAACTTGATTCTCAACTCCAGGACTTGTGAGAGACTGAAGCTGCACACACCTGTGAGCACTACCATGCAGACCAGCCATTTGAACCTGTCCTGCCCTTCCTGCTGCCTGGAACTCCTTAGAAGCTGCCATTTTCAGAATTTCCTTGTTGTGCATTGTCATACAACTCACTTGTGTACCAGAGCCCTTGTGGGATTGTGTAACATTGTAGACCACAGCACAAACTGTTTTTAGTTCCCACAGTGTTGTTCCTGCTTGTCCCAGTCAGAGTCTGCTCACTGTGTATTTGCCTTGTTCTTGTTTGTTCCTGACAGAGCCTTCATCCTGTTAGTAAGACTGTTCCAGTCTTTGCGTCAAACATAGAGGTTCCCTGCGGCTACATTTGTCTCATAGTTGCTTTCCATGCCCTCTCTTGCCACATGGGGTATTGTGTGTGGAAGGTCTACAATGAATCCTCCAATAGATAGTATATTTTAATCATGTTACTCATCATAATCAGTTCTGGGACAGGTATTCAAATTGCCTAATCCAGCACCATCCCTTGTCTGGTTTTGCATGTATTCATTTTTGCCAAACAGTGACAGTGTGCTATGGCTCTATGCATGGATTCGGTACGGTGCCTCCAGCAAAACAAACAAGGCTTGCCACTGTGTATGTGAGGACAAAACATGTTTGTGCCCGGACGGTCCACACACAGAATCACTCCTGGCGCCATCTTCTGATGGTGCTTGCGTGGTGACTAGCTGTGAGATTAATTAGCACAGAGGCACTGATGTTCCCTGTTGCAGTGGAATTTTCAAGACCACCCTGTGTACACATGTTGTGATGAAAGCTGCCTGTTACCTATTACTCATCAATAAAGTTTTTAAGCACACCAAGGTTGCCCTGTTGTCAGCCTTATTAAAGTTCTGCAGTGCCATAGCTGGACTATCACCATGTGTGTCGTTAGTTGATCTTTGGCTTTAGGTCAAATCAGCTTTGAAGGATACTCTGTTTATTGAGGGACTGGCTCCACAGACTCATGACTAGACCTGCACATAACTATGACAACATGGAGGCCAATACTGACTCAGGGTACACATGGCCACACACTTGAACTGGACACCTTTTTGCAATGAACCACTGGAAATATGTGAACACATGCAGCATGGTCTGCTGGTCCTCCACAGCCACAGGAGAAACATAGGTCATGTACCTGACTCAAACTGTGGTGTACCAAAACATTTTTGGATTGGATTTGAGACTCTGTGTCACAAACACTGTACCTACCTAGCATGTTCAAATGCCTGACTCATGGGTAGTATACACACAAGTGACCATGAAGTGGTATCCAACATATCATTACATGTGATGGGTTGCATATCTGAGATTGCCATTATCAACCGTCCTCTATCTATCCTGTGTAGAGTTTGTCATGGGAGATGTTTTGTCCCCAAAGTCAGGGAAGTTCACTCAGCATAAGGCGCAACAGATATAACAAACGCATATCATGACTGATGTACCTCAATGAATGGCATCTGATGGTTGTCCACAATTACAACACATTCATACATGCACATTATGCAAAACATTTCTTTTGTCGTTCACACGAGGCACAACAACAATTGAAATAGCCAAATCACTGACATAAACACACAGGCCATGAGTCTATTTGTTTAGTTGCGTAGTCTTGCTAGCCTCTACTGATGCAACACCTGCTCAAACTAGGAAATACCAATTTTATCCCAAAAGTTTGTGTTGCTGTTGCGTCAGTTAAGAGAGCTAATCCGGCACAACAACAACAACATGAGTATTATGGTCCGCAGTAGTGTGGTCTGCCACATGTCCCAAACACTAGAACACACACAGCAGGTCATAACATCCTATCTTTGTATAGTTATAGCCTTCATGTATGTTAAAAAAAGAAAAATGACACAAACACAGTTATAGACAGATTTTATTACGCATGTGCATCAAAATATGACGCATATGCGTTAAAAAATTATGCTCGCACCCATAATACATCGATTGGTCCCTAGCATTAATTCCAACACTGCACCCCATGATATCCGTTATCCATTAAAAATGTATTGATCCTTGAATTCGGGGGAATTTTTACATATATGTCTAAAAAAATATTGATGAAAGCCAGTAAGCATCATAAAATTTCACGCATTATAATAAAAACGCACCGCATTTGAGACAGGAAGTGATGTAATAGGATATCCTGTTTACAGAAATGGTACAGTGGGTGTACTTTCACTTTCACTTTGCAGTCTGTGATTCTTCTAGACTGTGTGGCTGTGTATAGAGTTGTGTCAGTGAATATTGTGCTTTTGTCTCCTGTGTGCTGTCTCCATTGTCATCTGTTGTTTTTGTAAGTGTCTGTGTAAATCAGTGTACGTCATTTTTTGAGATTAGATTTGTCTTTGTATTGTTGGGAGTGTGTTAGTGGGTATTGTTGGGCTGTTTGAGGGTTCTTTAACTTTCCTTTCCATACCTCCTTTCCCTGTATTTCCCTCTTTACCCTTTCCTATCATTATTATTTTTGAGATGTTGGGAAGGCCAAGTCTGGGGAGAATGGGCGAGGAGGAGCTGGGGGCTTTTATATGGCTGGTGTGCCACTTCCTCCCCTGATGTTGGAGGCTGGTGGCAGGGTGATACAGGGGTATCACACCGAGGCGAGGAGGCTCAGGTGGGCAAAGGTGCTGTTCCACCTAAGAAGACTGTTCAACAGCCAGCGCAACGACCACCAACTGAAACATCGCTGGGCTGACCTGGTGGCCCGAGAGCAAGACCTGCTGGACCACCTGGGTGTGGTGATTGGTGGCCCTGTTGGTGAGTAAAAATTAGACTAATGTGTACAGTAAAATGCTCTGTAGTAACAGTAGCAGATTTTGTGACACGCTGCATGCAATGTTTGTGGACATGTGGAATGCAAGTTGAACAAACAGTGGCCCTGATTTATACAATTTTTGCTACGCATTACCGTCATTTGTTGACACAAAAGCTGCACAAACTTACAAAAGACAACTTTATCTTGTAAATTTGTGCCGCTTTGACGTCAATAGATGCTGGTAATGCGGCACACACAAAAGTATTATTCAGGGCCTGTGAGTGTACCAAGAATGAGATGTATTTCACATGCTAATGCAAGGAACCAATGTAGTCCCCAAATTTTTTATACCATGTCTGAACAGTATTCATGGCCATACGTACAAAGATCTTCCTAACCTCTGGTAATCTTAGGTTGATATTTCGACTTGGTTTGTGCAGCACTGAAATTAATTACGGATGCCAAAGTAATGCACACTTGATAATATCTAAATATTGTGTGCTACTTTCCATAGCTGTAGCGTAAACAAATTAGGCAAATGCTACATATAAAAAAAGAACATCTGGCCCTAAGTTCATTGTTTCTGTGTGTGTACGTCTGGACAGATAATCTTTCACATGGCCAAATGTAATTGTGCCCGGATTCTACCAGATTGCAGTAGCACTAAACAGGTTCATCTCATGGCTTTTCGGAGTAATCGTAGAAATCCTATCATTGAATAGCATGGCCCAACAATATTTTTGCCTTGGGCACAATTGCTGGTACAGGGCTGGTGCATTTGCCATCTGTGTCACTTTATAGCCAAACAATTTTCTAAAGTTAATGGGTCATCATGGGATCCCTGAACTTTGTGAATGCATGGTCACAAATTATTTATTTGCATGATGTTGTGCAAGGGATCACCGACTGCTTCCATCATACATTTAAAGTGACAAAATAGTTTGCTAGTTTACGTTTGGTACACCCCTGCTGATCTAGTGCAGCATATGTACAATTGTTAACTTCTCAGTATGAAGGCTATCACAAACATGGTGGTATGCTAAAATCAGCAGGCCAGCATTCCTGTGAGTGCCGCCATTCCCAAGGTGCTTTCAAATAGAGACCTACCTCATCACGATTGGAGAAGTAGGACATTTGCTAACCCATGTTTGAATTAGGGGACAGTGTCAGTTCAGTTGTATTACCACAGTTCACCCAACTTGGCAATTCTAAGATAATGAATGTGGCAAACTGTGATCCACAATACCCGATATAGATACACAGGGCCCAGAGGAACACATTTCAGGTGCAGTGACTACACCTGTGCCCATGCATTCTGTCATGGATGATCAAATTAGAGACTGTCAGCATATATATTTTTGTTGTTTTGATTTAGATAAATGGCCAATCCAAGTTTAGCGTAACATTGTCATCAAGTAACACACAGGATCCCTGCCATCATGTTGTCATAGGGGGCATATATGGCTCTGGGTACACTGCCAATGTGGCATATTTAACCTACAAACAACACAGCCACACATATAATGGACCATTGAAAGCACAATAATTTGTGAACAAAACTCAATCCACATGAGCATCACACAGTAACCTTGATGCACAAGCCACAATACCTGAATCACTGGTATTGCAGTGCACCAGGAATGTGGCTTTGCATGTCTCTCATAATAACAAATGATGAAATGGAGTACCCTCTAGAAATAATTAAGCACACAATTGAGTAATCATGTTTCGCACCACATGATTGTTAGGGCCAGTGCATGTGTGCATATGTGTGTCTATCACTCACTGGAGTGACAGAATCAATGCACGTTTGCAGTTGTATGTCTGTTGGGGTGTCTACATGCCTGATGTGCTGCTCAATCATATAAAATGTCACACACAGTAATTTGTTGATCCAAGTTTTGTACAGTGAGCAGACATTGAGCACATTTCACCCTTCCACGTTTTACAGGTGGACCCGCCCATATACAATTGGTGAAGTGGCTTGATTTGCGGACCCAGACATATCCAGTAAGTGTTAATATGTTGTCCTGTGTTGTGTTTGCAGCTGTTGTGTGATTGACTCCTGTGTGTTGGACTCATTGCAAGGTATGATGTGCTGGCACATGATCTGATATGTGACTTGACTGGAGGTTGACATTTTGTTCCATGTTTGAGTTGGACATTCTGTGGCGGAGAGTCATATATTGGGAGTTGAGTGCTGCGCTATAGGCATGGGCAGGTGAACAGGGAGATTTTTTGCTACATGTATGCCAATGATTATTTTGGAGGCGGCCAGTTTCATGATTTAGTCAGCAAGTCATACGCTGATTCACACAGACCAGTGATGCCGAAGTCTTACCCACAGACTTGAGCATCCCTGTTAAGTAATGAACATGTAGGACTGTATGTTTGACTTCCTAGCAGCATCTAGCTCCACATGTTGTGCTCCATTTATGTGCCACTTGATTGAAATGTCATAGGCGTGCATGCAGGTCAAGGCCAGATGGGTGCTTGCATCAATGTGCTTGTTTTTGGAAAGGTATCAGTGAGATCTAATGATATTGACAATTGTCCGCAATTAGAAAAATAAATGTGGATGTGATTATCCAATTTTTGTGTCAATCCTAGTTGGCAGACCTCTTTACCTTTGGTGGGCTGACTAAACCCATGGACAGCTGTCCAAAGCTTCCTGGCTGTCCTTGATGTTTGAAAGTATGTGTTGCATGTCCATCCTCCCAAGGCGCAGGGTTAGGGTTAGGAAATATGTGTACCTAGGTGTGAGGATCCCAGTGTAGAAGACAGGCATGTAATTCAAACATTCATGTGTTCCAACCTACAATGCCCCCTCATGATAACCAACTGCATACTGTCCAGGCAGTTCCATTTACAAATCACAGGTCTTGTGGGCCTTGATTGTCATCCAGAAGATAGTCATTAGTTGGCCTGACACATGTGGAGTACTTGCAGCATTTGTTATGTGACTAACAGCAATACAAAGATGCACAGATCATTTAATTAGGTACACACCTTGTTGTGCATTGCTGTGCTGTTAGATAGTAGATGTGTAGGCTGCATTGGCATGTCATTCCTCAGGGACATTCTATCATCTGTGCTGTGATTTGGCCTGTATGTGCTATTTTTGAGGAAGTGTTAGAATATCATCTGTAGATGTATCGCACAATGATGTCACTAATGTTTGGCTTTCTCTTTTTTTTACAGCTGCCAACATGAATGCCTATGAGATCAGGGAATTCCAGAGGCAGGCAATGCGTTACCGCCACATTCTAGATGTGGAGGCTGGATTCCGCAATATGGCACGTCGTTATCGCCATGAGAGAGCCACAAGGGTCTGGAGGGCATTTGCCCAAGGTGGGCCAGCCTTGCCCACAACAGCCACCACCACCACTACAGCTCAGACCACAGTGGCCCCAAGGATGACAGCGACTGTAGCAGGTCCCTCAACCTCATCTGTTCCAGGCCCACAAGCAGCACCTCCTGCACCTCCCCCTCCAACCACGGCACCAGCACCAGCAATGGCATTAACAAGTGGAACACAAACAACCCCAGCTGCTGTGATAGACATTCAGGACATACAGACACTGAAATGTGACATGCAAAGAATGTTGCGAAGGATGGACAGGCTGCAGCAGGAGGTGTCCCGCAATAGCAAGAAGCAGCGGGGTATCAAAAACATCCTGCGGAGGGCCAATTTGTGATTAATGGATCCTCACCCATGATTCCCTCCCCTCCAGCCACTTTCCTCGTTCTTATCTTTAGTGGGTTTAGGGGGCTTAGTGTTAGGTTAGAGTAGGCTGTTAGTTTAGTTAGTATAAGTGGGTTGGGGGATGGAGGGAGTTATATTATTACATTTTATTTGTATGGGGGATGATTTTGGGGTTTATGTGTATTCAAAAAATACAAAACAATATTAAAAAAAATACAAACAAATATATATTTGTTTAGGATAAGTTAGTATGTGTTTAGGTTAGTATACGTTGCCCTACATGTGTCCCGTCATGTAAGGGGGGAGGTGGGGGATTGATGTTTAGAGGGTTTCATTAAATGTGATAAGTAAGTTTAGCTTAGGGTAGTTAGGGCCAGTTGTGGGTAATGTATAGTTAGGATAGGTTAGGTTAGTTAAGGTGTTTCACCTAGTTTAAGTTTCCTTTAATACTGTGAAATAAAGTTTTAGGTACTCCTTTACAGTATGTGTCATATGCTTGGGGATTAGGGCCTTGGCAGTGGTGTACAGTGTCAATTTAGTATTTGCATTTCGGTTCATCCTGCATCAGAATCCCATTATTGACATGGTTATCCCCAATGCCAAATGAGCTGTCACATTGGCAACTACACCAGAGCTACTTTTCTATTCATCTGCCATCCATTGCACCCACCACTCAAGGTTACTATGGTTCCCAATGTGTTGTGAAGGGTGGATGTGTTTTAAATCTGTCATCGTTTGAGACCTGAATTGGAATCTTGGGCACTGTGGGACGTCTGCCTGCAGCCTGATGTTCATGTGAACCATGATAAGCTGAGTGATGTTATAATCTTATGTAGTTTTGTATACATAACTCACACCTATCATTTCTTACATTGTACTCCCAGGTTGCATATTTGACCGTACACTCATACCCATCCATTCCTCCTGTAAAGTGTGTGTGTGTGATGAAAGTTTATAGTCAGATGTCACATACATAAAGATTGTCTTGAAGGGAATGTTGGGCACATTGAGTTTCAGCTTATATATACTTTGAAGCTGACTTTTTCTGTTCTACACAGCATTATACTGTTTGTGATCCTTTAACTTCAGAAATAAGCCTAAGGAAGCACAGATGATGATAAAATTCAGACCATAGTGCATAGTTATCAGCCCGCATTCTTTCAACAATGTTCTATTGACATTCTGTGGCCACTGACATGTGACATACATCACTAATCTCTTACACAGTTGATGAGTCACATTACACAGAGACAAAATGGTTGTGTAAGTGCTATTTATTTTAAAGTGCTGTATTGCAATATTTACATAGTCCAGGATGGTGAGTCCATTAGTGTGATGCCTTCTATTGTGGTGCAACACAAGTGCAATGGTGAGGGACATGTCATTGGACATGCTGGGGTGAAGTGTCATACAGTGCAGAGGAACATGAATTGCCAATGAGTTAGTGAGAGACAATTACAGTGCATAGTGTCAAGGTAAACAGTGTGCTGGAGAACAGTGCATGTGACCAACTGTAGCAAGACTGGCATGTTAACAAGCACAGGACCTAGGATATCAGTGCCCATGTGGCATGGACTTGTGCTACCGGGTACTCCTACGGGTGAAGGTGATCTTTTCCACGTTTTCATCTTCTGATGTGTGTGTCGTCTCCTCTGCCCTTGGTGGTGGTAGGTTTGAAGGGGAAACACACACTTAAGTGTTTGGAGACGTAGAGTCAGAATGTCCAGTAGCTGCAACTGTGGGGCTATTAAGGGCATTACTGCATCAAGGAGGAGCTGCTGGTTCTTGAGTATAGCAGCTACATCACTGTGGTAGGCAGCCAGGTCGGCCCTGAGGGGGTCATGATTGCATTCGTGCATGCAGTGAAAGGTTTGGGATACCAGTTGTTGTGGCAACACCCTAACTGCTGTGGTGAAATCCCTTACACATTGTTGTAGTCCTTGCAGGAGGGATGGTAGCGCTTGCATGAATGCTGCCTGTTCTGCAGATGACATCAAGCATGTGCGCATCCCCTCAAGGCTGGCTGCCATATTTTGCATCCCCACCCGCACATCCTTGGCCAGCTCCCGCTGTACTCCCACTACTGTCCTCTCAAAGGTGGTACCAGTGTCCTCAGAGTCTTCAGCTGGGTTGGAGCTGGCAGGTCGTACTATTGGGGTGGTGGGTGGCTCCTCTGTGATGGCTGCTGTATCTGTACTCTTCCTTGCGACTGAAGGTGGGGTCTGGAGGGTTCCAAGGACATCTTGGAGGGTCTGCTGGCTAATGTTTGTCAGTTCGTCAGCCATGTCATCAGGGAAGTCCAGGACAGGCATATGCCCAGGAGAGCCATCTTCCTCTGCAATGAGATATTGTACAGTTAGTGTGTCTGTGTTGTGACAGTTGTAATGTGACGTTACTGACTTCCTATTAGTGAGGCATAGTAATCTTGGTTCCTGTTCATTGTTCCTGTCATTAATATTAGCATTCTCACAGGCCTATGCCCCACCTGCATGTCACATGTAGTGTGGGCAGTTTGGGGAATTGTCTGCGTCACATCCGCTAGGTATTGGTTCTGTCTAAATTGTATGCTGCCACCTTCTTGTCCCACTCAACCCTCCGTCTACTTCCATTATCATGGTGAGGCCTTGCGATGCCTGTGGGTGTTCTGATGCCACTTGCACCACACTTAACAATATGGAACTGACTCAGTCTCCGATATTTCACATACACCTATATGTTGCTGAGACCAAGCACATACTATGTATAGCATTGGCATGGCACGATACAGGTGTCAGCATTGGTAGTGTGTAATGTTGGGGAATATGTGCTACATTGGATTGCACTGATGGTCCTGGCAGTGTTCCATTTCCTCTTATGACGGTGCGGATGTGTTTAACTAGCTAGACACATATGTCCTCCCCCTCAGTGCTGTTGTCTTAGCAGTATGACAGTTGGGATGTTGCAAGGTGCCATTGCAGCTTTTGTAACACAGGACCCTGAAATATGCAGCATGGGTATGATATTAGTGCTGTGTACTTCATAACGTAAGTAACAATACCTGATGTTTATAGCGCCTATAGACATGAGCATTTGACAGGATCTGCACTGTGTTAGGAATTACAGGGGATTGATAACGTCGTCATCCTGAACGCTCTATTTTGGGTCTGTTTGATCCATGGGCACCTAACTGCTTGCTACTTGGCCTGCACACACAACACAGGTTGTAGTGGCAACTATTTTCAATGGTAAATACCACTTGCGGATATGGCCTGAGACTGGAAATTGAGCCCTACTCCATGTGGCGACAATACCAGGTGTCATGTGACAGCAGGCCAGTTTTACGTTGTACCCTACCCTCCTGGAATGGCTTTGCCTTTCCAACATCCTTGGCATGGCAGAGTAGCCCCATGCAAAGGTTGTTGGAGTACTGTTGTGCTGTGCCCCTGGTTTCCCCTGCACAGCCCATGCACCTGTGCCGTGCCCTTTTGCCCTTTCCAATATCTGATTTTCATGGCTGACATGCATTGTGTAGTAGGTATGCCCCCCCTGTTTACAGATAACATTTAGACATTTTTGTTCCCCATGCAACTTACCCTGCATCTGTGTGGTTTCCTGGTAGTCTGTGCTGTCCTGTCCTTGAATCTCTGTGACAATCTCCTCTGGGATGACGGTAGCCACCATCTCCTCCATCTGGTCCAGGGTCTCCTGCGGTGCTGGACTCCCACCTCCAGTCTGCAGTGCTGCCTTCCTGTTCCTTGCCATCTTTTCCTTGGTCCTGCGCTTGCAGTCATGCCAGCGTTTCTTGCACTCAGTGACTGTTCTCTGTACTTCTGCCACACTGTTTATCTTGTCCACAATTTGTTGCCAAATTGCCTCTCTCCTCCCAATTGGCAATTTTGAGGTAACAAAAAGTTGATGCTGGTGTTCCGTCACCTCTGTCACCAGTATTTCATGCTCCTCTGCACTGAAACAACACTTCCTTCTCTTCTTCTCCCTCTCCTGGGTCTTGTCTGGGTCCTCTTGGTTGGTTCCTGGTCGTTTGGAGTCTTTCTGGGGTCTCTCATGTCTTCTGGGATCTACTTTGGGGCTCCTTTGCACATTTTGCTGTGTTTGCACCGCTTTTTGATGCTATTGCAGGGAAAAATGGCGCATATCCGGTTTGCGACGTCGTAAACCGGATTAAAGTCATTTTCGCCACATTAACGTTGTTTTTCTTTACGAAGTGGCGCGATAGTTCGAGTAAAAAAGAAATTACTCTAACCCGTGGTTTGCGCCACGGGTGGCACACAGAAATGGCGTTAAACTTTTTGATGCTAAACTGCGTCTGCACAGTTTTGTGTCAAAAAGTATAAATATGGCCCTAAGTTCCCAGGCTTTTCATTGTTATCCCCACCCTTTTCCACAGGTGTAAGGCTTGATTTTTACTTCAGTAAGGTTTCATTGTTTTCCTCATGGGAGCAAAAATTCAAAATAAACAGACTGAGCGGAAAATATTTCCCTAGTGCTTAAAAATCCAGTGATCCAAATTAAATATCTTGAAATTGACATGAAGGTTTGTTCTGCCAACTTAGCAACATTTTCAAGTTAACAACTAGAACCACAGCATAATATACATAGCAGAAAGAGAAATCAGCCGAATGAGCATCATACTTCGCACGACATGTATAACTAACACCTGGTAAACACATTAAAATTGGCAGAATCCACCTTGCAAGTGTGTCCTGCCAATCTCCCTTATAGACTAATAACAGAAACATTGATTAGTCTCTTAGCAAAGCCAGAATGGACTGTTTGCTGCGCACTTCAGAAATATTTAACCAAAATATGTTTTTTAGATCCTTGGAGGCAGATTTATCTCTTTTCATCCAACGCAGCAAGATAACTTGTACTGCTGCATGAAAGGAAGTGGGCAGGAATGCACCACATGAAGATATGATGCATTCCTGTCCTCTGCCTGCGCTGGCGCACAATCTGCAGCCTAACACCAATGGAGGAATCCTTGAACCATGGTGCAATGGTGCCTGTGCTACAGGCAGGATTGTTTCTGTGCAGGAAGGGACACCTTCTTGCACAAAAACAATCATTAGAGGTGTTTTCCTCTTTCTAAGTTTGCTGCAGGATGCAGCACACTTAAATAGAGAAAACAACGAGGAGAACGAAAGATATTTCTCCTTGTTGTGCTTCTGGTGGGAAGGCGCACATTTTGACACTTTCCTAGCGGAGGCGGCTGGTGAACTTTGAAAATGGTGGGGCGTAGGACCTAGTCCTGAATTGTACTGTGCGAGGAAGCGCAGTGAGTAAGCATGACTACCACAAGGAAGGGTCATGAGAAATGTCTTGCTGAGAATAGATTTTTTTTAATTGAGTAAAGTAGTGAATATTTTAGCACAATGTCTAAAATAAATTGATCATAGAGCCTGACAATGTACTTCCTTTATGAGCGGCCATGCATGAGTCATGAGTACAGTGCCCATATTGTTGCCCTTGTGTAGCGCAGTAACCCTCTCTCTGCCATGGTACTTGTTAGATAGCATTAGCAGATTAGTACACATGGATATATTTTTAAAGGTAAAAGGAGTTATGGGATTCATAATGGTGTGGTAGAAAAATGTTTAGGAGATAGGGCCACATTCCTTTCCCTTTCTCTAAACCTCTCTTTCTGAATATGCACAAGCACCGCCCTACTAGTAAATTCCATTCCTTTTCCTCTCCATCCACATGCCTCACCCTTCCCTCCATGTTTCTTGACCAATATGTTGCTTCTCATACCCTGTCCATCTGTCTTGCCTTACCATTTATCCAGTCCTCTTTTCTCAAAAAGTTATCCTATGTCAACAGTGACTTAAAGTTTATAATGCAAAACTACAAAGACCAAAATACAAAGACAAAAACTGTAGCAAATTCCTCTCACCTGATTTGACAAAACTTTAGATCCCGGCCTCTGACTACCTTCATGTCCTTCAGTATATCCTCTCTATTCCCTTATCCTCCTTGTCCCACTTCATTGCCATCCTCTCCCTTTTCACTGCCTCTTCCACTCAATTCGTCACTAACCGTCTGCCTCTTTTCCACTGGATCTCTCAAATGGCCACATGTGAGGTGTGAGCAGTTCATCTATTCCTACTTTCTTTACATTCTGATACTTGTAGTTTTCTGTTAACAAATGAAAAATGAATACTACAAACACCAAAATGCAAAAGAAAACAAGCTGAATTACTTGCTCTCTTCAACTTCAACTTTACACCTTACATAGATTTATTTCTCGCCTTTCTCTTTTTTCTATTTATGAATTTCCTTCACAGGGCAACTACCTTATGACTCTATCACTCCCCCAGTCTACTTCTCCCACCTCTTACCTACTTCTATCCCTTTTGTCTCTCTGACTGTCATTCTCCTCTTATTTCAGAGTTGATCCAGCTGCCATACTGCAGCCAACAATTGCAGCAAGAAAAATGATTGTGCTGCTATTTTACAATGCAAGAAAATAAACTGCATAGCAATCTGGAAATATCTTGTCTTCCTTTTGTAAATCACCTTGATTTAAAAAGTCCCATGCATTACATTTTGACATTGATTTCCTGAATAACTTAATTTAGCATAAAAAACAAGCACTTTCTCTGTCAAGCAGCAGGTTATGGACAGCAAACACCCTGCTTTGTAAAGTTTAAGGCTGACAACGATAACAGCTCTTTCAGAACACCATTCACTGACATGAGGCCTTGTTGCAAGACCCCACAAGCCCCATGCCACTCAGAATAGTTAAAGTTATCAGATCGTTCCCATAGAAGTATGATTTTTTTTTCTGATTTTTTTCAAAAGTTTTATATAGCACAAAATCGAACTGAAGACTTTTGAGACCTTTACATGAGAACCAGCTGCATTACTCACCCAAAGAATGGTTTAGGGGATCTTCACATATAAATCCACACCAGCACAAGAAACAATGGCATACTAAACTGATAGTCGACCGCAATGGAGTTGCTGCACTACTTCTCTTGTACCACTCGGCTGCCTTTGATACGGTTGGCCATGACACGCTAATTCAGCGACTCCACGAAGCCGGCATAGAAGGGACTGCTCTCGACTGGAATATATCATAAATTCAAAACAGAACTAATATTATCTATTCTCTCTCCTCGTCCAAACCCTACCTCACAAAAGCAGGGGTCCCCCAAGGATCAATCATCTCACCTTTGCTTTTCAACATCTACATGATATCATTACCAGAATTAATTAATACTACTTAAATTGGAATGCACCAAAGACATTGAAAACTCATAAATCTTCAGTTGCCTCAGAGCCGTTGATCAGTGGATGACTTGGAGCCATCTCAAACTAAATGCTTCCAAAACAGAAATACTCACATGTGGTGACTGGAAAAATTATGATCTACTGTGCTCCTGGCCTGATGATCTTGGACCACTTCCTAAACTATCCAAGGAAGTTAAAAACCTAGGAATTATTATGGACTCCAAGTTAACAATGCAAACCCAAGTGGACAAATTAGCACAAATAAGCTTCATCACCTTGAAGACTCTGCGACGCATATTCCCCCACCTCGGATTTCCACACAAGGTGCAGGCTACTATCTCTCTTGTACTATCCAAACTGGATTATGCCAATGGATTCTACCATAGATCATCTCTATTATATATAAAAAAAACAACAACGTATTCAGAACTCCATTGCCAGCCTATATTACATGGAAAGCCACAAGCCCACATCTCCCCTAACTTAAGAGCACTACAATGGTTACCCGTTGACAGAATATCCACCTTCAAGCTGCTTTGTATCAGCCACAAAGCTATACATGGAACAGGCCCACTTTTTATCGGAAACAAAATAACCAAATACATTCAACAAAGAAACTGCTGCTCAAGATTGGCACCCCCTCCCCTTAGAACACCACCATACAAGAAAAAGACTATAGGTGGTATATCCTTCTCCTTTTAAGCAGCCAAACTATGGAATTCATTACCCCCAAATATAAGATCCACGGATAATTAACTTATCTTAAGAAGACTGCTCAAGAGTTGACTCTTTCCTTCATTACCACCATATTCAAACAGCAATGAACTGCATATGCCTGTGTTGATAAATATTTTTTATTTGATTGTGTGTATTTACTAGATATGTATAGTTCTTTAGGAAATATGTATCGCTACTGTGTCATAACAATACATTATACACATACTATTTAAACCTGGTTAACAACTATATATTTACTCACAGTTAAATATATGTATGTGTGTGTGTATGTATATATGTGTGTGTATATATATATGAGTATTTTATTCTATGCTTAACATGTTCATAAGTCATTGCATAGCTCCTAGATAGGTTATTCTGTTACATACTTATGAATCCCTGCTCTCGTTTTTATATCACACTGATCATAAGCATTTCGCTATTCAAAATTGAGGAAAGATAAGTAAATGTTAGAAAAGTACACTTATTAATTAACTTCAAATATTACAAATCTTGAAAGTCTGTGTTTATACAATACTACTTTTCTTCCTATATTATTATACCCATCATTATATTCCTTGAACATACATTCCCTTACTATGTATTTACATATCTATTTATTACTGTAGTTTATTACTGTAGTCCTACTGTACTAGAGAAACATTAAATAAAATAAAAACTATAAATAAACTTCAAATTATACATAAGTTAAAGTAAACAATGATAATAATGAATATAATAATGAATACATAAATGAAATAAAAATTAGAATAAAAATAATGATTATTTTTTATATATATATAAATAAATAAAAATAATATAAACTCTCTTGTAAGCTTTACTTTGTCTACCCATCCCCCTGTCATGTCTCTATCAATCTATCCTCCATCCCCACTCTGACGCATCCCAAACCCATTCTACTACTTTCATCTTCACAATAACCCTGCCTAAGCCCTTCCAAATCTAGTTCACCCTAAACCTCAGTTTACTACCATGATCTCCCAAACAACCCTACTAAATTCTCCCTCATTTATCTCACCTTTGACTCATCCAAACCACCTCCTGCTACTACCTTTCCACAGACTCTTCCTTCCTCCATCTCTCCTTTACTCATCCGAAGTCTCATGCTAATACTATAAACTACCAATTAACACTACTGGATTCTTCCTTCCTCTATCCCTCCATTACTCTAGTCAATCCAGTTAACAAACTCACATATCCTCTGCTCAAATTAACTCATATTAATACTAAAACTGTACTCAAATTTCCCTATACTAATCCACCACTAATTCCTCTTTAGTTCTGGAGTCTACTGACCAAAAAACAGTTCAACGCCTTGTCAGGGGTAGTAAGTGCTATATAAATACTATTACAATATGTTTGGAACGTGTGACCAGGCGTCACTTATGATGCCTGTTAAATGCACTGTGGTTTGCCCTCCTGCCTTCTCTCCTTCCCTATTTCCCAACTCGTCACAGGCTGGGGTGGCATCAGCATATCCCACCCTGGCCTGTGACAAGTTGGAAAGTGCACACCCGCTGAGTGACATACAGCCTCAGGTAGCATCGGGATTAAACTTAAAGAGCCCAGGCTGCATTCAATCGGTGAGGGTGCCCCACGTCACAGAGGGCAGTGGCCCTACAGTTCTAAAAGGTGATGCAGGCCAGGGCTGGTAGAAGGCAAGTCCTGAATATTATGTGACATGGCACATGTGCTGTCCTGCATGTGCCTGTTAAACAGTTCCAGGATGCTTCCTGACCCTCGCACAGTGCGAGGGTCAGAGTGAGATCATTTCTGGACGAAACAAAACAAAAAGCAGAAAACATGGGTGGGACATAGCCCCCATGCCCATGGAAAGTAACCACCCATGATTCCTAGGTACACCAGTGTTCATAAATCTAGAAATGTTTCAGAATACAAGGGCAGATGTGCGGAAACAACCACGCTCCACCCATGTAACGTCTCCACCACACAGCATGACGCAAGGCAGCGAGTTGCGCTGCCATGTGTTACTCCAGATTTACCAAGCCAGGCAGGGCCACACAAGGTGGCATTACGTGGCTTGGTAAATCTCATTCTAGGTTTTGCGTTGCTCTGCATCCCCTTGCGATGTGCAAGGGCAACACAAAACCTTAATAAATTTGGGCTTTGGTTGTATACAGCCTCTTGTGTAGAACTGTTATAATCCTGCTCATGAACTTTCAAAGATGCAACTATAACAATAGGCAATAGTATTGGACAGGTATGAAGACAGGCAAAGTTATAACGCTGAGGGTCTAGTGCCTCCTTGTGCCACATTAGCACCATTTGTTATGATGCTAATGTGTCCCAACGAGGACAAATTCACAGCGCCATATTTACAAACTGGCGCAATGCATGCATTGTGCCACTTTATAACCCCTTGCGTCACATTATGCCTGTGCCAGACATAGGGGGTTATTACAACTTTGGAGGAGGTGTTAATCCGTCCCAAAAGTGATGGTAAAGTGATGGATATACCACCAGCCGTATTACGAGTTCCATAGGATATAGTGGACTCGTAATACGGCTGGTGGTATATCCGTCACTTTACCGTCACTTTTGGGACGGATTAACACCTCCTCCAAAGTTGTAATAACCCCCATAATGTGTGCAAGGGGGGGTTTCCCCGTTAGGGGGTCTGCAAAAATGGCCCAGTGGAATCTCAGAGATTTCACTGCACCATTTTTAGCGGCTATTGTTATGCACAGAGCAGGCGTTAAAAGGGGGCATACTATTGTTTTCAGTGGGCCCCTATGTACTCTGCAGGATTAGCCCTAACATTTTGGCACTAATCCTGCACAGTACATCAATAGCATAAAAAATGTTGACGCCTTTGCCCCTACCCTGCTCCACGGTGCGCCGTATATTCAATAGGGCACACACATGGTGGCGGTAAGGGGGTGCAAGAAAAGTGGCTCTGTATTGGGTACAGCACCACTTTTCTTAAAGTCGGGCCTAAATATTTATTATTTTTATTATGTTTAAACCATTTTCAAGTTGCCAAAGCACTTATTTAAGACTGTTATAGTCTGTGTCCTCTTGAGCTGGACATCAGATCGTGACGTCCTCATTAAATCAACCAGAGCAGAGTGTCACACCAGCTCAACCTGGTAGAAGGGATAGAATCAGCAAATTACATTGTCACTGCCTTGGAATCATTAAAGATCCTGCTTCAGGTGCCAGGACCTATCATACTTAGAACATGCTTGGACCAGCACACGGGCACTGTGCATGTACTGAATTTTTAAACTAAGGAGGTTAATGAGGAAGACTTGCTTAATACAGAAAATGAAGGATACTGAAGAATTCTGGGTATCGAGTTTGCTGTTGAGCTAACAGAAACAATTAGTTTACCTACTTCACCATATACTGATGTGAACACTTTAGCAAAAACAGTTTTGCAAGCACTGCTAAAGTCAATTCGCAGACCCTCTAAGAGGGGAAACCTATATCGGAGACCTTGCTAAGAGAAGTTCGTTTGCTAAAGGAAGTAAATGAAACAAGTCATGTTCAGAATCTTGCTACAAACGTATGTCCAACTGGCAAGTATCTGAAATAAGGACATAGGAAGGTTTAATGAAACACCTGTGAGGACCTGATATTGGGACTGTAGAGTCACTAAGATCCACTAGGCAAATATCTTAGTAAAGGTTATCATTTTCTGTTGAAAGTTAATGTGGACGAGTGACAATGGTTCTAATTAGGGTTCAAATCACAAGGATGGAGGAATGAGAGAAAATTTAGCTATGTAAAGAGATTTGAAAGACTATTTGGCTGACCAATGTCATATTAACAAAATCGATGGTTCAGGAATGCGTACTTTATAAAATATGCCTTTTGCCTAATTGCCTTGCATTACATCACTATGGACAGTACCATTCTTCAGTTTGGGATGTGTCATGTGGACAACGCACTGGGTCATAATGAGTAACCATATTTAATCATGTAGTGTTCTTGCCTAGAAACGCCCATGAAACGCACTGTTCAGATATGTGCATTAGCTGTACTAAAACTAATTACATTTCTGTAATGTTATACAGTACAACATTTAAACGTGCGCTGTTGTTGTGAATATGTATATTAGAAATGTTGATTTCTTATGTCCAAGACAATAATGATAAGCAATCATATCCTGCACAGATATTTGAACGTGTATAATACCACATACTATTTAATTCAAAAGCTATGCATTCAGGCCTCTTTGTTTATTTTCTTTTGCCAGAGATTCTCTTTTACTGTAACTGCCCTCGAGGAGAGAGAGACGTTAAGTCACTGAGTTATTCCAAGTTCTACCTCCCTACCCACCAAAGAACTCATAACTTAAGGCTGAAATAATTCCAGCACACTCTTGCGTTCTGTACATGGTTTATGACTTATTTGTTCCCATCCGAGAGATTTAGTATATGGGTTAGGTGTTTTTTTTTTTTTTACAAAAAAAAAGAACATAACCAAGTGCCTACACTGAGTGACATGCTTCATGGTAGGGACACTCCTTCACCAGCTCTGCAATGGTGCGGGACGGGCTAATACTGAAAACGTTTTTGTTTCTTGTTTTGAGATGAGGTTTTTGTGGACTGTGAAGGATCATTAGAAGTGTGTTAAAAATATAACAAGGCAGGATAAAATGAAGTGCTTTATTATGAGGTGACAACCAGAAATCTCCCCTTAGTCATCTGTTGTAAATGTCATGAATACCAATTAATTTTGTGTTCATCCTGTTTGTACACCATAAACATTTCTACTTTAAAAATTCATATAAACATATTATTTCATATTTATTTTAAACACACAAATTATATATCACACTCTTAAAATGTCCATAAAATTCAGTCATGTACAGAGAATTGTACAACCCGTTCCCATTTGGGCTCGGGCGTGACAGGAGAACATGGCAGCCGTTAGTTAGCGGACTGCGAGAGGGGCTCTGCAGGGTCGCGGGAGCAGAGGGGGAGGGAGTGAGGTGTTTAGCAACAGTGGCAGCTGGGGGATCTTACCTCAGGGAGGTGGACGGTGGAAGAGCCGCAGTGGAGGGGGCACAGAGCTTCAGCGGTCCAGAGCGAGCAGCACTCTGGTGAAGAGCTGCTACAGACATCAGGAGAGGAAGGGAAGCAGCTGCAAGGATTCCCCTCCATGGGAAAAATGGCAGAGTAGGCACAAGCGCTTGTGTAGGAAGTTGGCTTTCTTCTAGCATGGCCCCAGTACTGCCACACCAGCTCTTTGAGGTTTCCACTGCAGCCCCAGCTGCTGCCACCTCACAGACAGGTTTCTGCCCTCCTGGGGATTGAGCAGCTCAATCCCAGGAAGGCAGAACAATGCATTTCCTTTAGGAGAGGGGTGTTACACCGTCTCCCATTGGAAATAGGTGTTACGCCTGCTCTGGCGCGAAACTGGACAAAGGAAAGGGGAGTGACCACTCCCCTGTCCATCACCACCCCAGGGGTGGTGCCCAGAGCTCCTCCAGAGTGTCCCTGGAGTAGCCATCTTGGATCCCAAGGTGTGGGGACCCTCTGGGAGCATCTGAGTGGCCAGTGCCAGCAGGTGACATCAGAGACCCCTCCTGATAGGTGCATACCTGGGTAGGTAGCCAATCCCCCTCTCAGGGTTATTTAGGATCTCTCCTCTGGGTGTTTCCTCAGATTTGGTTTGCAAGCCTCCACCAGGACTCCTCTGCATCCTCTGTTTCAGCTTCTGACCATCAGATCAACCGCCGACTGCTCCAGGAACTGCTGTAACTGCAACAAAGTATCCAGGAAGGCTACTGTGACCTGCAACGTCAGCTCCAGCTAGCAACTGCAAAAGTTTCCAGGTTGTGCATGCTCTGAGGATTGCCTGTCTTCACCCTGCACCAGAAGAACCGAAGGAATCTCCCGTGGAGTGACAGAGTCACTTCCCTGATTCAGCAGGCACCTCTCTGCAACGACAACCAGTACTCTGGGACTCCTCTCCTGTCGACGAGCATGATCCCTGGAACACAGGTGGTGGCCCGAAGTAATCCTGACTGTCCAAAGGTCCAGCTGTCTAAATTTGGTGAAGGTAAGGGCTTGCCTTCTTGTGACAGACAGTACCCCTGTGCATCGTGTCCTTTGCAGCTCCTTGGGCTTCTGTGCACTTCTTTTAAAAGTTCTTCATGCACAGCGTAACTCAGGGCCCCAGCACTCCATCCTGCGATGCACAGCTCCCTGAGTTCTTCTCTGGTGGTGTGGGATCCCTTTGTGTAGTGCTGCGACGCCCGCACTTTGCAACTCCTTTGTCTCTGTGTCCTGGGACTCCTGTGGGTGCTGCCTGGTCTTCTGAGGGCTCTCTGAAGTGCTGAGAGACCCATCTGTCTCCTCAGTCCGAGTTGAAACCCCCAGGTCCCTCCTGGGTCCAGGCAACGCCTCTTTGAGACAAAACACGTTCTTGCGTGAACCTAGGCTTGTTGGCGGAATCCAGCGACACAAACATCCTGCATCCCACCCGACGTGGGACATCTCTTGCACCAAGCAGGAACCCGCAGCTATCTTCTTTGGTGCATTTCTGTACTTTTCTTCCAACTGGAGAATCCACTTTTGCACCTTCATCCAGGTTGGCAGGTGCTCCTGTTCTTCCTGGACTCTTCATCGACTTCTGGACTTGGTCTGCTCTCTCCACAGGTCTTCAGGTCCAGGAATACATTGTTGGTTTCTTGCAGTCTTGCTTGGTTCTTGCATAATCCTTTACCACGACTTCCAGTGTGTTCTGAGGAAACTTGCTGTACTTTACTCCTGTTTTCCTGAGCTTTGGGTTGGGGTACTTTACTTACTTTCAGTGTTTTTTACACTCCCAGAGCCCCTCTACACACTACACTTGCCTAGGGGGGAATCCGACTTGCGCATTCTACTATTTTATTATATTGTTTGTGTTGCCCCTAGGCCCATTGCAATTTATTGTGGTTTTCACTGTTTGCACTATTCTATGACTGTTTACTTACTTGAGTTTGGTTACTAGTGTATATATTGTGTATAATACTTACCTCCAGTAGGAGTATTGTCTCTAAGATATTTTTGGCCTCGTGTCACTAAAATAAAGTGCCTTTATTTTTGGTAACACTGAGTATTGGCTTTTATTGTGCATAAGTACTGTATGACTATTAGTGGTATTGCAAGAGCTTTGCATGTCTCCTAGTTCATTCAGTCTTGGCTGCTCTGCTACAGCTACGCCTAGACAGCCTAAGCTGCTAGACACTGCCTACATTTCACTAAGGTGGATCACTGGACCTGGTATAAGGTGTAAGTACATCTGGTACCCACTACAAACCAGGCAAGCTTCTCACAGCTTGTGCTAGACTGAGGAAGGCTGGAGAGGATATGAGCTCGCTGTTGGATGTCCAAGGTACTGCACAACCCCCTGTGTGTCTAGGGGAGCAGCGTTTGAGGCACACTGAGGCGGTCATTCTGACCGCGGCGGGCAGCGGTCGCCGCCCGCCATGCGGTCACCGCCGAATGGCCGCTCCGCGGTCAGGAGACCGCGGATGCCATTCTGGCTTTCCCGCTGGGCCGGCGGGCGACCGCCAAAAGGCCGCCCGCCGGCCCAGTGGGAAAGCCCCTGCAACGAGGAAGCCGGCTCCGAATGGAGCCGGCGGAGTTGCAGGGGTGCGACGGGTGCAGTGGCACCCGTCACGATTTTCACTGTCTGCAAAGCAGACAGTGAAAATCTGTATGGGGCCCTGTTAGGCATGGGCAGTGCAGGGGCCCCCAGGGGCCCCACGACACCCGTTCCCGCCATCCTGGTTCTGGCGGTGAAAACCGCCAGAAAAAGGCTGGCGGGAAGGGGGTCGGAATCCCCATGGCGGCGCTGCAAGCAGCGCCGCCATGGAGGATTCCCTGGGCCAGGGGAAAACCGGCGGGAAACCACCGGTTCCCCTTTTCTGACCGCAGCTTTACCGCCGCGGTCAGAATAGCCCTGGAAGCACCGCCAGCCTGTTGGCAGTGCTTCCGCTGCCCTCCGCCCTGGCGGTCAGAGACCGCCAGGGTTGGAATGAGGGCCTGAGTCTTTTGGGGGGGCAGAGTGTAAGTGCAGCAAGATCTACTGAGAGTCTGGCTCCTAAAAAATTAAAAGGGGAGGTAGCGGTAAGGAGGAGTCCTGTGTACTCTTTGAGGAGTGTTAGGAAGGTTTATGGGGGTTAAGGAGAGACTGATTGATCTCCCAGTAAGAGAGAGACTGGACGAAATATCTAAGACCCAAAAAGACATTGGTGACAATGACAATGACAAGGGTGAATTTCTTTTGGGTACTAAAGGTGTGAGAGTACACTCTAACAGCTCTAATAGGCCAAAAGTTACTCCTTCACTAAGAACGTACTTCAGGGCTCTACCTAGGAACCAAACAGATGAGCAGGACCTCCTAGACTAGGCGGGGCAACGACTTGCTGGCATTGATATGGTTACCTCTAGAGACAGTAAAAGTGCGGGGGAGCTTTATGCAACTCAGATTGTATGTACTTCAAATTGATTTTTACCTCTGGCCCATAAGGAAAGGATGAAGGGGGATGAGAAAAGTGCTTCGGTGTCTACGATGTGCTAGTCTCGGGACAAAAACTCCCTGGAATTTACAGAGGAGGAACTAGCAGAGTTGGGGGGAACTCAAGAGTAAGCACGCGCTCCACCCTTGTCGGGCAACCCCTCCTGCCTCAGCTGGTACCAAGGAAAGCCAGCATCAGAGATAGGCCCCTGAGTCAGTCTATCTCCAAAATGTCGAAAAATCTGGCACTGGAAATTAAAGAGGGGTTTGAAAAATCAAGTTCCAACCAACGTGAGATCAGAGGCCTATGCGAGACTCTGCGGGGAAAAAAAAATGATGATTTGGCAGGTAGGATGGCTGTACTTGAAGAAGAAGTAGGTGGCTCAAAGGTAGCTGTGAAAAAAAATAAGGAGGTTATCCAAAGCTGGAAAGCTGGAGAGGAAAGTGTTAGGAGTAAGCTGGAGACTTTGGAAAATCACCAGAGAAGGAATAATCTGAGGATTCTGAAAGTCCAAGAAGGGATAGAGGCCAATGATTTGAAAGGCCTCGTAGTTCACCTAATTAAACAAGGATTACAGTTAGAGGAGGCAGATGTTGACATTGCAAAGGACATACAAAGAGTACACCGGGACCCCTTTAAAAAATCACCAAACAGAGAGACCCAGAGGAAAACTCTTGTATGTTTCCACACATATGCAGTTAAAGAAAGACTATTGATAGCAGCATTGAAAAATAAATCACTCACAGTAGAGGGAGTTTCTTTCAAAATCAGGTCAGATCTTTCAAGTACAACTTTAAGCAGGCAGTGGGAGCTTGGCAGGAGAATTGAAACCCTCAAGAGATTAG
Organism: Pleurodeles waltl; assembly: GCF_031143425.1. Lineage (NCBI taxonomy): Eukaryota > Metazoa > Chordata > Amphibia > Caudata > Salamandridae > Pleurodeles > Pleurodeles waltl. The sequence continues at coordinate 1,202,451,651 of NC_090444.1, forward strand.
GCGCTACGGCTCAGTTAAAATTCACAGCTTCATTGAGAGTGATGGCGAATAACAAAATGTAGAACTTTAATGAGGCAAGAGAGGTCGATGACCTGTTAAAAATATTTGAAGATGTCAGCTAAGCTGGGAAATCTTTCTCCTGCCTTATTCCGTCTTACTTTCCCCGCTCGCTCAGTTGTTGTATTTCGTTTGCATGTAGACAATTGTAAAGCCCTGGCGTTTGCCCCCCGAGGCAGTATACCAAGAAGAAGAAGTATGGCGGGTTCTCCAAAGGGGGCCTTGGGGTGGGAAAGTGAGAGGCAGGGAGGAGAACAGGGCACAGGGTGGGGAGCATGTGGGAAAAAATTTCATCATAGTAATGGTAGTCGGGTGGAGCTTAAGGGGGATAATAGTTCTTACACTAACGGGGTGGATGATGGGGGGAAAAGGAGTTGAGGCTGCTATCTTGAAATGATAATGGTTTACGGGTGGTAAATAGACAAACGATGTTGCTGCAATACATGAAGAATGTTAGAGCAGACGTAGTGGTGTTGCAAAGACCCACTTTTCTAGACAGGAGAGTCTGGAGTTGTTCAGGTCATGCAGATGGATGCAACAGATAATATGCTCAGGCCAGAATGGAGGCAATAAAGGGGTTGTGGTTCTCATTAAAAATCATCCTAATATCTCTCTTCAGGAGGGACCGTTAGATATGTCTGGAAGGTGAGCATAGAGAGAATGTTTGCATTCACTGGGGCATTCGCGGTGGTGAGTTACTATGGGCCCAATAAGGATGACATTGCACCGTTGGTGGAATTATTTCAGCACCTGTTGCTTATTTCAGATCCTATTATATGGATGGGGGATTTTAATGTGGTGCTAAATTATGATTTAGATGGGTCATCAGGGAGAAGGTCTAGAATTAATGAGAAAATGCGACGCCAGGTACTGTTTATAATGTCCCAGTTGGGATTATGTGATATATGGAGAGAAAGGATGGGGTTAACTCAGGGGTACACATTTAATAACAAAAAATACAGACATCAATCCAGGATCGATTATATTTTAATAGACAGGAACCTGGCACAAAGTGTGAAGGAGAAAGTTCATATGGGAGCTCATTTATCAGATCACTCCGCCGTCTGGATGAATATTGGTCTAACAGGGAATAGGGATCGTGATAGGTGGACGCTCAATAGAACCTTGCTATTAGATGAGGTAGTGGGTGCAGAATTACAAGCTGAGGTAAAGGATTTCTTCATCTTTAATGTGGGCTCAACCTCCCTGGCTATGGTATAGGACGCCTTTAAGGTGTTTCTACGTGGAGACCTATTAGAATGGCCTCATTTAAAAGGAGATTGTACAAAAAAGAGATTGGTAAGTTAGAAAAGCAGATACAGCAAATAGAAACAAAATTGACACAGGTTAGTCTTAAGGAAGAAGAAGTAAATCAGCTGTATAGAGTAGATCGAAGGTTGCGATCTGAGCTGAATGCTGTGATTGAAAACAGGATTAAGAAAAGATGTGAGGCGAACAGGCTTGCACATCTTGAGTATGGTGAGAACTGTGGTAAATTACTGGCATGGAAATTAAAAGCTAATAGAGAGAGGGACAGGGTGGGAGAGCTACAAGATCCGGTCTCAGGATGTTTGAAGAGAGGTGACAAGGAGGTAGGGGAAGCTTTCCCCTGGTGGCGGTAAGGACCTGGCTAGAAGACTTAGGCTTGGACCCCTGGAGTGAGGAGGATAGTAGAGCCCTTAATGAGCAAGTGGGGTTGGAGGAATGTGATAGGGTTTTAAAATCAGGAAAGGCTGGGAAAGCACCAGGCCCGGACTGTCTCCCTTTGGAAGTATATAAGACCCTGGGAAGTAGTGTAAATAACTTTTTTGTTGGGCTCTGTAATGACATTTTAGAAGGGAGAAGTACGATGCCTTCGTTCTGGAAGGAAGCAAGTATTACAGTGATTCTGAAGCCAGGGAAAGACGCAAGATCCTGCAACGCACACAGACCAATCTCCCTATTAAATAGTGATTACAAAATGTTTGCAAAGATTATGGCAGACAGATTAAGTGGTAGGTGAAACAAACCTTGATTGGCTCTATCGATTTTGCCATTACGTGCCAGGATCCGTTGGCAGTAGTAATGGTAGACGCCACTAAAGCATTTGATAGGGTCAATTGGGTTTATTTAATATTCAAAAGCAGTGTGGGAGTTTTTTAAGCTGGGCAGGAATTTTATTGGGATGCTGCAGAAGATCTACCAAGACCCTGTAGTGAGAGTCCTAGTTAATGGTGTGTTAACTCACCCTTTTAAAATTCAAAGAGGAACAAGACAAGGGTGTCCGTTGTCGCCATTACTTTTTGACATATATATATATATATATATATATATAGAGTCTCTGGCGTGTAAACTTAGGAAGGACCAAAGGATACTCCTGTTTCAGTGTGGGAACTAGAGTAACAAGATCCCCCTATATGTGGATGATTTGTTAGTATATGCAGCTGATTTGGGTAAAGCACTGGAAGAACTCACAAAGAAATTTGGGAAACATCAGTGGGTTCGCTATTAACAGTGAACAATCTGAAGTTATGGTATGGAATACGCAGGCGGAAGGGACTCCTGTTAAGAAAGAGGTGAAATATTTAGGGATCACAATAACCCAAGATATTAAAAAAATGGCCGAAATTAATTTCAAGGTTTTGAGAGTCTAGCCAGTTAATGAAGAAATGGGTCAGTCTTCCCCTTACTATGATAGAAAGGGTTAACTTAGTCAAAACGGTGATCTTGCCTAACTTTCTACTTATTTTAATGCAGTCCCTTTGTGCTTTGGAAAAGAATGGTTGTACAAACTTCAAGGAGTAATTAGCAGTTTTGTCTGGGCCTCAAAGGGGGTTCGCATTGTGTGGAAGAAGTAGATAAGAAGGCAAGAGAAAGGTGGGTTGGCCTTACCAGATATACAGTATTATGTTTGGGCCTTCTTTCTGAAGAATTCAAGTGAGCTAATGAAGGAGCTAGGGGCGTCTGAGAAAGGACAAATCTTTAAAGCTATGATGAAAATAAGTGGTGTACCCCAGAAAGGCTTTTTCTATAAGTTTGGTGACCCTAAGTTTTGTAAAAAAATAAAAGATTTAAGGTGTTTTTTGATTCAGTAAAAATCTGGTGAAGTTTAAGGAAAGTCACTAAGCTACCATACTATAGGAAGTATGCGCCAATATGGAACTGTTCAGGCTCCCCGGAATGGTCGATGGAAAAAGTTGTCTCTTCCTTTGAGAGAGGCAGCTTTTCTTGATTGGGGGCGCTTACTCAAGAACAGGAGTTTGGTCTCTTTCGAGTCCCTCTGTGGGGAAATGGGGGGAAATCTTTCAAGGTTTAAATACCTTCAAATAACCAGTGGGCTGCAACATGTAAAGGAGAAGGTAGGTGTTTTGAATAAACTGGAAGCATTTCTATACCTAAATTCCCCCCCAAGAAAGGAGGTCACAAAACTGTACTGGTTGGTGTTAGAGACCTTGGACGGAGAGTTCACCCTTCCTGAGGAGATCTGGGGAGAAGACTTGCCAGGACAGCGGATAAGAGATCAATGGCAAGTATCTAACACTCTTCTATATGATACAGTTCGGCCTGAGTCTTTAAGAAGGAATCATCTGTTTTCAATTCATAGGGCCTACTGGTCTCTGGCAAAGTTATCTAAGAGGGCACATGGAACCACAACGGCGTGTAAGAAATGTGGACTGGCAATGGCAGATGATCTGCATATGTTTTCTAGGTGCCCCCAGATTACCTGTTTTTTGAAGGAGGTGGAGGAGGTAAGGGTGGAAGTTTTTTCTATGGATAGTCAGGTAAGCCCCTCTTTACTGATTTTTGGATCTCTGCAGAATCAGAACCAGTTGACAACTAAGAGTGACAGTGCAAAACTACTCTTTTATATGATTTTGTTGGCTAGAATTGAAATCTGTAAGAAATGGGTGAGCTCTTGCCCCTGACGATACAGGAATGGAGGGAGGCACTTTTCAATAACTTAAACATGGATGTTAAGAGGGGGAAAAGGGTCCAAAACTATGGGCTCCTTTGAGAGTGTGGTGGATAGGACTGAATAGGAGATAACTGGTACATGTTAAGAGGCCCAGTATTGTCCTATGATTATACTGCTTACTGACTATAAAGGTTCTCTTTGTGGACCCAAAGCAGCTCATGATCAAGAACTCAGCTCTAATCCAAGACAGGACCCTCTCACTGGAGAGTGGTGTAGAGTAGAAAGTGGTCGCTTTCTAAGGGCTTCCCCTTTGAGTCAGAGTGTGATGGTAAATGAGGACAAAAAAAATAAATAAATAACCCGTTCCCGTTTCATTAATAAAAGACTACTAAAATCAACAAAAACAATTTAAAACATTCCAAAAAACATGCCGACGTGGCAATTTGCTGGTTTCTTTGTCCACTCCCTTCATCAGGGCATATACATTCATAAGTCTTTTTTTTAGATTACAGAGCCACATGAAGCAATCTTTCTTTGTTGATCTGTTATCAGATTATTTTCAATGTTTAAAACATGTTCCTTATTGGCTATTTAAATATCCAAGGTTGATAGGACCGTACAGATTGTTTCATCAAATACTTCCCATCTGAAGGCCACACCTCATATACCCTTTATGTAGGTGAAGCACTCCTTCAGGTGGGTTCATATATGGAGTTTTTGTTTAAAAAAACAACTATGTGGTATATATATATTTTTGAAGTGATTGGGGTATGGATGTCAGACGCTAGCTAGGATATAATATATATGGTTTTAAAAAAATAAAAGGGGAGGAATGATGATAATCCCCCCCAATAACTACAACGACTCACAGCCAACCTGTGCAATTGGGTGCACAGTATAAACTAGTAATCCTTCAGGCAGTTTGCCTACACGCGTCCCTAATGAGGACCAATGAATCAGAAACCATTTACAGAATACAAGTCAATGCAGAGATTGTATTTTGTCACTGTTTTGTGACACACTTGCACTCCGCCATAAAGTGCTTCACAATTAGGGGCTGCTTCAAGAGCCCCTAGCGCCTCCTTGCGCCACATTAGCATCATTTTTTACGCTAATGTGGCCAAACGTGCCCAAAATCGCGGTGCCAAATTTACAAAGAGGAGCAATGCATGTATTGCACCACTTTGCAACCCTTTGCTGCACCAGCCATAATGTATGCAAAGGGGATGTTCCCTTGTTAGGGGGGGGTGGAAAAATGGTGCACAGAAATCTAAAAGATTTCTTTGTGTCATTTATTTCAGCACTTTTAAAGCCTGCTCAGAGCAGGCGTTAAAAGGAGGCATGCTAATATTTTCAATGGGCCTCAATGGGCTTTGCAGGATTAGTATCAACATTTTTTACGCTAAACCTGCAAAGCTCTGAACTAGCTACAAAAATGTCGAGGCTAATTCCCCTAACTAGCCATGGTACGCTGTATCTTAGATAGAGCACACAAATGGTGGCGCTAAGTGGTGCAAGAAAAGTGGCGCTGCACAGGGCCTTAACGTGCTACTGTTAGCAGCTATTTAGGATGTCACGCTAGGATGGAAAAGGGATCAGTGAGTTAAACCTCTCCACGAAGGATACCAGGAGGTTTGTCATTTAATTCATGCAGCTGAAGAAGTCTTGAGAGTCCCAGAGATGAATGATGCAACTTTACATTAATCACAGAGCAAATGCTTTAATTGAATATCAGCATATGGATATTTAGGTGCTCATTCCGACTTAGGCGGTGCTAAACCGCTATTTCCCTGTTGCTACCGCCAGGGCAGTTGGACCCGTTGGGCGGGAGATGAGCATCTGCAAACCGGCGGGCCACCCAATACCGCAGGCGGTATTCCGAGTCCCAGTTCCGCAAGGGATTCCGTGGCAGTAGCACCGCTGCGAAATCCCTGGCAGAAGGGCTACTGGCAACAGGAAATAACATTCCTGTTGCTGGTAGCTGATTCCCCCCCCCCCTCACTCCCATTAGTGACACTCCCATGACCCCCCAGTAGAGGCCTCCCTACCCCCCTCAGGAGAGACACCCCACCCCCGATCCCCATACTGAACCCCACCCTTCAAATACACACACGCACACCCTGACACACACACACAACACCCCTACACTCACATGCACACACACGCATCATCACAATTACACACACCACACACGTACACACAAACACTCCCCTGCCACCCCCCATTCATTACACGCATTCACACACTCAGACACACCCATTCACACACCCCACCCGTTTCCCCTTGCGGAGGGCACTTACCTCGTCCGACGAGGTGCTCTTGCCTGAGGGGACGGGACCTGGCTCTCCCACTGCCAGCCCCGCACTGCCATCAGGACACCGCCAGGCCGTGTTAGAGATCGTAATACAGCTGGCGGAGTCCTTTTGGCGGGGCAGGGCTGGCGGTTGGACCGCATCTGCACCGCCAACCGCCAGCACGACTACTGGAGGATTTCTGCCCAAACTGAGTCCTTCAGTAGTCAGAGGACTGCCAGCAGTGGCGGTCCTCTGGCGTCCGCAACTTCGGTGGTCTCACCAGAAGACCGCTGAAGTCTGAATGAGCACCTTAGTGTTGTAAGCTGATTCAAGTGCTAGAACTGAAACTTTAACTTATAAAAACAAAAGGCTCCTATTAATATTTTTGTTTTTACCAAGTTCTGGACACAGGAAGATCAGCAGTTTTTTTCTGTATTTGATTAATTTTACATGAACTGACGAAATGCAGATGATTTCATTGTAAACCATTTTCAAAGTGCATTTTGATCTTACCATTCTAGAAAGCTTGAGATTTCTATAAAGGAGAAATTAAATCAAGGTCAGTTAACTTAGAAGATAGGCTGTATTTTAGTGCTCAGAAAAGGCTCCAATATCTGAACACTTACAAATGCAATGTATGTAACGTTAAGAGCACTTTCACATTCTGTAAACAATGAAAACACTGCTTTGGAAGTCGATAAAATATATTTGGTGGACATCTGCTGACAGAATAGTCCGCTCTAATCAATCTGGAGTAACAATTCAAATCAACGACTCCTCTGGAAAATGTACCAAAACCAGGAGAATTTGGCAAAAATGCAAACTTGAGCCACGGATGGGGCCGGTTAGATTAAAGAACATATCTTTTTACTGGATAACACAAAGAGGAATCGATTACATGAAAAAGAAGAACGAGTAAATGTATTTATTTTGAGTTTTGTATAGGGCCAACAGTAGCAGTGCCTAGAGCACGCATGGTTATGAAAAGGCACAGAAACAATAGAAAAAAACTATGAAGCTGGTTAATAAGTGCAGTAACAGCTACTAAAATGCAAGAATCCAAGCGATAACTGGTATAGTAACTTCCACTTAGGAGGTAAACAGATGTCATGATCCTAGAGTCTCGTCATGTTACGTAGTTACCCTGGTCAGAGCTAAGGTGAGAAAAGAGTCCCTGGGGAAAATGGATTCCAAGGCAGCATGCATCCGAAACACAGATTGAGAGCATAAAAAGTAGGGGCAGTGTCAATCTTTGCAGATAGGTGTTAAGTGCAATGAGTAACCAGCCAATCAGGTCTAATGAAGAGGAGACAATTAGATGTAGACAGTCACCATGGAGTGACATCGATCAGTGACTAAAGTAGGCAAGGAAGGAAACAGAAATTAAGTTGATGTTTGGTTCCTTTTTGCAGGCAGACAGGGAGAACCTTTCAGGAGCAAGTAAATTGCACCATAGGTACATGTATAGAAAAATAATGGTTTTTAGTGTTTTTTGTTGAAAGACGGTGTACCCAGTAAGAACAGAATTGCAGAGATGTAAGGTACCTCGAGAGATGTTCAGTTTCTTTGTCAAATACAGTAAGTGATCAGAACGGATAGGTTTGTGAACAATACATTCAATTGTATGGGAGGCTACACCTTCAATGAGAAGCTAACTTAAAAATAGTGAAGGACTAGGGTGGTATGATCCGAGCAACCACTCCCAAAGACTAGTCTATTTTCTGCATGCAGGGAGGATTTGAGTGGAAAAAGATCAATTTTAGAGATAATAGGGAGGACAGCATTCCATGCTGCTTAGTGTTTCCATCCTCATTATAAAGTAGGTGATGTGGTAAATTATAGTACTATGGGCCAGATTTACTGCAAAGTGTTGCAGCACGCTGCTGTGCCAAAATTTTCAGCACTACGATATGTCACTCTAGAAATGCAGTTATGTGCCATATTTACTAAAATATGCGACACCCCTATGTTTCCCGTAGCACTGGTGCTGAAAATAGCTGCCAGCGCCAATGCAGGCATCCTTGCGCCATAGGGCAAGGGTGTCTGCATCTATGGGAATAATTGTGTATGTGTAAGAAGGTGTTCCTTCCTAGACATAAACAATCTACAATGATGATTTGGCACTTCTATGCAGCACACAAAGAATGAGCAAATCGTCATTTTTGAATGATTGTTTATGTGCAAGAAGGGACACCTTCCTGCACATAAACAATCATTCATGGCCTTTTGCTCTTTCCATGTGTGCTGCACAATGCAGCACACATGTAAAGAGCAAAAACAAGGAGGAATTAAAGTATTCCTCCTCTCTGCGCCATGCTAACGACCCTTGTAAATCTGGGGCAGCGTCAAAAGCAATGGGTGTTGCGGTGGAATTCCCAAAGCAACACCCATTGCACACCCTTCTGACTCAGAAAACTGCGTCAGTGGGGCCCATATTTGCATAGTGGCGTTAAGCCACAAAAGGTGCCACTGGAACATCACAAAAAGTGATGCTCTAGTGGCGCAAGGGCCTTGTAAATCTGGCCCATAACCCCTTCGCTGCCAGGCCTTTTCCCCCTCCTGTGCCGAGCCTTTTTTTGGCTATTTGGAGCAGTTCGCGCTTAGGCCCTCATAACTTTTTGTTCACGTAAGCTACCCACGCCAAATTTGCGTCCTTTTTTTCCAACATCCTAGGGATTCTAGAGGTACCCAGACTTTGTGGGTTCCCCAGAAGGATGCCAAGAAATTAGCCAAAAAACTGTGAAAATTTCGTTTTTTTTAAAAAAATTGGAAAAATGGGCTGCAGAAGGCGGCTTGTGGTTTTTTCCCTGAAAAGGGCATCAACAAAGGGTTTGCGGTGATAAAATCACCAGCTTCCCAGCTTTCAGGAACAGGCAGACTTGAATCAGAAAACCCAATTTTTCAACACAATTCTGGCATTTTACTGGGACATATCCCATTTTTACGATTTTTCGTGCTTTCAGCCTCCTTCCAGTCAGTGACAGAAATGGGCATGAAACCAACGCTGGATCCCAGAAACCGCAACATTTCTGAAAAGTAGACAAAATTCTGAATTCAGCAAGGGGTAATTGGTGTAGATCCTACAAGGGTTTCCTACAGAAAATAACAACTGAAAAAGAAAAATATTGAAATTGAGGTGAAAAAAACATCAATTTTTCTCTACGTTTTACTCTGTAACTTTTTCCTGCAATGTCAGATTTTCGAAAGCAATATACCGTTACGTCTGCTGGACTCTTCTGGTTGCGGGGATATATAGGGCTTGTAGGTTCATCAAGAACTCTAGGTACCCAGAGCCAATAAATGACCTGCACCCTGCAGTGGGTTTTCATTCTATGCCGGGTATACAGCAATTCATTTGCTGAAATATAAAGAGTAAAAAATAGCTATCAAGAAAACCTTTGTATTTTCAAAATGGGCACAAGATAAGGTGTTGAGAAGCAGTGGTTATTTGCACATCTCTGAATTCCGGGGTGCCCATGCTAGCATGTGAATTACAGGGCATTTCTCAAATAGACGTCTTTTTTACACACTGTCTTACATTTGGAAGGGAAAAATGTAGAGAAAGACAAGGGGCAATAACACTTGTTTTGCTATTCTATGTTCCCCCAAGTCTCCCGATAAAAATGATACCTCACTTGTGTGGGTAGGCCTAGCGCCCGCGACAGGATATGCCCCAAAACACAACGTAGACACATCACAGAAAACAGACCTGTTTTTAGCAAAGTGACTACCTGTAGATTTTGGCCTCTAGCTCAGCCGCCACCTAGGGAAACCTACCAAACCTGTGCATTTCTGAAAACTAGAGACCTAGGGGAATCCAAGATGGGGTGACTTGTGTGGCTTGGACCAGGTTCTGTTACCCAGAATCCTTTGCAAACCTCAAAATTTGGCTAAAAAAACACATGTTCCTCACATTTCTGTGGCAGAAAGTTCTGGAATCTGAGAGGAGCCACAAATTTCCTTCCACCCAGCGTTCCCCCACGCCTCCCGATAAAAATGATACCTCACTTGTGTGGGTAGGCCTAGCGGCCGCGACAGGAAATGCCCCAAAGCGCAACGTGGACACAGCCAAATTTTTGAAGGAAAACAGAGGTGTTTTTTGCAAAGTGCCTACCTGTAGATTTTGGCCTGTAGCTCAGCCGCCACCTGGGGAAACCTACCAAACCTGTGCATTTCTGAAAACTAGAGACCTAGGGGAATCCAAGATGGGGTGACTTGTGTGGCTCGGACCAGATTCTGTTACCCAGAATCCTTTGCAAACCTCAAAATTTGGCTAAAAAAACACATGTTTCTCACATTTCTGTGGCAGAAAGTTCTGGAATCTGAGAGGAGCCACAAATTTCCTTCCACCCAGCGTTCCTCCACGTCTCCCGAAAAAAATGATACCTCACTTGTATGGGTAGGCTTAGCGCCCGCGACAGGAAACGCCCCAAAGCGCAACGTGGACACATCAAATTTTTTCACAGAAAACAGTGCCTACCTGTGGATTTTGGCCTCTAGCTCAGCCGGCACCTGGGGAAACCTAGCAAACCAGCGCATTTTTGAAAACTAGAGACCTAGGGGAATCCAAGATGGGGTGATTTGCGGGGCTCTGACCAGGTTCTGTTACCCAGAATCCTTTGCAAACATCAAAATTTGGCCAAAAAAAACTTTTTCCTCTCATTTCGGTGACAGAAAGTTCTGGAATCTGAGAGGAGCCACATATTTCCTTCCACCCAGCGTTCCACTAAGTCTCTCCATAAAAATGGTACCTCACTTGTGTGGGTAGGCCTAGCGCCCACGAAAGGAAATGGCCCAAAACACAACGTGGACACAACATATTTTTTCACAGAAAACAGAGGTGTTTTTTGCAAAGTGCCTACCTGTGGATTTTGGCCTCTAGCTCAGCCGGCCCCAGGAGGGGGGGAAATGCCCTAAAATAAATTTGACCCCCCAAACCCCCCCTGCCCAGGAGCGACCCTTGCCTACGGGGTCGCTCCCCCTGCGTGACATTGGCGCCAAAAAACAAATCCCCGGTGCCTAGTGGTTTCTGCCCCCTTGGGGGCAGATTGACCTCAAATCGACCAATCTGCCCCCAAGGGGGGCAGAAATGGTCTAAATATAGTTTGCCCCCCAGGGGAGCGACCCTTGCCTGATGGGTCGCTCCCCATCTCTAAAAAAACAAACATACAAAAAAAAAAAAACCACACAAAAAATATTTGCCCTGGCGCCTAGAGGTTTCTGCCCCCCCCTGGTGGCAGATCGGCCTAATAATAGGCCGATCTGCCCCCAGGGGGGGCAGAAATGGCCTAAAATAAATTTGCATCCTCAACCCCCACCAGGAGCGACCCTCGCCTACGGGGTCGCTCCCCCTGCGTGACATTGGCGCCAAAAAACAAATCCCCGGTGCCTAGTGGTTTCTGGCCCCTTGGGGGCAGATTGACCTCAAATCGACCAATCTGGGGGCAGAAATGGTCTAAACACAGTTTGCCCCCCAGGGGAGCGACCCTTGTCTGATGGGTCGCTCCCCATCTCTAAAAAAAAACAAAAAAAAATAAAAAAACACAAAATAACATTTTGCCCTGGCGCCTACAGGTTTCTGCCCCCCCTGGGGGCAGAAATGGCCTAAAATAAATTTGCATCCCCAACCCCCACCCCCCCACCAGGAGCGACCCTCACCTACGGGGTCGCTCCCCCTGCGTGACATTGGCGCCATAAAACAAATCCCCGGTGCCTAGTGGTTTCTGCCCCCTTGGGGCAGATTGACCTAAAATCGACCAATCTGCCCCCAAGGGGGGCAGAAATGGTCTAAACACAGTTTTCCCCCCAGGGGAGCGACCCTTGTCTGATGGGTCGCTCCCCATCTCTAAAAAAACAAAAAAAAACAAAAAAAATTTTTTTTTGCCCTGGCGCCTACAGGTTTCTGCCCCCGGGGGGGGGGGCAGAAATGGCCTAAAATAAATTTGCATCCCCAACCCCCACCCCCCCACCAGGAGCGACCCTCACCTACGGGGTCGCTCCCCATGCGTGACATTGGCGCCAAAAAACAAATCCCCGGTGCCTAGTGGTTTCTGCCCCCTTGGGGGCAGATTGACCTCAAATCGACCAATCTGCCCCCAAGGGGGGCAGAAATGGTCTAAATACAGTTTGCCCCCCAGGGGAGCGACCCTTGCCTGATGGGTCGCTCCCCATCTCTAAAAAAAAACAAACAAACAAAAAAAAAAACACACAAAAAAAATTTGCCCTGGCGCCTAGAGGTTTCTGCCCCCCCTGGTGGCAGATCGGCCTAATAGGCCGATCTGCCCCCAGGGGGGGCAGAAATGGCCTAAAATAAATTTGCATCCCCAACCCCCACCAGGAGCGACCCTCTCCTACGAGGTCGGTCCCCCTGCGTTACATTGGCGCCAAAAAACAAATCCCCGGTGCCTAGTGGTTTCTGCCCCCTTGGGGCAGATTGACCTCAAATCGACCAATCTGCCCCCAAGGGGGGCAGAAATGGTCTAAACACAGTTTGCCCCCCAGGGGAGCGACCCTTGTCTGATGGGTCGCTCCCCATCTCTAAAAAAACAAACAAACAAAAAAAAAAACACACAAACAAATGTTGCCCTGGCGCCTAGAGGTTTCTGCCCCCCCTGGGGCTAGATCGGCCTAATACCAATAGGCCGATCTGCCCCCAGGGGGGGCAGAGATGGCCTAAAATAATTTTGCCCACCCTATCTCCCCCCCCCCCGGGAGCGACCCTTGCCTACAAGGTCGCTCCCCTTGCATGACGGCGCAAAAAAAAGATCCCTGGTGCCTAGTGGTTTCTGCCCCCCTTGGGGGCAGATTGACCTAAAATCGGCCGATCTGCCCCCAAAGCGGGCAGAAATGTCCTAAATACATTTTGCCCCTCCAGGGGAGCGACCCTTGTCCAAGGGGTCGCTCCCCATCTGTAAAACAAAAAAACAAAAAAATCCCTGGTGCCTAGTGGTTTCTGCCCCCCTTGGGGGCAGATCAGCCGAATCAAAATAGTCTGATCTACCCCCCAGGGGGGCAGAAATGGCCTAAAATACCCCCCCCCCCCCCCCAGGGAGCAACCCTTGCCTAAGGGGTCGCTCCCCTTGCGTGAAATTCACGCAAAAAAAAAAACTCCCTGGCGTCTAATGGTTTCTGCCCCCCTTGGGGGCAGATTGGCCTCATCAAAATAGGCCAATCTGCCCCCAAGGGGGGCAGAAAATGCCTAAATATAATTTGCCCCCTAAGGGAGCGACCCTTGCCTAAGGAGTCGCTCCCCACCTAAAAAAAAAAAGAAAACATAACAAAAAGGAAAAAAAAAAGAAATGATCCCTGGTGCCTAGAGGTTTCTGCCCCCAGGGGGGGCAGAAAAGGCCTTCCCAAAAAAATGCCCCCCCCTGGGAGCGACCCTTGCCCTAGGGGTCGCTCCCGTTGCGTAAAATTTGCGGAAAAAAAAAACTCCCTGGTGTCTAATGGTTTCTGCCCCCCTTGGGGGCAGATTGGCCTCATCAAAATAGGACAATCTGCCCCCAAGGGGGGCAGAAATGGCCTAAATATATATTGCCCCCTAGGGGAGCGACCCTTGCCTAAGGGGTTGCTCCCCACCTAAAAAAAAGAAAACATCACAAAAAAAAAGCTCCCTGGTGCCTAGAGGTTTCTGCCCCCCCTGGGGGCAGATCGGCCTAATAATAGGCCAATCTGCCCCCAGGGGGGGCAGAAAAGGCCTTCCTAAAAAAATGCCTCCCCTGGGAGCGACCCTTGCCCAAGGGGTCGCTCCCTTTTGACAGTTTCATCCAAAAAAAAAAAAATCCCTGGTGTCTAGTGGGGTTTCAAAAGCCGGATTGCAAGCAATCCGGCTTTTGAAACCCTGTGAGAGACTTCAAAGGGAAGGAAATACATTTCCTTCCCTTTGAAGCCTCTCGGGGCCTCCCCCATGGGATTGAAAGAGAAATGCAAAAGCATTTCTCTTTCAATCGATGGGGGAGACCCTGTGACTAATCAGCGCGCGCGCGCTGACGTCACAGGGGGGGGGGGTCGGGGAAGGGCTTCCCCTTCCATCCCTGACTTTGGGGGGGTGGGGGGAAGCACACAGAGGGAGCAAGAGCGCTCCCTCTGGGCTGTGTGCCGAGGACGTAGTGGTTACGTCCTCGGCACAGCAGCACTGTGCCGCAGGACGTAACCACTACGTCCGCGGCACAGAAGGGGTTAATCTCCTAGGCTGGTTATGGTTCTATAAATGATTCTTCGGAGCCTGCCAACACTATTCATTCCTCAAGTCTGATAAAGAATTTTCATACTAGCCTCTCGGGGAAAACTCGGGCTGCACAATGAGATGGGCATGGAGGTGGGATTACTGTCATGACCATTGCCATCACCCTGGATAAAGAAGCACATCTCGGATCCACAAACTAACACTGAATCAGAGATTGTTCCTTTGTGGTAGAACGCATGCTAAGGCAGTTATTTGGATGCAATGCCAGGCATCCGTTTTGGTGATCGTTTGCAGGTGTGCTGCAAGCACGCTGGTCCCTCAATACTTTGGAATAAAGCTTGTAATGTTTCAAAGTCTCAGCCACAATTTTAGTTCAATACAATAAACAGGGATCATGTCTTCTTTGATATGCTCAAAAATCAGTAACTGGGATAGGCTAAGGAAAAACTGATTTGTTCTGAGTGGAGACTCACGAGTAGACGACCACAGAAGCCGAGGAGACATAGGGTGAACTCAAAACTTCCAGAATTACAGCAGGAAGTATTTATTTGAACCTTTGACCGTGAGTTGTCTGTTTGAGATTCGGACGACCCCCTCCTACCACTTCTAATACACGATGCTTTCAAACAAAGCAAACGAAGTTTAAAAATAAATTCCCACCGGAAGAATTTTTTTGTGCATTAATAATTAAAAGTGATGTATAGAATTATTTTAAATTAATGTGATTATGTTTAATAACATGTAATGTGGCATTGTTTTAAATTAAAAATAGTTTACAAATAATTATAATTAAATAATAAATATGTACCTTTTTATATGTTTTAGCATTAATTTAGATATATTTTCACTAGTTTTAAATATTATGATTTAGTATTATTTTCTATGGGGGTTTATTTTAATTCGCTAACTCCATTATTTTGCTGGACTTACTACAAAAGTTTAAGTTACTACAAAATTGTATGTTACTACCAAAGTATAAATTACTACATAAGTGTAAGTCACTACAAAAGAGGAGTTTGTGAATAGCACTTTATAGTAAGGTTTGTAGTACTATTCCTGTTATACTAAACATAGTATAAAGTGATGTTTGTGAATCAAGACCTGTAATTCCTCAACCGCCTTGAAAAAGCTTGCTAGCCACCAGGGGATGAAACCTGTGTTGGCTGTATGGTGCTCTCATAAAATAGTGAAGCACAATTTGGGAGTGCTATTACTAGTTTTAAACCAGAAATAAAGATTGGAATTTCTGTATGAATTGAAACCGGGAGTCTAGAGTAATCACTGGATCAACCAAGGGTGAGAAAATGTGAAATCATCATCGTTGTCCTGCAACACTGGAATCATTGTTTCTTGTAGGGGTTCCCCATTCTTTAGGACATCCTGACAACAAATTGCCCATTAATTTAGGGTGGGCAATGCCAGAAACTGTTACCCAGCTTTCCAGCAATTCCTATCCTGACCCCTTTTCTTTTTTTGTAACTTTTGTTGGGACTCAGCTAAGGCCAAGTCCC
The DNA here is from genome assembly GCF_031143425.1 of Pleurodeles waltl. Lineage (NCBI taxonomy): Eukaryota > Metazoa > Chordata > Amphibia > Caudata > Salamandridae > Pleurodeles > Pleurodeles waltl. The sequence goes on from NC_090444.1 coordinate 1,202,467,593, forward strand.
AAAATGGCTGCGAACATGTCCAGGTTGAAGTGTTGGCAGCCAATCAGACCTTGGTATGAGATCACTGGGATCCACAGAGCCTCTGCATCCCTAGATATACAAATTTGATTTTCCTTTAATTAATCCAAAACTACTGAACTGATTCAAAAGAACTGCAGGATGGAGAAATGAACCAACACTGTTCGTTAATTGATCCACGTTATAACAAATGTTACTAAATTGATAAAGATGATTTGGCGTTTTAAGTTATCTCACTTAGTCTTTCTTTTCTTTTTAGACTTGTTACAGGGATAAAAGCAGAATAACCCACCTGTTCTATAGTACCATATGATTAAGATCAGGGATGAGTTGAAATGCGTTATGGAATTGGACTGTACGCTAATAAATACTTGCTAATTTTGAGCAGATGGAGGGCTTGTTGCATGTTCTTGGAGGAGTGCGTGCCTTGTCTTTTGGAATATATAAGCAGTGACGCTCTGCTTTACAAGCCGTAACTCGTGAGGCTGGGTGTCTGTTTCTGTGTTATTCTCAACTGAAATATGTATACTAGGAGTAACCATGTATAGAAGACAGAGACAATGAGGGCGTTTGGGGATACGCAGGCCTGTAGAGTTGCTGGTAATGGGATTTATTCTCACAGCATAAAATACACAAGGAATCCTGGTTTTCATTCAGAATCTATCCTCACTACCATCTTTCCCCTTGTTGAAACCTCTCCAAACCCTTCCCCTATCTAACCACTCCAAACCTCTGTAACAACTATTCGTAATGTGGGCTTCTGGAGGTGTATCGCTCTAGAGAAATCAGATTTGTAACACAGACCTTCTTTTGCCGTCATTAAACACATCTTTTAGCAGCAGTCTAGGATTAACATATAGGAATTTAGTTTTGTAAAGAATTCTTAGTAGAGCAGTGTTAATTTGGGGGTGAACTTGGCATTGATAGGCTCTTTGGAGGGTGTCCTTTTTAAAAGGAAACATGTTCAGTTCATAAACCTCTCTGGAAATAATTTGGGGGCGTACCTAAATACAGTGTGGTAATTATTCTAAAGTCTATAACCATCAAGGATTTTCCTACAATGCAAAATGTGAAGGGCTAATTTAAGCCTAAAAAAAGTTAGAAGTAAAGCTAAATGGATGTGTGCAGTCAGTCATTTTAGTTCACAGTTAAGTGTATATTCTCAAGAGATTATACCTTCAATGTCAATCACATATTTGGAATCTGTATTGGAAAACGAAGTCCAATACCTTGAACCTTTAGAGTATTGGCATACGTTTTTGTGACCCCACCTCGCCTTCCTTTTTTTTAGGGTGAAGCCGGAAGATTTACTTAATCCCCGAAAGCAGTGCTTGCTACTCCGGAGAAAAAGAAAACAGGCGGGTATTTTCTATTCCCTCCTCTGGATTATATTTAGAGGAATATAGGGTGTTTAGCATCAGACACCTGTAAGACTTTCTCTTGCACGATGAGGAGAACGGACCAAACCCTGAATCCCCTGATTCAGTAAACACACCAACACCAGTATTTTAGAATAACTAGGGGCATACTTAAGAGCCCAAAGCGCCATTCCAACGACACAATATTTACAAAGTGGCGCAATGCATGCATTGCACCACTTTGTGACCCTTTGCGCCAGGCATAATGTATGCACAGGAGGCATTCCCCCGTTAGTCGCAAGGAAATCTAAGAAATTTCCTTGCGCCATTTTTTCGGCACTTTTAACGCCTGCTTAGAGCAGGTGTTAAAAGGAGGCTTCCATTGCTTACAATGGGCCTCTGGTTGCTTAGCAGGATTAGTGTCAGAATTTTTGACGCTAATCTTGCAAAGCACTGGACTAGCGTCTGACACTAGTCCCATAACTACCGCCATGATGCGCCGTATTTTTATTATGTCACACACATGGTGGCATTAGGGGGGCGCAAGATAAGCTTTTCTTAAACATGCCCCTTAGCGTTTTCGCTCATCGAAGAAAATCACATGAATTAACTCTATAATCATAAAAATTGACAACTTTGTGATTATGGATATTATGAAAGCGAAGGGAAAGTTAGCTTCAAATATTATTCGCCACACATCCCTAATTAAACTATGGCCTATCATATTATTATGCTGCTGGATGCCGAGTCATGCAGTATACATCGCATTCTTGTTGCAGATAACACGGCCTTCAATTAGGTGTTCCAACACGCAGCATGACCCCCTCGCACGCCCATCTAGCATCTGATTTCACTCTCTATCAAATAAAGGACAGGTTACATATGTTTTTGTATCTCTGATTTGCAACCATCTTTTGCACAATGCTTTCATTTGAAACATGTGGAGACATTAGTACATATTACATATGTAGAACCCAATTAGTGTAGGAACTGGAGGCTTTAGCACATTTGCAGGAAAGATTTACCTTGGGGCTGCAGCCACTACTGACGTCAAGCAGCAAACTTTTTTTTTTTTTTTTTTTTTTAAAGCAAAAGGAACATTTACACTTAAGCCTAAACAGTGAAGAACAAAAGGCATGCATCAATTTTTACACCCACAAAATAAATAAAATATTGTGGCATAATTTGGAAAAATGGATAAAGAATCTCATAGTCATCGGAAGGCCTCATTTTACGGCCCAATGTAAACTTATTTTAAGTCTATACGGATCTTAATATGTACAGACCAGGTTATACAGTGACGCAGTGCTTAATTTGTGCGTGTTGTACTTATTTTTGAGGGCCTGGGCTTAGTCTTCTGCCTCAAGCGTTCGCTGCGAGCAAAAGACACATGGGAAAGACGGAGAAAGGGAAAAATGAAAAAGCGTCACAAAGGGAGAAAGCATAAATCTGCAAGAGTGAGCTGAAGCGCTGGGAGTGGCTTTAAATGGATTAAAGAGGCCCGAGATGGCTTCAGGATTACGCTGCCTCCGTATTCCGTGCTTGCACATTTAACTGCAGCAGCCGCGTGTTTCAGAGGAGAGCTCTGAGCACCGGCACTTTTCTATTTACAAATTTAGCACTGCAGTGACTTAGCTTGATCATGGAGGGGAGTATGGGGGGGTGTTCTCTTTATTAGTCACGTCTTGATCTGCTCAAGATTTACAGGAGAGCTCCTCCTCACACAGCCTCTTCCGCACCCGCTGATGGCATGGAGGTCAATTCACCAAAATGCCAGGGGTAGCAAAATTGACATCACACGCCCCTTGACCTCCACTTTCAGTCATACATACACATAAAGTCACACAGACTCTCCCTCACAAAAACACACACTCACCCATAAGCACACACACAAAATACATTTAAAAGCATTTTTTACTTACCTCAGCTGCCATGAAAAGGCATATTCCAGCTAGTGCTACTCCTAATATTGAAAAATACAATATTATTCACTGTTAGTGTACTAAAAAATTGACAGAAAATAAAGAAAGTGGAGGTCCAGTGACATCACTGTGTTCTGGCACTGAAATTGCCACCTCTGAAGCCAGGGGTCACAAGGTAGTGGCAGGGGTTGCAAAGGGCACACCAGGGGTCGCATCTGCGACCCCTAAATGACATCCATGGCTGATGATGGATGGGGATGTGCAGATATAACATGTAGGCCTCACAGGGAAAATAAACACATTTGAATTGCAAACAGAATTTTTTTTTAACAACCATAGTTACACCTATTATACTTGAAGAGCTGAAGCAGCATTATCTGACAAACTGACCCAGTTGACCTAGAATGTGAAACGTTATGTTTTCTGACCTTTCTGATAGACATACTTTTCATAATATGTATTAATTGAATAAAAAGTTGTTGTTTAATCTTGCAGATGTTTCTACTTACACAAAGAACAACTGTAGAACACTGAATAGGCCATCTATTTTCTATGGAGGAAATATAGAAGCTTATACTTTCAAATGAAATTTCTACAAGCAAATGAATGCTGAGTGTTAGAAGAGTTTTTGGTTGTCAGAGATATGCACCCTATGCAAGCAGGAACCACAATCCTAGTCAAGGTAAGTCAGATACACTCTAAAGGTTAACCTGTGCTCACCCTCTGGTAGCTTGGCACAGAGCAGGCAGGCTTAACTTTAGAGGCGAGGTGTAAAGTATTTGTGCAGCAGTTTAAACAGTATCACAGTGAAAACACCACAAAAAGACTCAACACCAAGTTAGAAAAATAGACTATATTTTTATGAGTAAAATCAGGCAAAAACTACAACAATCCAATAAGTAAATGTCAAGAAATGAATGTTTAAAGAATAAATGAAACTGTAGTGCTTAGAAGCATAAAGCACCAACCAGGGCTATCTGGTCACACAAAGCCGGGCAAAGCCAAGAATTCAGGTTGACCGCGATGGAGGGCGGGCCAGCTATAAGGGATCAACCTTGTCCCACTGAAAAATATCCTTGCATGGAAGGTTGCGTCGACATTGAGGAGCAGGGGGTGGGGTGCAATATGTCGATTCTGAGCCATGCCGTTGAGGATGCATCATCGGCAAACAACTGGCAAAGGAAGTGACGCGTCATCGAGCCATGTAGATGGCGATGCATCGGGTTGAAGGCGAAGTGGTAATCCTGAACCACACAGTCGGTACGGCAGTGTCCTCGTCCTCAGCAGCAGCGATGATGCGTAGGGAAGAGATGCAGCGGTTCTGATCCGTGCAGTGAATGAGATGCATGGGTTTTTGTGGACAGTTCAGAACGCACTTCCAAGAGCCCAAGACTGGCTTGGCACAACTTGGCAGGGCAGGACTCCCACTGGGCAGAGTCCAGAGGCAGGAGTGAGTGAAGTTTTGATGTCCCCGAGACTTCAGAAAAGGAGGCAAGCGATCAAGCCCTTAAAGTAACTCCAGGTTCAAGTGAGATAGATCCAGTCCATCCTCAGCAGGGCAGCACAGCAAAAAGCAGTTCTTCCAGAGCAGCAGTCCAGAGTGACAGTCCTTGTAGTAGCACAGCAATCCTTCTTCCTAGCAGAATTCTTCACTGGTCCAGAAGTGTACTGATTTGGTAGGGTCAGAGGTCCAGTACTTATACCCAGTTGTGCCTTTGAAGTGAGGTTGACTTCAAAGAAGGGTGTTTGAAATGCACAGAGGTCCATTCTTCTTGTCCTGGCACCAGACTCACTATAGAGGGTTAAGTAATCCTTTGTGGGGGAGCAGGACACTGCCTATTCAGGTGTGTCAGCTCTTCCCTCCCTTCCTACCCAGGATATCCCATCATCATGCAGATAGCCACTCAGCCATACCTACCCTTCCTTTGTGAGAGGCTGTCTAGAGGGAATGCAAGAAACCAGCTGTCACCCCACCCCAGATGTATTGGAGACAGGCTGTAGGCACACAGGGCTAAAAGCAGGAAAATGCCAACTTTGTAAAATTGGCACTTTCAAACTTGTAATAATAAATCCAACCTTACCATTTAAGAAGATTTGTCATTTCAATTCCATAGGTACTAAACATGATTTACCTACTCCTTCTCAGTTAGGAATTACATCCTATTATTTGCAACAAGGAATCCCCGAATGTTAACCTATGAGAGGGGTAGGCCTCACAGTACTGAAAAATGAATTTGGGAGTTTTTCACTACCAGGGCATGTAAAACTGAAAAGTGAATGTCCTACGTTTTAGTTACATGGCATCCTACCCTATGGGCTACCAAGGGCCTACCTTTGGGGTGACATATATAACAAAAAGGGAGTGTAAGTCTTGGCAAGAAATGTTAAATGCCAAGTCGTCATGGCAGTGTAAACTGCCCACAAAGGATCTGCAAAGGCAGGCCTGAGACATGTTTAAGGGCTACTTGAGTGGGTGGCACAAGCAGGGCTGCAGTCCCACTAGTAACATTTAATTTACAGGCTTTGGACACGTAGTGAACTGTACAAGGGACTTAGAGGTAAATTAAATGTGCGCAATTGTGGATACATCAATCAAACCAAGTTGTAGGGAAGAAGAACATGCACATTAGCACTGGTTGGAAGTGATAAAGTGCTTAGAGTCCTAAGACTAACAAAAAGAATCAGCAAAAATATAAGGCAAGCAGGCAAAAAGTTTTGGAAGAGACTCCCCTAAGGCTGACAGGTCTAACAGTGAGAATCAGCCTTAAAACTAAACACTGTATTAATAAAAATGTATTTCTTGACTAAGTCAAGGATAGATGAATAGAGTAGTTATTTAGAAGCTTAGACATAAGTGTTCCCATAGACAAAATGTGTTTTTCCGAATAAGAGATTGAATAATACAATGTGAAAAATAAGGACATTAAGTGATAAGAAGTGGCGGTGGTCACTTGATGTTGTCATCTGTTGTATTGTGTCCCAGTGAGAAGACGAAGGAATGTTCCTGTTTCCATGAAGGCATCAAAAGCTGATTGGCTGACTGAAGAATGAAGATGCAACATGCTGCAAAACCTTAGATTATACTGTCTATAATAATGTGTGTTCCTAGAGTAGGTAGGAATGGTTTATTGCAGATTATTGCACTTGCCACCTTCCCCGCCCCAATCTATGTTGCTCATGTTGAGACTATACCGAGTTTCTTGAACCTCTCTTTATGGGAGGTTCTGCTTTGATTGATGCAGATATTTGACACTGATGCTTTCTGCTTTGATCTCTCAATTTAAAACTCCAAGTTCTGAATGACATCTTTTTCTCTGCTCCCCTAACCATTCTCATTCTTAGAATAGGGATTCTTTCCTTTAAAGTATGCGCTTTATGTATTGATTATGAACTGCTGATTGCTTATCTATACTCATTGACTGTACTGATTTATACTGATGAATTCAGTACTGAATCAAGATGAGCCATTGAAAGACTGATTAATAAAGCTTTTAAACTCACATCAACTCATTATTGATGTAAAAGGAGCTGAAATAGTGACGATAATTTAATTGATGTGCAGCTCTTGGTTAATCTCAACTAACATCAAAGATCCATTGGCCTAACGGCTGGGATGTCACCCTGATGATTTGTTAAGTCTTTCTGGTAAAGAGATAATTGAAAACCGAGATCCAAGCGCTACAGCACTGACTACCAAAGGCTGATAATGTTGTGGTTGAAGAAATTCTCTGGCTGAGATGAAGAAGTGCTCTCCAAGGGCTTGGATAGAGCTTGCCTCCTGTTCCCTGAAGTCTCAGGACCAAAAAGACTTCATCTCTTCAAGAAGGACTCCTTGTGTGGTGAAAATTTGACGCACAGCCTGCCAGAAATGGCGCATAGCCTGCCCCGCGGTGAAAATGTCACTGCACGCCGGAACAACGCAGCCAGACTTTGCAATGAGAAGATCAATGCAGCGCCAGCATAGCGACCGGAAATTCGACGCACAGCCGACCCGGAACAACGCAGCCCGACTTCCAGAGAGGAATCGATGCAGCGCCTGCTGTGCAGTAGAAAATTAGACGCAACGTCCACCGGATCAATGCAGCTCCTGTGACTTTGTCCTGCCAGCGCAGGAAATCCACGCACCGTCCCCGGGGCGTCTGAAAATCCCGCAACCCAAAGAGGATCCACAACAGAGTGCCGGAAATCGACGCACAGCCATCCCAGCATGAAAACTAAATGACGCATCGCAGTGTGCGGCCCGAGAAATCAAAGTGCACCCCTTTGTTTCCACGCTTCTCCTCTTCTGAGGTTCTCTGCGGAGATTTTCCACGCGAACCAGGTACTTTGTGCTTGAAAGAGACTTTGTTTGCTTTTAAAAGACTTAAGACACTTTATATCACTTTTCAGTGATATCTCTACGTTTATTTATTGCATCTTTGATCGTTTTGACCTACCTGCATTTATCCAGATAAATATTATACATTTTTCTAAACACTGTGTGGTGTATTTCTGTGGTGCTATATGGTGGTATTGTATGATTTATTGCACAAATACTTTACACATTGCCTTGTAAGTTAAGCCTGACTGCTCAGTGCCAAGCTACCAGAGGGTGGGCACAGGATAATTTGGATTGTGTGTGACTTACCCTGCCTAGAGTGAGGGTCCTTGCTTGAACAGAGGGTAACCTGACTGCCAACCAAGGACCCCATTTCTAACACATTTCATAAGTGCTTACTTTAGATTGGGAGCAGGAAGACATAAGCTGTTTACACTGAAATTAATTCTAATTGGAAATTCTCTGCAATGGTAAAGTCATATTTTAAGATAGAATTCTGAGGATGCCAGTTTTAGAAAGCTGTCATTTTCCTGTCCCAACAATTTGTGTCTTCTGCCAATGTCCTGGGTCACGTGGCTGTGAATGGATCTGCTGTAGGGATTCGTGTATTGCTTCCAGACAGTACCACAAAGGGGGCTTAGGTGTGGACAGGAGCAGCCATTGGGCAGGATGGCTGGGGAGGGGATGTATTCAGCCCCACTTAAACTTCAAAGGACTTTGTATCTTGACCACACAAAGGAATCTGGCACTAGTCCTGCCCTGTTCTTTGTCACCCTAGACAGTTTGGAACCTTGACCTTGGAGGTGAATTTCCCAGATCCCAGAAACATTCCTGGACCTGTGGAAATTACAAAACAAGAACTGCACTGCTGCTTGAGGGACTGCCTTGATATCTGAGAAGGAAGACTGGGCCTGCTTGTCTTCATCTCAGGCTAACCAGACTGACTCCAAGGGTCTGTTGGCTGACCTCCTGTGTAAGGTACAGGAGCACAACAAGCTTCAGAGGCCTTCCTGCATTTGTTCAGCTGACCTGCCTGGATGTTCAACTGGACCTGCCTGGGCCCTGCTAGCCTGAACTTGAGGGAGTGCCTGATCCCCAGGAGGTGCCTTCCAAGGTCTTGGACCTTTGGCTGACATCAGACTGTGCCCCTCCTAAAAAAGAAAAGAAAACTCTGAAGTACCAAGATTCCGACAACTGACAACGTGCAGTTCTGCCAGTGACATCCAGCAAATGAAGACCTGCACCTAACGCTACAGCAACAACAGCCAGCGATGAAAGCCAACGCAAAGCTGCAATGACCACCCGCAATGCTCAACCAGCTCTTCAGACTAGTGATGACCATCTGCCATGCCTGACCTGCTCTTCACGCTACAGCCAAGTGTCTGCGTTACTCATCCTGATCCTCGCAGTCTCCTCCAATGCAAATGGTACTCTCTGTGCCAGACTTTGAAGGTAACTCTTCAGCTTGATTATCCTGGTCCCTGTATCTGACCCACGCTCCATTGAGGTTGCCTGAACTTGTGACTTTCACCCAATCCAGTGTGAACAGATGACTCCGAGTGGCGCTTTGTGCTTTTAAGCACTATTTTCACTAAAAACCATACAACTGATTATCTCCAGTTCTACATATTGGATTGTGATCATTCTGGTATAATATTTAAAAAAAATTACTCTATATTTCTAAATTGGTGTGGGATTTTTCTTGTGTTGTGTTTTCACTTTATTACTGGTTTTGTGCAGGGTTGGAAAGCCTTTAGGGCAAGCAGGCAGTGACAGATGGACTGGTCTGACAGATCCATGTGTGGACTGTTTTTAGCTGTTGTGGGATGGTTCTTATGGCCAGGTGGGTTTTAGTGTTGATTCCCCTGTTATTACCACTTTTTTTTAGCTTTTTGCTAAGATAATGTGGGCCACTTTTATTTTTGTACCCATGAATAGTTTGTGGCCCAACCCTGGTTGTGTGCTGCATAGATACTTTATATGTTACCTCTAGGACAGAGGTCTTCAAACTGGGGTGCCTCAAGTGATCCAAGTGGGGGTGCCAGACTCTGGTCAAAAAAAGCATTATACAGATAACAGGCCTTTGTTTTAAGTAGAAGCATGTTAATGCATTTTTAAAAAGGTAACAGTACTTAACTGCAATGTTTAAATAGATCTAGACATATTTAAACATTGCCATCTTTATAAAATAATTGTGAAAAATTCTGTGGAGGGGCCCAATGATTTTTATTTTTCAAATGGGGGGGGCACGGCATAAAAAAGTTTGGAGACCACTGCTCTAGGGTAAGCCTGGCTGCTTTTGTGCCAAGTACCGGAGGGTGAGCACAGGTTAGCGTCCTATGTTGTTCACCCTGACAAGGGTAGGGCTTCCAGCCCACTAAACCAATAACCCAATTTCTTACACCTCTGGAGTGTAAAATAGTGACCCTTATCTTAGAGACAATAGATCACATATATTTCCTCCCCGTATTTTCAGCATGACAGAATGTTTCAAGGGAATACCATGAAGCAGTGTCGGATTAGGCGGGTAGTGGTAATCTCAGTGGATTAAGGGTCATTATTCTTGCCTATGGAATTTAGGGAGCAGAAAGTGAAATTAGGTTTTCCATTAGAGAGCAAGGGTTTTGATCTTTTAATAGAAGCAGGAATACGAGGTATTGTTGATAAATGGATCTGACACCATCAATTGAAAATGGTTGACAAATTATCTCACCAAACTGAAGAAAGAACCTTTTTTGATGACAAATGAGGATGACCTAAATGGCATGGAGGGTATTGCCATTATATAGGTGGGTTATGTTAAAACATTGGGTAAAATCAATGATAGAAAGCCCCCTTAGCATTTATTGCTAAGCATAGAGATTGTCCTCTTTATCTAGTCACAAATGAAAATTCCTGGGAACAGTGAGGATCTGGTGTCTGGTGAACATAGTTCCTATAGAATCTAATAAGGGGAGTGAAGATTCAACTTTTTTCCTGAAGGATAATGGACGAGGAGTTAAATTGAGATAGGAAATAAAAGATTCACAGCTGCAGATGGGTTTGAGATGTTTACAAAATGAAAGTGACACATTCTAATTGTAAATGGTAGCAACCGCACCACTTCTCCCTTGTGGCCTATTCCAGAGAAGGAAAAATCCACAGCATTAGAACGTTAAACATCATCAGATGTTGAGGAAATACAAAGTCCTTTTGGCTGCATATGTGGGGTGTCAGGAACATAAGCCTTGAATACCACACTTTAATTAAAATGAAAGACCTATGTAGGAAGTTGGCTCTGTATATACTATTTCAAAGTAAGAAATAGTGTGCACCGAGTCCAAGGGTTCCCCTTAGAGGTAAGATAGTGGCAAAAGTAGATAATTCTAATGCTCTATTTTGTGGTAGTGTGGTCGAGCAGTAGGCTTATCAGAGGGTAGTGTTAAGCATTTGTTGTACACACACAGGCAATAAATGAGGAACACACACTCAAAGACTTACTCCAGGCAAATGGGTTTTTATATTGAAAAATATATTTTCTTAGTTTATTTTAAGAACCACAGGTTCAAGATTTACAGTAAACACTTTAAATCTAAGGTAATTCACTTAGATACTTTAGGAACTTTGAATGAAAACAATATCACATACAGTCTTTGTAAAAATGGCAATACGCTATTTTCAAAGTGGACACTGCAAAAATCAACAGTTCCTGGGGGAGGTAAGGAAAGGTTAGATTAGAAGGTAAGTAAAACACTTACAAGTCTCAGTTCTGGGGCATAGGCAGCCCACCGATGGTGGTTCAAGGCTCCCCAAATTTACCACACCAGCAGCTCAGGGCCGGTCAGATGCAGAGATCAAAGAGGTGCCCAAAACACATAGGCGCCTATGGAGAACAGGGGGTGCTCTGCTTCCAGTCTGCCAACAGTTAAGTACCTGCGTCCTCGGGGGAAGACCAGGGGGGTTTTGTAGAGCACTGGGGGTACACAAGTAGGCACACAAAATACACCCTCAGCGGCACAGGGGGGGCCGGGTGCAGTGTGCAAAGCGGGCGTCGGGTTTCAGATAGGAATCAATAGAGGGACCCGGGGGTCACTTTAGCAGTGCAGGCAGGCACAGGGGGGCTTCTCGGGCCAGCCACCACCTGGGCTAGACAGAGGGGTGCCTGGGGTTCACTCCTGCGCTGAAGTTCGGTTCCTTCAGGTCCTGGGGGCAGCGGTTGCAGTGTTGGTTCCAGGCGTCGGGTCCCTTGTTACAGGCAGTCGCGGTCAGGAGGAGCCTCTGGATTCTCTCTAAAGGCTTCGCTGTGGGAGCTCAGGGGGGTCGTCTCTGGTTACTCACGGGCTCGCAGTTGCTGGGGAGTCCTCCCTGATGTGTTGGTTCTCTGAATCTCGAGCCGGGGGCATCGGGCACAGAGTGAGGAGTCTCACTCTTCCGGCAGGAAATGTGCAGTCTTTGGAAGTTGCTTCTTTGTTGCAAAGAAGTAGCTGGTTTTGAGCAGGGCCGCTGCTCACGGGAGTTTCTTGGTCCTTTAGTCCAGGGCAGTCCTCTGAGGCTTCAGAGGTCGCTGGTTGCAGGTTTTCGAAGTTGGAGACAGGCCGGTAGGGCTGGGGCCAAAGCAGTTGTTGTCTTCCGTCTTCTCTGCAGGCTTGTAGGTCAGCAGTCCCTCTTGTTTCTTCAGGTTACAGGAATCTAGTTTCCTAGGTTCTGGGGTGCCCCTAAATACTGAATTTAGGGGGGGTGTTTTAGGTCTGGGAGGGCCGTAGCCAATGGCGACTGGCCTTGAGGGTGGCTACACTCTCTTTGTGCCTCCTCCCTGTGGGGAGGGGGGAACATCCCTAATCCTATTGGGGGAATCCTCCAAACTCAAGGAGGATTTCTCAAGGCAGGGGTCACCTCAGCTCAGGACACCGCAGGGTCTGTCCTGACTGGTGGGTAACTCCTCCTTGTTTTTCTTATTATCTCCCCTGGACTTGCCGCCAAAAGTTGGGGCTGTGTCCAGGGGGTGGGCATCTCCACTAGCTGGAGTGCCCTGGGGCATTGTAACATGAAGCTGGAGCCTTTGAGGCTCACTGCTAGGTGTTACAGTTCCTGCAGGGGGGACGTGTTAAGCATCTCCACCCATTGCAGGCTTTGTTTCTGGCCTCAGAGGGCACAAAGGCTCTCACCCCAGGGGGGCAGAAACTCGTCTCTCAGCAGCAGGCTGGCACAGACCAGTCAGTCCTGCACTGAAGGATTGGGTAAAATACAGGGGGCATCTCTAAGATGCCCTCTGTGTGCATTTTTGTAATAAATCCAACACTGGCATCAGTGTGGGTTTATTATTCTGAGAAGTTTGATACCAAACTTCCCAGTATTCAGTGTAGCCATTATGGAGCTGTGGAGTTCGTTTTTGACAAACTCCCAGACCATATACTTAATATGGCCACCCTGTACTTACAATGTCTAAGAACAAACAGACACTGTAGGGGCATATTGCTCATGCAGCTATGCCCTCACCTGTGGTATAGTGCACCCTGCCTTAGGGCTGTAAGGCCTGCTATAGGGGTGACTTATCTATGCCACAGGCTGTATTTTGTGTGCATGGCGCCCGGAGGAGGATGCCATGTCGACTTTGCCTTTTTCTCCCCACCAACACACACAATCTGCAATGGCAGTGTGCATGTGTTAGGTGAGGGGTCGCACAACACATGCTGCAGCCCTTAGAGACCCTCCCTGGTCATAGGGCCCTTGGTACCACTGGTACCTTTTACAAGGGACTTATCTGTGTGCCAGGGGTGTGCCAATTGTGGAAACAATGGTACATTTTTAGTGAAAGAACACTGGTGCTGGGGCCTGGTTAGCAGGGTCCCAGCACCCTTCTCAGTCAAGTCAGCATCAGTATCAGGCAAAAACTGGGGGGCAACTGCAACAGGGAGCCATTTTCCTACAACCTATGAAACTTGAAGCGTAAATTTGGGGTTAGTCTGAACCATCACTACCCCACTGAAATTTCAAGTAAGGTTTGTTAATCAGGTAAGCTTGAATTTAATTCACCATCTTGCCTGACATCAAGGCTAATACTAGTGCAGTGTTCCAAAATAGGTACGCGCTAGTGCAAAAGGCACTTTCATACGTTGGTTAATAAGAGTGGCCTAGGTTTACTAAAGGCCTGTGTTGCCCTTGCGTCTCTCAAGGACTATTGTGTTCATAGGTATTCTCATGCATCCACTCATGGATTTTGGCGCATTCCCAGATTTACTAACAATAGTAAACATTGGTATATGGCAAAATGGTATGCCTTCCCAGGGGAGGTGTAAAGAGGAGAAATATATCTATTTCCATCTTTTTACGTGCGCTGTATTCTGCAGCACAAATAGAGGAAAATGCTCCTAAAGATTGTTTTTCAGCAGGAAGCTGCCCCTTACTGCACAAAAACAACTGGGGCTGTAACGCAGGCATCATTGCACCATGGTGCTAGGATACCTGCATTGGCGCTTGGCAGTTCATAGTGCACCAGCTCAGAAGGAGAGCGGGAATTCATCAGATCTTAGTAGATATGGCACATTCCTGCCCTCTCCAACATTTGTGCTACGTCAGATGTTAGTATATCTGCCTCAGTGTTTTTTCACACATGCTGCACTGGCGAATAAGACATATTAGGCAAACTGCTTAATGATTCAGGTAAACAAAAGAGAAACTGAAACCAAAGAGCTCTGGTATCTTCATTTTACTGCCAATTTAACCTTAATGGAAGCATGTTTGATGACCGAACAGGCAGGCTCAAAAAGGTAAGGGGGTAGCTGATGTGGCTCAGAAGTAAGAGGGTGTGGACCTTTAGAGTAACAGCTAACAGAAACGTTTTTATTCTGACTGACATGGTTTCACCCTTGAAGCAGCTCAGGCTTGATGGGGAATTGACCAGCAGCCTGAACGAATATTTAAACATGAAGGGGCATATTTATGATGCCCATTGTACCACATTTACGTAATTTTTTTTTTTTTATTATTTTTTTTTTTTACACGAATGTGGCGTTAAGGTGGCATTTCCAACCTGTCATATTTACAACTTGGAGCAATGCAAGCACTGCCCCACTTTCTAAACCCTGTGCCAGGCATAGTGCATGCAAGGAGGGGCATTACCACGTAGGGAGGCCCAGACAAATGGTGCAGTGAAGGTAATAAGATGACGCTCCCATTCAAAACAGTGGGCTTCCCAGTGCTCTGCTGCATTAGCGCCACAATTTATGGCACTAATCCAGCAAAGTGCCATAAATTATGACGCATATGTGGACACATCCGCCATGGTGCACTGTATTGTAAATACGGCATGCACATGGTGTCGCTAGGGGGATGCAATGTGGTGCTAGAAAAGTGGCATATCATGAATGATGCACCACTTCTCCATAAATATGCCCTGAAATATCCAAGTATTCAGAAGCCATGCCTAGGAAGTGATCTAAAGTCTGTGGTTTTGGGTGCCCTTCTTATACCCAAATTCTCCTTTGAAGTAGGCCTACTTCAAAGTAAAGTCTCTTTTGAATGTGAAATCCTGCCTTGCCCAGGCCAGGCCCCAGACACTCACCAGGGGGTCGGAGACTGCATTGTGTGAGGACAGGCACAGCCCTTTCAGGTGTAAGTGACCACTCCTCCCCTCCCTCCTAGCACAGATGGCTCATCAGGAAATGCAGACTAGATCCCAGCTCCTTTTCTGTCACTGTCTAGTGTGAGGTGCAACCAGCCCAACTGTCAAACTGACCCAGACAGGGAATCCACAAACAGGCAGAGTCACAGAAATGGTATAAGCAAGAAAATGCTCACATTCTAAAAGTGGCGTTTTCAAACGCACAATCTTAAAATCAACTTTACCAAAAGATGGATTTTTAAATTGTGAGCTCAGGGACCCCAATCTCCACATGTTCATCCGCTCCCAAAGGGAATCTACACTTTAATCAGATTTAAAGGTAGCCCCCATGTTAACCTATGAGAGGGACAGGCCTTGCAACAGTGAAAAACGAATTTAGCAATATTTCACTGTCAGGACATATAAAACACATTACTATATGTCCTACCTTAACCATACACTGCACCCTGCCCTTGGGGCTACCTAGGGCCTACCTTAAGGGTGCCTTACATGTACGAAAAGGGAAGGTTTGGGCCTGGCAAGTTGGTACACTTGCCAAGTCGAATTTACAGTTAAAACTGCACACAGAGACACTGCAGTGGCAGGTCTGAGATATGATTACAGAGCTACTCATGTAGGTGGCAAAACCAGTGGTGCAGGGCCACTGGTAGCATTTGATTTACAGGCCCTGGCACCTCTAGTGCACCTTACTAGGGACTTACTAGTAAATCAAATATGCCAATCATGAATAAACCAATCAACATTACAATTTACACAGAGAGCATATGCACGTTAGCACTGGCTAGCAGTAGTAAAGTGCTCAGAGTTCAAAAGCCAACAGCAACAGGTAAGAACAAAATAGGAGGCAGGAGGCAACAAGATTGGGGATGACCCTGTATAAGCAAAAAAGTCCAACAGATTGTATAATACCAGTTAGTTTTGATCATTACGGGGGGCTATCTGGTTTCAGGTGAATGGTTGGTGGTGATTAAATAATGTTAGTTTAGAGAGATAGGGTTTTAAGGAAGAGAGGCTGTACTCTATGAAATAAGGTGTCAGCCAATTTCAGATTTACAGAAAGAAGAAATAATGCAGACAGGCATGGGACAGAGAGGAAGTTATAGTTGGAAATAGAAGGCATGCAGAGGATAGAAGTTAAGAAGAGGGTCACTGGAGAAAGAAAGAAGGGGAATTGAGCAGAAGTACATCAAGGTCAATTTTTCATGCAGGGTTTTTTGTAGTATAGAAGGGAAGTCTTCCGGCGAGCAGGCAAACAGAGGATGTAAGCTGTAGAAAGAAACAATATAATACATAGTGCTCCATATGTGGTACATATAGCTTAAAACTTGTGATTTCGAATGTACACATCATTTAACTAAAAGGGTCCTAGCATGTTGTGTGAAAAGCATAGGGCAGCCATTTTAATTATAGTCTGGAGTATCCCAAGCTTGGTACAGTGTCTGTATAATGCTCAAGTTGATTTGACACAGAAAAAAGAAAAGTCTCATTTAAAGATCTTTCCTTATTCAAATATCCTGTTTTGTCAACAAATCCCATCAAAATGAATGTTGTGCCGGTTTGTCTACGTAGCTATTGTAGTATATGCACTGTACTTTAAAGTGAAGTAATGGTGGAGGCCTGTGGGTTCTAATCTGGAAGTCACAATCTTGTTCCCAAGCACAAGTTGGGGGTGATCTTGTTTTCTCAAACAGTGGAAGTGTCATATAAGAGATGAAGGAGGGATGGGGCCTACACAGTGAAGTGAGAACAATGGAGACAAGGATCCTATAGAAATTCGATTTGGTTCTTCCTGTAGCACTGCCATCTGGTAGCTGGTAGGGGTGAAGAGGCTGCAGTCTGTTAAGAGTGTGAAGGGTCTTTTATCTCTTTCCCAATCACTATCTTGTGTCTGTGTATAACCAGGAGCAGATAGTTGACACCTCTTAATGCCTTTTTTGTGGGTGATCTAGGTTGGAAACCACCCTGCTGTAAGGAGCATCACCCCACCGAAAGGCTGTGTCTGAAGAACTGCAGAGATGTGCTTGAAAAAGGAAGCCACTCCAAACCAGTTATGTCTGCAGAATTTTGAAAAAAATGTGTTGAGTCACCTTCTGGCCTCTGACGTGAGACCAGTAATTCACCTCACACAGCAAATGATGATGACTAATTGAGAACAGGTTGTATTACACATGAATTGGTATACCCAGAGGGAAAAGTGTCTTTGTATCTACAGTAACCACTCCCTTGGGTATCATAATTTTTTCAGAGATGTTTTCAAGTTGTTGCTAAAGTAAGTGCAGCTTCCATGCGCACCCCCGGTTCACAAGACTGCAAAAACCTATACACTCGTTCTATCAATTACTCAAAAACATATACAGATGCACACAGTCTTAATTCACAATCAGGTCTATAAACACATGCACAAAATAACCAATGTAAACAAACCCTTGTCAATACTCCATTCACAATGTTGTGTGGGACAAAATAACACATCTTGCAATTCCAGTGAGATCATGTACTTACCATGACTGAGGTGCAACACTGCCTAAAGATTCAGGCCCAGATTTACTAACATTTGAGGCAAGGTTGCAAGACATCTTGCTGTGCTGCGTCAAATGGAGAGGGCAGGAATGTGCCAAATTTACTAAGATAAGGCACATTCCTGCTCTCTCTCTGTGCTGGTGGACTGTGCGCAGCCTAGCACCATTGAAGGCACCCTTGCACCATGGTGCAAGGATCCCTGTGTCACAGGAAGGATTGTTTGGTCCAGAAAGGAACGCCTTCATGCACAAAATCAATCCTCAGAGGCATGTCCTTCTTTCTATGTGTGCTATAGAATAAAGCACACATAGAAATAGTAATTAAAGGGGAGAATTAAACGTATTTATCCTTCTTACCCCCACTAAAGGATGGTGTAGCATTTTGATGTAATCCCAGGTTTACTACGCTTAGTAAACCTGGGAATGCACCAAAATCCATTGGTGAATGCGTGGGAATGTCCACACTCCACCCCAGGAATTCCTTCTCAATTCAGAGTAACGCAAGTTGGAGAATTGTGCTTCCTTGCATTACTCTAAATTTAACAAGTAACACAAGTTGATTTTGCGTGGCCTATTAAATCCTGCTTAAGAGCTTGTGTTGCCTTGCAGGATGCAAGGGCACTGCAAGCCCTTAGTAAATCTGGGCCTAATTGTTGAACTGTCTCAATTCCTAAATGAAGTGCCATTCTCCTGATTTATTTTGCAGCAGAAAGAAATGCAGAATAAAAGCCTGACATTTGCTACGATTTAAGGATGGGTTTCCAGAGCCCCTTTTGTGAAAATGGAACGGATTTCTTCTTGCAACAAAGGCAGATTTTGATGTGCAATGTGTAGGAAATCTGCATTTTCTGCATGGTCTCCCTATATTTTACTGGACCCTGTATGTTTTCTACTGTAAGAGCTTTGTGCAGTTTAACCATGCTAACCAGTGGTAAAGTGCATGTGCTTCTCCTTCAAACATGGTCAAAATAGCATATTACTTATTGGTAAATTTAACTTGTATGTAGGCCCCTAGTATATGGTACAAAATGTGCCCAGGGCTTGCAAGTGAAATGTCGCTAGCATACTGCAGCCCCTACTGTGCCATCCACTACAGTGGAAGTACAAACATGGCTTCAGGACTATCATAGCAGCCTGACACTGGCAGGTTAAACACTGCAAGTCCACCTAGCTACATAAAGCCTTTTAACAAGTCAACACCCCCATCCGCAGTTTTAAATATAGATAAGCAACCCCCACGTAGGCCTTTATAAGCCCACAAGTCAGTGCATTGTACTTAAAAGTAGAAATTTAATGTTAGCATGTCTTTACAGTGACTAGCACTCTAAAGCTATTTGGTACTGTGGCCAGCCCAGCTGTCCTATGTATGTAAAAAACCAGAGTACAGATTATAATTCTAATACTGTATTTCAGGTATGGAGCTATCTAGAAAATAATGACAACTATTTTAATAGTTATTAAAAATCGAATTCAATGGTGAAGTTGGATATCTAATAAATATTAAGAAAAAGTAACTTTTAGAAAGTTAGCTCTTCCTTGCCTAAAGTTCCTAGAGGCTAATTTGAATTTGCGTTCCAGAAATACCAGCCAGTAATAATTATTTGAAAAGGTGTGAATGCGGTCTGAAATTCCTTCCATGAGGTACACAAAAGGTTGCTGTGATTGACAAGTTGAGGTGAATGAAGAGGGATCACTCCTTTGAGCACAGTAGAAGGGTGGGGACTGTGAGCACCCTTTATGACATTACAGGGTCAAATCATGCTTGAAAGGTCTGCAAGGTTTACTTACAAAAACAGGGTGCACTCGAAAGGAAGGAAACAGTCTGCCAAAACAATTCTTGTATATCCACTGTATAGTTGCTGGAAACTCCTACTTTTGTCCTTAAAGACTTTGGTCTCTTGGGTTTCAAATAGAACACTGGGTGTGCACTTGAAAGGTAGGAAAAAGGATGCCAAGACAATTTTTGTGTATTCACTGACTAGTTGCTGGAAAACCCAGCCTTCTGTCTCGGGGTGTATTGTTCTCAAACTCAAAAGTTGCTGCCTCAAACTAGGTTTTAGTGTTGAATACAAAACCCTCAAATCCCAAGATCAGTGTGGCAGAACACTTTCGCAATCTTGAAAAAGCCCATAGTGGGTAGGGTTGGCCCGGGTAAATTTCAACCTATTGCTCAGGAGTCATTCCCGTCCACTAGCAAGTACCAGGCATAAGTTTGGCACCACCATACCCCCACTTCATAACACTGCTGGACCTGAGGAAGTACAGAAGAGGACTGGACCTACTGTCTGTGACCCAAGAACCATTAAGGACTGAACCTGCTGCCCCTTCTATGCAGGACAAAGGAGGTGCCTTAAGGGGTCATAAGGCTGACCTACTGTTCAAGCTACAGAGATACAAGATACAAGAGGCCTTTCCTACAACTGTCCAGTAGCAACTCCATTGTTAGCCTACAACTGCATGAGTCTCTAACTGCCTCACCGGAGGTCCAGGAGCAGGGAGGGCTTTAGAAGTTTACTCCTGGTTGGATTGGAACTTAAAGGACTAAGGGCCAGATGTAGCAAAGGGTTTTACCCATTCTGTGTCTATGGGAAAACGTGTTCGTACATATGGCCCTAAGTTAGAAATTAAATTATTTGACAAAGATGAATTCAAATTATGCATCCAACCCACACTCCACCGCGGTAAGCCTCAAATTGTGCCTAGGTCTACCACAACCGCTAATTATCATTGGTGCTTCATGCTTTTTGGTGCTAGTTCCACTTAAAACGTAACCTCCAGTTCCTCTAGTTGGATTTTTGTCATTTTATGTCATTCTTAAATGAAATTTTATTTTTGTAATTCAGCTAGGGATTTTTACTGTTTTGCATTTTGACTTTATGATTGTGCCGAAATTGCATACATAGTTTGCAAAGTCCGAAGGTAGGTCTCTCTGCTCTGAGTCATAACTACCAGGTTTTGAACTCAGCTTAAGTTGATAACTAATAGAGTTCACCCTGACAAACGCTGATTATTCCTTTAGGTGAGAAGTCACCCACACCAAACTATATTCCAATTTCTTACACTGTCTTTGTAGGTAGGACAGGCAGTGTTTTTTGCCAAATTCAGGGGGGTTGCAATAGAGAACTACATCCACTAGCCTTTGGTAATATCTCCCTACTTCCAATACAATGATGGGCAAAACCGATTCTATCAGAGTTGCTTAAAGCCAAGTAATTTTAGTTTTGGAAAAGGTATCTCGGTGGAGTTACTCTTTTTTAAAAACAAAATTAAATAGATTTTTGATAATAAAACAACACTATAAGAACAACAATCAGTGCTTATTGACATTTCATTAGGAGGAATATTTCAAGTCTGAACTCATGGCAGTACACTTAGGAGTGGCAGTGTATGTTTTTGGGTCAAGGTGTCAACCGAGCACGACCCCCAGGGGTCTAGGGTGCCCCAAAGCCGAGTCTACTAGTCGGGTACACGATAGGCATCACAAAGTTATAATCTCATTGTGGGTATATAGAGGGTCCCAAATCACCCCTCATCACTACAGCCCTCGGTTGGATCATTTCATCCTTATCTGCAAAGTTATTAAGGAGAGCCCTCCACAACATGATTGTATCCAAGGCACCCCTGTCCTTACGAGTATTATGCATATGTAGTTCTTCCACCACCCTTCACTCAAGTAGGTCCCGCTGCCATGAAGACATTAGAGGTGCTTGGGTACTCATCAAACAAATGGCCACTCTTCTCTGGGCCAGCAACAGAGCCAGCTGGGTCATCCTGTGATGCATCATTCGTCCTCTTGGCTGCAACACTACTCCCAAGAGGCAGGCTAATGGGGTCAAAGGAATCTCAATGCCTGTCGCCTATGTTATTTTTGGCACCACTGCCCCCCAGAATCCCTGAACCCCTGCACATGTCCAGGCCAGAAGCAAAAAGCTGGCACCCAGCTCCCCACATCGCATGCACACGCGCCCCCCTCATTGGGAGTTATTCTATTTAAGTGTTTGGGGGTCAGATAGGCACAATGTAAAAAATTTAAATGGAGCAACTTGAATCTATGATTGCAGGACACTTTCCTCACTAATGTGCACGCAGGAGTCCAATCAACATCTGTAACAGGTTTCCCCAGCTCCCTCGCCCAGTCATCCTTTGAACCGCAGAGGAGCAATACGATATCATTTCTAATCGCTTCAAAGAATAATGAGATGAGGTGCCCTTTCTCCCCCAAAGGGGGAGGCCACCCAACACTTGGGAGGGCCATGGGGAAGCAGGAAACCCCGCCCAGACCTCCCGTGCAACGCTTTCCAGTTTAGCACAATATAGGAATTGACCCAGTCCCACATCAAAGGTTTCCGAGCCTCCTTGAACGTGATAAATACCTCCCCAGGGTACAGATCTCCCACCGTCTGGCAATCCCCCTGCCTTCCAATGTTCCATGGACATGTCGGCATTGATTGCACTGAATGGAGTGAGGTCCCAAATGTGTAAATCTCTATTGAATGGTGCCCTATGTAGCACCTTTCCCACAGTAGCCTCCCAGATCGCCATGGTATGTTTCACCAGCTATGGGACCACTTCCCCAGACCGACCTCCCCACGTCAGTAAATGCACCAGCATGTCATTCCTCAGCATGCCTAGGAACATCCTTTTCTCCCAGTTGTTCATTTCGGTCAGCCACCTCGTAGCATGTTGTAAATTGGCCGTGTAAAAGTAATGTTACATGTCAGGTATAGCAAGACCACCATCTTCCAAATCACATTTAAGAACCAATAAGGCCACTCTAATTCGACGTCCTGCCCAGACAAGGAGATAAGCAAACTATCCAACCTGCGAAAAAATGTGGAATACAGTGTGTTCTGAACCAGGTAAAGGCAGTGTGGAAGGAAGCCCATCTTGGCCACTGCAGTCCTACTTACCTATCACAGACAGGGGGAGTCTACTCCAGAATGCCACGGAGCTCTGAAGATTTGTAATGACTCTATCCTCATCTAGGCGTCGATACATGTCCTTGGTGTGAGCCACCCATATACCCAAATATCTAAAGCCCTCTGTTTCCCACTGGAGGCCAAGTTCAGGCAATCGGTCAGCGGACAATCCCACCAGGCTGCCAAGCGGGAACAGGAGTGACTTCCAGAGGTTGCCACGTAGGGCAGACACCCTGCCAAAGGCATCAAGGAGCGCCCCATCAAGCTCGGGACCATCCACCTGGGGTGTGAACATATACCAGTGCATTGTCTGCATAGCGAGAAACAACATATGTGGAGTCCCCGACCCGAATCCCCAACAGCTCCAATTCCCTACGCAGGATTAACACCAAGGGCTCAATGACAAGAGCAAAAAGTAGTGGCCACAGGCGACAGCCCTGCCTGGTACCCCTCTCTACTTCCCATTCCTCAGAGAGGTCACCCCCAATCCTAACACGAACCGTGGGTATAGTGTACAGGAGCCGCACCCAACCACAAAATATGGGACCGAACCCCATTCCCCGCAACACAGCCATAAGGAACAGCCAATCCACCATGTCAAATGTCTTTTCTAGGTCGAGTGAGACCAAGGCCAACTCACGGTCACTATCCATTCTTTCATGCAATACATGTGTGAGTCTCTGGAGGTTGAGAGTAGTGCTGTGTGCTAGCATAGAACCAAATTGGTCTTCAAGTACCAGTTTGCGGATCACTGTCGTCAAATGCGATTTCAACAGCTTTCCTAGTATTTTGATATCCGCATTGAGAGAGGCCAGTACAATGTGGAGCCAAAGACCCCCCAGCTGCAGCAGGTAAAGCAAGGGACCCCCAGGGGACCCCCGTCCGCAGCGTGGCGCATCCTAAGTCTCTGCTTCTCAGCGCCGCCTCTTCTCTGCAGCCCGCATCAAATGGCGACCGCAGTAGACCAACCCACCGGCGGCAGCCTGAGCGATGCGAGGCCCCAGCCTCTGATGCTGCTCCAGGTCGTTTGCACTCCAGGCTGCATCCACGCTTACCCACAGCCACGATCTAGTCTCTGCCGAAACCCTAGTTGCCAAACAATTGCAAAGGGGGTCGGCAGCTCAGAAGACTAGGCAGCGAGTCCTGGCTGGGCAGGATACCTTAGGATAATGCAGGAGACGCGAGGAACCTCTCAGAGGTTCATCCTACCAGCCATCTTGCGTGGCCACGCCCTGGTGGAGATACTCTTTAATGTTATAAATACACTCTACATGATTAATGGTAGTCTCTAAACGTTTACTATATAGTGTTAAAAGAATTATTACAGAAATTATAAACATAGGTGTTATACACATTAAAAGAAAAAGTGCAGTGACACAGTGCTTGTGAAAAGTTAGTAGGTGACAATTAAAAGCAATAGGAAGATGTTTAGTTGGATTAGATTAAACCATTTAATTACAGAGTGACCCATACAATAATGTAAAGTGTCACACATTTAATCATAAATAGTATTGACATTTGAGGTGTTAAATGAAGGTTTAGTCTAAACTGGGTCTTCATCTGGGTGAGAACCATAGAAACATCCTGGGGCATATTTACAAGCCCTGTGGCACAGGGCAGAGCAGCAAGTGACGTTGCTGTGCTGCCCTGCGCCACGGGGAAAGGGCAGAAATGCACCGTATTTACAAGATACAGTGCATTTCTGTCCTTTCCCCCTGCACTGGTGCACAAACTGCTGCACAGTGCCAATGCCGGCACCCCTGCACCATGTGGCAAGGGTGTCTGCGTTGTCAGCAGGATTGATTTAATACAAGAAGGGACACTATCCTGCACAGAAACAATCATGATAGGCATTTTCTTCTTTCTATGTGTGCTGCTGGAACCAACACACATGGCAAGAGGAAACAACGAGGAAAAATAAAGGTATTTCTACTTGTTGCGCCTGCCCTGGGGAGGTGTACAGTTTTGACTCATTCCCAGGTTTACAGATTCTTGTAAATCTGGAAATGCATCAAACCCATGGGTGTTGTGTGGGAACACCCACCACAATGCCCATGGTACGCCTCGCTGGCAATGAGACTTGCACTGCGTTGCCCTACACCATATCTACAAGGACATGAAAGGCCACACAAAGTGGCTTTTCTGCATATGTGCTGCTGGTGCATCAAAAAAAGTGACGCACCAGCGGCACACAGGGCTTGTAAAAAAGTTTGCTTGTGTGAAAAATGTGAAATGTCAGACCTGTTTGCAAAAAATTGTTTGCAAAATTGCCTCATGAGGGTGCAATATAAACCAACATCCAAGCCGTTCAATAGAGGCCTGTTTGTTGATTAGACTTCAAATGGAACGTAGGTGGAGGCTCAATCCTTCTATTGAAGAAAAAGCATAAAGATATAAGACATAAAGAACTGATGCACAGTTATACACATGCTATCCTGTTGGCCAAACCCTCCTGTTATTCTTAAAAATTAGGCTAGCTACCAATACTCCTAGGGAGCTTTTTAAAGTAATTAAAAATCTTTCCACTCCTCCGTCCTAGCAAACTGCTGAGAGCTACTGTAGGAGGCTAGCCTGGTTTGTAGTGGGTACCTAAGGTACTTACACCTTATACCAGGTCCAGTTATCCCTTATTAGTGAAATGTAGGCAGTGTTCTAGCAGCTTAGGCTGTCTGGAGGTAGCTGTAGCATAGCAGATTAGGCTGAACTAGGAGACATGCAAAGCTCCTGTAATACCACTACTGTATAATTACACAGTACTTATACACAATAAAAGACAATACTCAGTGTTTCCAAAAATAAGGGTACTTTATTTTAGTGAGACAAGGCCAAAAATATCTTAGAGGCAATACTCCTTCTGGAGGTCAATGTTATACACAATATATACACTAGTAACCAAAATCAGGTAAGTAAACAGTCACAGAATAGTGTGAACAGTAGAAAATACAATAGATTGCAATGGGCCTATGGGCAACACAAACCACATACTAAAATAGTGGAATGCAAAAGTCGAATTCCCCCTAGGCAAGTGCAGTGTGTAGAGGGGCACTGGGAGTGTAAGAAAACACCAAAGGTAAGTAAAGTACCCCACCCCAGAGCCCAGGAAAGCAGGAGTAAGGTACAGCAAGTTTCCTCAGGACACACTACAAGTTGTGATAAGAGATTTAGCAAGAAACAAGCAAGACTGCATGCAACCAACGATGGATTCCTGGACCTGAAGACCTGTGGAGAGAGGAGACCAAGTCCAGAAGTCAGAGAAGAGTCCAGGAAGGACAGGAGCCCCTGCCAACCTAGAAGGTGCAAAAGTGGATTATCAGGTTAGAAGAAAAGTACAGAAGAGCACCAAAGAAGATGGCTGCGAGTTCCTGTGTGGTGCAGGAGATGGCCCACGCCGAGCTGTTGGATGCAGGCAGTTTGCATCGCTGGATTCCGCCAACAAGCCTTGGTTCAAGCAAGTACATAGTTTGCGTCAAAAAGGAGCTGCCTGAACCCAGGAGGGACCTGGGGGGTCTCAAATCTGACTGAGGATACCGAGGGGGCTCTCAGCACTTCAAAGAGCCCTCAGAAGACCAAGCAGCACCCACGGGAGTTCCAGATCACGGGGACAAGGAAGATGCAAAGTGTGGTCATTGCAGCACTACACTGGAAGGTTCCACGCCACCGGAGAACAACTCAGGGAGCTGTGCGTTGCATGATGGAGTGCTGGGGACCTAGGCTACACTGTGCATGAAGGATTCTTGGAAGAAGTGCACAGAACCTCAAGGAGCTACAGAAGTCGAGGTGCACGGGGGTACTGTCACAGCTCGGGGAAGCGAGCTCTTACCTCCACCAAATTTGTACAGTGGGACCTTTGGACAGTCTGGGTCACTTCGGTCCACCACCTGTGTTCCAGGGAGCACACTCGTCGTCAGGAGAGGAGTCCAGAGTACCAGTTTTCATTGCAGAAGGGTGCCTTCAGAAGGAGGGAAGTTACTCTGTCACTCCATGGGGGATTCCTTCGGTTCTTCTGGTGCAGGGTGAAGACAGACAGTCCTCAGAGCGTGCACACCTTGGAAACTGTTGCACAAGCTGGCTGGAGCTGAAGTTGCAGGCCACAGGAGTTGCTGCAGTTGCAGCAGTTCCCGGAGCAGTCTGCGGTTGATCCAACAGTCAGAAGCTGAAGCAGAGGAGTCCTGGAGGAATCTTGCAAACTGAATCGAAGGAAACACCAAGAGGAGAGACCCTAAATAGCTCTGAGAGGGGGATTGGCTACCTATCCAGGTATGCACCTATCAGGAGGGGTCTCTGATGTCACCTGCTGGCACCCTGCCACTCGGAGGTCTCTAGAGGGTCCCCACACCTTGGAATCCAAGATGGCTAACGCCAGGGACACTCTGGAGGTGCTCTGGGCACCACCCCTGGGGTGGTGATGGACATGGGAGTAGTCACTCCCCTTTCCTTTGTCCAGTTTTGCGCTAGAGCAAGGACTGGGGGGTCCCTGAACCGGTGTAGACTGGATTATGCAAGGAGGGCACAGTCTGTGCTCTTCAAAGCATTTCCTGAGGCTCTGGGTGGCTACCCTTCCCAAGCCTCTAACACCTATTTCCAAAGGGAGAGGGTGTAACACCTGTTCAGCCTTCCTGGGATTGAGCTGCTCGGTCCCCAGGAGGGCAGAAACCTGTCTGTGAGGTGGCAGCAGCTGGGGTTGCAGTGGAAACCTCAGAGAGCTGGTTTGGCAGTACTGGAGGTCCATGTTGGAGCCCCGAGGGTGCATGAGATTGTCCCCCCCCCCATACCCTATTTGGACTGTGGGGGGCACAATTCCATGATCTTACACACCTGACATGGCCATATTCGGAGTTACCATTGTGAAGCTACATATATGTATTGACATATATGTAGTGCATGCTTATAATGGTATCCCTGCACTCACAAAGTCCAGGGAATTGGCCCTGGACAACGTGGGGCACCTTTGCCAGTGCAAGGTTGCCCTCACACACAGTAACTTTGCACCTAGCCTTCAGTAAATGAAGGTTAGACATATAGGTGACTTATAAGTTACCTTAGTTCGGTGAAAATGGCTGTGAAATAGTGTGTGCACTATTTCACTCAGGCTGCAGTCGCAGTCCTGATGAAAGGTTTGTATGCGCTCTTTATGGGTGGCAAAAGAAATGCTGCAGCCCATAAGGATCTCCTGGAACCCGAATGCCCCAAGTACCATTTACTAGGGACTTATAAGGGGGGGTGTCCAGTGTGCCAATCAGAATTGGTATATGGAGTCACTAAAGTATAGTGACAAATCTGGTAAGTAGAGAGAGCATAAGCACTGGAGTTCTGGTTAGCAGAACTTCAGTGACACAGTGGAGCATACTGACAACACACATAGGCCACAAACTATGATCACTGGGGTTCTGGATAGCAGGGTCCCAGTGAGATAGGCAAAACACACTGACAAATAGGGTTTTAACTATGAGCACTGGGGTCCTGGCTAGCAGGATCCAAGTGGGACAGAAAAAACCCACACTGACAAAACAGGCCAAAAATGGGGGTAACCATGCAAGAAAGAGGCTACTTTTCTCACAGCTCCCAAGCCTTTTTTTTTTTTTTTTACAGTGTGGCTGTATATTTTAGGAATAAGATTTAAAAAATTGTCTCAGCTTTTAACTCTGAAGAGGAGACCCCTCTTAATGATAGTGATATAGAAAAGGAGTCGACTAAACCCACCTCTACGACCACTCTCTTTTTCCTTCTATTTTAGTCATGAATGTAAAAATGTTTCTCATCCATTTATCAGGTTCTCCAGACGATCTATCCCCTCCCAAAATCCTTCAGATGGTACCGGATCAGACTGCTGCTTTTCTTGAAAAGGTTTATGATCAAATTCTCCTCACGGGAATTTTGCCTTAATCCTAGGAGGAGGCCATTGTGGTCCCCCTTAAGAAGAAGCTGAGTGGCGATCCTGATGATGTAAGTAATCTGCGTCCCATTTCTCTCTTACTTGCGCCAGCAAAGATATTTGAAAAATATCTTAATCAGGAACTGAATTTTATCGCCGCCTAGGAGCTCATGGACCCCTCATAGAATGTGTTTTAGAGGGGACATTGCACGGAATCCGCTTTGTTGCCAGGTTGACCAGGGGGTACGGCCATCTTGGTGCTGCTGGATCTTTCAGCATCGTTTGATATGGTGTCCCCCTCGCACCTTGTTCATAGATTGCGCCGGGCGGGGTTGAGGGGCACCGTTTTGGCCCTGATAGAGTCCCTTCTTAATAATAGGTCCCACATCTTAAGTGGTGGGCACTTTAGGGCTGAACCCTTCCGATGACCTTGAGGGGTCTCGCAGGGCTCTTCTCTCAGGCCTACCTGGTTTAACCTATATGTGGCTTGCTTGGCCAAGCTCATCAGGTCCTTTGGCTTCCAAGTACTATCCTATGCAGATGATGCCCAAGTCATTGTTATATCATCAGATGACATACCTAAGGTGGCTGAAAGATTCAAAAGCTGTATGATTGAAATCAGCAATTGGATCTAAGCAAATTGGTTTAACTTGAATGCTGACAAAACTGAGATTTTGATTTTTAGGGAGATGTCATCATTATGGTCAGAATTGTGGTAATCTGAGGTATGTGGGACCCTTCCAGTTATGGAGGCAAAAAAACGTTCCTCCTTTGATATCCAGGCTAATAGAATGGTGAACTGCTTTCTTATCATAAAAATTATATTAAAAAAAAATGTACTCCGTCTTATACCTGTCGACCTCAGAATTGCAGTATTCATTGTGCTTATTACCTCACGCCTTGACTACTGCAGTGCTCTTTCTCTAAGTGTAAATAAAGCCATTCTGGATAGACTTCAGATTGTTCAGTATGCTGCAGCTCGTCTGGTACTGGACATTCCTAAATTTCAGTCAGCCAGAGAAGGTGCATGTTCTCTGCACTGGTTGTCGATTAGGAAGCTGGTAACCTCCACAGCCCTCTGTTTGGTTCATATCGCCTTTTACAGCCCCATGCCTCCTCCTCTGGCAGCGGCTTTCCACTGGTATACTCCTAGCAGACTGCTTAGGTCTGCCTCACTTAGAAAGGTGGTCATTCCTAGGTTTAGAAAGGTCGGAGGGGGGGCACTCATTTCGGGTGCCGCCGCCAAGCTCCCGAATTCTCTTCCTAACCACAATGCAAGTTTAAATTCCCATGTTGCCTTCCATAATCAGCTAAAAACTTGACTTTTTGTTTCTCTCCCTTAATGGATATGCTTGGTCTCTTCTCTATTGTTTTGGTAGTCGCTCTTCTTCTCTGCCAGCACTTTGACACCTGAGAGTATAATGCGCTCTGTAACTTCCAAATACAATACAAATGAGGAATTAATATGGGTGCAGCATAAGGCTACTTTGAAAAATGATAGAAAATGGGAAAATTGATATGAACGAGCTGCCTATGTTTGTTGCACAAAAATACATCACAACTTGAGGATTGAGAATCAATTTGTTTATAATTTTATTAGATGCCCAGATGCTGAGGAAAACAGACACCAAATCGATTATAACTCCTTAGTTCCCGTACAAAGAGAACTCTGGTCACTTCCATGAATCTTGTTGTTGGATAATCAGCTTCGTAGTCCTGTCTACTGTGAAGCGGAAGAAGGGGAACAGATGTCCACTTAAAAGAAGAAGAACCCCAACATAAAATTTCAAAGACCCAGACACCAAATAACATTTCGTATCTGGAAAAGGACTGTAAGAAGGGGAGTTTGAGACCTCAAACTTTGTCATCCGCCGAGCAAACAGTTGTGCTGCATGGGAAGGGGAAGCTCTGCAAGACCAGGACTGGGGCCCAGCCGGTTAGTCTCCCTGCTGGATATGGGGACATCACCCAGGGAAACCAAGATCACCAGCAATGGAACCTGGAGCAAATGTGTCTGCCTATTTGACAAGACCGGTGTGCACATGAGGGAGAGGAGTGCCGTACGAGGAAGAGAGAACCAGAGGGAGGCCCAGACTTGGGGGCCTCCAGAGTGAGGTGTGAGGAACTGTGCTGCACCTATTGGGCCATTGCCAGTGTGCAGTGTAGTGAAATCAGTGAACCCGTATGCCAGGAAATTTCTGAGACGCAAGGTAGAAAAAATAAAGGTGCATTGATTTCACAAATGGAGGAAGAGTAAGTGAGCTACGTGTATTGGGGTCAATGGGTTTTTGAATCCAACACCCAAGTGCAGCGCTCAGTGAGACAAAGGTGTAGGTCATAGTGGTAGGCCAGTAGGCCATAATTGTTTGAATGATAAGGTAACAGCATCAAATCAGCTCCACATGGGCCTGGAAGTCGGGCGCAAAGGGGTAAGTTGTAGAGTGGTATTATCCGCCCCTCTTAAAAAGGCGAGACATTCACACCACATATAGAATGAGACAACACTGGAGTTCTTCCAGTTAGCAAAAACTAATGTGCAGGCTAGGTCAGTATTAAGTTGAGAAGAAATGCATGCCTCATTCTTTATCTGTGGATCAAGATGTCCTAGCAGCACATAGGAAAATGAATGAGTTGGGTTGAAACTCAGGGTATTTTTTAATGTCTTGAAAGATGTCATCCCAGTAATTTTGTAGTATAGCACAATAAACCAGCATTCAAGCTAGGTCCCCTTTATGGACTCACAGTTGAGCAGGTCTGTACCTGTCTAAGGCTAAGTTTGTGTAGTTTTTCAGGGGTCCAGTATGATCTGTGAATGAGCATGTATATGGTTTGAGAAAGCATAGGAGATATTTTACTCGAGAAACGGGATTTGTAGATATCAACTTTAATACCGCTTTTGGAATGTTCTGCCTCTCATTTTTGTTAATTCGCCAAGTAAGCCTTGGATGATTTTGATAGGAGTAGCTTATGTACTTTGGAAACTGTGGCCAACTTTGTTTAGGTTATAGATGAGGTTTGGAAGTAAAGGTTCATGTTTTAACACTGGGTTTTTAGATAATTGAACCTTGAGCATTTAGAATTTGTAGAAATCGGCTTTATCCAATTTGAATCATGCTTGCAGGTATGAGAAGGGTAGTGGAACAATACTATCAAATAAGTGCTTAAACCAGATTGGCTTCTTTCTCTGACCAATCGGGCCATATTACCAGATAGCCCTCAATTTAAATTTTTGGGTTAAACCATATGAATGATACAATGGAGCTGTGGATCCTTATTTTTTGAGTGGTAGTCCAGTCTCAGGATAGCTTTGTTGTACAAGTTACTTACCTTCAGTAACAATATATCTGGTAGAGACATACTCTAGTTGCAGATTCCTTACCTTTGAATTTCCCCAGGAATCCGGAGATTTTTTTCTTTGATCATTACCCCTCTGCGATGTTAGGTGGCATCAGTCGACTTTGTGGGTGTCATTGGCGTCGTGGTCACAGTGATGACATTGTGGTCGTATATCGGCGGGACGCTGACGTCAATTTCTTTTTACAACTTTCCACGCCAGTAGCGCGGAGCCATGAAGAACAATGACAATGGTGCGCTGGAACTAGGGCCCTTAGAGGGAAGTACCTGTCGCTAAAAATCAGTGCGCAGTGCGGGGTTGATGGGCAGGTCGGTTAGGAATCTGCAACTAGAATATGTCTCCACCAGATATATCGCTACCGAAGGTAGGTAACTTATACATCTGATAGAGACTTCTAGTTGCAGAGTCCTTACCTTAGAATAGATACCTGAGCAATACCAACCCTGGTGGTGGGCTGCGAACTAAGATCACACCAAAAGGCCACAATAGCCATCCCTATGGACCTGACTGTCCAGGCAGTAGTGCTTGGTGAACATATGTAGGGACGCACACGTTGCGGCCTGACAGATATCCAGGACTGGAACTCCACATGCTAATGCTCAGGTAGCAGCAGTTGCTCGGGTTGAATGAGCTTGCAAACACTAAGGGGGTGGCTTTTTCACCAGTGTATCACATCTTGATGCAGAGGACTACCCATCGTGAGATGGTCCTCTTCTGCACCGCCTTCCCTTTATTCGCACCCACATATCCTACAAAGAGTTGATCGCCCACCTGGAGATCTTTGGTGTGATCTAGCTAGAACGCCAATGCTCTTTTTGGACTCAGACAGTGGAGTCTTTCTTCCTCATGTGAGGGATGTGGGGGTGCGTAAAAAGAAGCAAAAGATGATAGATTGGCCTACGTGAAAAGGTGTTACCACTTTGGGAAGAAAGGAAGCCCTGGTACGAAGCACCACCATGTCAGGATGCACTGCTAGAAATGTTGGTTTCGAAGAAAGAGCCTGAAGCTCACTTACTCTACGAGCAGAGGTGATCGCAACCAAGAAAGCTGTTTAAAGTATTAAGAGCCGTAAAGGACAATTGTGGAGCGGCTCAAAAGGGGTGCACATGAGCTATGTGAGGACCAAGTTTAAATCCCACTGGGGCACAATGAATGGAAAAGGAGGGAACATAAGAATGAGGCCTTTAAAAAAAACTCCCAACAATGGGAGATTTGAAAAGAGAAGGTTGGTCTGGTAGCCTTAAGAAGGCAGAGATGGCAGACAAATACCCCTTGAGGGTGCCCAGAGCAGAACCCTGCTGGGCAAGAGAGAGAATAAAGAGGAGAACCTCTGAGAGAGGTGAAGAGAAGGGAATCAACGGATTTGTTAATAAACCATTCCACAAATTTCTTCCAATGACAGGCATATACTGTTTTGGTGGAGGGACGCCTGCCTGCCAAGATGACATTACAGACTTCGGGTGGAAGGTCAAAAGCATCAACTATCGCCGCTCAATCTCCATGCAAGGAGGCAGAGACTGGACAGGTTCAGGTGGATAACCGTCCCCTGTTGCTGCGACAGAAGATCCTCCTGAAGGGGCAGTCTGATCGGAGGAACGATGGCCAAGCTCAAGAGCTCGGGATACCAGACTCTTCGTGGCCAGTCCAGAGCCACCAAGATTACTTGGGCCCGGTCTTGCCTGATCTTCTTCAGAACTCTGGCCAGAAGTGGTTTTGGTGGGAAGGCGTACAGGAGGTCTGCATTCCAATCGGACAAGAGGCGTTGCCAAGCGAGTGCCGCCTTGGAAACTCCAATGCGCAAAACAGCTCACATTGCACATTCTTTGCAGAGGCAAACAGATCTAACCAAGGCTCTTCCCACTGCTGAAAGAGACCTTGCGCCATCTCCGGATTGAGACGCCATTCGTGATCGACTACACATCGACGACTGAGTTCATCTGCTCCAGCTTTAAGAGAGCCAGCCAGATGTTGAACCACGAGGGAAATGCCCTGGCGTTCCAGCCATGTCCAGAGGTGAAGAGCCTCTGGACAAAGGGTCTACAATCCCACTCCGCCTTGTTTGTTGCAATACCCCATGGCGGTGGTGCTGTGGGTGAACACCTGCACCACTTTCCCTTTGAGAGAGGGAAGGAATGCTTTTAATGCAAGTCAGATCGCCCGGAGCTCCAAAAGGTTGATGTGGTGCCCGGACACCGCCAGAGACCAGAGGCCTCTGATCTCCGCCTCTCCCATGGGGCCGCCCCATCCCAGGAGGGAAGCATCAGTCACTACTGAGAGATTTTGTTGGGGAAGGGAGAGGGATCTGCCCTTGACCCAATCTGGATTCGACAATCACCACTGAAGCTCTTTCGCAGTTCCCTCCGAGACCTGAACCATGTCGGAGAGATTCCCCAGATGCTGTGCCCACTGAAACTACAGGTCCCACTGCAGAGCCCGCATATGCCATCTGGCATGTTGGACCAGCAGGATGCAGGAGGCCATGGTGCCCAGCAGCCTCAGAGTCATTCTCAACGAAATTCAGTATAGAGGCTGAAACATCGGTATCATAGCCCGAATATCCTGGACTCGCTTTTCTGGAAGATAAGCCCAAAACTGCACTGTGTTCAGAACAGCTTTGATGAAAGGGAGCGTCTCAGAGGGAGTCAGGTGTGACTTCGGCATGTTGATAGTGAACCCCAGCGAATGCAGGAGGCTTGCCGTAGTCTGGAGGTGTGAGACGACTTTCTGGGGCGTGTCCGTCTTTAACAGCCAGTCTTCGAGGTTGAGGAAGACTGGGACCCCTAAACTGCGCAGATGAGCTGCAACCTCTACCATCACTTTCGTGAACACCGGAGGGGTACTGGTAAGGAAAAAGGGGAGCAAGGTGAACTGAAAGTGCTCATGACCTACCATGAATCCTAGGTAACATCTGTGGGCCGGCAGGACGGGAATATGGAAATAGGCGTCCTGCAAGTCCAACGCAACCATCCAGTCTCCAGGGCCTAGGGCAGAAAGGACCTGAGCTAGAATTAACATTTTGAACTTCTCCTTCTTGAAGAAGAGATTGAGGGACCTGAGGTCTAGGATAGGGCGAAGACCCTTGTCGTTTTTGGGCACCAGAAAGTAGTGGGAATAGCAACCACAACCTACTCCTGGCGCAGGGACCTTCTCTTTGGCTCACTTGGCCAGGAGAGCCTTGACTTCCTTGCAGAGAAGTGCCAAATGATCCTCTAACAGGTGATCGAATTATGGTGGCATGGCTGGAGGAAAAGTCTTGAAGGGGAGGGAGTAGCCCCTTCGGACAATCTGTAGAACGCACCTGTCCATGGTAATGGATTCCCAGTGGGGCAGATGATAGCGAATTCTGCCGCCAACTGGCCCCAGATGTCCCAACGGACTAGGTAGGTTTTGAGGCAGTGGAGGGGTGGGGGTGGACTGGGCAGCCTGCTGACTCCCTGATCCACAAGGTCAATGGATCCTGCATCTGCATCCACGCAGGGGCTGTGCAGCATGCGGGGGTCGGGGGCTCGGTGGAAATGGATGCGGTTGAGTGCCCCTTCCATAGCCTCGAAAGGAGCGAGAGGCAGACTGAGGGAGGTGAGGAGCTGCTCAGAGGCCAAGGGACTGAGCCGTAGCCCGGGAATCTTTAAAGCACTCGAGCGCTAAGTCTGCCTTGTCTCCGTAGAGACGAGTGCCATCAAAGGGCATGTCCATCAAGGATTGCTGGCCATCCCCCGAAAAGCCAGACGTCCCCAACCAGGGGTGGTGGCTCAGTGCCAGTGTCGGTGCAACAGATCTGATCAGTGAGTCGGTCGTATCCAGTCCACAACAGATCATAAACTTGACTGCATCTCTCCCATCTGTCATGGCTTGGGAGAGAACACTCCGGGCCTCTTCTGGAACTTGGGGCAACACTTGCGCAACTGTATCCCAGAGAGCATGGGAATAGTGGGCCAAAAGGCATGCGGTGTTCACGGACCGCATGGCTAGACTGGCAGAGGAAAACATCTTCTTCCGTAAGTTGTCCAGTCTTTTTGATTCCCTGTCCAGAGGAGCGGTAGGGAATGAGCCAGAGCATGAAGAGGCCTGGATGACAAGGCTCTCAGGCATAGGGTGTTGGGTGAGGAAATTTGGGTCATTCGGCACAGGCCGATGGCGGCGGGCAATTGTCCTATTCACAGGAGCCCCCATGCTGGGTTAGGACCAGGTCCCCAGTAGGACGTTAGTGCTTCATTGAAGGGAAGAAGGGGTTCAGAGTTGGAGGCCCCAGACTGAAGCACTTCGGTCAAGAGGTTGGGCCTGACCTCCACAGAAGGAAGCTCGAGGTTCAAAACCTCAGCCACCCTTCTCACCACCATTGAGTATGATGCTTCCTCCTCTGTAGCCACGGTACGGGGAGAGAACATGCCAATGTAAGGGGAGGTGTCCAACCCACTGGCAACACCCAAATCGTGCACCCAGTCCAGTTCAGGTTCAAGCTTGTCTTCTAAAGGGTCCAGCAACCCCTCTACACTATCCCCATATCCATACCCATAGTAATAGGGTTCAGGATCAATCCTGGGAACGGCAGAGCCCATGGAAAACGGTATTGGCTTCAAGCAACGTCGTTTCGGCTCCGGGTCGTCTGGGATGAGTATAGGATCGACGTCGATTGTGGGCCCAATCGGCGATTGGAGCGTCAACGTCTGACCTGATGCCAGGGAAGGTCGCGTTGGCACGACCGGCATTGGGACGGATCTGGAAGCGGATCCTGAGGTGCCTTCTGGAGTTGGGACAGAAGTTGCTGACTTTGAACCTGAGGGGGCCCTCACCGACTTTCCTGGGCCCAAAGGTGCAGAGGAAGGGCTGGGCTGCCCAAATATGAGGCTCCGAGGACAGGGACCTAGAGTGTCAACGCTCTTTCCGCACTGCATCATGCGAGCAACGGGGCGAAGTCAAAGAACGTTTTGCCTTCCGGCTTCTTCTTCTTAACCGAATGTCCAGATGACTTGGACAAAGAAGAATGGTGGTGACTCCGTGAGCGGTCTCCTGACCTTCCTCTTGAAAGGGAACGACGCGGAGTCGAGTGTCGGCTGCCATGAGCTTTAGGGCCTGCTCCCCCAAAGCTTTCGGGTTCATGGCCAGACACTCGGAGCACAAATTCGGGTCATGGTCGCTCCCCAAACACCAGAGGCTACGGGACATTTCTCGACACATCAAAACTAGTCAAAAACGAATACGACAAAACATCACAGTCAAAAAATGACTGGGGTAGCTCTTCTCTGGATCTGCTCGTAGGCTGGCGCACAAAGAAAAGTACTGACGTCAGCCCGCCGGGGTGGTGCCTATATACAACCGCGACGTCATCACGGTGACCACGATGCCAACGACGCCTGTGGAGTCGACAGACACCACCTAACGGCGCACAGCGGTACTGCTCCAAGAAAAAATCTCCAGATCCAGTCTGACGCCTGGGGAAATTCAAAGGTAAGGAATCTGCAACTAGAAGTCTCTATCAGATAGTATTATTCATGATATAGTTAAAGTGGGGGAGATTGTAGTTGTCCATTGTTAGATGCAATTTTTCTACATCCATCCAGACTGGAAGATAGTCCAGCCCACCAAGAAACCAATTAGAACCTTGTTTGAATAATTATGCAGTGTGGTAATTTCTAAAGTTAGGTAAGCCTATACCTCCAGTATCCTTTGGGAGTCTATGGGCCAGATTTACAAGGCCCTTGCACCACAGGAGCATCACTTTTTGTGATGCTCCAGTGGCGCTGTGCAGTGCGCCACAGTTACCAGGCGGCGCTAAGACACTTTTTGCTGCTTAACGCCACCTTTTAAAAATGGGCCCCTCCGACTGTTTTCTGCGCCAGGGGATGGGCAATGGGTGTTGCAGTGGGCGTTCCATCTATTGCATTTGGCACTGCCCCAGATTTGCAAGAGGGCGCAGGTCTCTGGTAGCACCAAAAACTAATGCCACCCCAGGGGTGGTGTTAGAATGGCGCAACAAGGAAGAATACTCTTATTCCTCCTTCTTTTTGCTTTTTTCATGTGTGCCGCATTCTGGAGCACACATAGGAAGAGCAAAAGGTCATGAATGATTGTTTATGTGCATGAAGGTGTCCCTTCCTGCACATAAACAATTACACAAAAATTACGATTTGGTACTTCTATTTGTGTTGCATTATGCAGCACACAGACGTGCCAAATTGCCATTGTAGATTGTTTATGTGCAGGAAGGTACGCCTTCCTGCACATAAACAATCAATCCCCTCACTGGAGACACCCATGCACTATGATGCAAGGATGGCTGCGCTGGCAGCTAAATTTAGCGCCAGCTCAGGGGGAAACACAGGGGTGTGCCGTATTTTAGTAAATACAATGCATCCATGCATTTCTAAAGTGACGCAGCATGACACAGCAAATTTTGGTGTAGCACTGCGCTCTGCCACTTTTTTGTAAAACTCTTCCCAAGGTTTTAAAGTGAAATTCTTGGCTTTTTGTCTTGCCAAATGACCTTGTCCATTCTTGCAAAGAAATCATCAGATAAAACAATAGAGAGCACAAGAGGAATTTGGATGACCACTCATCCAGAAGTTTGGAGATCTTCTGGACTCTTCGTTATATTTCAATGTAGAAATGAAATCACTGGAGAACTTTATTCTTGAGTATTTAATACATCCTGATTGCCAGGCAAGGCCAGAGTTACCTAGAATGTCTTTATTACTGGTTTGATTGAGAAGTTTAACCCTTGGATTTGTCTTTATCAAGCATGAATCTGGATACTTCTGCGTATTCCTGGATCAAAGTTACTAGGGCTACAATGGAAGTGGGAGCTTCTTTGGTGGGTGGTAATTAATATATCTGCATAGGCTCCTATTTTTATCTTGGCGTTACCAAAAGATGGTCCGGATATCCCTGCATTTTTTCGTAAATGATGGAGAAATGGTTCTAATGCTAGACGGAAGAAGGGAGGTGGGAAGGGACAGCCTCGTCTAGTTCCTCTCTTTAAGGAGAATGCGTTAAACCAAGTAATTTTTTCATTACTGAAATCAATCTTCATTAACACAATTTAGTAAAACAACTCATGGTCTCTAGGGCCTTGCCTGTAAGTTTTAGAACAAAGTAACTCAAAAATAATGTTTGTATTATACAAAAGTTCAAACATTGTTGTCACGTGCTTTGCTGTATTTTATGTGAAACATGTTAAAATCTAAAATGAAAAACACAATGACTATGTGGTAGGGAGCATAGATATTCACTATTCATTTTATTCTGTACATCTGAAACATCAACATACGAGAAAGTGGGTTATTGGTTGAGGGGGTTGTTAAACCTTCTCAAGCTACTGCAACTTATCAGGGTGAAACAAAAAACTCACTAATTTAACCTGTGCTTTACCTACTGGCAGCTTGGCATAAAAGCAGTCAGGCTTAACTTAGAAGAAATGTGTTAAGTATATATGCAGCACACAAACAGCACAAAAAACAATCAAACTGACAAATACAGAAAATTGTATTAAATAATTTGAGACAAATACAACAAAATTCCAACCAGTAGAACCGGAGTTATGACTTATTTAAGTTTTCAGTGAAATCTAGAGTCTAAAAGATCAAAGGGCCAATGGAGGACATCTATTGTGAAAGACCGGGGCACAGTTGAAAGTTATGGCTGGCTTGGACGGAGCGCAGTTCGGATACACAAAGTGGATTGAGGCGGTATCCACTTACCTTTAGAGACTTAAAAATGTTTTCAAAGAAAATGTCTGAAATTGTAAACTTCAGTACGTCAAGGCAGCCGGGGTTGTCCAAGGAGGAGGCATCATTGGTGAGTCGCTGGATGAAGTCCCATTGAAGATTTAGACATTCAGGTTTCATTTTTTTCTTGGAAGCCAAAAATCTCCAGCAGGACGAAGCTGCAGGCTAGAGCTAACATGGGCTTCCAGGAAGCCAGATACCCTTCAGAAGAGCAACCACTGAACAGGATTTGCTTGCTGCAGAGAAGAATGTAGTGCGAGCTACCACTAAGTCAGGTTGACTTGCGATGGACATTGGGCAGATGAGCGACCAGGTATGTCCTGTTCGTCTTGTTGGTTGACCAGGCACTTTTGGGTCGAAAACTTTCCACGTCCCAAGTTTCAGATTT
This sequence comes from Pleurodeles waltl, assembly GCF_031143425.1. Taxonomy (NCBI): domain Eukaryota; kingdom Metazoa; phylum Chordata; class Amphibia; order Caudata; family Salamandridae; genus Pleurodeles; species Pleurodeles waltl. The sequence goes on from NC_090444.1 coordinate 1,202,507,583, forward strand.
TGGCTTATTTGGCACCTTTAGAACCACTTCCAATGGCCAAGGCCTAGGAGGGCACCACTTTGGGAACACGACTCAGTCCAGGTAGGGTCCTGGTACAAATTAAATGATGTTGGAGCTTTTTGTGTCCCTGTAGCTCAGCAAAGGACCAATCAACTATCCCTTGGAGTCATTCTGGTAGTCTTGGGTTCGAGCAGCAAATCAGACAGCAGAACAATCCATTGAGGGTACAAGACTGGCTTCAAGCGGCGGGGAAGTATTCAGAGATGCACAGCAGGCCTCGAGTAACAGGGCCTTCCTCTGAAATACAAGGCAGGCCTTCAAAGTGTCCTCCGCCTGCCCAGGAGTGTACTGAAGAATGGCTCCGAGGATGGTATTTTTATACCTGGTACCATCTTTGAAGTGGAAGGAACTTCTAGAGCTCCCTTCTACCACACAGTTGGTTCTATAATTTCCTTCTTCCCTGCCCAAATTCCAAGGGATCTGGGGTAACAAAATCCTAGCATCATATTCTTTGTAAGTGTGCCGAGGCAGCACCTTTGAAGTGTATGTGGGATGGAGAGCAGCTGTGCCCCTCCCTCCTGGCAAGACTGGCCATCCTGCCAACACCGAGTCCCGCTTTTGTCTCACTGTTTGGAAGGAAAACACAAAGGCCTACTGTCATGCTAATCACAGTCATGTGATCCAGGCACCAAATGGTTTGAACAAGAAAATGCCAACTTTGTGAAAGTGGCATTTTCAGAATTGTGAAAGATCTGACTTTACCATTAAAGAGGATTTTAAATTACATTAATTAGAGACCAAACATGAAATTTCTAGCTATTCCTAATCAACGATTATCTTTTACAGTACTGTATTCAATGTTATCCTATGGGAAAAGTAGGCCTTGCAGTAGTACAAAAACAAAATCTAGGAGATTTTCACAACATGTAAAACTTATAAGTACTGGTCCAACTTTTTTTTACACTGCATCCTTCTCTTAAAGCTTTACGGGCCAATCTTAGGGGTGGATTATATGTATTAAAATGAAAGATTTTGGCCTGGCAAAAGGTTTATTTTGCCAGGTCGAATTGGAAGTTTAAAACTGCATTACCAGCTGTATTGGCAGGCCTGAGACGTTTTAGAAGGCTACTTAAGCGGGTGGCACAATAAGTGCTGTAAGCCTACTAATAGCATTTAATTTACAAGCTGTGGGTACATGATGTATAAGCAAAATAAATGTGCCAACTGGGTAAAAGGCAATTTTACCATGCTTAGGGGAGTGAGCACAAGCATTTTAGCACTGGTAACAGTGTAAAATGCACGGAGTTCTAAGACCAACAAAAAATAATTTCAGCATACAGGAGGGGAGAAGGCAAAATGTTCTGGTGTGAAGACCACGCCAAAGGCAGGAATGTCTAACAACTTGCTTGCCTTATTTTGCTCCTTCCATTTACCAAAACACCATTTGCAAGATTTAAAAGGAAACATTAAGTGACATTCTATAATCAACCAGACTTACTACAGCACTTCAAGGACTTGGATAATGGTTTTCATGTGAAGTGATCAGACTTTAGAGTCAACCTTTTGAGAGTTTGCATTTACAAGTACAATACTTCATAGTGTACGGATACCACATGCACAATTCATGCTGTAAAATGTATTAGAGGTATCAAACATTACCACTTGCTTGCCCTCAGGCAACCCTGTCACTGCCCTAGCAACTCCTGGCCACATATAGGCAAGTAGGCATTGACAGGTTTACAGTATTTAGCTTGCACGTCGTACTCCTCCACTAGCTTTGAAACAGCAGATATGTTGCTGCTGAAGGGTTAGATGTGAGGGCTCAGTCCTCTGATCTCATCTGGCATTAACAGGGTGCAACATGCCATTTCAGCTACATCTGGCACTGTGGTGAATCAAAACCCTCTTAGCTGAGTTTTTCAAAATCCTAAAGATCACTTTCCTTCTTACCAGCTTTGAGAGGGAGTGATCTGGGTAAAATTGGCCTCATTGCTTTTAAAGCTTGGGGAGTGCTTTCTCAGAAGGCTGAAAAAAATGAATGCACCAAGAACTTTCCTACCAATCCACTTCAAATTGATAAGGATGAATCTGTAAGAGTGACATTTGTTATCCTCTGCAGAATGCTCAGAGCTCTTTTGCCCCAGATGAAACTGAACTTACAAAAATGTTATTTCTACCATCATAAACGTCCTGTTGAGATCACACTTTTAGAAAAGAAAAAAATTGCTTACCTGTAGTTGCAGCTCTCCAGAAGAATATCTTTCATAGATTCATGTTTCAACCAACCCCTCTGTTGAGCTGGAAGCCCCACTCAAACCTCTCAATAGCAGTTAGATGTTAATATAACAGTAGGTCTAAAACACACTGTTTAGTATAGTCACTTCATTCAAACCAAACGTCAGACAATCGGTATAATCAACCTCATGACCACACCCTGAGAGACCACCATCCTTAAGATTTCATTTAGCAATAATGTGAATTAATATCAGTATTAGGGGAGCTTCTAACAGGGAGGGAGGTGGGTCAAATGTGAATCTATGAAAGATACCAATTCTGGAGACCTTCAATTACAGATAAGTAACTTTTTTGTTCTCCAGAGTTGGATCTTGAAACAGTGGAAAGTTTTAATATAAAATAAAAGCCAAACATGAAGGTGAGGAACAATTTAAAATGGACCCACCTATTTGTAATAGATCTGCATGTTCAACTGCACCCTCTCTTTACACTGCCTTTTGAAAGCAATAAAGCAAAGTGAATGTGTGCATGTTTTTTCCATATTGCTGCATGGCAAATGTCTATTAATGATACTCCAGTGAACAAAGCTGTTGAAGCTTGTTGAGTGCACTGAAATTCTTGCTTGTAGAGCATCACCAACTCTTATCACAATAAGACAGTACATGACGGCAGCAGATACCCAGAGAGCCACAGATTGTTTTGATAGTGATTGCCCTCTTCTAGGGGCATTGTGGGTTATAAGCAATTGGTCAGACTTTCTGAAGTTACTTGATCCTGTCAATGTAAAATTTCAGACGTTTAACGTCCGAATATGAAGTACCATATCTACTGCTTTGTTGGAGTTTTTAAAGAAAGTTTTAAGGATTATAAGTTTATTCACATAAAAATCAAACAGCACTTTATGTAGAAAGTGGGGATTAGTTCTTTAAATTACCGTTGTCAAAGTAAGGTTCTTTTACTGTAAAGGCCCGAATTTCACTTAATCTACTTGCAAGTGATAATGCTACTAGAAGTGTGAGTTTCCATGACAAAAATCTTATGTCCTCTTTGTGTCTATTTAAATGGAATTCTCTTAAGTTGAGAAAGTACTGTATAAAGTTGCCAAGGAACTGGCGGTTGTTTGACAGGTGGGAAATATCTGAAGAAATCCTTGAAGGAATTAATTTAGAATTCTGATGGACCAAAGAGAAGGTTGTTTTTTGCGAACATCTGTATCATGAGCTAGCTGCCAAGTGGTCTCGCACTGATCAATGAGTAAAACCTGCACAAGACAAGTGAAAGAAGGTACAGTGAGACTTGGTGTAGCTGAGGAGGCTGGGTATAGATTTTGATGGGTATACCAAATATAGAAACGTTTTAATTTGGTTCCATAGATTTACTGCTGGAAATAGCTCTAGCCTTAGCTAGGATTTCTCTGAAGTCATCTGGAATTTCAAAGCAGTGAAAATCATTCAGTTCAGAAGCCATACTGATAATCTCAGACGTGTCCAGGTGACAAATTTGGTTGTTGTGCTGAGAAAGAAGATTCAGAAGCGGTGGTAACTGTACACATGGTTATTGTGACAGGAGAAGCAGCCCTGTGAACCAATACTATCCTGGTCACTAGGGATCTATAAATATCCAGCACAGATCGTTTATTTGGTGCAAAACCCTTGTGATTAGGGGAAGAGAGGGGAAAAGTATAAGCAAAAGACCCTGACGAGGATATCAAAAAGACATTCCCCTATGATCCCTGTAGGGTGGGGTCTAACAGCCACTTTGCAGGGACTCAGTTGAGTGCACACGCCGAGTCAGAGAAGCCTAGTGGGGTGGAGCACTAACACAAACCCACCAAGCTATTCTTTGCGCAGATTACTTATCAGCAGTCCCATTAAACAAGTTCAGAGACACTGTGGAAATCAAAACAATTAGTACCACTTGCATACAACGCACTCAAAATTCACATTGAGAAATCGGGACTTTATAGTTTTAAAGGTTTATTTTAAAAGCCTTTATTTTAAGCAGATAGAATGTATGGTGATGACACACAAGGATAATACATTTTCAGATAAAATCATTATTAGTGAAAACAATAAGAACATTTCAAAAATGTTCCATTCTAAACAGCATTATAAAACCTAATGCTGTTTTTAAACCCTGCGCTAATTAGAGGGCTAAAACATCATATTATTTCTGCTGAGTATTTGGAACGAATCACACAGTGTACTTTTTGGAACAGGAAGCCTGGCTGCTATCATAGGCCTGCCATGGAAGAGCAGGCTTGTGCTTCAGCAAAGAAGCAGAGTCCCCGCATAGTTCGTCCCGCCTCCCAGCGCTAGCTCTCTCAATTAATTTCTCTGACTGAGAGTGGAGTCTGGATAGGGAACCAGTAAATCAGCTTGACCTCTGGCGATAATCTCCTGTGCAAGGATTTCTCCTAATTAATGGTAAAGAACAAGTTACTTACCTTTAGTAAAGCCTTATCTGGTAGCGACCATATCTAGCTGCAGATTTCTTACCTTAGAAATATCCCAGGCGTCAGACTGGATCTGAAAGATTTTTTGTGCTGTGTGTTACACCTCCGGGTTAACGCCACGCTTTATAGTATGATTTAACTTAACATTTAACGTAACATACTGTGCGCCGGCAGGTGGCTTCGATAAGCTAAGCATGCTGCGTCGTCCACGCTGGAAAGGACGTTCGCGGTACCCATATAGGCACCACCAGGCACGCAGATGTCAGTTTCTTTTCACACCTCCACGCCAGAAGCAAGGAGCCATGAAGTACACTGACCACTGGTGTGGATAACTAAGGCCCTGAAAAGGATACAGCCAAGTGGCTAGACATCTGTCTGAAGAGGGGGAAGATGGCTGGGTAAGGAATCTCCAGCTAGATATAGTCTCTACCAGATAAAGCATTACCAAAAGTAAGTAACTTGTTCATCTGATAGAGACTTCTAGCTGCAGATTCCTTATCTTAGAATAGATACCCCAAAAATACCATCCCCAGAGGTCGGTCTGCAAACCAATTTCAGACGAGGAAGTCCTGTACAACCAAACAAGCAAAAAGCCAGTCACAAGGGACCTGACTGTCCAGGCAATATTGCTTGATAAACATGTGCAGGGAGGCCCACATAGCTGCCTGTCAGATAGGCAGGACTGGAATTCTGTGTGCTAATGCAGTGGTCGCAGCTTTGGCTCTGGTGGAATGAGCACACAAGCCCTCAGGGGGTTGCTTCTTGGCCAGTACGTAGCAGATATTAATGCAGAGCATGACCCATCAGTAGATGCTCCTTTACTGCATAGCACAACCCTTTTTAGCTCCGACACACACAACGAAAAGTAGATCATCCACCTGGAATGCCCGTGTGCGGTCAAGGTAGAATGACAATGCTCGTAAGGGGTCCAGGCGATGAAGACTCTCCTCATCCTTGAAAGAGTGTGGGGGAGCACAGAAAGTAAGCAAGGTGATGGACTGACCTATATGAAAGGATGTGACCAACTTTGGAAAAAAGGAGGGCCACATGCAAAGGACCACTGTCAGGATGCACGGATAAATAGGGTGGCTTAGGTGATAAGGGCAGATGTTATAGTCCAAGGAAAGCTGTTTTGATGGTGAGTAGCCGCAGGGGACGGTTATGAAGCCGCTCAAAGGGAGCGCACATTAAGAATGTAAGCACCAGATTTAAATCCCACTGAGGAATGATGAAAGGAGAAGGGGGAAAAAGATTAACTAAACCTTTCAAGAACCTATGTACAATAGGACATTTGAAAAGAGAGGGCTGATCAGGTAATCTGAGGAATGAAGAGATAGCAGAAAGATAATTATGAAGAATTGCTGGGCAAGAGAAAGAATAAAAAGAAGAACCTGAGAAAGAGGAGGAGAAAAGGGATGAACATTTTTGTCGAGACACCAAGCCACAAATTTCTTCCAACAGCAGGCATATATCATCTTACTAGAGGAACTTGTAGCTGGCAAGATAAGATCATAAATTTCAAGAGGAAGGTCAAAGGTTGTCAACTGCCCCCACTCAATATCCATGCAAGAAGGCAGAGAATGAACAGGTTTGGGTGGAGAACCTTCCTCTGGTGCTGGGACAGAAGATCCTCCTAAAGGGGCAGCCTGATCGGAGGATCGATTGCCATGCTTAGTAGCTCAGGATACCAGACTCTTTGTGCCCAGCCCGGCACTACAAGGGTAACTTGGGCCCGGTTGTTCTTGATCTTCTTGAGAACACTGGGCTGGAGTTGTATGGGCGTACAGGAGGCCTGAACTCCACTCTTGACAAAAAGCGCCACTGAGTGAGAGCCGCCTTGGAACTCCAGGGTGCAAAAATGGTGACACTGCGCGTTCTCAGCAGAGGCAAACAGATCTAACTAAGGCTCTTACCACTTCTGAAAGAGACCTTGCACAACCTCCAGATGGAGACACCATTTGTGATCCACTAGGTTTCTGCAGCTGAGTTCATCCGCCCTGACGTTAAGAAAGCACGCCAGGTGTTGAACGATCAGGGAAATTCCGTGACATTCCAGCCATGTCCAGAGACGCAGGGGCCTCTTGACAAGGGTCTATGACCCCACCCTGCCCTGTTTGTTGGAATATCACATGGCGGTGGTGTTGTCCATAAACACCTCCACTAGCCTCCCCTTGATGGAAGATAGGGATGCCTTCAAAGCCAGTCGGATCGCCTGTAACTCCAGCAGGTTGATCTGGAGTCTATATTCTGACGGAGACCAGAGTGCTCTGATCGCCACCTCTCCCATCTGCCACTGACCTAATCGCAGTTTGTCAACCACCACCGCAGATCTTCTGCAGTTCCCTCCAAGATCTGGACCATGTTGGAGAGTCCCGTGATGCTAGGCCCATTGGAACTTCAGATACCACTGCAGGGCCCGCGCATATGCCATCATGCATGTGTCACAAGCAGGATGCAGGAGATCATGAGTCCCAACAGCCACAGAGTCAGTCTTACCGAAATCCAGGACAGAGGCTGAAACATCAGTATCTTAGCCTGAATATCCTGGACTCGCCGATCTGGAGGATTAGCCAGACACTGCACTGTGTCCATAACAGCTCTGATGAAAGGGAGAGGGATCTATAGTGAACCCCACTGAGTGCAGGTTGTTTGCTGTAGCTTGGAGGTGGGAGACAACAGCCTAGCGAGCCCACCTTCAACAGCCAGTCATCAAGGTAGGAAAAGACTGATACCCCTGATCTCCACAGATGAGCTGCAACCATTGGCATTCACCTTGGTGAACACCTGAGAGGGACTGGTCAGGCCAAAAGGGAGCACGTTAAATTGAAAATCTTTGTAGCAGACTGTGAACTGCAGGTAATGTCTGTGGGCAGGCAGGACCGGGATATGAAAATATGCGTCCTGCAAGTCCAATGCTACCATCCAGTCTCCTGGGTCCAGAGCAGACAGGTCTAAGATAGGATAGGTTAAAGGCCTCCGTCCTTCTGCACCAGAGAGTAGCAAGAATAGCAACCACAACCTACTTATGGCTCCCTCGGCCAAGAGAGTCACAACGTTCTTGCAGAGAAGAGAAAGGGGATCCTCTGTAAGCCTGTCTTGAGATGGTGGCATGGGGAGGGAGGATAAGTCAGGAAGAGGATGGTGTGACCCTTCGGACCAACTGCAAAACCCACCTGTCTGATGTTACGGACTGCAAGTAGGGCAGGTGATGATGGATCCTGCCAACAACTAGTGCCCGTGATGGTACGAGGGCAGATTAGGAGGGTCTGAAGGTTGCTGCAGAGGGAAGGGTGGTGGACTGACCCAGCCTCTGGCTGCCTGATCCACGTGGTCTGTGGATACCATAACCTCTGCCATGCAAGGGCTGGGGAGCATGCACGGCACAGTGGCTGGGCAGGACTGGCACAGTTGATAGCCCCCTTCTGTGGATGGCCAGGGGGCAGAAGATAACCCCCAAGGACTGGGCAGCTGCCAGACTGTCCTTAGACCTCTTGAGCCAGAGTCCGCTTTATCTCCAGAGACAGAAGCCATCAAAGGGAATTTCTCCCTAAAGAGCTAGAAGGGTGTAGACAGGCGTGGCACCCAAGGGCCACTGTCAACATAATCTCTCTGCCTAGAGAGACGGTCAGGGCAAGCATACAACTGACTACGAACTTTGCTGCATCCCTTCTGTGGGCTACAGCTTAGGAGAGCACGGCCTGGGTTTCCTCCAGGACCATAGTCAGCACTTGCACAACCGTATCCCACTGAGCAAGCGCATAGCAGCCCAAAGGGCATGCAGTATTCACAGACCACAATGCTAGGCTGGTGGAAGAAAACATCTTCTTCCCGAGTGTCTACAGTCTCTTGGATTCCCTATCCGGTGCAGCAATAGGGAATGTGCCAGGGTTGATGTGAGAGGTAGAAGCCTGGACCACCAAACTCAGGAGTGGGGTGTGGGGCGAGGAAACTTGGGTCCCCTGGGGTGGGGCGGGTGGTGGTGACTGCCCTGTTCACAGGATCCCCTGTGTTGGAGCTCCTATCAACAGGTACCCAAGAGGACATCAATGTGGGCGGAATGGTTCAGATGGGGAGACTCCCGACTGAAGCACCTCTGTCAAGATATTATTTTTCATCACCACTGAGGGTAACTGAAGGTCAAGGACCTCAAGCCTCAAAGCCGGCCGTCTTGGATGACATCCTGCTACACCAAGAGGTAAGCTTAAAAAAGAACTTTGACCAAATGTTGAAAATGCTAAGTCAAAAAAAAAAAAAGACTGAAGGGGTAGCTCTTCCCAGATCTGCGCTGGCTGGCACGGGAAGGAAAGAACTGACATCAGTGCCGCAGATGTCACTTCTGGTGCGGATGATGCATGCGGAGCCAATCAACGCCAAATACCAGCCCACAGCGGAACTGCTCCTGCTTCTGAAAGACACCAGCGATAGTTCTAAGGTAAGGAATCTCCTTCAGAAAAACTTTGGCATTTATAGGATTTTGTTTAATAATGTTTTCAAAACAAAGCTCACTTGTCTTAACTATCACAGCCTGATTTGCGTAGGATTAACTCCACACGTTTACATTAATGGGCAGCGCAAGGTTAACCTTGGGCTTTAAAGGGGCTGTCATGATGACAGCTGCGCAACCATGTGTGCAATCAAACCCAATGTCCGTCTACAGTAGAGAAATCCATTATGAAGATAAGATCCATAATACAAGATGTTAGCCTGCACAGGAGGCATCTATGTTTTATCAGTGGTTGACACTGAAAAAAGAAATCTCACTTCATTATACAGATGCTATTTGAATTGAGAACAAAGCAAATTTCAGAAAATAAGAGACTCAAGATGACAACTAGGAGGCATGGCCAAGCAAGATGGCCTCATAGATGAGGCTTGCAGGAGCTGCGTGCCCGGATAAACCATTCCTACATAATCCTGTTCACCAGAATGTGAATCCTTCCAAAACAGTGGCGGAATTGTAGCAAAAACTCTCCTGACACCAAATATGCTATAACTAACAGAAATGCTGCTGATACGGGGTGCATGAGCCAAGGCCGCTTGGGCAATGGGAACTGAGCTGCCGAGATCGAGGGAGCTGGTCTGTCCCGGAAGGTTCTATGTATATCTAGGTCCCCGTAAGATAACATAGCAGGGGCTGTTACTGCAGTGTTACAAAAGGAAGGAGACTCCGAAGGCCTGCACGTTAAGCATTGGTAATTGACTATCAGGCTGGCTAGGATCTACCTGTGGAGGCTCAGCAATCCATGAGCGGCCTGATGCTGCTGTGTCCTCTGCCGATTCCAGGAGACGGACTGCCGGGGGGGGGGGGGGGGCTGGCCTCGTCTGTGGGCCACAATAATCCGAGGGCTGCACGCACCAAATTGTGAACCCTTCCGCAAATCGGTTCCCTCCACCTACCCCCGTCACAGAAGTGCGTCACCCCTACAGAGCAGGCTCAGGGGAATCGGTTGCATGGAATTGTAAACTGATCCTGGAGGGCCTGACCTACAACGTTGAGCCCTGGAAGAAAACCCAAGGCATTCTCTGTGTGGAAATGTGGGGGCGCCTGAGCATTCTTGATAAACGGTCCACCGCCTTCCCAGAAGAGACTTATAGCTGCATAATAAAGCATACTGGGCCTGATGCTATAAGCCTCTAGGGCAGTCTGCCATCCCGATGGGAGGAACCTTGAGACTTCGTGTGAATCCCCTGCGGTGACTGAGCACCTCTTTACCTACACTGCGGCCTCCGCTGCAGTCCCAGTACACACTGGTGTGGCCCGATAGCCAGCTCCGGGTGGGGGTGAGAACGACTACAGAGGCAAGCTCGGCTCTGCTGCCAGACCACTCCCAAGGGTTGGTGCAGTCACCTAGGCCCTCTCCTTTTGGACACAAATTCCCAGAGAAGGAACGCTTGCAGTCATCCTTAATGCCCAGTGTCCGAAATACACCTCCGTCCAGGCATGGACATCAGAATTTGACATCAAAATTTGAACCTAGGCTCTGACTATGGTGAAGGAAAAACACACCAGAGGCTCCCAAGCTAATAAAATTATGCAATATACAGTTCCAGGCCGAGACATGCCTGCTGTGGGAACAAAAGACCCACTGTCGCTGGGGGGGGAGGGGGGAGGGGGGTGGGGGGTGGTCGCAATGCTACACAAGCCACACCAGAAATCCTTGCAGCAATTCTTGGTATACGGAAGGTGCTTGAAAACGAAATGGGCTTAATGGCGATCACATTAATCATCTGCCCCTTGATCTTCAAAAGGTAGTGGAAATGGTCACTAATACAGAGGGCAACCTTGCTACTCTGAAGACCACCATTCAAGACTTGCAAACCATGGTGGAGGACCTTGAACACCACAACATAGTTGGAAGACTGCTTGAAGGATGCCGAGGGCCGATTCCAGCATAATAACCTCTGCTTTCTGGGATTTCAGGAGAACAGAGAGGCCCTCTGTAGAGCTGTTATGGAAGGCTGGATCCAAACTGCAATGCCCTCTATTCGACTGTCCAAATTTTTTTCACTGGAAAGAGCTCCTAGATCGCTGGGCCCTAACCTGCGGCTAGGAGCACCGCCGCATGCAATAAATGCAAGATTGTTCAACCATTGTGACAATACTTCTGAACTCATGCCCCTTCCCCGAATCCATACACCAGATTAACCCAATACGCAGATTCCTTAGAAAAGGCTTCAAAAGGCTGAATGTTCATTGACACGCTGAGACTAGTATCCCAGAACTGGGGATCAGGTAAATCATGGTCCTAGTGAAGAAGCAGATGGTGTAGTGACACGCTATTACAAGGGTAAACCCCTTGCTGCCAATAGAAATTACTTGTACCGTCCAATACCACTATAATGGGTGAAGAGCTGTATCCAGGAGGGAGGAATCTGGGGACCCCCTACCGCTGTGAATCGCAGTGTTCCCCTCCTTATTTGTGGGACTGCAAAGAGCAGGGCTCCTGGACATATACTACACTGACTGAAAATCAGCGCTACTACACACTCTTAAACTTCGGAATGGGAAATTGAGGCTGGGTTCACCCCATAGGTATGTACTTATGCCTCTGGGGAACAAGGGCCACCGCCCAAGGGAGGCAGGACATTGGGTCAGCCTTTATAGTTACTGTTTTTATGGTTATTTCTCAACTGGTTAGGGGAAATTTTCAATGATCTACTAACACATCTTGATAAATTTGTTGCCACACCATTTAAATAAGGGGAGCTTCCAGAACGAGGGACATTAAGAGTAATGGTGCGTTGCCCTCACATGGACAGGTTCAGTCAGCTAGATTCCTCAATATGGCAGGTAAAACATTAGAACCACAGTATAAATTTATGACATGCAATGTACAGAGTCTGGGGAATCTGGTGAAATGCAACAGGATAATAAGCTGCCCAAGATGTTATAGGGTGACAATTGCATGCCTTCTACAGGGAGTGCAGAATTATTAGGCAAGTTGTATTTTTGAGGATTAATTTTATTATTGAACAACAACCATGTTCTAAATGAACCCAAAAAACTCATTAATATCAAAGCTGAATATTTTTGGAAGTAGTTTTTAGTTTGTTTTTATTTTTAGCTATGTTAGGGGGATATCTGTGTGTGCAGGTGACTCTTACTGTGCATAATTATTAGGCAACTTAACAAAAAACAAATATATACCCATTTCAATTATTTATTATTACCAGTGAAACCAATATAACATCTCAACATTCACAAATATACATTTCTGACATTCAAAAACAAAACAAAAACAAATCAGTGACCAATATAGCCACCTTTCTTTGCAAGGACACTCAAAAGCCTGCCATCCATGGATTCTGTCAGTGTTTTGATCTGTTCACCATCAATATTGCGTGCAGCAGCAACCACAGCCTCCCAGACACTGTTCAGAGAGGTGTACTGTTTTCCCTCCTTGTAAATCTCACATTTGATGATGGACCACAGGTTCTCAATGGGGTTCAGATCAGGTGAACAAGGAGGCCATGTCATTAGATTTCCTTCTTTTATACCCTTTCTTGCCAGCCACGCTGTGGAGTACTTGGACGCGTGTGATGGAGCATTGTCCTACATGAAAATCCTGTTTTTCTTGAAGGATGCAGACTTCTTCCTGTACCACTGCTTGAAGAAGGTGTCTTCCAGGAACTGGCAGTAGGACTGGGAGTTGAGCTTGACTCCATCCTCAACCCGAAAAGACCCCACAAGCTCATCTTTGATGATACCAGCCCAAACCAGTACTCCACCTCCACCTTGCTGGCGTCTGAGTCGGACTGGAGCTCTCTGCCCTTTACCATTCCAGCCACGGGCCCATCCATCTGGCCCATCAAGACTCACTCTCATTTCATCAGTCCATAAAACCTTAGAAAAATCAGTCTTGAGATATTTCTTGGCCCAGTCTTGACGTTTCAGCTTGTGTGTCTTGTTCAGTGGTGGTCGTCTTTCAGCCTTTCTTACCTTGGCCATGTCTCTGAGTATTGCACACCTTGTGCTTTTGGGCACTCCAGTGATGTTGCAGCTCTGAAATATGGCCAAACTGGTGGCAAGTGGCATCGTGGCAGCTGCACGCTTGACTTTTCTCAGTTCATGGGCAGTTATTTTGCGCCTTGGTTTTTCCACGCGCTTCTTGCGACCCTGTTGACTATTTTGAATGAAACGCTTGATTGTTCGATGATCACGCTTCAGAAGCTTTGCAATTTTAAGAGTGCTGCATCCCTCTGCAAGATATCTCACTATTTTTGACTTTTCTGAGCCTGTCAAGTCCTTCTTTTGACCCATTTTGCCAAAGGAAAGGAAGTTGCCTAATAATTATGCACACCTGATATAGGGTGTTGATGTCATTAGACCACACCCCTTCTCATTACAGAGCTGCACATCACCTAATATGCTTAATTGGTAGTAGGCTTTCGAGCCTATACAGCTTGGAGTAAGACAACATGCATAAAGAGGATGATGTGGTCCAAATACTCATTTGCCTAATAATTCTGCACTCCCTGTAGAGACACGTGGGGGATTGTCTTAGGGCGCTACAGAAACAATGATAAGTAAAGGTAATAAGCACATCTTATTCAGGTTCTGCCCAAGGTACCCTGTTCTGGATAGCCCCAGGGACCCCTTTTTCATCAGTCCACTAGGATTGTCAGACCCAGATGGCCAGTACTCTATATTGGAGGGGATGTTAGAGGCCCACTTGTTACGCATTATCACTATTTGCGCACCCAACACTGATGATGGGAAATTCCTGGGATTAGTGATCAGGGAAGCCCAAGTCCATCCGATACTGAAATTATCCTTACTTGAGATTTTAAATGTAGGACGGACGGGACCAACTAGAAAAACATGGTAGAAAAAAGGCTAGACAACAATGGTATTGTGAAGGGGATAAAGTGGGACAGCAATTGGCTTGGCTGATTAGTTCGGAATCTGCGCTTCTACCCATACTTTCCATATAAGATAACTCTGGCAATATCCAATATTCCCAACATCTAAGTAATGAGGTATTTGCCACGCATATGAGTGAAGTGTATGCACAACCATGGCTACCAGGAGGAAAAGAGGACCTAGAAATATATTTAGATCAGCTCTTGTTGCCATCTTTATCTCGAGGTGAAAAGGAGACTTTGGAGGCCCCATAGCCAAACAAGATCTGGTGGAAGCACTGGGGACTTTAAAATCGGCTAAGGTGCAGGGTGGCGATGGCCTACTCTGAATTTTACAAGCAATTCCCAACTATTCTACTGGATAAGCTGGTAGAAGTCTATGCAGAGGCTTGAAGGCGACGATTACTCCACGACTCAATGGATGAGGCCTTGATTCCAGGGAGGAATAGACTTGAAACTGGGTCCTACCGCCCCACATCAATGCTAAATGTTGATCCCAAACTCCTTAGCCACGTGTTAGTGGCCCAACTCCTTCCTTACCTGCCTCGTTTGATCCATGAAGCACAGTCGATGTTTTATCTCTGGGAGGAGCACCCTAAGATCCATGACCCCCATATACAAGAGGGAATCTATGCACTAGCCTTTTTAGATACAGACCAAACTTTTGATTCATTATATTGGGAGTATGTGTGGAATGTCCAGGTTAAAGCAGGGCTTGGGTCCCCATATATTACGTGGGTTAAGTTATTGAATACTCGCCCGAGAGGGAAAGTGCGAACGGGGCGTTATGTCTCAGACAAATTTATCCTCCATAGCGACACACAAGGATGCCACTTATCCCCTTTGATATTTGCTATCGTTATAAAGCCTCTAGCCTGCAGGCTTAGACATGCCCTGTCGAGATGGGGCATCAAAGTGGGAACTACAGAACATATAGTATACCTATATTGATACAACGCCATAATATACCCGAGACGTCCGGATGTTTCAGTCCCCATACTATTAAACATAGTGCAGAAATTCTGGGAATTCTCAGACTTAGGGTCAATGTGATTAAATCAGATCTATTTCCGTTGGGCATCTTGACAGATCAGATATCAGAGGGCAACTCACTGGAGGGTTATCCATGGCAAATAGATAAGGGTAAACATTTTGGCACATATATTACCCGTGACCAGAACCAATTTTATGGCCTCAACCTTGATTCAGTGAATACAAAATTAAAACCCTCCATCCAGTTCTGTAAGACCTTACATTTATCATTGATAGGGTAAATAGTCCTACTGAAAATGGTAATGTTATCAAGAGGCCTGTGCATAATGCAAAGGCCCTTTTATGAAATCCCAAATTCAGTTTTCAGGGAACTAGATCGCCTAATGGTTGACCAATGGCATGGCAAACGTATGTAGCGGTGTGTGCCTGTTTTAAGTTAATCCAATACAACTTTAGACATATGTTGTTTTTAACTCCCAGACACATACATACCATATACCTCTCCCTAGACCCCAACTGCCCAAAGTGTGGGGCTGAGGATGCTGACTTTCTCCACCTGTCATGGAGCTGCCCAAGAATAGAAGTTTTTTGGGGGGAAGTGGGGGAGGGGATGAAGGGAGGATGGGGGTTGGGGCACCTTTTTTTTTTTTTTTAAGTGGTGAGGGGGTCCTTGCAAAGATGGAAACAGCATTGGGTTGGGATGTTCCATATGAGATTAAACAGGGCCTATTGGGACTACTCAAGAACCACCCAGCTAAAAAATTGAGCAGGCATTATACAATGTTTGGCCTAGTAGTTGAAAAAGGCGCATTGCCAGCCATTGGTTGAGCCCCAAGGCCTCAACAAGAGTTTCTTGGGAGTCAGATTATGGTAGAGTGGATGGGAGTGGAAGAAGTCCATATAAGGTGGACTAGAACAGATGAAAATACACAGGGCATGTTACTGGCATGAGCGGAGATGACCAGAGCACTACTCGACAATGGGGGTTCTACAACCTAATAACCCCCAATCTCAGGAAGGGGAAGTAGAATGATACCATGATACTAGATTGTAAGGGAACAGTAACTTGGTTATTCCCAGAATTGAGAACACTATAATAGACTGGAGCACGGTGAGGATGACACAATCATGTATTGTTAGATAGAAGATGATAGACCCACGTGGAAGCTCAAGGGGGTGGTGAGAGGGTTGGGAAAGGGGAATTATTATTACTTGTTGCTTTAACCGATATTGATGCAGGCTGCCCTGTTATGCACCCTGTCAGGTTTACTCATCTGTTATCCTTCTATGTACTAGTATGCTGAAAAGACTCCCAAGTTTGTCCTCTTTGTTTAGCTCTTCCAGGAGCGGACACATATGCAGGAGTCAGTTTGAACTGTAATGAAAGTAAGGCAACATCATTCATAAGAGACTTGTAAACGCTCTTATGCTTTTGTGTTTTTTCTTTAATTGCATTGCTAAGCTATTCTCTCCTTTGATGGGAAGGCTCTGTCTCCATCTGTATTCAAGATCACTACTAGAAATTGAATTATTTTGTGGAGTATTCCTATCGATTTGTCTTTGTTGAGTGTTATGTCCAGTTCCTGAAGCTGAAGTTCTGGGAGATCATTGTCTTCTTGAATGATCTTCCCTTGACTATAACCAATCGCTGAGGCAGGGAAACACTTGATAGCCTTGCTTCCTCCTGGTGGGCTGCATCTGGAGCCATATCCTTCATGAAGATTCTAGGAGCAAATTTGAGGCCAAATGGAAAGATTGTGAAATTATATTCAGAGCCTGCCACTTTAAATCAGAGATATTTTCTGTGCTTGGAATGGACAGAATTAAGGAGATAGCGTAATCATGCAAAAAGTCTCACAAGGTCTGAAGAGTTTTTTTTTTCCTTTAAGAAGTTTCAGACATTGTCCGTCCTTCGATTGAGATCTCAGTGAAATGTGAAGCAATCTTCATTGAATATCAAAGGTTGTTGTAGAAAAACACTTATCAGGGGTGAAAAGAGATCAGAGGACTCCCTTCACACATGACATGCAGTAGAAATCTGTAGGATGACTCTCAGGGTGTGGTCATGAGGCTGATTTTCTTTAAGGTTTCATGTTATTTAAAAAAAAAATTGACTGGCTAGAACAGGGCGGGCCCTGCAGAGCCCAATTGACTACTATGTTATTTTTTTATGGATCAACTTGACCATCAGGTTAATGCAAAGAAAACATTTATAAGGAGATGCGGGAAGGGCCCATAAAACACCCTCACGTCTTCCTTTGCCTATATGAGGGTTTTATTTGACAGTTTTATTTGACAGTAAAGTGGCATGGATACCGAAGATGGAAAATAAAGCGACACTGTTAAAAAAAAAAAAAATCTGTTATGGGGCTACAGCGCTTTTGCAAGAAAATAGGTGCAACTTCAGTTAAAGAGCTCCTTCCTGTCTATGAGTTTAAGTCTGTTTCAGTGGCCTGCTATGGAGAAAGTATATGGTTGAGCTGGATCTGATGCAGAGAGCTAAAAACCCTTACCAGATGCTTGCTAGCGGAGAGACTATGGTGGCTCCACGTTCTTGTGTCATGAGGAGCTGGGCATGCCCTATATTGAGGATAAAATGAAATTAGCTCTGTTATTGTTGTGGCGGGCTATCTGGGCAAAAGGTACTGTTCCTTTGAATAATTTGATTATGAATGATTGTTTGGCCTTGGATGGTGCCCTTAATATTCCGTGGCTTGCCTATATTAAATCGACCCTGGAGCAGATCGGACTTTTAGAGTTGTACACCTCCCCTAACACCTGTAGCTCCTTTTCTGAAAAGGAGTTTCAAAAAGGTTTGTGGCTTGGAGGAGGTTTGTGCGAGCTGCGGCTAATCTGCACAAATTATCAGTCTGAATGTATGAGAAAATTCCTTATCAGGAAGGGATTCAATCCTATTTGTGTGAAATACAGAATAGGCAGCACCGCTTTATCCTCACGAGTTTTCACTTTAATTTCATCCCCCCGATAGTGGATTTTTCTCCCAAGTGTAATTCGCATACCAATTTAGGTCACTGCCCTTGTGGTGGTAGTTCCGTGCAGTCAACTTTATGTTTTTATGTCCTTTGTATTGTACTAGAAACAAGCTCCTGTGCCTGCTGCTCAAGGCTATGAATCTTCGGCACTGCAAGCCAGCACTGTTATTTCTACAGCTGCTGCAGTCACCCTTGGTGTGCCACAATGTTACAAATTTTATTTGGCATGTGGTGTTTTTAAGAAGAAGTTTGCCCAGTTGACTTCCGCCATTGACGTTTTCTCGTTTTAGCTGATAGTTTATAATGTTTGGAACGGGTTTCCACTTTTTAGTTGTTTTTACATATTTTTATGTATTATTTATTATTCATTCTTTTATCAGAGAAGTGCTTTTATGATGTTGAAGTGCAGTGAATAAAGCTTGATTGAATGAATGGCTGGCTAATAAGTAGTGTTTTCCATTAACATAGAACTGCTATTGAGAGCTATGGGCATTGGGCCTCCCAGCTCCACCACAGCAATGACTCAATCATGTGAATTTATTTTAGAGTCAGTTCTGGAGATCGGAAGTAGTACATAAGAAGAAAAAATTGAAGTGGTAAACAATCTGAACCATCAAATAGCAGTGAGAAAGGTACAAAACTAGAGATCAGTACCATACTCTGTTCATTACAAGATCATTTTGACTTTAAGTTATTATGTCTCATTACGTGATCTTGGAGTGAGTCTTTAATGGAAACTTAGGTCTTGAGAAGACAGATGGACAGACCACATTCCCCCACACACAAGGATAAGCATTGATGGGGAGGAGCCAAAATGGCGGCCAGGAAGGACACCTAGATAGCGAGCTCCGTCCCGGACTCGCCATAAATATCCTGCAGGGCACCCCCCCCCCTGGAATCTTACCGTCGATGCGGAGGCCGTGTGCTGCCCCCCCTTAAGCTGAGGGCTGCCGGGCGAAGAGGACAACTGGGAACACGGGCCTGAACGGCCGAAACCGTCCCAGGAATCGAGGGGAGGAGCCAGGAGTTTCGGCTGATGGTCCGGTTCTCCTATCCCCCAACGGGTTGGGGCGCTGAGCCGCCGTACCGCTGCCGAAGACGGTGATCGCCCGAGACGCGGAGGGACGGGGCGTGCCCCCTCCGCCCCGCTCCCCCTTCCTGGACGCGGTGTCGCCGCGCGAGTCGCCGGGGAGACTGTAAAAGCACGCGGCGCGCCCGGTACGTGGGGCGGCGCCGCGTATTAGAGGCAGAGGTGGCCCTGGGCAGGGGCCCTGGACCTAACCACGAGGCGACCCACAGGGGGCCAACCAAATACGAGGCACGAGGCGTGCGGGAGGACCTGTGCTGGCCCAGTCCGGCCTTGCACACGGGCAGCAGTGTGGCCCCCGCCTGGAGGAGGGAGCCGTGGCTCTGTCAGGCGCGGTGGGTCCAGGAAGCTTGGTTTTATCTTCTTTTTGCGGCAGGTGAGACGCAGCGGCTGGGGGCGGCGTGGGCCCTGATTATTCCAGCCCCCCCTCTCTCGCTGGAGGCATCCATTGCAGTGCTGCTGCCTGGTTGAGGGGCAAGCCCACGTCCCACTGAACGCGGCGCAGTGATCCAGGAGGCCCCACCCGGGTGGATTGACAAGTGCAGGACCGATTCCGACCGGTGGGGAGCGGAGGAACCACACACCAGTTAAACAAGCGCCACGCCGGGACGAAGATCACTGGCGGGGCTTAACCTAGGACCTTGGCTGTTGTGAGCGGAGGGGACCGCGGGCCCGCCCGGGGAACGGTCTCCCTGGCCTAAGCACCTGGCTGTCCCCCCCCCCCCGCCTCCGCTTGAGCGGCCGTGGCCTGTCTCCGCCGATGCCCCCTCTTGGTGACTGTACTATTGGAGTAGCAGGCACGGAACCCCGACCTCAAGGAGGTCGCACCATCAAAACCCGGGACTACTTGACCCTGACTCCGCCGGCTGCACTGGCAGCCCCCCCCCCCCCTGCATTGGCTAGCGAACAAAGGCATGCTTTGATTGGTGAAAAAGGGAAGAATAAACCCAGCTCATACTCCGCCAACTAACGCGGTGCCTGGAGAGTAAAGAAGAGAAAATTGCGCCAAGGGAACACAGAGCAGGGGCTAACTACTGCGAGGTCAAAACAAAACTGGGTAGAGCACCACCGTGCTCTGCACGGCTTCAATCAGGCAGGTACAATGGCAGGCAGGCTTAAATCGTCAAAGAACCAAGACCGGAACGTCCAGAGCGCAGCGCCCTGTGACTAGCAGCCAAACCCGTCTCTACAAACTTTAGAAAGCACACTCCGCACAGTTTGAGAAAGTACTCCAAGCGATCATGGACACTAAATCCTCACTGGAAAATAGAATAGATGCAGTCTCCCAAGATCTAAGTATACTCCGAGTGGACCACCGCAATTTGTCGGAAAGAGTGAAATCGGCAGAAGAGGCGATATCCGAACTGGCTCCCATGGCCCAAGATAACCAAAAACAAATACAGCGCCTAGATGCTGAAGTGAAGGCACTCCGGTGGAGATCAGAGAGTAGATCGCGCCGCAACAACGTTCGCTTTCTGGGGTTCCCTGAAAATACGAGGCAACCAAACTTGGAGTTACTCCTGGAGCAATGGCTAATCAAGGAAGTACTAACGGAGCTCCGTCCAAGTTCTTCTCCATAGAAAGGGTGCACAGAATCCCGGCTAGACCTCCAGCCCCAGGCCAAGCAACCAGACGATTGATTGCTAGATTTTTAAATCACAGGGATCGGGATGCAATTTTGCAACAGTTCCGCAATAACGGCCCATATAAATACGGGGACTCAATTATTAATGCATACCCAGACTTCACACAGGAGGTGCAAAATCAACGCAACACCTACGTTAAAATTAAACAGCGCCTACGAGAACACGACATCAAATATGCTCTGTTGTTCGCTGCTAAATTACGAGTGGTGTTGGGGGACCACACACATCTTCACCTCCCCTGAGGACGCCTGGACATGGTTACACGCCAAGGGCCTGGCGCGCCCCCGGGAGGACGCCGAGGAATGGATAACTTCTGCGCCGAGGAAACGATCTAAGAGACGCACCAAGAATCAACCCAATGAACAACAGGCAGCCGAAGAAAGGGCGAAAGTGCTGAAGGAAACACCTCTGCTGATGCAAAGCAACTTTGGAGGACCCAGGTCGACTCCCGAGATCAACTTGGACTCCGACACAGCCAGCTCTGACTCTACAATAACAGGAGTGTGGAAAGGACCGATAGTCACCCCCAGAACCGCAGACTAACTTTAACTGTACCCCACCGTTCCACTAATATAAATAGCGGTCATGGTCGGATGCCACCGGGGGCCTTCGAGAGGGGACGGCCCTGGAGAACTGGACATTAACAACAGCGTGTATCTTTTGCATAATCCACCCCCGCATCTCCTGGGACGCGCGCATGGGGGAGACGGGCAAACCGGGGGGGAAGTGGGAGAGGCTCCCTCTATCTTTCTCTCTCCTATACAACGGGGGGGGGGCGCCCAACGATATTAGCAGAATAAGTCTGCGGAAAGATGTGAGCCCCGTAAAAGAGCCACATCTGGTTGCCAACACTACACCACCACGGGTATCCCAGTTGGATGCAGGTTTATTCACACTTTCATGGGTTAATTAGTTCCACACAAATTTTTAGTAGGGTTAAGGTTGCAGTTGGGATGGGAGGGAGTAGTAATTTAGTAATAAAGCACACAACAGATCCACTTAAAAGGCAGGGCTCACTGCCGCAAATGGAATCTCCACTAACTGCCACAGCAGAGGGGGTGGCTGAACATGGGAAGGAGACAACCGATAGACATGCACAAATAGGCGCATCTCATAAACTCACATGGCACCACACACGAAATGTAATATAAACCAATATGACATTGTAACATGGAATGTGAGGGGATTGGGAGTGCTGAGTAAACGGTCCCGGGTGTACACACGCCTTAAACGCATGAGTGCACACATTGCTATTATACAAGAGACCCACATGCTGGACCCCGACCTGCAGGAGCTGCGTAAGAAGTGGGGTGGGCAGGTAATAGGCACAACATACTCTGCCTTCGCGAGGGGTGTGTTGATCTGGATAGCAAGCGGGGTCCCATTCCTCCAAACAGCGCACAGAATAGACCAAGGCGGAAGATTTGTGGCGGTGGAGGGCCAGCTAGATGGCAGACAGCTGACAATAGTTGGCATATACGCCCCAAACTGCGGGACCGCAGGCTTCCTGAGCACACTCACTCCATCCTTATTGATAAACCCCTCGGCCCCGGCCTCTTTGGGGGGTGACTTCAATAGCACACCAAACACAACACTAGACAGGTCCCACGCCTCAACGAGCTCGACAGCAAAAAGAAACACCACAAGTTCATTACAGATATGGGCGGGGGACATGAGATTATATGACCTATGGCACATGGGTTACCCGCAGCAGAGGGAATACTCATTCTACTCAGTACCACACAAAACCCACTCTAGAATAGATATAATATGGGGTACCCGGGGTATAGGAGCACTGGTGAATGGATCGGAATACCTAGCAAGGACATAGTCAGATCACTCACCACTGAAAGTGTCACTGGACTGGGGCAGGAGGCGTCAGGCGATTCCCACGTGGCGCCTGCAGGTAGATGCCTTACAAGACCAGGCATTCGTGGAAACTGTAAAAACCACATTGAATCAGTACTGGGAAACAAATGACAACAGCAAACACACGGGCAGCCGAATGGGACGCTCATAAAGTGGTGATACGTGGACAATGCATGTCCACCACGTGGGGAGTGAGACACACCCTACAGGCGGAAGTAGGTAAATTAGAACAGGAGCTCAGGGTAGCAGAGACAGCGGTAGCACGCAACGAAATCCCCCACACAGTGCTAAAAGAAGCACGCTCGAACTACAACGAAGTAGACAGCAGACTCCGATGTCACGATTATAATTATCACTTATCGCGCTTGCACACAGAAGGCGACAGATCGGGCGGATTGCTGGCGTGGCTGCTACGGGAGGACAAACAGCATTCCCCCATCGGGACCATACGGATAGAGACACACACTACAGTAACCACGCAACTCGAAATAAATGAAACATTCCGTGAATATTACACAAAGCTGTACACTAAACGCACCTTGTGCACGTCAGTGCAACTTGAGTCCTTTCTGGCAGACTCACTGTTACCACAAATATCCCCAGCAGACAGGGACTCCCTTGAAACCACAGTGACAGCGGGCGAAATAGATTTAGCCCTGATGCAAATGCCCAGGAACAAAGCACCTGGCACAGACGGCCTCCCGATAGAGTACTATACTACCTACTCCTTTCGCCTAAAGCCTCATCTACTGAAGGTGTTTGAGGAGGCGTGGGCCAATGGACAGCTTCCCCCATCTCAGAGGGAGGCTATGATAGTGGTCCTCCCCAAACAGGGCCGTGACCCCACTGACTTTAAATCTTATAGACCACTCTCGCTCCTAAACTTAAGACTGCAAAATATTAGGTAAAATATTGGCCAACCGACTAGCTCCCATTATACATACCCTAATACATGAGGATCCAAACGTCTTCATCCCAAAATGCAACACCTTTTTAAACATCCGCAGACTGCTGAGCATAATGGGCGACACCCCCCCCGGAGGCACTTGAAGAGATGGTGCTGTCACTGGACATTGAAAAAGCGTTTGACACGCTAGAATGGGACTTCCTACTGGCCACAATGCGGCGAATGAGAATAGGCCCCAACTATATTCGATGGGTCCGGACACACTACTCTAGCCCCCAAGCTAGAGTGAAAACGGGGGGAGTCATATCGGATAGCTTCCCAATCTCCAGGGGCACGAGGCAGGGATGCCCCCTATCTCCGCTATTGTTCGCTATAGCAATGGAACCACTAGCAGCGAGAATACGCTCAATGAAGGATAGCTGGGGGATAGTCAGGAACTGGCTTCACCACGCAGTCTCGCTATACGCTGACGATGCCCTCATCTACATACGTAAAAGTAGCGAGGTGCTACCAGCAGTAATGTCATTGCTGGCCGAATTTGGAAGCATATCCGGCTTAGTGGTAAACTGGGATAAGTCGTGCACGTTTCAGTTGGCCAGATGGCCACCGACGAGAAGGGAGACCGCCCCGCCGGGTCGACTGAAATGGTGCTTTGAGACATTCAAACATATACCACAACACAGAAGACCTGAGAGACGGGAACCTGGGGAGAGCACTAGCTTCCATAAAGGGCTCTTTACGATTTTGGAACAGACTACTGCTCTCGTCCCCAGGCAGGGTGGCGGTCGCGAAAATGCTAATATTACCGAGGCTACTATATTACTTTGTGGCTTTGCCAATCAACATTCCAAGGAGATTTTTCAGGAATCTGAACACAGCGCTTCTACAACTCATATGGGGTGGGGGCAGAGCGCGGGTGGCCTTTAACCTCTTTGCAATGCCCAGCGGACGTGGGCGGTCTGGGAGCTCCTAATTTAGAATTATACTGGGCGGCTGCCCAACTGCAGTGGCTACAGAACTGGATCCACAGGCCAACGCCAGCAGAATCTGAATGGCTGGAGTCCTGATTAAAAGGGACTCCACTGATAACGTGGTTCTCAATTAAACACCCTAAAAGCGTATTGGTTAATCCACTGCTAGCAGCGGCCCACGCATGCTGGGGCAAATACGTCCAAAAAGACCACAAGATGCTCCCATACTCCCCGCATATCCCACTGGATCTCCTTCCGGGTTGGCATAAAGCTGCAACGCACCAGCCGTCTGTGGGGACAAAAGCGGGCATACAGTTAGTGGGCGATTGCTTTGAGGACGGTAAACTAATGTCATTTGAAGCCATGCAGGCTCTCACAGAAATAAACCCCGGCCAATTTCTGTCATATCACGCCATATGCTTGGCAATCAAAAAGCGTGGGGTGTAGGAATCCTGGAACCGAAGATCTCCCCCATTATACACCACATCCTACACTATGATGCCCATACAAAAGTAGTATCGAGCCTATGCAAGCTCCTCAACAATCCCCCTGAACTGCATATGGAGAGGGCTAGGGAGAGGTGGAACTTGGTCCTGCCGGATCCAATACCACAGGAGGACTTGCCGAAAGTCCTGTAACATGCTCGAGGAGTGTCGAGGAACCCCAGATTCCGTTACACCCAGTTTAACTATACACACCAAACATACTTCTCCCCAGCCAGGTTAGGGCGCATGTTTCCCGACTCGGAGCCGACATGTCCCAGATGCAAAGCCCCATGGGCGCACTTCTACCACATGGTCTGGGAATGCCCTCAAGTACAAAAGGTATGGAGTGAAGTGGTGTTAGCAATTTCGGAACTGACAGGACTGGGACTGACAGTGGACCCCAAGTCATGCCTTATGGGGCTGAGGACAAGAACGAAAAGGCACAGACACTTCCACAAATTCGCGGATCTAGCATGCGTGATGTATAAAAGACTGATAGCAATGCACTGGAAAGCGCCTAGAGCACCTGATCAGAAATCATGGCATACCACCACATTGCGCTGGGCCTGCACAGAATATCAAGTACTGAGGAAACTAGCACGGGAGGGGAAACAACATACAGGCTGCGGTGCCTGGGAAGCATTGGTGTCCAAACTTGAAGCAAAAAATGATGACAAACCCCATGAAGTGGGAGCTCCCCCCGCACAACACATTGAGCAGTAACACACCTGCGCACCCCTCGACGGAGTCGCCCCCCTCCCCCCGGATGCGCAACTAATTAAAGACATATAAGCGCAAAGATCCTTGCCCTAGCTCCCCATCCGCCCACTGGCGCTAGCACTTAAGTCCACACATGTGGTAAGCACAGTCTTACACACCCCGCACACCAACATCATTACCGTACACACACATAAAGGCACCATCACTCACCACAAAAGGAGGACCCAGCGGAACATAGTCCACACCAGAAGGCACATGCGTGATTTCCCAAGACCACAACACAGGCGCAGGAGCCCGAAAAACACGTAACGTACTAATATTGTTTTCTATAGGTGGATCTGAAGTGTGCACAAGTAGGGGGGGGTTAGGTGTTTGATTGTTAACAACTCAGATAAATATGATCCTGTTGTAAAACAGAATAAGTATATAATATGTATCTGGAATGTAAAACCAATAAAAATAATTTAAAAAAAAAAAGGATAAGCATTGATTAGCTAGTCAACTGATGCATATTTAACCTAGTGACATCTTAAAGGCAAGTTAAGTACATACTGCTCCTGGCATTTATGCAAACTAACATTTAAATATATACCTTAAAAAATTTACAAGTGAACAGTAACGTTTTCCATGATTTTAAGGTGACATTTCAGATTTCCTTTGAGTGGTTAAAAATAAATATGTTCATAGAAAACTGTGGGTTAATTCATGCAAACGTTTTAGGGACCTGTGGTAGGACCTTACATTGACACGGTTTGCTATTCTCTACTAAAAGTTAAAAGTAGTAGTGCAAATCTGATTCTTCAATAGCAGTGAAGTAATAATTCCTGAAGACAAATTCATAGTTAATGTTTGGATGTCTAATCATGAAAGCTCAAACTTTTCTTCCCATAATACGCGAATGAAAATACAGCATTTATGTGGCATTCTGCACTATGCACCAAGTACATTATAAGTCATAGAATTAGACTGAACACGTTTTAATATTGAAGTCATAAAGCCTGAAGCTCAACAACACAATGTTCAAGGAGTTGAAAATGTAATGTTTCTTTGATGGGTCAACCATCTTACTACATAGAGGGTTGCTCTAAACTCTACCAGGGGGCTCAACTTCTCCTTAGCACAGCTAATTTATTTGGGTGTGGGGGAACCCACAGGTGATTTAAATGTTCTTACATGGAATTTAACAAATGGCCTGCCTTCTCAAAAGTAGATCACTATTTCCTAATCCCTTTAACTGAGCCAAAACAACAAATAAACCAAATATGCCCTATGATAGTCCTTGCTGGAAACCTAACGGAACGAGTGCTACAAATAGTTAGAACAGCCCTTGGTAGCAGGGTGTCGCCCTAAGGCTGTGAATCTGCTTAGACCATTCCAATACTATAGTTGCAAGTTCTAAGGAGTAAGCATCACTCAAATACTTCAGACAATACAGCTTCATTTACCCATACAAAAACACACTGCAACATTAAAGAATATTAAACTAAGTGCAATCAGAGGCAAGAGGTACTGAACTTCCACAGAAACCGCAAATAAATCTTGTGACTAAGTTCACAACAAAAATGACTCAGACAGCAAGAGCAATGGTTCAAATGGTATTAAGGTTATTTGAGAGAAAGTACTGGAGATGTTTATGAAATATAAAAATCTCTTAACATGTATGAGTGAAAACTAGGCATATACAGAAGCAGCATTTAAAATGTGCACTTACATTCTAACCTTTGCATGACTAGTGTTGGCTTGACTTGCTAGTTTGCCAATGTTGACAAATTCCACTGAGCTTTATTCAGACTAAATGTAAAAGAAATGTTTCTATAGTAACCTTTGCATGCCCTATGCATGACACAAACTTCCTCTTTTTAAAGAAAAACTATATTTTATTATTTTCTATCTTACTGACCTGCTTTGGAATTTCAAATCTTGCTAAACTAACCCGAAATGTACTTCTTTCTGAATAGGCTTATGGTGTGGAAATGTTTGAGAATGAAATGACGAAGTACAAATGAATTTTAACTCATGAGTGTCTTGCTTTTCAGAGAATAAAGTGTGGGAAAGAATGTTTATGTATTCAGGCTGATGTATTTGTTACATACACAGACTGCTCTTTGTTCAGAAAACCACATTGACAAAAGGTGTTCCACTTCCATGAAAACCTTGACACCTAATTTGGATGTTTAATATCATGGTAAAAACATTGTACTAAAAGTATTCTTCATACTACGTTCATAAAATGTGCTCCCAGGGAAAGTGTGAGAAGGCTTTTCATTAAGGGAGACATAGGACGGCAGGAGAGACAGCAGCTGCAGACATTCTCAGATCCAGACTACCTCTTAGAGCTCGACACAGACTGATTGTTTTCCACCTAGACTATTGTCTATTTCGCAGTTTGTTACAGTATTCTTTTTGAGTACTGATAGTTCTGATGGATACAACTACCTGTGGATTCCTCACTTAATGAATTCTCCCAATGCGCCAGCATTTGATGGAAATTTTCTTCCCAGCTCTGCACGTCGACGAGGACGTCACAACTGCCTGACTTCCATGCGACGCAGTCTGACGTCATTGAGGCAATAAGAGGTCCTCGCCGGCGTGCTGACTTCAGTTCCCTTTTTTCCATTCCTTCGAGTAACGTTTTTTCTCCTGGCTCTTGGGGAGCTGCTGTATCTCGGAAGAGATACTTTCCAGTTAAAATGTCTCCACCTCGGAAGTCCGGCTTCAAGCCTTGTAGGGAATGCGGGGTCGTATGTTGGTCACGGACCCGCATGATGACTGTTTATGGTGCTTGAGCTCAGAGCACGACGCGGAAGAGTGTTGTTCCTGTCAACAAATGAATCCAAAGGCGTTGAAAGAGTGTGAAGCCAAGCTCTTTTTAGAGAAATCGAAGAAGGAAAAGCACTGACATCGCAAATCTTCTTCGAAATCTACACACAAGAAAGGGCGCCGTCATGACTCTCGGTGTCGGCATGATTCCAGACGTCAGTCAGGGAAAGATTGATCTCGTTCGAGGCCTCCATCTGCTTGACGTGGGAGGTCAGCCCGACAGTGACGCCACAGCTTCAAAGTCCTCAGGCTTCTCTGGCGCTGTCGGTGTTTGAGGTGGACGAGCCTTGCCAGAGTCTTGCCTTCTCACCTACACAATCAGAGGTGCCGGATCCAGTACAGACGTCGCAGTTAGTGCGATGCCGCAGGGGTACCCTGCCTTCCCGACTGGGAGCGGATCCGGCGGCCTTCTTAAATGCGATGTACAGCATCTTTGGTGCCATGGCTCCTGGTAGTGCACAGGGTGGTCCCTCAGGTCAATTGGCTTTTGGTCTGGGTGTTCTGGCTCTATACAAGAGGATGTCTTTTATGCACTTCTGCCTGGCAGAAGGGGCTGGTCCTGTGCCGGTGCCTTTGACGTTGCAGAGAATACCTTAGACGCCGGTGGTTTCAGCTGATCCGGTGGCGCCGTCAACTTCACCAAGAGTGCAATCGACGCCGGCGAAGAGGGCTCGACTTCCCATTGCGCCAATGGATCTGGCGTCGGAAGAATCCGAAGATCAGCGTCAGCCGAGATTGTCGGCGTCAGCTAATTCTTTATCAACGCCAAGGATAGAGGCCAGGTTGCGCTCGAGGAGGAAGGCCCTCAGACTGTTGGAGGAGCAAGAATATCAGAGACAGCTCCTAGAGGAAGGCGAGATCGCAGAGCCCCTGGGGGACTTTCAGGGCTTGGATTCTGCCAGCGGTCTCGGTACTTCCCCAGAGTGGGACTTGACCTCTCAAGGCGAATTCACTGAGGAAGCTGCTTCATTTCACTCAGTGGTGAGAAAGGCAGCGGACTTTTTAGATCTCCCGTTACCTGCAACTGAGGTGAAAACCAATATCCTCACAGAGGTGTTTACATCCGGCTTCGGCTGCTGCAGAGCCACTCCTGCCCTTTGAAAAGGCTCTCACTGAACCGATTGAGGTTTGGAGGAAACCAGCATCTTCAAAGGCTGTTAGCAGATCAGTGACGAGGCGGTACAGAGTGGCCCCTGGGGATCCAGGCTACCTCTCTAAGCATCCGACTCCGGAGAGTCTGGTGGTACAGGCATCCTGCGCCTCGCATTCAGCTCCTGGTTCGTTCCCTGGGGATCCTTCAGACAGGGAGTCGAAAAGGATGGAGCAGTCGGCCAAGAAGATCTTTTCATCTTGCAGTATGGCCCTGAAGTCGGATAATGCAACTTGTGTGTTAGGAAGACACATCCATGTGCTGCGAAGGCTGAGATGCCAGATTTGCCCCAGGACATGCGGGGTCTTTTGGCTGATGCTCAAGCGGCAGCGACTCAGGTCATTCAGTCGGGGTTAGATACTGCAGATTCAGTGGCCAGAGCGATGGGAACATCCATTGTAACCAGGAGGCATGACTGGCTGAGGTCTTCTGGTTTTTCCTCTGATGTGCAAACAACTCTTTTAGACTTGCCATGTGATGGAGATAAACTATTTGGTTCGACAGCTGACTGCCTTTGAGTGCTTCAAAGAGAGTAGAGCTACGGCTAAGTCCCTAGGTTTGCAGGCTTCTACTACAACCTCGTTCAGGTCTTTTAGAAGGTTCAGGGGGTTTGGTCGAGGCTCTTCCTTTCAGTTGGAAGACTCCAGTCTGCAGGCCAACAACCATCTACATTTCCCTATAGGTCATTTAGAGGGAGGGGTAGAGTTTGAACCAGAGGAGCCACCCATCAGCACCCTACCTCTTCCTCTGGCGGGGTGCAACAGGGAAAGCAGCCTTAGTCCTCCGTCCATTCCTTCCCATACTTCTCCTGTAGGGGGAAGGTTGTTTCTTTTTCTCCGCATGTGGAAGCTGATCACATCGGATTCCTGGGTCATCAATATTGTGGAGAAAGCTTATGCACTTCTCTTTCAGGAGTTTCCTCCTGCCATCCCTCCCCGTCCCTCCTTTTGCACGGAAGACCATCTCCTGTTGTTGCAACAGGATGTTCAAACCCTATTATCAAAAGGTGCAGTGGAGTTGGTTCCAGGGCAGGAAAGGGGTCAGGGTTGTTATGCGAGATATTTCCTGATCCCCAAGAAGGATGGTCGGTTGAGGCCTATCCTGGACCTGATGGTTTTGAACTGGTTCCTCAAGCAGGAGAAGTTCAAAATTCTGACCCTAGCGCAGGTGCTTTTGGCATTGAACGAAGAAGATTGGATGGTGTCTGTCGACTTGCAGGATGCTTACTTCCACATCTCTATTCTCAAGTCACATAGGAAGTATCTCCGGTTTGTGGTGGGGACGCAACACTATCAGATTGCGGTCCTTCCTTTTGGTCTTACTTCCGCGCCTTGAGTCTTCACAAAGGTGATGGTAGTGGTTGCAGTGCATCTCAGGAGGAAGAGGATAGCGGTATTCCCTTACCTGGACGATTGGTTGATCAAAGCCAGGTCTCCAGAGCTTGTGTTGCGTCACCTGCAGATGACAACCCAGTTGTTCGATCTGGGCTTTTCGGTAAATGTGCCCAAATGTCACCTGGAGCCCTCTCAATGCCTCCTGTTCATAGGGGCTGTACTGGACACAACGTTGAATCGGGCCTTTCCTCCGCCTCAGTGGATTCAGGACATCCAGGCATTGACTCCAATGTTTCAAAGTGGAGCGGCTGTTCCAGTCCTCAAGGTCCTTCGTCTGCTCAGTCTGTTCGCCTCATGCATTCTGTTGGTCAGTCATGCACGCTGGCACATGAGGGCTCTCACTGTGCCCTCCGCTCTGTCTCCCTCACAGGGCAGACCTCCTCTCGCAGTCACAGGGGCAGTTTCTACACCCCCACCTCCAGAGTCTGCACCTGCATGCCTGAAGATTGAATGGGGCAATCTGAATTCCTTTTCTCTCCCGCCAGTGGTGGTGGATGTTATTTTATCGGCCAGGAGACACTCCACCAAATCAATCTATGCTGGCAGATGGGCAAAATTTGTGGCTTGGTGTGGAGAGAACCAAATTGATCACTTACGTGGCCATTTGTCGGACATTTTATTATTTGCATTGTGGTTGGCGCAGAGGGGTTGTGCAGTTGCGACTGTTAAGGGCTATTTGCCAGCACGGTCTGCTTTTTTGTGCCTTCCTGATCAACCCTCCTGGTTTAAATCCCCTATAGCTGTAAGGTTCTTGAAAGGTTTTACTAATACGTTCCCTCCCTCTCCTTTTATTATGCCTCAATGGGATCTGAATTTGGTACTCACATTCTTGATGGGTTCACTGTTTGAGCCTTTACATTCATGCCCCTTAAGGTTTTTAGTGTTAAAAGAATAAGTTACTTACCTTCGGTAACGCTTTTTCTGGTGGATACAGTAACTACCTGTGGATTCCTCACCAAAAGAATTCTCCCCTCGCGCCAGGCTCAACGGAAATTTCTTCTAGCTCTGCACGTCGACGATGACGTCCCAATCGCCCGACTCCACGCGACGCCGTATGACGTCATCTAGACAATAAGAAGCCCTCGATGTGCAGATGTCAGTTATCACCATTTTTTACGTGCCAAAGAGGCGAACAGGTTAAATCTAAAGAGCACATATTCATCCAAAATGAATGAAAATAGAACATTTATTATAGAACACATTCTAAATAACAGTAATGAATGCTCAATACCAGAGAGAAATAAATATATAAACCAAGATCAAAAGGTCTTCTTTGAACTATCTTAATTCGTAAAGAAATTGTATATACAGTTATCATAACTATATACATAAATCAGTTATATTGAAAATGTCACTTACCCAGTGTACATCTGTTCGTGGCATTAGTCGCTGCAGATTCACATGTTTGGCACAGTCCGCTGCCTGGTGTTGGGCTCGGAGTATTACAAGTTGTTTTTCTTCGAAGAAGTCTTTTTGGTCATGGGACCGAAGGACTCCTCCCTCTTTGGCTCCATTGCGCATGGGCGTCGACTCCATCTTAGATTGTTTTCCCCGCAGAGGGTGAGGATGGAGTTGTTTGGTATAAATAGTGCCCATGCAATGGAGTGAATATGTATGTATGATAAGAGTTTCTAATAATTATTTACAAATGTTCAGATGTTTAAGGTTTATGATCTACTTCTAAACGGCTACAGGCTTCCCGGGGAGGTGGGAGGGTACATGTGAATCTGCAGCGACTAATGCCACGAACAGATGTACACTGGGTAAGTGACATTTTCAGTTCGATGGCATATGTTGCTGCAGATACACATGTTTGGCATAGACTATAAAGCAGTTACCTCCCCTAAAAGCGGTGGTTTAGCCTGTAGGAGTTGAAGTAGTTTGGAATAATGTTCTTAGTACAGCTTGGCCCACTGTAGCTTGTTGTGCATTTAGTACGTCTACACAGTAGTGTTTAGTAAACGTATGAGGCGTAGACCAGGTTGCAGCCTTACATATTTCGCTCATAGGAATGTTTCCTAGAAAGGCCATTGTAGCACCTTTCTTTCTGGTTGAGTGTGCCTTTGGTGTAATAGGCAATTCTCTTTTGGCTTTAAGATAGCATGTTTGAATGCATCTGACTATCCATCTAGCAATGCCTTGTTTAGAGATTGGATTTCCTATGTGTGGTTTTTGAAAAGCTATGAACAGTTGTTTTGTTTTCCTGATTAGCTTTGTTCTGTCAATGTAATACATTAGTGCTCTTTTGATGTCTAGTGTATGTAGTGCCCTTTCAGCCACAGAATTTGGTTGTGGGAAAAACACTGGCAATTCTACTGTTTGATTTAAATGGAATGGTGAGATTACTTTTGGCAGAAATTTTGGATTTGTTCTTAGAACTATTTTATTGTTGTGTATTTGAATAAATGGTTCTTGTATGGTAAATGCCTGTATTTCACTTACTCTTCTGAGGGATGTGATTGCAATGAGAAATGCGACCTTCCAGGTTAGATATTGCATTTCACAGGAATGCATGGGTTCGAAAGGGGGACCCATGAGTCTTGTTAAGACGATGTTAAGGTTCCATGAAGGAACTGGTGGTGTTCTTGGTGGTATAATTCTTTTTAGCCCTTCCATGAATGCTTTAATAACTGGTATTCTAAATAGAGACGATGAATGAGTAGTTTGTAGGTAAGCAGATATAGCTGCGAGGTGTATTTTTATGGATGAAAAAGCGAGATTTGCTTTTTGCAAATGTAGTAAGTATCCTACTATGTCTTTAGTAGAGGCATGTACTGGTTGTATTTGATTGGCATGGCAGTAGTAAACAAATCTTTTCCACTTAGATGCATAGCAGTGTCTAGTGGAAGGTTTTCTAGCTTGTTTTATGACCTCCATGCATTCTTGTGTGAGGTCCAAGTGTCCGAATTCTAGGATTTCAGGAGCCAAATTGCCAGATTCAATGATGCTGGGTTTGGATGTCTGATCTGTTGTTTGTGTTGTGTTAACAGATCTGGCCTGTTGGGTAGTTTGACATGCGGTACTAGTGAAAGGTCTAGTAGAGTTGTATACCAAGGTTGTCTTGCCCATGTGGGTGCTATCAGTATGAGTTTGAGTTGGTTTTGACTCAACTTGTTTACTAGATATGGAAGGAGAGGGAGAGGGGGAAAAGCGTACGCAAATATCCCTGACCAATTCATCCATAGAGCATTGCCTTGTGATTCGCGGTGTGGGTATCTGGATGCGAAGTTTTGGCATTTTGAGTTTTCTCTTGTTGCGAACAAATCTATCTGGGGTGTTCCCCAAATTTGAAAGTACTTGTTCAGAACTTGGGGGTGAATTTCCCATTCGTGGACTTGTTGGTGGTCTCGCGAAAGGTTGTCTGCTAGTTGGTTTTGTATTCCTGGAATAAATTGTGCTATTAGGCGAATGTTGTTGTGAATCGCCCACTGCCAAATTTTTTGTGTTAGGAGGCACAATTGTGTTGAGTGTGTTCCTCCTTGTTTGTTTAGATAATACATTGTTGTCATGTTGTCTGTTTTGACAAGAATGTATTTGTGTGTTATTATGGGTTGGAAGGCTTTTAACGCTAGAAATACTGCCAACAGTTCTAGGTAATTGATATGAAGTTTTGTTTCGTGTATATCCCATTGTCCTTGAATGCTGTGGTGATTGAGGTGTGCTCCCCACCCTGTCATGGAAGCATCTGTTGTTATAACGTATTGAGGCACTGGGTCCTGAAATGTCCGCCCTTTGTTTAAATTTTTGCTGTTCCACCATAGAAGCGAGAGGTATGTTTGGCGGTCTACCAACACCAGATTTTGAAGTTGACCCTGTGCCTGTGACCATTGTGATGCTAGACACTGTTGTAAGGGTCGCATGTGTAGTCTTGCGTTTGGGACAATGGCTATGCATGATGACATCATGCCTAGAAGTTTTAGCGCAAATTTTGCTTGTATCTTTTGGTTTGGAAACATAGCACTTATTAGCTTGTGGAATGCCTGCACTCTTTGTGGACTTGGAGTGGCAATTCCTTTTGATGTGTTGATGGTTGCTCCTAGATATTGTTGTGTTTGACACGGTTCTAGGTGTGATTTTGTGTAGTTGATGGAAAACCCCAGTTTGTGAAGGGTTTGTATGACAAAGGTGGTGTCGTTTGCGCATTTTTTTACTGTGTTGGTTTTGATTAGCCAGTCGTCTAGGTAAGGGAACACATGTATCTGTTGTCTCCTGATGTGTGCTGCTACTACTGCTAGACATTTTGTGAACACTCTTGGTGCAGTTGTTATTCCGAATGGCAACACCTTGAATTGGTAATGTATTCCTTTGAATACGAACCGTAGGTACTTTCTGTGAGAAGGGTGTATTGGTATATGAAAGTACGCATCCTTTAGGTCTAATGTGGTCATGTAATCTTGCTGTTTGAGCAGTGGAATGATGTCTTGTAGTGTGACCATGTGAAAATGGTCCGATATGATGTAGGTATTTAGTGTCCTGAGATCTAATATTGGTCTCAATGTTTCGTCTCTTTTTGGAATTAGAAAGTACAGGGAGTAAACTCCTGTGTTTTTTTGTTGTACTGGTACTAATTCTATTGCATCCTTTTGCAGTAGTGCTTGAACTTCTAGTCCTAAAAGTTCTAAATGATGTTGTGACATTTTGCGTGTTTTGGGGGGGATGTTTGGTGGGAAGTTGAGGAATTCTATGCAATAGCCATGTTGGATTATTGCTAATACCCAATTGTCTGTTGTAATCTGTTGCCAAGATTGGTAGAATTGGCTTAGTCTTCCCCTCACTGGTGTTGAGTGAAGGGGTTGCGTGACTTGAAAGTCACTGTTTAGGTGGAGGTGTTTTTGGAGTTTGGAATCTTCCCCTACTCCTTGGGAATTGACCCCCCCGATATCCCCTGAAACCACCCCTTTGGAAGGAACCCTGATATGGTGTGGTTCTTGATTGTTGGCTGGTGGTGTCTGTGGGTTGGCCACGAAACCCCCCTCTAAATGGAGTTTTTCTGAAAGAGCCTCTGCTCTGCGGGGAGTAGAGGGCGCCCATGGCTTTGGCCGTGTCTGTGTCCTTTTTAAGTTTTTCAATGGCTGTATCCACTTCCGAGCCAAACAGTTGTTTCTCGTTGAAGGGCATATTAAGGACAGCCTGCTGGATTTCAGGTTTGAAGCCTGAAGTGCGTAGCCAAGCGTGTCTCCTTATGGTGACAGCAGTGTTGACTGTTCTTGCTGCAGTATCGGCTGCGTCTAGTGAAGAGCGGATTTGATTGTTTGAGATCGTTTGTCCCTCTTCCACTATTTGCTGCGCCCTTTTTTGGTATTCCTGGGGAAGATGGTCTACGAGAAGTTGCATCTCGTCCCAGTGTGCGCGGTCATATCTGGCCAGCAGCGCTTGTGAATTTGCGATGCGCCACTGGTTGGCTGCCTGTGACGCCACTCTTTTCCCTGCCGCGTCAAATTTTCGGCTTTCTTTGTCCGGAGGTGGGGCGTCGCCAGATGTATGTGAATTTGCTCTTTTGCGAGCTGCCCCTACTACCACAGAGTCGGGTGGTAACTGCGAAGTAATAAACACTGGGTCTGTGGGTGGTGGTTTGTATTTCTTATCCACCCTTGGGGTGATGGCTCTTGATTTTACGGGCTCCTCAAAAATTTGTTTTGCGTGCCGTAACATCCCTGGTAGCATTGGGAGACATTGATATTGGCTATGTGTAGCCGAGAGGGTGTTAAATAAGAAATCATCCTCTATAGGATCGGAATGCAGTTGGACATTGTGGAAGTCTGCAGCCCTAGCCACCAGTTGCGAGTATGAGGTACTGTCCTCTGGCGGTGACGGCTTTGTGGGGTATGACTCGGGATCATTGTCCGGCACTGGGGTGTCATACAGGTCCCAAGCGTCTTGATCCTGATCGTCATGACTTATGGTAGTTTGCGCTGGTGAGTGCATTTGTGGCGGTGTTTGTGCCGGCGATGCCTGTGGAGGAGAGGGCGGAGGCGTGACTTTTTTAACCACTTTGGCTTGTGGTTGTGTGTCATCCTTTGGAAGTCCGATCTTTCTTTTCCTCATGATTGGGGGAAGGGTTGATATCTTCCCTGTATCTTGCTGGATGCACAGTCTCTTGTGTGTAGTCCGATTCTACACTTTGGAGCTCTTGTCCAAATTTGTGCATCTGGCCACTTAGTCCTTGTTCCTCTGAGTAGGATGAAGGTGTGGTATTTTTCGGCGCCGAGAGAGAATCTTTTTTCGGTTTCGGCACCGACAGAATTTTTGTTCCTTTCGGCATGGATTCTCGGTGCCGATGTTTTTCGGTGCCGGTATCTTGTTTTTGTCTCTCGGAGCCGCTTTCTCGGCTCCGAGGTTGCTCCATGGCGGTCCCTCGACCGGAGTCGGGTGTCTTCGCTATGGGCGTGCCCTTTTTCGGCCCCTTCGACGGGTCGCCTGATTTATGGGTCGAGCCATGGCCTGTTGGCAGTGGCGTCCCCTGGGCTTTCGGTTTGTCGATGGATTTACTTTTCGACGTCTTACTCACAGTTTGTTGCTGTTGTTCGACGTCGGAGTCTCCGGATTCTGATTCCGGAACCGAGAATGTTTCCTCTTCGTCGTCGAAACGTTGTTTTGTCGACGTGGACGCCATTTGGTGACGCCTGGCTCTTCGGTCCCGGAGTGTTTTTCTGGACCGGAAGGCTCGACAGGCTTCACAGGTATCCTCCTTGTGCTCGGGGGACAAGCACAAGTTACAGACCAAGTGCTGATCTGTATAAGGATACTTACTGTGACATTTTGGGCAGAAACGAAACGGGGTCCGTTCCATCGGCTTCGATGTCGCACGCGGTCGGGCCGACCAGGCCCCGATGGGGGATCGAAACTGCCCCAAAGTCTTCCGATGATCGGTGTCGATGTACCTAACTATCCCGATACCGAACGGAACAATACCGACGCTTTCTTCCGAGATTCTGACTAACTTTCCGAACCGAAACACGGAGCGAAAAGGAATACGTCCGAACCCGACAGCGGAAAAAAACAATCTAAGATGGAGTCGACGCCCATGCGCAATGGAGCCAAAGAGGGAGGAGTCCTTCGGTCCCATGACCAAAAAGACTTCTTCGAAGAAAAACAACTTGTAATACTCCGAGCCCAACACCAGGCAGCGGACTGTGCCAAACATGTGTATCTGCAGCAACATATGCCATCGAACACATATTTACAAGATCAAGGATGCGCACCCAAGGATATCTCGGTTTGACCAGCCTGGCAACGGGGAGGCGGGTGGGACCGTGAGGAATCCACAGGTAGTTACTGTATCCACCAGAAAAAGCATTACCAAAGGTAAGTAACTTATTCTTCTGATGGATACACCTACCTGTGGATTCCTCACCAAAAGAATAGAGTCCCAAAGCAGTACTACCTCCGGAGGTGGGTGCCCAAATGTTCAAACCAAGAAATCCTGCAGCACCGAGCGAGCAAAATGGCCATCCCTCCTAACCTCAGAATCCAAACAGTAATGTTTGACAAAAGTATGGAGGGACGCCCAGGTCGCTGCCCTGCAGATGTCAGCCACAGGAACACCTCTAGCCAAAGCCGATGAAGCTGCTTTGCCCTGGTGGAATGGGCACGAAGCCCCACAGGTGGATCTTTCTTCGCCAAAGAATAGCAAATCTTAATACATAGAATGACCCACCTGGATAGCGTTCTCTTGTGGACCGGTCTACCTTTCCTCTTCCCCACGTATCCAACGAAGAGCTGATCATCCTGTCTGAACTCTTTCATCCTGGCGACGTAGAAGCTCAGCGCTCTTCGTGGATCCAGCCGGTGGAGCCTCTCTTCCTCCTTGGATGGGTGAGGTGGAGGGTAAAAGGAAGAGAGAGTAATCGCCTGCCCCAGGTGAAAGGGTGTAACAACCTTCGGTAGGAAAGCCGCCTTGGTCCTTAACACCACTTTGTCCTTAAAGAAAGGTATAGGGGTTCTACGGTGAGCCTGAAGCTCGCCAACCCTTCTGGCAGATGTGATGGCCACCAGGAAAAGAGTTTTGAATACTAGCAACCGTAAAGAGCAAGAGTGCATCAGTTCAAATGGGGACCCAATTAGAAACGTTAAGACTAAGTTAAGGTCCCACTGAGGCATAACGAATGGCGTTGGTGGAAACTTGTTAGTGAGCCCCTTTAGGAACTTTAAAACAATAGGAGATTTAAAGAAGGATGGCTGATCAGGAAGGCACAGAAAAGCGGATAGAGCAGACAAATAACCTTTGACTGTGGCAATCGCACAACCCTTCTGTGCCAGATAGAGTGCAAATGACAAAATGTCAGATAAACTAGCTTTTAAGGGATCTAAACTGTTCTCTCCACACCAGCATGCAAATTTAGCCCAACGATTAGCATATATTGACTTGGTGGAGTGTCGTCTGGCAGATGAAATAACATCCACCACATCTGGTGGGAGAGAAAAGGAACTCAGATTGCCCCGTTCAATCTCCAGGCATGAAGATGCAGGCTCTGGAGGTGGGGGTGTAGAATCTGCCCCTGCGACTGCGAGAGGAGGTCCACCCTGCAAGGGAGACGGAGCGGCGGGCACTGAGAGAGCTGGAGAAGGTCCGAATACCATACCCTTCTTGGCCAATCCGGAGCTATTAGGATGAATTGAGCTCGGTCTTGGCAGATCTTCCTCAGAACTCGAGGAATCAAGGGCATGGGGGGGAAACGCGCAAAGCAACTGACCCTTCCAGGACATCTGAAACGCGTCCCCCAAAGCTCCTTGCACCGGATACTGGAGGCTGCAAAATAGCAGGCACTGCGCATTCTCTTGAGTTGCAAACAGATCTATTTGTGGATATCCCCACATCCGGAAGATATACAGAACCAGATCTGGATGAAGACGCCACTCGTGGTCGGCCGAGCTGCGTCGACTGAGAATGTCCGCACGCACGTTCAGGACTCCGGCCAAATGATGTGCAACCAAGCAGATCTTGTGCTCCTGAAGCCAGGACCAGAGACGAAGAGCTTCTCTGCAGAGAAGATACGACCCCACTCCTCCTTGTTTGTTTATATAACACATCGCGGTAGTGTTGTCCGTTAGAACTTGGATTGACTGACCGCGAATGGAAGGGAGGAGGGCCTTGAGAGCCAGACGTACTGCCCGCAATTCTAACAGATCGATGTGTAATCTCTGTTCTACCGGAGACCAAAGGCCTTGGATCTCCAGGTCCCCCAGATGAGCTCCCCACCCTGAAGTGGAAGCATCCGTTACCAGTGAGGCCACTGGTGGGGGTAGCGAGAACGGCCTTCCTTGTGACAGGTTGTCGACCGCTGCCCACCATAGAAGAGCCACTACAGTGTCTCTGGAGATCTTTATCGACTCCTCGAGATCCCCTTTGTGTTGAAACCACTACCTGCGGACGCACCACTGAAGAGCCCTCATGTGCCAGCGTGCATGAGTGACCAACAGTATGCAAGAAGCAAACCGACCGAGCAGACGAAGGACCTTGAGGACTGGAACTACCGCTCCATTTTGAAACATTGGAATCAACGCCTGAATGTCCTGGACCCTCTGGGGTGGAGGAAAGGCCTGATTCAATGTCGTGTCCAATACTGCCCTATGAACAGGAGGCGTTGAGAGGGCTCCAGGTGAGATTTGGGTACATTGACTGAAAAACCCAGGTCGTACAACAATTGAGTTGTCGACTGGAGATGGCGGCGCACGAGCTCCGGAGTCTTGGCTTTGATCAACCAATCGTCCAGGTAGGGAAATACCGCTATCCCCCTTCTTCTGAGCTCTGCCGCTACCACCGCCATCACCTTTGTGAAGACTCGAGGCGCTGAAGTAAGACCAAACGGGAGGACCGCAAACTGATAATGTTGTGATCCCACCACAAATCGGAGATACTTCCTGTGCGATTTGAGGATCGGAATATGAAAATACGCATCCTGCAAATCGACCGACACCATCCAGTCTCTTTCGTTCAACGCCAAAAGAACCAATTCAAAACCCTCAAGTCCAAAATCGGTCTCAATCGACCATCCTTTTTGGGAATCAGGAAGTATCTTGAATAACAGCCCTGACCCCTCTCTTGCTCGGGAAACAACTCTATTGCACCTTTTGCCAATAGGGACAATACTTCCTGCTGTAATAGGAGAAGATGGTCGTCTGAACAGAAGGATGGGCGGGGAGGGAATTCCCGAAAGGGAAGAGTGTACCCCTTCTTCACAATATCGATGACCCAGGAGTCCGATGTTATAACCTCCCACATCGGAAGAAAATGGGGAAAGTCTCCCCCCTACCGGAGACAAGTGGACAGGGAGTGGAGGAGGACTACGGCTGCTTTCCTTGCTGCACCCCTCCCGAGGAAGAGGCAGAGTGCTGCAAGGTGGTTCCTCTCGTACGGACTCTGCCCCTGCCCCTGAAAGATCTGTATGGCAGGGTAGAAGCAGATTGTTGTGGTCCTTGCAATCTTCCACGAAAGGAAGAGCCAAGTCAAAATCCTTTAAACCTCTGAAAACCTCTAAAGGAGGGTGAAGCAGAAGACTGGAGTCCCAAAGATGTTGCAGTAGCTCTGCTCACCTTAAAACGTTCCAGGGCAGAGTCCGCCTTTGTGCCGAAGAGCCTCTCGCCATCAAAGGGAAGATCGAGAAGAGTTGCCTGCACGTCAGACGAGAAGCCAGATGACCGTAGCCAAGACTGTTTCCTAGAAACTATGGTCGTGCCCATAGCTCTAGCCACTGAGTCTGAAGTATCCAATCCCGACTGGATCACCTGAGTCGCTGCCGCTTCAGCATCCGCCAGCAGCTGCAACATCTCCTGGGACAAATTAGGGTGGCCCTTCGCTTCCTCCATAAGGGCATGGATGTATCGCCCCAGTACGCAGGTCGCATTGGATGACTTTAAGGACATACTGCAAGATGAAAAGGTCTTTTTTGCAGTATGGTCCATCTTCTTTGATTGCAGGTGTTCCGGGAAACGAGCCAGGAGAGGATCTGGATGAACATGAGGCTTGCACCACTAGACTCTCCAGTGTTGGTTGTCTGGAGAGAAACACCGGATCACCAGGCGCCGCCCAATAGCGACGAGTCACCGCCCTGTTGACAGCAGCGGTGGACACAGGTTTCATCCAGATGTCCTTAATGGGGTCCAGCAGCGCCTCATTAAAGGGCAAAAGAGGCTCAGCAGAAGCAGAAGCCGGGTGCAAAACCTCTTAACAAATTTCTTTTGACTTCCGCAGTAGGGAGGGGAAGATCTAAAAAGTCTGCAGCCTTCCGAATAACAGCGTGGAATGAAGCTGCTTCCTCAGTGATCTCTCCAGGGGAAGCCAGATCCCACTGAAGTGTCCAAGCCACTAGCTGTATCCAGACCCTGGAAGTCACCAGAGGGCTCCAAAACTTCACCTTCCTCCAGGTGCTGTCTTGCATAGTCTTCCTCCTCCAATAGTCGCAGAGCCAAACATCTTGATCTAAGCCTTGACTCTAGACCCGGCATCGATAAGGTGTCGGCTGACGCCGAAGATCTCCGTCGGCGCCGAACCTCGGATCCGTCCGAAGCCAGACCCTCTGGCTCCACAGGATGCTTAACTGTCGATCGGATCCGAGGCGAATCCAACAGCGCCGTAGCAGGTGTAGTCGGTCTGGGCGTCGTCAAGGGCATCGGCGCCGCTTCAGGTGCAGCAGATAAAAATGGGGTGAAGGGCGTCGATTTATAAGACGCCGGAACGCCCAAATTAAAGGCCAAGGGGCCAGACTGACCTGCATGACTTCCACCCGGCGCCATGGAAGTAAAAATTTTAAACATGGCGTTTAGGAACGCCGCAGGGTCCGTTCCCGGAGTCGGGAAAGCCGGGTATTGCTGCTGCACCGGCGCCGGCATAGATGCCGAAGAAGGTCCAGGTAACTCCTGGCCAGGAGAACCTTCTGGCCTCTGGGGAGGCTCGACCTCAAAGACCGACCTGGGTGACGTCGGGGTCGTAGGAGGCGGAGGGGTGACGGTCAGGCTAACCGGCTAACCTCCCACATCGGACGGCGCCGAGTGACAGAGAAGCCGATCTTGATCTAGACCGTCCCTTGCTCGATCGACGCCGAGATCCGTGACGGAGAGTCACTATGATGGTGATGAGATCTCGAGGAAGACTCCCTCCGATGACTCCTCTCCTTTTTCTTGGATCGAGCCAAGAACAATTTCGCCTCCCTCTCTTTAAGTGCCTTAGGGTTCATGCGCTGACAAGAGCCGCATGACTCTACCTCATGGTCGGAGCTAAGGCACAGAGGCAATTCTCATGGGGGTCGGTAATCGACATCCGACCCCCGCACTGGTTACATGGTTTAAAGCCGGATTTCCTTGGCTGCGACATTGTA
Organism: Pleurodeles waltl; assembly: GCF_031143425.1. Classification (NCBI taxonomy): domain Eukaryota; kingdom Metazoa; phylum Chordata; class Amphibia; order Caudata; family Salamandridae; genus Pleurodeles; species Pleurodeles waltl. Next base: position 1,202,550,985 of record NC_090444.1, read on the forward strand.
ACCGTCGTTTGGAACAGTAGCTCCCTGTGAGCCTCGAAGAATTAACCGTTACTCGGGCACGGAAAAACGTCGACGAGGGCTTCTTATTGTCTGGATGACGTCATACGGTGTCGCGTGGAGTCGGGCGATTGTGACTTCATCGTCGACGTGCAGAGCTAGAAGAAATTTCCGTTGAGGCTGGCGCGAGGGGAGAATTCTTTTGGTGAGGAATCCACAGGTAGGTGTATCCATCAGAAACTGTTTTTCTTGTAGCCATCACATCAGCTAGACGAGTGAGTGAACTGCAAGCGCTTAGCGTAAAACCCCCTTTCACTTCCTTCCATGCGGACAAAGTGGTGCTGAGGACCAGGGCGGCTTTCCTTCCGAAGGTTGTTACACCCTTTCATTTAGGGCAGCCCATTACGCTCTCATCCTTTTATCCTCCTCCCCATCCATCGAAAGAGGAGAGACTTCATCGGTTTGACCCTAAAAGAGCTTTAAACTTCTACGTTGACAGAACGAAAGAGTTCCGAGTGGAAGATCAGCTCTTCATCGGCTATGTGGGGAAGAGGAAGGGCAAGGCGGTCCACAAGAGAACACTATCCAGATGGGTCATTCTTTGCAATAAAATGGGTTATTCTTTGGCAAAGAAGGTTCCCCCTGCTGGAATTAGAGCCCATTCCACCAGGGCTAAGTAGGCCTCTTCGGCTTTGGCTAGAGGTGTTCCTGTGGCTGAGATTTGTAAGGCCCCAACTTGGTCTTCCCTCCATACTTTTGCGAAGCCTTATTGTTTGGATTCAGAGGTTAGGAGGGATGCTCATTTTGCACGGTCCATGCTGCAGGATTATTTGGTGAGACCATTCAGGCACCCTCCTCCGAATGCGGTACTGCTTTGGTACTCTATTCATTAGGTGAGGAATCCACAGGTAGCTGTGTCCATCAGAAGAATAAGTTACTTACCTTCGGTAACGCCTTTTCTGGTGGATACACTAGCTTCCTGTGGATTCCTCACGGTCCCACCCGCTTCCCTGTTGCCTGGTTGGTCTTACCAAGATATCCTAGGGTGTGCATGTATATAAAGAGGTGTGTATATATACATATTTGATGATATATGTAGATGCGTGTACATATATGTGCTTTTTATGTGCGTTTTATATATATATATATATATATACATATATACACACACACACACACACGTATATATATGTCTATTTCAGTATATACACGTTTATAAATATATTTGATATTTTGATGTTTCTATTTTATTAAATGTTTTGTTTTATATTTGACTGATTTATTCATGTCAGGTATGTATAGTCGGTAGTCACCTGTTTGCCTTGAAGGCATGTAAAAAATGGTGAAAACTAACGTCAGCACGCCGGCAAGGACCTCTTATTGCCTTGATGACATCAGACAGAATCGTGTGGAAGTCGGGCAATTGTGACGTCCTCGTCAACGTGTAGAGCTGGGAAGAAAATTTCCGTTGAATGCTGGCGCATTGGGAGAATTCATTAGGTGAGAAATCCACAGGTAGCTAGTTTATCCACCAGAAAAGGCGTTACCAAAGGTAAGTAACTCATTCTTCTTGCAGACTAGACTGATGCAAGAATCTGTTCTTTTTAACTATTCCTGGACTAAATGTTTTACTTATGATGATTTACAATATAAGAATAGGGATAGTTTGCGAGACGCTTCATGCAATGTTCTGTAACTTTGACCAATAAAGAACTAAATAGTTAATAGAAAATAAGACTATTCTTTATTTCACATATTTTTACAGTATTCTTTATGAGTCCTGATAGTTCCTGCAGACTAGACTGATGCCAGAATCTGTTCTTTTTAGCTATTCCTGGCCTAAATGTTTTAATTATGTTGATTTACAATATTAGAATACGGAGATTGTGAGACACACATAAAACAATGTTCTGTATCTTTGACTGATGATGAAGAACTAAACATTTATTAGAATATAAAACTATAATTAAAACTCTCGTCATTGACTCCTGATAGAGTATAAAATGTATTGTTGATGTTGAATTGCACCGCTATCCCAAAATGTTGTTGCTGTGTACAGAGTATTGGTCAACGTACTTTTTTTTACTCGAGTACTCCCTCTATCTTTGTGAAGTATATAGGCTTTTCTAGTTTCCAACACCTATACAGACAACATAAAATTAATAAACACTTTTGTTCTACAGACATCCAACTTAAAAGCCAGAAAACTGCCTGCTATCTCCACCAAACATATCAGTATTCTAAAAGAAGCCAGTGCTAAACTAGGTTTCCATTTCCATTTTCCACAGTAACTTCGCTACCCTCGGGGACACTGGAATTATGCAGAAGGTGAGGATCAAGTTATGCAGCAGAGTTAACTAAATTATGCAGGGAGAAATGAAAGTTATGAGTGGATTTACTAAATTATGCATCAAGAAAAGGAAAAATATGCAACTTACAACGGCACATTTTGCGATAGTATTACTTCATAATTTTGCCATGTTTTCACATATACTGTCAGGCCAAAGGTTTTGCCTCATTAGTACCAATTTAGCATCCAAAAACAGTAATAGCAACGGAAGGATGACAAGTCAAAATTTGCGTAGGGCCTTCTGGTGCAACAAGTCACCGCGATTTTATTACATTTTGACCCTTTGAATCACATTTTTTTTTTAAATGTACATATCATGCAGCAGATGATGGATTATGTGGCAAACTGATAATGCTGAAAACGCTGCAGCCATAGAATTGCGCAACTCCAGTGGGCTCTGGTTATACTTTAGTTTCGTTCCTGGAGATAAATCAGACTGAGGACAAAAACGCCAGAAGTTCTTTTCGGTGGTAGTAAAACAGGATTTTATTTTTCATTAATTGGCAATGCTGTATAGCAACTGCTAAAAATGTATCAATGATTTAAAACTATCATTTTGCTAAACTGGGTTTTTTGCTGAAAATAAAATGCACACTAAAGCTAAACAAGAATGCAAATATGGCAACACACTAGTGAGTGTGCACATTTCAAGATATTATTAAAACATCTTTGCTTCACAATCTGTCAGCATTTGCAAAGAATGTGTGGCTCAAATAGACAGTGTAAAAGGTTGACGAGCAACACTTCAAATTAACCTTATATTTCCCGTTAGCCCTTACACCTACTTTTCACCCAGAGGCCTGCTCCGAATCCTCCTCAACTTTCAGACGCACTAAATTACGGAAAAGCTCTCTATTCAAATGAATTTTAAAGTTATATTATTCACACTGCTAAAGGCTTTCGCGGGCATTTAAAGAAACAGCTTATTGGGGGTTAAGCTGGACATCGGTAAGGGTTTCAACACTGCAACTTAACAGCTTAATTTCAACTTCTCAACTTTATTCAAATATGACAAGAACAATTTAGAGATGCTTTCTAGTGGCACTAGTCTTTAAGGCACTCTTCTTTGGGTCCCCGCAGAATAGACAGTGCTGCTTTTCAACTCGCTGAAAAATACAGACCTTGAATAAATTCTTCATTGACATTAACTTTTCCCAACGAAAACGCAAACCCCATTAGGCATCGTTTATTTCTAATATAGAAAAAATTGATTTCGCCTAATGTTTACAGTCCAAGCTATTTTACAAACATGTCTAGTAGTTTTCTAGTATATGAAAAACTACAAATTGGCCCAAAGCGTCCTACTCATCCCCACCCAATTTCTAATACTTCATTGATTAAGTACTTATGAAAGATACGCTCTAAATATGATTGCAAGATACTGCCCTTTTAAGAATAACCAAGTACACTAAGGGCAGTACTTTTTCGTCATAGGTCTGTCAATTTTTGAGTCTGTTTTCAAGGGAATCGAAACTAACAATGAAATGTACCTTTGGCATACAGAGGAAGAAAAAATAGCAATAGTTTCATTAACACATGTAAAACTGCCACCACAAGGTTGCATGCAAGCATGTGTCAGCATATAAGTATGCAAATTTCTTTTCCCCGCAGGTTTTGGGAAAGTGTCCTGTGGTCTTCCTCGTTAAGGGTATTTGGAAACATCGTCATAAATGAGAAAATCTCAAGAAGAGAACGCATTTTGGACTGAACAATATGCAGTATTATTGGCGAGCTGTCAGCAGTAGCAGAATGGCACATCTTAGAGAGTATGGTAGTTTCTGTCCTTGGATTTGCAAAATTTATAAAGGAAGAAGATCACAGCCTGCACTCCCAAAACGAGAACAATACCACCAATGAAACTTGCTGCGTCAAAGGTGGCTTGATTTGGAGAAAATTTGGTAGGAGTCACTGTAGTGTTAGCCGCACCTGCCAAACAAAAAGCATCAACAGGCTGAAAACATTTCCAACAGAAGTAACGAATGATTTTAAACAATCTCAGACTTAACTATTTAAAACAAATTATACATTGTCTTTTAAATAGTGTATCAGACCGCAACATTTTATTTTTATTATTTTCTTTGTATAGGTCTTGCAGCTGCTTCAGAGAGATTTGACTAATCAGAACTCAACAGCTGAGCAGATGAGCATTTTACTTCCTACTCCAAACACAAGAGAATCTTTCTTGAAGGAGTCAGAGGCATAACCCTAATTAAAGGTCTCAAAGGCCCTAGAAACCTAAGTGTTCATTACTGGTATTGTATCAGCACAGAGAATAGTAAAAAAAAAAAAAAAAAAAAAAAATACTGAATAATATACTTAAGATGCTTACGTTGTTTTGTGGGACTCAAATTCCTGGTACAGTAGAGCAAAAACGAAGTAAATAATCTTTGAGATTTGATTAAAAATATTAAGCAACTTGTGCAGGAAACACCAAATATGCATTCAAATTCATTTGTGCCTTCTAATGTGGCCGATACCAACCTCTAACCTGAAATCACACCTCGATTGCAATGTAGAGAGCAAGCAAATATATCTACAGACATAGATTTAATCACAACAGAAAACAGAGTTTGGGATACAAGAATACTTAAGGACATATTACCTACCCATCACCACAATGGTTAACTCAGTTTCCTCATGTGTGTGAATCTCAGCACTGACCAGGAAGCAAATGAGAACACTGGTACCAGCTAGCCCTCAAGTGAAATAATAGCCAAGGAACTGTCTGACCAAAACAAGCGTCACTCCTGGATGGGTCATAAAATAGCTAATGTTTTAGAAAGTGTGCAGCAATGCGCTTAATAATGCACTTTAGATTATTCTGAATGGAAAGTCCGGCATTATCTCAATTATGATGCGACACACACAAATCACTACGACAACTGATGCCTTGGAAGCCTATTTATTCTAGGAATTCTTCCCCAAACATTTCAAGGTTAGTTTTTTTCCAAGTAGAACATTAGACCCTACCCACTGTGGCAATTCACCTCAGCTCTTGAACACTTTAAAGAAAATGGCAAGATGTATTTTCTGCATTGGGAAATCCAATAATTCGCAGGGATTTAAAAAGTTTAGGATGGTTCATGATTTCAGACTAAAGATAGTTTGAAATTCCAAAATCCTCCAAGACCAATCTAAATGGTCACTTGTAATGCTGTTTTAAGGTATGCCGTACCAATAAAGAGGTATCTATGGACTGAAATGATTCTGTTATAAGCACACCTAGTCACGCTATAACACTTGGTTCAAACGTCTGCTTACAAGGAAACACATGGCCAAACGATGAGTCTCTAGACAGAAAATAAGGAGTATGTTGTGTTGTGTTCTTGAAATTCCCAATGAAACAGGCATAGCTATTAAAATATTCAGCAAGTATTCTGTTCTCTGGCAGATATCTTTCAAACACTTTCGAACCTGGGCCATATAAGGGGTCTTCCAGGCTCCTCACATGAACTCCATGTGAGACTAATGTCAGTAAAGTAATCGCAGGAACCAGGAGGTTTTTAAGTCCTTGCAAGAGAAGGGAGGTCTGGAAAACTGCTCTATGCTGAAATAATGTGTGGTGAAAGGTTCATTATCATACGCTTCCTAGAAGACAGTCAGGAAGTTTAAGAATCAAATGCACAGAGTTCACCCTACTAATTTTAGAATAACTGGTAGAGGAAGAAAAATATGGCAATAAAAATTTACTAAGACATAATGAAAAGAAATCCTACAGATACAAGTAACTTCAGAATTGCAACGGTCGGTAGGCAGCCCAACATCAATGCTAAATAACCACTTGTTAATTTAGATGTGGAGCGAAGAGTTGTATGCTCCAAAATGCAGCCATTTCGGTTTGAATTGTACTATTACGACTCTGCCTGAAGGTGGTAATAAAAGTAAGTTGTGTGTGCGCCCACTCCAAAATGTCCATTATAAGTTAGAGGATATACTAGTGGTGCCTCTATGGTCAATGTGGCATTTAAAGAAATTCTAACCCAAACAGGTTTCTTGCAGATGCAATTTTCCCACCAACTAGAGACACTTACAATGGAATAAAGCAAGAGGGAAATCAGGTGGGAGAATCCTCTAGAAGGCTGGTATACATCTTGCCTCACCAGACTAGAATACAGTACTGTTATTTCGTTTGCTTACATAGTGCTTCAACTGCCAAAATTGGTGGTAAGGAATAATGCTGCTAAATAAGACATTGGTAGCAGATTAAAGTGAATTACTTCAGGGAAAATGATTGTCTGTGTTTACAAAACAAGAGGGACACTACTGTTAAAAAGATATGTCCACAGATCACAGGCATAAACAAAAAAGCTGCAACCCCTAGGCAGCAATGGCAAAAGCAAGACACGAAAGACTAGTTGGCTGATTCAAACTAAAATAAGTGAGCAGGTACACAAGGTCAGATTACAGAATGAATTAATATCTTTGTGCAGTTACAGATCACCTACACAGAAGGTTTTCTAACGTATTTGCTGTTTTATAGACAAAGTGGGCAGTTCTTTCTAAATAGCTAAAATATGCTCACACAATAGATCCTGCAAAACAGCCCTTAAATCTTCACTGTGCAATGTCTTGAGCCTGTAAGTCAAATATGCTATGCTGGTGAAGAATACACAATTTGCATAATTAAATTTAGATGTGACCAGGATCTGTTGTATGGGAGATGTCAAGATCAGGAGACATCTTCAACCACTCTGATTTGAACGTCACCTGTTGACAGACACCAGCACTACCTACCAAGTGCGGCCATGGGGTGGGCCAACAGCAGAGACTGGGGATGGTTTAAAAATTATCTCTGATGCTTGGACCAGCTGCCTTTTTTTTTTTTTTTTTTTAAGTGGGTGCTATAGCGGAATTGCTTATACTCCCACCATAGGTCCCCAAATTGTTTTTTCAATCTTCCTCTTTCCAGTTAAAATTTTTATATTTTAGTATAATTGCATTTATTTAGCATCTGCTGCCTGGGGAACAGGGACTCCGTGTCCCAGAAGGTGGCTGAGGCAGGGGGCGGAGCAACCCCCGTTAGCACTACATAGCGTGAAAACTTTCACCGCCGCGCGGGACGTGCCCGGGCAAAGCCTGGGCCAAGGGCAGGCCCGTCCTTCATCCGCCATCGACCGACAGAGGCCAGGCTGGGCCACCCCCATTAATTCTTGTGTGGATGGTGAGTCTGTGACTATTCTATCTATTTCTAGTGCCTGAGATCCCTTGTGAGATTTAGGTTATTGATTATATTCTTATCTGGGACTCCTGTTGACCTATTCAGTTAGGTCACATCTCTTGTGAAAATGGGCAGGAAAAAGGGTCAGCAAATTGGAGCCCTGAGTGGTGGTGGAAGGCAGGGCAGCTCTAATACCACATTGGACTCCTTCCTTGCTAGAGCCTTTGGGGTTGTGACCAAGGAGAGCGGTCTGGCAGAGAGGAGGCTCTCCATGGAGATGGATGATTGGCGCCACATTTCTGTAGTCAGTGATCCCTCTGAGGGCCTGGATGAGGAGGCGGCTCATCTTGGGAGAGAACAATGTGTTGCTCCTGAGACCGCCCTACCTGTTTTAATAGGGGATCATGGTGGTCCAGGGCCTTCGAGGAAAAGTAAGAGGCTCCTGCTGGCCTCTCGCCCGGCTTGCTCCCTGGATAACTGTAGCCCTCCCCCGAGAAAGAAAAACATATTGAAGAAAGCGGGGACCAAAGTGAAATCATCCCTTTTTGAAAGCTCTATGGGGTTGAATAATGGTACTGACTCTTTCCAGCCCTCGGGATGTGATGTAACCAATTTATTGTTAAAATTTAAGGCGATGATTGAGGCTATTCTGTCTCCAGTTGTGTCGAAATTACTGGCTATTGAAAAAGCAGTCTCCCGGTTATGTGAGCAGGAGAGGGCCAGCCAATCCACAGGCGGACATGTGGCCCCTAGTTGTTTGTATCAATTAAGTGAGGAGGTGATTTTTCAGGAGGATGCTTCTGGGGCTTTGGGGAGAGTGACACGGCAATCGGAAAAATGTGCAAACCTTGGGGCACAGGGTGCCTGTGCTGAGTCTGTGCCGGTTCCACCAACTGTCCAATCAACAGGTGTGAGGGCAGAAACTAGATCTAGTGGTGGCGGGCAACTTGATAGTGGGTTTGTGGCAGCTGGGGGGATTCTCAACAGAATGGTGGTAATCATAATCAGTATCTGTTGAAGAAAAGTTCCCCGTTGGCCCGTTTGGAGCTCCCCCAGCCTGTGCCCCTTATGTGGTGGTGTTGACTACCGTTCCTGCTCTTGCCCGTGACTCTAGTGAATCTACGGCCCAATTAAAAAATAAGACTGGCCATTGGCTGATTAAAAACTGATTTTGCATGCAAGGACCTTAGGGACATTTTGTTTGTTAGAAGAATTGACTGGGTCGGGCCCAAAAAAAAAAAAAAAAAAAGGGTCATGAGGATTGTGTTATAAAATGTAGATATCCTGGCCCAACGGCTTCTCTCCACATATAGCCTAGCCTCCTCAAGAGTGGGAAAAATTGGCATGGTCCCTTTGGGTTATTTTTGTAATCATATGTGACAGGGTACTGAGTTTTTACTTGAAATCGGGAGGAATCCCCCCCAAGGTCAGAGCGCCCTGCAGCCAACCAGTAGGAGAGCTGATTTCATTAGAGACCCTGACTTGGAAGGGGTGGATTGACGATGTGCTAAGAGACATACAACAAACCTGGCAGTATACCCGAATGCTGATATGTCGAGGGTGGTGCAGGAGGGGAAGACTACAAAGTATTGCCTTATTTCATGGAACGTTGCAGGGTATGATGCTAAGTTATCTGATCAGGCATGGGTCAGGTGCCTGGCTAACTACGATATTTTTATGCTCCAAGAAACCTGGTCAGATGGGCAGGCTGCATGGGATGGATATAACAGATTTACAGTCCCGGCTGTGCGGTCTCTTGGAGGCCGCTCGAAAGGTGGTCTGTTTACCCTAATCCGTTTCTCCAAAATAGTGGGTGCATTTCAAATTAACTGTAACCATCAGGGTATATTGCTTGTCTGGGTAATTTTTCCGAACAGCTTTAATGTCCTCCTTGTAAATTTTTATAATGCTGTATGGGATGTGGGGTGCCAAATCAGGGCCCTTTTCCCAGCTCTTCAGGTACTGAACTGTAGAATGGAGGAGGTGGGGCTGGAATTTTGTGCTATTGTGTCGGGAGATTTTAATGCTAAGTTAGGACGACTTAGCACAGTGGTAAATCCTTTTGAGTCTGACTGCGAGCATCACTCGGCGGAAGGTGTACAGGATTCTAGAGGTAGGGTTTTGATTAAGGGACTAAGGAAGATGGGCCTTCTGAACATCTGATATTGAAGTGGTGGACACTTACCAGCTCCCAACTTTTGTAGGTAGAGGGTCTGGCTCAACAATTGATTATATTTTTGTGTCCCCACCACTAAAAGATTTGGTTATTGGAGGAGAGGTGCTAGGGAAGTGCCTTAGCGATCGTAACCTCCCTCACAGTCTGCTTTATTCTCCCAGGGGCCTTATGTAAACTAGGACGGGGTGGGCCTGTACCAGTGAGGATAAAAGATCAGGGCAGGAGAGTTGGTTGGAAACAGGTAGATACTCAGCAAGTTGTAGAAAGGGTTGTGGGTGACAACCTAAATCTGATCACAGGTATACTTCTGGCAGAGACTCCCGTCCAAAGGAAGTTATGGCTGCGATGCTCAATATAAACATAGCCTTTAAAAACTGTCTATTTTCAGCTGGTAATCCCCCCCCCAGTAAGCATAGACGTGGGTGGTTCGGTAAGGCCTGTTATGATGCTAAGAAAAACTTGAAGAAGGCCCTAAAAGAACACCCCAGATATAGGGCCCTGGTTAGAGATGCAAGGATTAAGCATAAAAGTGCTCTGAGGGACAGAAAGCTAAAACTTAAGGAAATAGCCTTTGAGGAATTGGAGCGCGTAACAGTCCTTAAGAACCTCGGTTTGTTCTGGAAGGTAGTAAATAGGGGCTTCTTTTGAAACTGAAACATCTGAGGGCCTGGGCTGTAATATTGCCCAGGAGGCCTGGGTAAATTATTTCTGCTGAATTTTTCAGGGGAGCCCTTTAAGAAATAACTGGGATAGTGAGTTTGATGTGACTCCCAATCTAGCTATTAGGTTTTCACTTCAGGAGGTCATGGATGCACTTCAGGGTAGTGCTAGCAACAAAGCCCCAGGTCTGGATTCGATCCCTATGGATCTTTATAAATCCTGTCCCCAGTTATGGGCGCCTATCCTGATAAATGTTCTTAATGCAGCAGTCAATGTGGGAATTCCCGCCTCTTGGAGACTGGCCTGTATCATCCCAGTGTTCAAAAAGGGGGACCGGAATGATCCTAAGCCTTATCGCCCCATTTCCCTCCTTGATTCTTCAGTGAAAATGATGGGCCGGATTATTCTAAGGCATATTGAGGCTTGGATGGCCGATAATGACATTTTGAGCCGGGCCCAGTACGGCTTTAGGGAAGGGCTTGGTACTTGGGAACAGTGCCTAAATCTGTTGATGGTGATTGGGAAATATACTCAAGCTAGGATGGGCACCCTTTACCTTGTCTTTATGGACATCAGCTGTGCCTTTGATAAGGTAAATCGGGTTATACTGTGGGATAGGCTTAATCAGTTAGGGATGGACCCTAATATTGTGGAGTTGCTTCAGTACCTCCACTTAGGAACGGTTGCATATGTGAGGGTGGGGACAAATGGGGAGTGTTCGGATGCTTTCAAGTTCAATAGGGGCATACGCCAGGGTTGTGTCCTGGCCCCTACTCTCTTTTATATACAAATGGATTGTCAGATTTTTTGGTGGAACATTGTAGGGATGTTCTTAAGGCTAATGGTAATGGTAATAGTGTCCCTGTACTGATTTATGCGGATGATACGGTCCTTATGGCCCGCACTATGAATTGTCTCCGTGAAGCAGTTAGAGCCTATATCTCTTATGTCAGCTCTGGACTTAGAGATTAATTACAAAAAAATCAAATTTTATGGACTGCAGAAAATCTCTTAGCAGGGTGGGGGGAGTTGAAGATCGAAGAGCAAACTATTAGCAGGGTCCACGACTTCCCATATTTAGGGGTTGTCTTTGATGATAAAGGCACATGGAAACCCTGTATTGCCAGAAGAGGAACGCTTTTCCATGCTACAGTTGGTGCTACATTTGATTTTGCTGCTAGAGTAGGAAATAAACCCATTAAGTCGCTGCTTGAAATTTACAGGCGTAAATGTCTCCCAGTCCTGCTGTAGGGTGCTGCACTTTGGGGGCATATGGATACCCGAGCCTCCGCCGTAGAAGAAAACTGTTTCTGCAGAAGGTTACTGGGAGTTGGCCAAAACACCTCTGGTTCCTGTCTTCACTTGGAATTAGAGCTTGAGTTTGTACAAGACACCATCCAGCTTGGTTTAAGTCTTCACTTGGAATTAGATTTAAAAAAAAAAAACTTTATTGATAATAACACAATATAGTACAAGGTCAGTTGGGATCATAGTCCGGGCATTTGGAGATAATTACACATCAGAGATATTAGAAAATTAGAGAAGATGGAAAACTTATAAGACACTAATAAATTGTCGTTCGTACTTTGGAAAAACCTGAGATACTGTTCTATTCTAACATGTATTAAGCGAATGGGGGTTTAAGGAGACGGAGATAAGGGTAGAGGGTGGATTGTACCTGCTCGAACAAGGAGACAGGGAAGTTTCACCTTGGGAAGAACGTGGCGTAGTGGTAGTGATGTGTCTCAAGGTTTCAATTTACCAAGTGGGGCTTGCAGCTCTTGTCAACCCTGTGGCCAGTTTCGGCTGAGACTGGGTGCCTTTCTAACGACGCAGGAGTAGAGGTCTGCAGCGGAGGTCTGTTTGGGGTATTGCTGAGGGGCAGTTTGTAATCACTTGTGAATTTTAGAAGGAAATGTGGGAGACAAGAAAGAGGGAGAGGAAGAGAAAGAGAAAAAGAAAAAGACAGAAGAGAGGGAAGGAGAGAAGTAGAAAAGGAAAAGAGGAAAGGAGGGGAAACAAGGGGAGAGAGAAGGGAAGAACGCAGGAAGAAAGATGCGAGAGCGAAGGTAGGGAAGGGGGAAGAGAGGGAGGGTGGATGAGTGGGGAGGAGGAGGGAAGGGGGAGGGAGCAGTGGTGGTTCCGGGTGGGGCACTATTGCCCCCTTGTAAGGAAGGGAGCCCACGCCTGCATGAATATTTGAGCTGATCTTGTAAGTTGTGTTTGATTCTTTTGTGTGTGGCAGTACGGGTCATGGCTATGATCCATTCCTCCGGAGTTGGAGGGGTCTCTGACCGCCAGTGTCGGGAGTATGCATATTTTTGCAGTGGCTAGTGCTGTATGCAACAGTCTCTTGTGAGGTCTAGAGAGATCTGGTAGAGAGGTCGTATCTTGCAGAAGTATAAGGGCAGGGGTGAGTGGTGACGGAAGTGACATCACTTCAGCCAGAGTGGAGCTCACAGCATCCCAGAGTGGTCGAACTGTTGGGCAGTTTACCAGGATATGTGTTTAGTCACAAGATGTCTCTGGGTATCGCCAGCAGTTCGCGTGTGGGAGGAGTCCAGTCCTATGTAATTTTGCTGGGGACCAATGCCAGTCATGTAAGACTTTAGAGAGGCAGAATTTCAAGCGTGCTTCCCGGGTACCTCTATCTAATGCCTCTAGGATAGCTTCCCGGTTGTCTGAGTCTAGGTCTTGTTGCAGTCGGGTTTGCCACTGAAAGCGCTGTTTGTCCGAGAGAAGCTGGGAGTAGAGTCGTCGAATAATTAGATCGTAGAGACCAGACATTACTCCCTTATGTTGCCCCCATTGCTGCAAGTAATCCTCTATAGGTGAAGGCAGGGACCCCCAGAGGGAAGATATATTCCCCCGGGAAATACAATGCTTGAGTTGTAGATATCTCCATTCCTGGTTCGGGTGGAGGTCGAATTCCTTCTGTAGCTCGGGGAAGGGTTTGAGCACGTCGTTGTCTAGGACCCGAGAGAGGGTGAGGATACCTGCCTGCCTCCACTGCGGCCAATTGAGTACCTCGCCACCTATGCGAAGGCCACTATTGTGCCATAGGGGCGCTTGGGTGTGTATAAGGGGGTGGACCCCAAACAGTCAGTGGGCCCTTCGCCAGGCTGCCCTGGTCGCCTTCAAGATAGGATTCACCAAATTGGTGGATGGGAAGTCTTCACGGTAAGGTCCTACGAGTCCTTCACTCGCAGATAAGAGTCGTCTTTGCACTGCTATCCACAAGGGAGGATATGGTATATTCGATAGTGTATTGGATAGCTGGGACATTTGGAGGGCTAGGGAATAGTGCTCCACCGATGGGAGTCCCATGCCTCCATATGTGCGTTGGGCCAAAAGTTTAGCTGGTGATAGCGGTGGTCGCATTGTGCCCCATACGAAGGATCTGATTAGTGCATCGATGCCTCTTAGCGTGGAAAGGGACACTTGTAAGGGAAGAAGACCCAGGATATAGGTGAAGCGGGGCACCGTCACCATTCTTACCGCTTTTACTTGGCCCCACAGGGAGAGGCCCAGCTAGGTCCATATTGCAAAGTCCAGTTTCGTCTGCGCAACGAGAGGGTCAATGTTATCCGCTACCATATGCGTCAGGCCTGGGTTGACAAGCACTCCCAGGTATTTAAGGTGTTTCGGCGTCCAGCGGAATGGGTAGCCTAGGAGTGCTGCTTTTGTGGTTATTCGCGATAGCGGAAGTGCCTCGCTTTTGTCCCAGTTAATGCGGTATCCCGAGAGGGCTGAAAAGTCCTCAATTACCTCTAGTAGGGCCGGTAAGGATCGTTCTAAGTCCGTGAGTGTTAAGAGAACGTCGTCAGCGTATAGGTATATCTCGGAGGGGCACCCTTGCCGTGTGTCTCTCCGGATAGGGAAAGGGTCCGAGAGGAAAACCCAACAGTTGACTCTGGCCACGGGCTGGTCGTAGAGCAGTCGAACCATGGAGATAAATTTGCCGCCCGACCGAATCTCTCCAGGGCCGCAAATAAGTAGGGCCATTCTATGCGATCAAACGCCTTTTCGGCGTCCAGGGACAAGGCCAGTGCCGTCTCCGGCGAGTCCCTGGCCGCCCACAAGGCATGACATAGGGTACGTAGGTGGTTCCTAGAGGTGCGGCCCGGCACAAACCCCACCTGCGTATAGTGTATTAAGGACAGGATTACTTTTCGTAGTCTGTTTGCCAGGACGCTTGCTAGGAATTTGATATCCCCGTTTAGGAGAGAAATGGGTTGGTAGTTGCCACATAGTAAAGGGTCTCTCTCAGGCTACGGTATGACAGCTATTGTAGCATTATTAAATATGGCCCCTAGTGTTTGCGTTTCGCAGGCTTCATTGAGGGCTTTGCATAGGATATCGATCGCCTCTGTCCCTACCCATTTATACAATCATGCTGGGTATCTGTCCTCCCCGGGTGATTTGTGATAAGGAAGGTCAGAGATGACTATCTATCTCCTGCCTGCTTATTTCCCCTGCTAATAGGCTATGGCCCTCGTCTGTTAGGGAGGGGAGGTCAAACTTCTCTAGGAAGGTGGCAGTCTGCGCCGGGTTAGTCGTTTCCGACGTGTAGAAGTGTCTATAGAACAGGGCGAATTCATTTGCAATTGCCTGGGGGTGAGTCAGTATGTCCCCGGGGGGGGGGGCAGTGGATAGCTGGGATGGCTAAAGCGGCTGTACTTTGACAGAGTTGGGCTGCTAGCAGTCGCCCCGCTTTCTCGCCCTGTTCATAGTGTCTCCCTTGGAGTCTCTGTAGCGCAAATTCAGCCTGAGTTGTGTACAGCTCATTAAGGGCCATTTGGGCGCGCTCTAGGTTTCGACGGCTTAGGAGGGAGGGATGCGTTGTATACTGTTTGGTTAGTCGGCATATGTCGAGTTCCAGTGCCGCCTGCTGCTCTTTTCTGTCTTTGTTCGCTATCGCCGTGTCCCTCATGAGCTGTCCCCGTATCGAGGCCTTGGCTGCGGCCCACATGATTCGGCTTGAATCAACAGTGCCTAGGTTATCTTGGACGAAAGTGGTTGCGAGGTCTTGTAACTGCAACTTACCTTGGGGGGAGGGGGGGGGGGGGGGGAATTGATATCGATGAATCGCAAATCTCCAGGGTTTTCGGCCCAGAGATACCAGGCCGAGGCAGATGGCTACAGTGACTGGGGAGTGGTCTGAAAGGCCTCCCTCAAGTATATCGTCCTCAAGGGTATGGGCCACGAGGTTGTGGGATAGGAGGAAATAGTCGATCCATGATTGGGTACCATGCACCGGCGAGAGAAAAGTGAATTCTCTGTCCGCCGGTTGGGTCAGCCTCCAATCGTCAACTAAGCCATTGTCCGCGAGTATGTCAGTCTGTATGGCTCTATCTGCATTATTGCTCGTGTCCAGGGGTCCCGTCCTGTCCAGTGCTGCGTCCCTAGCTAGGTTCCAATCTCCTCCTATAACGTAACGAGATGCCCCTATCTCGGTCAAAAGTCGGTTGAGCTGTAGAAAAAAAGAGACGTTTGGGACCTGTTGGTGCATAGACGGATCCCACGCACAGTGTTGAGTCTCCGATCTTCAGTTTGGCGAATGCGTATCGGCCCTCGGTGTCAGTCCACAATCTGACGACCGTGAAAGGGAGGGTTTTACGTAAGGGATTCGCCACCATGCATTTACTTGGGACATTCTCCATATCGGGTGAGGGCGAATTGCAACTAAACAGGACGGTACCCACCCAGTCACGCCGCAATTTATCAGATTCAAGACTGTCTAGATGTGTCTCTTGTAATAGGGCGATGTCCGTCTGTTTAGAGTTGAGGTAGGATAGGACTTTTTTCCTTTTGATGAAATGGGTGAGACCATTTACATTCCATGAGATGACCCGGAGAGGTACTACCGATGCTCCAGTCGGGTTGGGCATCCTTGCTTCCTGTGTCAGCCCACCAGGGGGTACGGGCTCGGGGGGGGGGGAATGGAATAGGCTCTATAAACTGGGGAGGATGCTGGGAAGAGAGGAGGGGAAACAGGTATATAGAATATGAAGGAGAATTGAAAAGAAAAGAAAAAAGAGGTAGTGAGTCAGTGGGGAGGAGAGAGAGTAGAGTAGAAGATAAAGAAGGAAGAACGGGACTCTGGTCCCAATATACTCCAACTTTAACCGGCGGGTCTAAAACCTAGGCCGAATGCGCAGCGACACCCGGCCAGCGGGCCCCGCTACAAACAGTCTGAGGCGGTTAAAGCCTACGGGGGGGAGGGGGTAATAGGGGTGCTTCTCAAAGTTACAATGTCTTAAGGGTATACGTGAAAAAGAGTACTCATCTCTTCTCGTTATCAAATCTCCTTCGCCATAAAGTTCCGGCGGCACCTGCAACGTCTCAATGACAGTCTGTGGTTCATGACATCAAGGGCTTGTAGAGAAACTGTATCCGTCTTGGTTTCAGGTAGCGGGCACCTAGGGTTTCAGAGGGGATCGGGACTTATCTCTTTCTGACAGCTGTGTGTGCATCGCCACCACCTGTAGTACTTGGCCCCAGTCATCGAAGCTTTTCGTTAATCTCTCCAAGTCTCTGCCCCTGGCTTGAGGGTCTGTGGTAGATCTATCGGTGTCCAGAGCGGTTTCCAGTTGGCCCACTCCCCTGGTTTGGTTCTTTGCATCTTGGGGGGGTTTGGGTTACAGATTCCATGGGTTGTGTCGGGTCATGAAGACACTCTAGGAATATTTTCAGGTCCTCTGGGTCATAAAAGGTTCGTGACTCTCCGTTCTTAGTGATCCACATCCTGGCTGGCTCGAAGAGGCCGAATTTAACATCCAAATGACGAAGACGAGGACAGAGAGAGGAAGGCTCTTCTTCGAACTGCTGTTTCTTTGGAGATTTCAAGGGAGCCTAACCGGAGTGGACCTTGCGTTCGGGATATCTGTAGTAGTTGGCGGGCCTGCCTGTGTCATAGGAAGCAGGCTATGATTGGGCGAGGACGGTCTTTTCCGTTTTGTCTCTTGAGACCAAGTCTGTGCGCTCTTTGAAATTTCAAAGGAGGATCAAATGTTGTGTCAGCTAGTTTGGGGAGCGTGTCTCGCAAGTAAGAGAGAATGTCTGTACCCTCAATGCCTTCCGGGAATCCGAGGAAACTGATGTTTCTGCGGCTTCTGTCCTCAAGGTCGGTTAGCTTACTGCGGAGGTGGAAGAGTTCCTGATCTGTCAGTCTGTAAGGCGACTTGACTTTCCACTACCGCTATTCGGTGGTCCAGTCCGAAGATTTGTGACTGGAAGCCCACTATCTCCAGATGCATAGATTTCGTCTCAGCTGTTAGAGCCGTCATGGCATTGTCCATACCTTCCAATTTGCGACCCACTGCCGATATCTCCTGCAGTATGCGATCCATTGACACTCCTTGAGTGTCTTCTGACATGATGGCATGCAGGGTGCTGAAGAGTCCGCAGTGGAAGAGTGCTTCTGTTGGCGCAGGGTTTCGGAGAAGAGTAGTTGGTGGGCTGACTTGCCCGATGCTTTACCCCGCCGTCTTGCCTCTAGGCATTGCAGGTTTCCCCGTGCTGATGGGGGTCTGGAGGGTACCCGTCCATGTCACAGTAAGGGCAACCAGCATAAACGTGCGGGCAGTACAGAAGAGGGGATGGTGGCGGGGGGGTGAGGAGGGCTCTGAATAGTTGGTTAGTTCAGGCGAGTACCAGTTGACCTCTCCGAGCGACCTCAGGCAATAGGCTGTTCTTGGTGTGTACGTCGGGCCTCCCGTCACCAGTTCGACAGGGGGTGGGGGGGGGGGGGGGCGGGGCGGGGGGGAGATGGAGGAAGCACTGGTGGGGGTGGCCCACCAACGTCGGGGCTCCGTATGTTTTGGCCCGCGCCGTTGGTCAGGTCCGTTCTCCCTCTCCGGCGCCGACTGGCCAGGAAGGAGAGAAGGGTGGGCAGCGCCCCGGTCACTCGCCGGATCTGAGGTTCAGGTATAGCGGAGAGCGCGTCTCTCCACCTCGGGCTCCAGTGGGGGACGCCTCCGTACCTGAGGCTTGAAAGCCTTCCACGGGCCTCGATCTCGCCTCTCACGCTCCGCTCGCCGTCTCCAGGGAGGGCACACCCCCACATCGCAATTGCAAGCCCTCCGTCGTCACCGACCTCCAGACGGGCCCCCGCTGTGTTCAGGGGTCCTCTGGTGCGCCCCCAGCGCCGCCGTCCCCGCCGCCTCACAGAGCTCGGCTCCTAGGCGGCCATCATTGATCGTGGCCAGACCAAGCCCCCTTGGAATTAGATCTTGAGTTTGTACAAGACACCATCCAGCTTGCTCCCCTCTTGCTATGGATCTCTATTTGGATTAATGAGTATGCCTCTTTTAATAGAGAGATTTTACGGGATTGCTTGGCTTGTGACCATGTAAAGAATATCCCCTGGCTGATGTATATAAGAAAGGCGGCCTACGAACTGGGGCGGCCTGACATGTTTGAGACTCCTGAGGGTCTGGCCAGCCGAGATAAAAACTGGGTAAAGGATAACTTTCTGAAAAATTTGGGGGCCAAAAGAGAGGAGGAGGTTTTAGGGAGAAGAATAAGAAGAATAAGAAGAATGTTAGGGATTTTATTATGCTCAAGATGGGAGCGGGCCCTGAGCCCTATCTCTTAGAGATAAATGATGTGAGGTCTTATTACCCGATTTCGCCTGGGGGTTATTAGAAGTAATCTATGCTTCCCGCTAGGCCAGTATGGTGAAAATTCCATTAGACCGTGTCCCTGTGACGGGGTGTCTTTGCAGACTTTGACCCATTTTACATTATTTTGTGTTTATGCACCTTTTAGACGTCGTTTTTTATTCCCCCTGTTGAGGCCCAAGTGTTTTGTGCAATATCGCCCTGCCTTTTTGTGGCTGCGAATGGCTTCTGATGTAATCACTTGGCGCAGTAATTTAGAGAACTTTTAAGAATGTTTTTTTTTTAATTCTTAATATTGATGTTTTATTTGTTTTTAAATGAATTCTGGATGGACATTTTTATACACTGATTCATTGCTAATGGGTTTTATGTACCGTATTATTTGTTTTTATGGTTGAATTTTTTCATACCGAATAAAGTGATACTTAGCGTTTACTATCCCTCGTGAGGCACTGAAGTGCTTTACTATAAGCAGCCTGCTGCATTGAAGCCCAAGGTTATTGGGATTAGTCTTGTGCCCTTAGAGAAAACAAAGATATAATAGAGCTTTTAAAAAAACCTTGACAATTTTACATGAATTCTTTTTATATACCTTTTGCCTACTGTTCCAGGTGAGCAAAACGTTAATAAATAATTTTATTAAGGACGGTGGCAACCCTGTACATACCATAACATAGGAACAGTTGCTGGAGATGACTCACCCATCATTTCATGATATATACTGTGGTATAGCGTACATGGCAAATTGACATATTAGTTTGTTCTTTTTGATCTCTTAGCTTCTTTGTTATGTGGATATGTATGGCGCAGCTTATGACCGGTGAGGGTATCCAGGCACTGGAGAAGGAACGTAGGCCTGGCGATGCTCCTAGTTGAACAGCCAGGTCTTCAGCTTCTTGCAGAAGTTGAGAAGTGGTGCAGCAGTTCTGATCTGCTCAGGAAGTTTGTTCCAGTTTTTGGCAGAGATGAAGGAGGAAGCATGCCCTCCTATTTTGCTTCTGTGGATGCAGGGGATTCGTGTGAGCAGAAGAGAAGTGGAGTCTGGAGGGTTGGGAGAGTCGGAATCAGTCGCTGAGGTAAGCTGATCCTATGTTGTGGAGGGCTTTGTAGGCATGGATAAGCAGCTGGAATTTGTAGCATTTCTGGATGGTTAGCCAGTGTAGTTCAGTGAGGTTGGGAGTAATGCGGGCGCCTCTGGGGACATCTAGGAGGAGTCTGGCAGCAGTGTTTTGGAGGGTCTGATGTCTGTGTGAGTTAGTTGAAGATGCAGACTTACAGTGCATTGCCGTAGTAGCGTCTGCTGGTGATGAGGGTCTGGGTGAAAGTGTGCCTTGTGTGCGTGTGAAGCCATCTGAAATCCTGCGAAGCATTTTAAAGAGGTGGTAGCAGGATGCAATCACAGCATTGACCTGTTTGTTCATCACAAGTTTGTTATCAAGGATGATGCACAGGTTTCTAGTGTGGTCTGTGGAGGTGGGACCCAGGTCGGGTGGCCAACAGGAGGAGTTCCAGGGGGAGCTCTTATTTCCAAAGATCAGGATCTCTGTTTTATCTGTGTTGCGTTTGAGGCTGTTCCCTCTCATCCAGTTGCCCACACTGGACATGCAGGTGGTTAAGTTGGTGGTGCTCATGTCAGTGAGGGAGATGATGAGCTGAGTGTAGCCAGTGTAGGAGGCAATGTTGATGCAGTGGGTTCTTATGATGCGGGCGATGGGCAGGTAAATACTGAACAAGATTGGGCTGAGGGAGGAGCCATGGGGGACTCCACAGACAAACACTGTGTTTGGAGGTGAAAGTGGAGAGTCTGACTTATGTCCTGTTTGAGAAGACTGAGGCGATGCAGCTCAGGACAGGCTCTTGGATTTTTGAATCCTGGAGTCTAGCAATGAGGGAGCAATGGGAGACTGTGTTGAATACTGCTGAGAGGTTGAGCTAGAGGGGAGAGGCAGTTTATCCTCTGCCCATGATAGACTGTCTGTTGCTGCTAGGAGGGAGGTTTCCGTGCTGTGATTGCTGCAGAACCCTGACTGGAATGAGTCAGGGAAGTGGTGCTGTTCACAATGGTGGAGAGCTACTTGTTCATCTCTTTCTGCAGAACTTTGGCTGGAAAAGGAAAAAGTGAGATGGGCCTGTAGCTGCTGAGGCTCTTTGGGTTAGCTGAGAGTTTCTTCAGGAGAGCTCTGACCTCTGCCTGTTTCGAGCTGTCTGGGAAGTTTCCACTGAGGATAGAGGAGTTGATGGTAGAGGTGAGGTGGTGCTGATCAGTGTGCTGCACAGGCTGTACATTTAGTGAGTGGAAAGGTCTGTAGAGACCAGGGGTCGATGGTCTGCATGGTTCTGGATGTGTCATCTGTGGTGATTCTGCTCCAGTTTGCTAGGAGGTTGATGCTTCTGGTGGTGTTTGATGTCCTCCGCAGTGGGTTGGGGTGCAAAGTTGGTGTAGATCTTGAGTATTTTGCTATGGAAAAAGTCAGAAAGGTTGTCTGAGGATCTGTGAGGGGGTGATGGTGTTGGAGGCTACTGTAGGGTTGGAAACTTCTCCCACAATGTTAAGGAGTTCTTTGCTGGAGTTTTATTTGAGTCTGAGCATGAGGGTCACTTTGAAGAAGTTCTTTGAATTGCAGCATCTAAAGCTGAGTTTTTTTTTCTTTTCCACTTTGATATTGCAGTACTTGAGCTCATTTCGCACACCTGCTGATTTGTAAGCATACACTCTGCCTTCTACACAAAGACACAGTACTCCAGGAGGAACGTTTTGGAAAGACAAAGATGGCATCTCGGTGGATGACTGCTGTCCAGGCCCCAACTCAAATAATAGAAAACAGCTGTGAGGCAGGATTTGATACTCACAGAGCATCCAAGGGAAAAAGATAATGGAGTGGAATCTGAAAACATTTTTTAGTCAAAGTTCCATCCAATGAGGACTCCTCTTCCAGTGATTCGTAGGAACATAGCAATGACAGTTGTTATTCACTTCCTAAGCGCAACCTGTGCAGTGGATTGACAGTAGCAGGGTGGTCCAATCCAGAGAGCAGGCATGTATGGAGCCAAGCAGGTAGGGCACTCAATTTAGGTCAGCCACAAATGTTCCATATTCACGGCAAACACTGGAGGTAAACTCAATACTGTAAATATTTGACCTAATGACTACAGCTATGTCTTTCTGGATATTGACCTCCTTTATGAAACTACATACCAAACATTTCTGTGCCAAACCGTTTGAGGAAACAGACACTGTTGGGCCTTACTCTAGGGCACATCAGTAGGCTCTTGGAGAGTTGAAAAAATGTCTGGCCTTTACGCTCAACACTGGAATAGTGCACAAAGTGTACAGTTCTACTGGTCAATGTGTAAGGTTTGGGCAACACTCCGCGTCACACCAGACATGAACAGAGTTTTTGATTTTGCAGAGAATGCTGTTAAAATTAACATTTTGTGTAATATGTGCCTGCAAGCTTTCTGGTGTTTTACACTTGTATATTTATAAAGGATAGAGCAGGTTATGAGTCACTGATCCTGTATAAACTGTGACTGCTGTTCAGGCATTACTGATCAACCAAAAAAGCTCATTATAGCATCAGCATTTACATACTGGTATGTATACAGACAAAGTAAATCCAGGAAAGGACTCGGATATAAATCCGGAAGGTTGCTCTTCCATGGTGGGAATCAGAGCAAATATTGTATGGGAGCTAGTGCAAAGGTTATAACTTTTATGTGAAAAATTCCTTTCCAGAAGTGTACAAAGCTGGTAATGTGAGATGAAGTACAGTCGGATGTTGCTGCAAATTATTCCCACAGTAGCATGTTTGTAATAAGTGCCAAAAGGCACAGCACACTGCTCTGGGTTCCAATGAGCTGCTTGCAGTCAAAGTCTCAGATAAGTGGATGTATAAAGGCTCACTACCATCAACCAACTTGTATACAAAAACACCATCCAAGTGATGGTGCCTTTCCACCTCCTTAGAAGGATGAGCAGGAGTGAAAAGAGGGCAGTGTGGTGTTATGGCTTACATGAATAGGATTTACCACTTTTGATAGAAAAGAGGCATGACTCCTGAGGACCAGTTTGTGAGGGTAGAAGCTGGTGTATTGAGGGTTAACAGAAGAGCTTGAAGATTGCTGGCCCTACTGGCTGATGCAATGGCCACAAGAAAGATCGTTTTTTAGAGTGAACAGCCTCAAAGGGCAACTGCGGAAGGGCTGAAATGGGGCACACATCAAGGATGTCAAGACTAGATTGAGATCCCATTGTGGCATAACAAAGGGAGAGAGGAAACAGATGCTGTAAACCTTTTAGAAACCCAGACACAACCAGTGACTTGAAATAAGAAGGTTGGTTCGGCAGTCGCAGGAAAGCTAATATAGCCAACACACAGCTTAACTGGGCCCAGGGCAAGGCCTTGATTGAGTAAAGAAAGAACAAACAGTAACAGCAAAAACAAAGGAGCGGAAACAGGATCCACCTGGTGCATGGAATACCAAACCACAAATGTATTCCAACAACAGGCATGTACTGTGTGAGGTGACAGACATCATGAGGGAGAACGAACACATTTAGCTGTCGCTGCTCAATCTCCAGGCATGGGGTGGAGAGAGGTCAGGTTGTGATGCAGGACAGAAGGCCCTCCCTCTAAGGAGCAGCCTGATTAGAGGACTGACGCTCAGGAAACTGGGATACCATGCTCTCTGTGCGTAATCGAGAGCCGCAAGAATAACTTCAGCCAAGTAGGCCCTGATATTCTTGAGGACTAGGGGCAGGAATGGTATAGGCAGAAAGGTGCCCAGGAATCCCGGGGTCCACTCTAGGTGTAATGTGTCTCCGTGCGAGAACTACTTTTGAAACTCCACAAAGCAGAAGTGCTGCATACCCTCAGTGATGGCAAACAGATCAAGCAAAGGTTCTCCCCGTTTTTGAAAGAGGCATCTGGCCACATCTGGGTGCAACTACCATTCATGATGTGCAGGGCATTGACGATTGAACTCGTCTACCTTGGTGTTCAGAGATCCCTCCATGTGCTTTTCAACCAGGAAAAGGTCCTGGCACTCCAGCCAAGTCCAAAGAGGAAGAGCCTCATGGCACAAGGCCCATGACCCCACACCATCTTGTTTGTTGCAAATACCACATGGTGGTGATGTTGTCCATAAATACTTGAACCAACCTTCCCTTGATAGATGGAAAAAAAGTTTTCAATACAAAGAGGTTGGCACTCAGCTCCAAGAGATTGATGTGGAGTTCAGAATTATAAGGGGACCAGAGTACTCCAAATCTCATCCACTCCCATATGGCTGCCCCAACCCAGGAGTGATGCATCTGTCACTACTGTAAACTGGGTGGGGAAGGGAAAGGGGTGTCTCCTGCTGACCCAATTGTGGTTTTTCAGCCACCACTGCAGATATTGTGCAGTCCTGTCTGATATCTAGACCAGGTGGAAGGGATTCCCTCGATGCTGTGCCCAGGGGGACTTTAGATCCCACTGCAGAGTCAGCAAGTGCCACTAGACATGATTCACCAGCAGGATTTCCAAGCAATGATACCCTGCAGCCTCTGAGTCACTCACTGAAATCCAGGATACAGGTTAAAATGTCAGAATCAGCCTGAATATCCTGGACTCTCCACTCTGGAGGATAGATGTGGAATCGCACTGTGTCCAGAATGGCTCTGGTAAAAGGGAGCATCTGAGAGGGAGCGTCATGTGTGACTTTCCCACGTTGATAGTGAAACCTAGGAAATGCAGAAGGTCTGCCATAGCAAGTAGGTGGGTGACAACTGCTTGGGGCAAGCTAGTCTTTATCAGCCAGTCGTCAAGGCAGGGGAAGAAAAAAACCCCGGCCTTCACCGATGGGTTGCAACCAACTCCATCCATTTCATGAACACTTGAGGGGGAACAGGTAAGGCCAAAAAGGAGCACATTGAATTGGAAATGCTTGTAGTCCTCGGGTAACGCCTGTGTGTCAGCAGGATGAGGATGTGGAAATACGCCTCCGGCGGGTCAGGCACTTCCATCCAGTCTCCAGGGTCCATGGCAGACAGAACCTGAGCCAATGTGAGCATTCATTTCTCTATCCTGAAAGGTAGTTGAAAGGGCACAGATCTAATTTAGGGTGGAGGCCTTAGTTATGGGCACCAAAAAACAGTGGGAATAAAAAAAAAAAAAAACATGCC
The DNA here is from genome assembly GCF_031143425.1 of Pleurodeles waltl. NCBI lineage: Eukaryota > Metazoa > Chordata > Amphibia > Caudata > Salamandridae > Pleurodeles > Pleurodeles waltl. The sequence continues at coordinate 1,202,576,116 of NC_090444.1, forward strand.
CTTCATCTTGTGCGGACACCCATTCGATTGCTCCTTTGGCCAGAAGAGCCTGTACTACTTGGGAAGATGTCAAGTATAATGTAAGTATAGCTTATACTCACTAATTGAATGCACTCAGTCCAGCTGGATAGATTTCTGTTTGCCACTATGCCTCATCATTTCTGTACTGCAGGGCTCTACGGTTTCCTTATTGATTTATTTTTGTTTAACCCAGACCATATAGGCTTTACATGTTCCTTGGTGTGATTTGTTCCTTTCCGATACAGACATCTAACACAGATTTCCCACTTTACAATACTCCCCAGGTATGAGACTGGATCCAGAAAATCTTAAGCAGTGCCTCTGCATGCAGGTAGATGGCATCAGTCAGCGCCATGGCAGAAGTGATCTTGCAGTGTCCACATTAGTGCCACTGAGTGCGCTGACATAAGTTCTTTGCTTTCCGCACCAACAGAGTAGATCCAGAGAGCTACCTCAGTCATTTTTTCGCTGTTTAGTCAATCCTTTTCTGAGCATTTGCTCCCAGTGTGCTTACTGACATGCACCCTGCAAAACCTACAGGATATAAATGCTTTGGGGACTGCCACAGACAAATGTCAAGGACGGATAATCATAAGGTCTGTCTCTGGTGGCTGGAAACAACCTCAAGGCCTGTGCTGATTGCAAGTCTGTGCACACCAAAGCAATCCGTGCGCTGGCAATGAAGCTTGTGGTGGCACGGCAGAAGGTGGTCGCGCCTTTCCTTGCTCTATTCCTGAGGGAGGTCTCCTTGCCATTCCTGCAGATGATGATCTTCCTGCTCCAAGACGCCCTTTTCGAAGTCCGGTAAGTCAAAGAAACACAAAAGGAAGCCACAGCATACTTTGGCTTCCCCCTCCTGACATTGTGCTTTAAGGACCAGTTCTCGCACTCCACCTGCATAGCTGGCATCCACCCACCTCCGCACTTTCCAGAGTGTTTTTGAGTCTCAGCGATTCCTGCTCTGATGAAGACATTTAACAATGCTATTTTTTACGCCAACAACTTCCTCTCAGCATGGAACTGAGAGATGCCCTGACTGCTTCCCACCCACCCATGCCCCCGGATGCTAGTGGGGTTCTCTGGATTCACCCTCAGAACCAGACCGTTGCTGCCACAGGTGCCTTCTTCCACCCCAGCTACATTCCATCGGACTCCGTAACTCACGCCACCAGCAACACTCAACGACGAGCCAATCATCATCATCCTGGACTCGGAGCTTCGCCACCTCATCGACCTTCAGTGCAGGCATCATCCATGCCCTACAAACTCCTGGGTGTACCACTCCTAGATAGACCATTCCTTCATGAAGGAAGAGATGAAGAAGGGTATAGCCTCCTAGAGGAGGACCGGGAGCCAGAAGAAAACTGGCATACGGTGCTGGGTGATGCCAGTGGCTTGGACACTGCTCCAGACTGTGGCATGCTTTCCCCTCCAGTAAAGCAATGTTTTACAACTCCAACATGTTGATGTGGAGCTGGCTCTCCGCTAGAGACTAGAGGCCTAGTGGTATTTGGCTTATTTATGGTGAAACCCAATGATGTTAAAAGTTCTGCAGTTGTCCAGAGGTGGTCTACAATGGACTGTGATGAGTTCGCCTTCAGTAACCACTCATTGATATACAGGAATACATGTAGTTCCAACCTTCCAAAATGACCAGCGACCACCTCCATTATTTTTCACTAAAGGGGAGGCTGATGGAGAGCACATCATATTGAAAGTGCTGCTGGTCTACCTTGAACTGCTAGTAATGGCAGGACAAGTATATGAAAATGTGTGCTGCAAGCTCAAGGACACCATCCAGTCTCTTCGGTCCAGCGAAGAGAGAATCGGAGCCAATGTGAGCTTTTTCCCTGTTGTCCTTCGCAGGTCGAGTAGCCAGAATAGGCCTGAGGCCCCCATCCTTTTTCAAGGCAAATACAAAGTCTGAATAAAAGATCTCCCCCTCCCTCCCACCCCTCTTTCCCCCCACCCCAAGTCTGGGACCTGAAAACTGCATACTTACAGAGTAAGAGAAGCACCTCCTGCAGCAGGATAGACAGATGGATGATTGCCTGAAATTAATTCCAGTGGAGAAGGCAGGCAACGTGGGGAGGAAATAAAAGGCAGCGTCCAGCCACTTTGAACAATCTGTAAGACCCACATGTCTGACATGAATGATCGTGAACCTGGGAGGAAACAATAAATCCTGCCTCCCTCTGTCTGGACAGGAGTAGTTGAGGACAGGCTGAAGTGCCTTGGTGGCTGTTGCAGTTGGGGGATGAACTGAAGGACTGGGGTCCCTGCTGTCCTGTGTGATGTCTGCCTGTGCCACATCCTGAAAGAACTGAAGAAGGTTGTCATCTATTGGACCACCTCATAGAATAGACCCTACACTGGTAGGACTGATGGGTAAATTGTTTTGCAGAAGTCAATATTCTTAAGGAACATGCTGTGGCCCACTTACCTTTCAGCGTAGAGTCTGCCTTCTTTCTGAAGAGTCCAGAGCCTTCAAAGGGTATGCCCGCCAGCAAAGCTTGCACACTGCCAGAAAATCCAGTCCCTCTCATCCAGATGTGCAACTGAAGCACAACGCTAGTGCCAACTGCTCTGCCAGAGCAGTTTGTGGTGTCCAGGCCTGCACAGTCAATGTACTGCACTGCATCTTGCCCCTATGGGTTGCCCGATTCAGGGAGGCCATAAGGTCTTCAGGGGCCACCAGAAGGTTGTTGCTGGCCATGTCCCATAAGGCATGTGGGTAGCAGCATAACGGCAGACTGTGTTTATGGGCCAGATGGTCAAGCTAGCTGAAGGGAGCATTAGTCTGCCAAAAGGATCAATCTGTTTAGATTGTCTATCCAGGGGACTGCTTGATAACCAATTAGGATTAACCTACTGGTCAAGCCCACACAATGAGACTTTAAAAGTAGGGCGCTTGATGAGGAAGTGAGGATCACCAGACACAGACTTGTGCCATCTTGCTATCTTCCTACAAACATGCGATCATGGCTTCAACCTTGAGCCATTAAGGCATCCAGGAGGGTGTAACTGAATGCAAACAATGGCTCTGATGTCACAGCTTGGGTAGGAGAATCTCAGTTAGAACATTTGTCTTAGTCTTAAAGGAAGGAAACTGCAATTCTAGTAACTCCGCTGCCTTCTGAACCACAACTGCAAATGAGTACCTTTCCTCTGTTGGTGGCCAATAAGAGTCAAGCTGTGTTTCAGAGGAATTGTCAAGCCAACTCGCTTGTATTAAATCATATCTAAGGCATAATGTGCAGCAGGCATGGCGGAAGCCAGCAGGCTAATATGGAAGCCTATACCAGTGTCGCTATGGGTCCAGTATTGGTTCTAAAGGGAGCAGATGCCAGGGAAGGACCTGCCAGTGGCAACCTGACTGGAGGCCTCTGTCACTTTAATGGTTTGAAGATGCACCAGTGGGAGTCTGAAGAACACTAAAAATTAGTAGCATGACGACCTTGAATACCTAAATTTGCTGTGAGGTAGACTATAACCTGGGAAACTTGCTGAGGTATCTGCTCCATTGTTGGTAATATTGATGCTACTGCACATTCTCTTTGGACCTAGAGCGGTGGAATGGGGTCGAGTCCCATTTCTTTTTCTTGTGTTTAGACTTTGACTTACCAGAAAAATTTGAAAACAAAGTGCATTGGTCATAGGAATAGCCGTTTGAACAGGCCTGCAACTTGGACTGGGAGCAGGACCTGTGAGATATCCACAACTATTTCTCAGGCTCAATGTACAGCTTCACTTCCAGGTCTAAAGATTACCTTTGGGTGCATTAGAGGACACTGGTCATACACTTTGGAGCCAGAGTCCTGGTACCAAAAACTTACATCTATTTGCAGCAGTCTCAGCACAGCTTAAAGCCTGCCATTTTTGGAGCAGGCATACTCCCTTGAACACTTTTTGGCAAACTTTAGACTACTCCAAAGCATTTTCGAAGATGGGAGATTAGCTCTGGATCCTTGAAAGAAAGGATCCAATGTCAGCAAGCAGGGTGGTGCTGCGCCATCATTTCCAGGGCTGTGCAGAGCTAGCCTGGGGTCCCAAAAATCAACCTTCCAGGAAGCACCAGTACTGCTGAAAAAATCTACACAATCAATATGCTACCTGGGGGATATTCAAAAGGTGAGGAATATACAGTTAGAAGTATCTATCAGAACAATGTAATCACTAGTGACCAAATATGTTTAAAAAAAAAGTCAGGCTAGATGGTATGGGGGATATTAATGTCCTCTATTATATATTTAATGGTAACATGGATGATAAGGAACATGGTAGTGCAATCGTCACTGTTGGTGGTAGTAGTTGTCTTCGTAACCACTAACATTACATCTGTAATTTTTCAATGTTTTCTTATCAAAGATCATTACTGTTGAGGATGCGTTTGTCAAAGGTATTGTATTTGAGAGGCCTGCTAGGGTAATTGTCAATCATCTTCATTAACCACTTACAACTGTAATTTTACAATGTTTTCTTATCAATGATGATTACTGTTCATGCTTTGTCAAAGGTACTGTATTTCATAGGCCTGAAGACGGTCTCGTCATCGACAAGTTTATGGTGAGACTCAATTAGTTTTTTGATTAAGCATTAGGAGGTTCAGAGACTGGTTTTATAAGAATATACTCATCAAAAAAAGAGGCCTTGGTATCTTTGCTTTCTCAGAACCTTTCTGAAGTTTCTTGTGAGGTCGATGGTTTAAGCTTTGAAAGTTCATGTTGTCTCTGCTCTGACTGAAGCCTTTTTAAAAAAATTTTTGAAGATCCGTCTGTAACGTCTTCGCAAAATAGAACTTCTTTACATTGGAGCTTTTGCAGCCAAATAAAGAGGCTGTCTTATCTTTTTAGGGCATATTTTGCATTTCTTAGCTTTTTGATTAGGGTACAGACAATAAATCCACTCCTAATGAGATTAGGAGGCTTCAAAATGTAATGTTTTATTGCCGTAAGTTCCACCGAGTCTGAAGATACTTTAAGGAAGTGTCGGACATTTTCTGTCTTTAGATGGTAGTTTTAGAGACAAATGAAGACATCTTCACTGAATATTAACCCTTTAAACACCATGGACGTAATGGTCACGTCCGTGGCTGCGCTTCTCAGGTGCCACGGATGTACCCATTACGTCCAGGTATCGGCCCTTGGGGGAAGCGCTAGCGCTCCCCCGAGGCACCCTCCCCAGGTGACATCTGATGACGTCAGCACACGATTGCATGCTGACCTCATCAGAGGTCACCTCCCATCCCGCTGGAAGCATGCTTCCAGCACGATGCGGAAGAGAAATGGTTAGCATTTCTCTTCCGCTCGGGAGGAGGGGGCCGGCAGAGGCATGAATGGGAAGGAAAGGCATTTCCTTTCATGTCTCTGCAAGCATTTCTGCTGCCCGATCACAATGCGATTGCGCAGTAGAAATGCCCACTAGACACCAGGCAATTTTTTTATTTAGGTGATTGTAAAGAGGGGATCATCCCCTTGGGCAAGGGCCGCTCCCCAGGAGGCCAAATCATTTTTAGGCCGATCTGCCCTGGAGGGGAGGGCTTGCAAGAAGTCTACTAGATGCCAGGAAATTTAAAAAAACAAAACAAATAGTGGGTGGGGGATACCAACCAGTATGGGCCTGGTTATGCCCCCACCCCAACTGAAGAGGGTAACAGTCTTTCAGCTCTCCCCCACACAGTAAAACATCTTATCCCACAGCAAGCAAGAGGACATTTGATTATTTTGGGTTTGGGTTCTACATTTGGGCCATGAGCCTTAGTAACTCTCAAAATCATCCCCTTTGAATGGTGAGGGCTGCACTTTTTTTTTTTACTTTGGGATGCTGCAATGTAGAAAAATCCACAAGACCTAGACACATCTGAAAACTAAACATCTGCTTGATTCCAGGGTGTTGTGCTTCACATGCACCCCGCACCATTTTCTTACCCACAATGCCCTGCAAAGCTCCAACTTTGCTGGAAATCACACATTTTTCCAACATTTTTGTGATGGAACCTTCTGGAATCTGCAGGAATCCACAAATTCCTACCACCCAACATTGTCTTATCTATACCAATAAAAATTCTGCTGCACTGGTCAGCCTAAAAATGTTTTATTTTTTTTCCCAACTGCCCTTTTGGACCCGCTTTGGTTCCCCCTCAATTTCGACATGTTTTTGGCACTTCCCTGTCACAGGCACTTGGCCCACCTACACAAGTGAGGTATAATTTTTACTAGGAGACTGAGTGGAACGTTGGGTGTTAGGAAATTTGCCCCAGTTCGGTGATCCCACACAGAAATGTGGGACAAAAATTGATTTTTTAGCTAAATTTGAGCTTTGTTGAGGATTCTGGGTAAGAAACCATTGGGGGATCCACGCAAGTCACACCTGCCTGGACTCCCTCGGGTGTCTAGTTTTCATAAGTGTCTGGGTTTTGTAGGTTTCCCTAGATGGCTGCTGAGCCCAGGACCAAAAACGCAGGTGATACCCAATCCCCCCCCCAAAAAACTGTTAGTTTTGTATTTGATAATTTTGATGTGTCCAGATAGTGTTTTGGGGCATTTCCTGTCACGAGCACTAGGCCTACCCATACAAGAGAAGTACCATTTTTATTGAGAGACTTGAGGGAACGCTGGGTGGAGGGAAATGTGTGGTTCCTCTCAGATCTCAGAACTTTCTATCACCGAAATGAGGAAAAAGTGTTTTTTTGGCCTAATTGTGAGGTTTGCAAAGGATTCTGGGTAACAGAACCTGGTGACCCACAAGTCACCCCATCTTGGATTCCCCTGGGTGTCTAGTTTAAAAGAATGTGCAGGTTTGGTAGGTTTCCCTAGGCGCCAGCTGAGCCAGAGGCCAAAATGTACAGCTAGGCACTTTGCAAAAAACATGTCAGATTTCAATGTAAAAATGTGATGTGTCCATGTTGCAATTCCTGTCGCGAGCATTAGGCCTACCCATGAAAGTGAGGTACCATTTTTATCAGGAGACTTAAGAGAACACAGAATAGCAAAACAAGTGTTATTGCCCCTTCTCTTTCTCTACATTTTTTCCTTCCAAATGTAAGACAGTGTGTAAAAACTACACCTATTTGAGAAATGCCCTGTAATTCACATGGTAGTATGGGCACTCCGGAATTCAGAGATGTGCAACTAACCACTGCTTCTCAACACCTTATCTTGTGCCCATTTTGGAAATACAAAGGTTTTCTTGATACCTATTTTTCACTCTTTATATTTCACCAAATGAATTGCTGTATACCTGGTATAGAATGAAAACCCATTGCAAGGTGAAGCTCCTTTATTGGCTCTGGGTACCTAGGGTTCTTGATGAACCTACAAGCCCTATTTCCCCACAACCAGAAGAGTCCAGCAGACGTAACAGTAAATTGCTTTAAAAAATCTGACATCGCAGGAAAAGTTACAGAGTAAAACGTGGAGAAAAATGGCTGGGTTTTTTCACCTCAATTTCAATATTTGTTTTATTTCAGCTGTTATTTTCTGTAGGAAACCCGTGTAGATCTACACAAGTGACCCCGTGCTGAATTCAGAATTTTGTCTACTTTTCAGAAATGTTTAGCTTTCTGGGATCCACATTGGTTTTACACCCATTTCTGTCACTAACTGGAAGGAGGCTGAAAGCACACACAAAAAAAAATAGTACAAATGGGGTATGTCCCTGTAAAATGCCAAAATTGTGTTGAAAAATTGGGTTTTCTGATTCAAGTCTGCCTGTTCCTGAAAGCTGGGAAGATGGTGATTTTACAACTGCAAACCCTTTTTGTTGCTGACATTTTCAGGGGGAAGAAAAAACACACAAGCCTTCTTTTTCAGCGCTCCTCCCCCCCCCCCCCCCCATTTAAACAAAAAAAAAAATCGCTGTATTTTGGCTAATGTCTTGGTCTCCTTCTGGGGAACCCACAAAGTCTGGGTACCTCTAGAATCCCTAGGATGTTGGGGAAAAAAAGATGCAAATTTGGCATTGATAGCTTATGTGGACAAAAAGTTGAGGGCCTAAGCGCAAACTTCCCCAAACAGCCAGGCTTGGCACCTGAGGGGGAAAAGGCCTGGCAGTGAAGGGGTTAAAAGTTGACACTGAAAGAAATAAGTCGTTTATCTATGAGGAAAAGAGCAGAGCTCAGATATCCCTTCATTCACGAGGTGCAGTAGAAAGATGAAGGATGATGATGATCTTTCAGGGTGTTTTCATATGGCTGGTTATTTCTGACTGGCTGAAGTTGGTTTCTTTTTAAATGATGTGGATAGGCTACTAAACCGTCTATTTGGACTCAGGGTTACATTAGTGGAGAAATGCAATTGAGAGGTTACCGTGGGACTCCCAGCTCAACAACTAGGATGATTCAAGCATGCAAACCTATGAAAGATCAATTTCTGAAGAAATCTATCAGCTTGGGTAAAATTACCATTATAAGATTTGTCACAAATCCTGCAATAGATAGTGGCAGTGGGATGCAATAGTCTACAATATTTAGAATCCTGTTCTGCACAGAACAATGACATTAACATATTTGTAAAGCTTACGTTCACCCAATTCTTATGTTTCTTGCCGTTCAAATAATCTTTGTTACCCAACTCAATGATTCCAAGAAAGGTCTGGCGTATGGCAGAGTAGCAATAGCCATCCTATAATTACTACATACAAGATTAAAAGTCTGAAACAGTCCCAGATTTGTGGCTCAGGGCATAGATGGTAAAGTAGAGCGAATATGATGCAGAGGTTGTGTGCACTGCAGCCAGGTCTGAATCCTGCCTGTTCGGGCAGAATTTGGCCCAGACACAGGAACACAAACTTTTTGTAATACTATTGGTGAGTATTGTCATCAGAACAAGAGATGCCAGTCAAATTTATAGGACAGACATCTAGGTCAACCTCCTTTTTATTTTATAGAATAATGCATAGCAATTTTCCGAGCAATCACCATAAGTATATAGTCATAGAAATCAAAATATCACATGCATTCTTCTGTACAAGTGTGCTTCTGGGAGTTAGGCTCAGATGAACAAAGAAAACTAAATAAATAAGGACTCTTATCAACTAAAACAAATCTGCAACATTTTTAGAAATTATACATAGAACACAAATAGATTAGTTCATTTACAACAGATAAATGCTTCCTTTAATTTACTTCTACTTCTCTGAATCTCTACTTCCAGACATACATCTTTTAAGCATTTCTAGCTTAATAGGATACTGAAAATTACTGTCCGAGGAAGATCTTGTAAATATCCAGTCTCAAGATTCCTTTCCTTCTCGCAATTGTGCTTTGATCATGAATTCTATGCGATTCCAGTCCCAATGGAAATAAACAGCATAATGCTATAGAATTTGTTGATCTTATTAGGTTAAAAGAGTTGCCCATAAACCCCTGAGGCCAGGGTATAAATGCTTAAACAAAACAAAGGCACTCATAAATGTCACTTAGGAAAAATCAATACCTTATTTGAATGGCTAGATGGCCATCTGCAATTAATGCTTTCACCTTAAAATCACGCTTCAGGTCACCATTCCGAAAACATTTCTCTTATTCATTAATATGCAGAATGCAACACAATAAAAACACAAAAACATTAAAAAGTTACATCCACTGATCTTGGTGAAATCATGTGCAAAGTGTCCCCAAGGAAAAAGAACCGCAGAAAAGAGAAATTGAACAAATTAATTTACAAAAGCACACGCGCACGTGTGTTCCTCATTACAAAAAAAACATGTTTATCTCCTTCGGTGTGCATGACTGCTTACGTCATGCACACTGGCACTCATCATGCACGCTCCAAATCCCTCTACTATTTACAGGAGAGGAATTTGGTTTTTCTAAAAACAGTCTCGGGAGCTTGGAAAGAGCTTTCCCAGCTACAAAGCCGTTTCTGGTTTTCAGTGAGATGATTAGCAGCGCAAATGGAGTGCTGACATTTCACTGAAAACAAAAGTGAAATGAGTTGGTCGGCTCATTTCACTTTCACTGCCTCAGCCCCCTGAGCACTCTGAGCCCCCACAGCACCAAGGCAGACAGGATACGTATCACTGGAAAGGGGAGAATCTCCCCTTTCCAATGGTACCGTTCCCTAGTGGATCCCTGCTTAGGGATCACCGCAGGAGGACAATTCCCAAGCAGTGATCCACCCACTAGAGACCAGGGAGAGGGAAGCGGTCCCTGGGGCAAGCGCTTTTGCTCCCCCCATACATTTGTTTGCACCTAATAATTCTTTCCACCCCCACCCCCACCCCCGCCCCCAGGGGAATGGGAGGCATTTGAGAGAGGATATAGGTCCCAATCTGCCCCTCAGGTGGAGCGGGAAGAAAGCCCACTATCCACCAGGAACCAAAATGGGCATGCCAATGCTACCCCCCCACAAAAAACACTAACAGTCTTTCTGCCCCCTCTGGAAGGCAGATGAGAGTTATTACAATGGGCATGCCATATCCTCCACCCCCCCCAGACACAAATAGGCTATTCCTATCACTTTTTTATCAAATCAAATCAAATCATTAACATTTATAAAGCGCGCTACTCACCCGTGCGGGTCTCAAGGCGCTAGGGGAAAGGGGGGGGGTTACTGCTGCTCGAAAAGCCAGGTTTTTAGGAGTCTTCGGAATGCGGAGTGGTCCTGAGGCTGGTGGGGAGGGAGTTCCAGGTCTTGGCTGCCAGGAAGGAGAAAGACCTCCCACCCGCCGTGGAGCGGCGGATGCGAGGGACGGCAGCGAGCGCGAGGCCAGAGGAACGGAGGAGGCGGGTGGGGACGTAGAAGCTGAGGCGTCGGTTGCGGTATTCCGGTCCCTTGTTGTGGAGGGCTTTGTGTGCGTGGGTGAGCAATCGAAAGGTGATCCTTTTGCTGACTGGGAGCCAATGCAAGTGTCTCAGGTGTGCAGAGATGTGGCTGTTGCGGGGTACGTCGAGGATGAGGCGGGCCGAGGCGTTTTGAATGCGTTGCAGGCGATTTTGGAGTTTGGCGGTGGTCCCAGCGTAGAGGGTGTTGCCGTAGTCCAGGCGGCTCGTGACGAGGGTCACAGTTTTTCTAATGTCGGCGGGGATCCAGCGGAAGATCTTGCGAAGCCTGCGGAGGGTGAGGAAGCAGGCGGAGGACACGGCGTTGACTTGCTTGGTCATGGTGAGAAGGGGGTCCAAGATGAAGCCGAGGTTGCGGGCGTGGTCTGTGGGGGTCGGTGCGGTGCCGAGGGCCACCAGGAGTCGTCCCAGGCGGACGGGGTGTTGCAGAGGATGAGGACTTCCGTTTTGTCAGAGTTCAGCTTTAGGCGGCTGAGCCTCATCCAATCTGCGACGTCCTTCATCCCCTCTTGTAGGTTGGTCTTGGCGCTGGCGGGGTCCTTGGTGAGGGAGAGTATAAGTTGGGTGTCGTCGGCGTAGGAAGTGATGATGATGTCGTGCTTGCGTACGATGTTGGCGAGGGGGCTCATGTAGACATTGAAGAGTGTTGGGCTGAGCGATGAGCCTTGAGGTACGCCGCAGATGATCTCTGTGGGGTCTGAGCGAAACGGTGGGAGGTAAACTCTTTGGGAACGGTTTGAGAGGAAGGAGGCGGTCCAGTCCAGGGCCTGGCCTTGGATCCCGGTGGAGCGGAGGCGGATGATTAGGGTGCGGTGACAGACGGTGTCGAAGGCAGCCGAGAGGTCGAGGAGGATGAGGGCGACTGTTTCACCGTTTTCCATCAGGGTTCCGATGTCGTCTGTGACTGAGATGAGGGCGGTTTCCGTGCTGTGGTTGGTTCGGAATCCGGTTTGTGAAGGGTCGAGCAGGTTGTTGTTTTCCAGGAAGGTGGTCAGTTGTTTGTTGACGGTCTTCTCTATTACCTTTATTTGCATCATTGGGGGCTACCCAGCATGGGCATTGCCTTGTAGTAGGGAAAACACTCTAGTGCCACAGATTGGGGCAGCATTTTTATCGGCACAAGTGGGTCAATGCTGTGTGGTAGGAATTTTGTGGATTCTGGAAGTTTCCATAACAGAAGTGAAAGGAAAATGTGTGATTTCAGGAAAAGATTGAGGTTTGCTGGGCATTGTGGAAACAAAATACCTCACAGGACCCATGCAAGTCACCCCTCCCTGGATTTCCCTAGGTGCCTGGTTTGCAAACATGTACAGGGTTGATAGGCTTCCCTAGAACCTGGTTGAGCTAGGGCCTAAAAACCACAGCTACCCACTTTGGAAAAAAAACAGGCCAGTTCAGCGTGGAAAAAAATTGATGTATCAATGATGTGTTTTAGGCTGTTTCCTGTTGTGGGCACTAGGCCTACCCATACAAGTGAGGAACCATTTTTTATCAGAAGACATAGGAGAATCCTGGGTGGAAGGAAGTTTGTGGCTTTGTGCAGATTCCAGAACTTTCCATCACAGAAATGTGAGGAAAATGTGTTTTGTTAGTCAATGTTTGAGGTCTGCAAGGGATTCTGGGTAAAACAAAACAACCTGGTGAGAGGCACACAAGTCACCCCATCCTGGATTCCCCTATGTGTCTAGTTTTAAGAAATGTACCAGTTTGCATGGTTTCCCAACGTGCCAGCTGAGGTAGGGTCATCACCTTCGTGAAGACTCAAGGTGCAGAAGTCAGGCCAAACGGAAGGACAGCAAACTGGTAGTGTTGCGACCTGACTTTGAACCGGAGATACTTTCTGCACGACTGCAGAATGGGGATGTGAAAATACGCATCCACTCTTCTTTGTCTAGCGCAAAAAGAGCTGTGCTAGGGTCAGCCTTATGAATTTTTCCTGCTTGCTGAGGTCCAGGACTGGACGCAAAGTACAAGTTACTTAGCTTCGGGACCAATATATTTGGTAAAGACATATTATAGTTGCAGATTCCTTATCTTGGAATTTCCCCCAGGTATCGGATTGGATCCGGAAAGGTTTCTTCGAGCAGTACCCCTGCGTGCCATCAGGCGGCATCGGTCGACTCCACGGGCGTCTGTGGAGTTATGCTTGCTGTGATGTCCCTGTCGTATCTAGGCACCACCGGGGCGCGTGGACGGCAGTTTCTTTTCATGACTTTCCACGTTAATAGCGCGGAGCCATGAAAAACACCGAGAATGGTGTGCTAAAACTATGGCCCTTTAAGGGAAGTTCATGTCCCTAGAAATCAGTTTGCAGTGCAGGGAGGATAGGCGGGACAGTAAGAAATCTGCAACTAGAATATGTCTCTACCAGATATATCGTTACCGAAGGTAAGTACCCGAGCAATAAGATCACACCAATAAGTCCTGCAGGACTGAACCGCCAAAGCAGCCGTCTCTTAGGACCGGACTGTCCAGGCAGTGATACTTGGTGAATGTATGCAAAGACGCTCATGTTGCTGCCCGGCAGATAGCCAGGACTGGAACTCTGCTTGCTAACGCTGTGGCAGCAACAGTTGCTCTGGTAGAATGAGCACGTAAACCTCAGGGGGTTGCTTTTTTGCCAAAGCATAGCACATTTTTAATGCAGAGGATTACCCATCGAGAGATGGTCCTCTTCTGCACCGCCCTTCCTTTCTCCACAACCACATAACCCACAAAGAGTTGATCGTCCACACGGAAATCTTTGGTAAGATTTAGGTAGACCGCCAACACTCTTTTTGGATCCAGGTGGTGGAGTCTCTCTTCCTCATGAGAAGGTTGTGGGAGTGCATAAAAAGTAGGCAAGGTGACTGACTGGCCTACATGAAGAGGTGTCACCACTTGGGGAAGGAAGGAAGCCCTGGTACGAAGCACCACCTTATCAGGAGGCACAGCTAGGAATGGTGGCTTCAAAGAGAGTCTGGAGCTCACTCACTCTGCGAGCAGAGGTGATGGCAATCAAGAAGGCCATTTTAAGGGTCAAGATCCGTAGAGGACTGCTGTGGAGCTGCTCGAAAGGAGCACTCGAGGTATGTGAGGACCAAATTCAAATCCCAATGGGGAATTTTGAATGGGATAGGAGGAAACGTGTGTGTGAGTCCCTTGAGAAACCTCCCAACAATGGGAGATTTGAACAGAGAAGTTTGGTCTGGTAGCCTTAAATAGGCAGAGATGGCAGATAAATATCCCTTGAGAGTTCCCAGAGCAGAGCCCTGCTGGGAAAGAGAGAGAATAAAAGGAGGACCTCTTACAGAGGTGCAGAGAGGGGATTAACAGACTTGTTGATACACCATGCCACAAATTTCTTCCAACGACAGGCGTATACTGTTTTGGTGGAGGGACTCCTGGCTGCCAAGATAATATTACGGACTTCGGGTGGAAGGTCGAAAGCCGTCAACTGCCGCCGCTCAATCTCCACGCAAGGAGGCGGAGGCTGGACAGGTCCAGGTGAATGACCGTTCCCTGCTGCTGCAACAGAAGATCCTCCTGAAGGGGCAGTCTGATCAGAGGATCGATGGCTATTCTCAATAGCTAAGGATACCAGACTCTTCATGCCCAGTCCAGAGCCACCAGGATTACTTGAGCCCAGTTGTGCCTGATCTTCAGAACTCTGGGTAGAAGTGGTATTGGTGGGAGGGAGTACAGGAGCCCTGAGCTCCACTTGTGACAAAAAGCGTCACAGAGCGAGTGCAGCCTTAGAAACTCCAACATGCAAAACAGCTGACATTGCGCGTTCTCTGCTGAGGCGAACAGTTCTAACCAAGGCTCTCCCAACCGCTGAAGGAGACCTTTTGCCACCTCCTGATAACGCCATTCGTGATGGACTATGCATCGATGGCTGAGTTCATCAGCTCTGACGTTCAGAGAGCCTGCCAGATGTTGAACCACCAGTGAAATGCCCTGGTGTTCCAGCGATGTCCAGAGGCGAACAGCCTCTTGACAAAGGGTCCAAGCCCCACTCCTCCCTGCACGTGGTGGTGTTGTCAGTGAACACCTACACCACTTTCCTTTTGAGAGAGGGAAGGAATGCTTTCAATGCAAGTTGGATCGCCCGGAGCTCCAAAAGAATGATGTGGAGCCCGGACTAAGCTGAAGACCAGAGACCTCTGATCTCTGCCTCTCCCATGTGGCCGCCCCATCCCAGCAGGGATGCATCCATCACTACTGTCAGATCTGGTTGAGGAAGGGAGAAGGATCTGCTGTTGACACAATCTTGATTTGACAACCACCACTGCAGGTCTTTCGAAGTTCCTTCTGAGATCTGGACCATGTTGGAGAGATTCCCCTGATGCTGCGCCCACTGGAACTTCAGATCCCACTGCAGAGCCTGCATATGCCATCTGGCATGTTGGACCAGCAGGATGCAGTAGGCCATGAGGCCCAGCAGCCTCAAAGTCATTCTCACCAAAATCCAGGATAGAGGCTGAAACATCGGGATCATAGCCCGAACATCCTGGACTCGCTTTTCAGGAGGATAAGCCCGAAAATGCACAGTGTTCAGAACAGCTCCAATGAAAGGGAGTGTCTGAGAGGGAGTCAGGTGTGACTTCGGCACGTTTATAGTGAACCCCAGCGAATGCAAGAGGTTCACCATAGTCTGGAGGTGGGAGACTACTTTCTTGGGTGTGTCCGCTTTCAACAGCCCATCATCAAAGTAGGGGAAAACTGAAACCCCTAACCTGCACAGATGAACTGCAACCACTACCATCACTTTTGTGAACACCCGAGGGGCGCTGGTAAGGCCAAATGGGAGCACAGTGAACTGAAAGTGCTTGTGACCTACCATGAATCACAAGTAACGTCTGTGGGCCTGCAGAACGGGAATATGAAAATAGGCATCCTGCAAGTCCAACGCTACCATCCAGTCTCCAGGGTCCAGGGCAAAAAGGACCCGAGCTAGAATTAACATATTGAACTTCTCCTTGAAGAAGAGATTGAGGGACCAGAGATCTAGGATAGGGTGAAGGCCCTTGTCCTTTTTGAGCACAAGAAAGTAGTGGGAATAACAACCACAACCTACTTCTGGCGCAGGCACCCTTTCGATATCTCCCTAGGCCAAGAGAGCCATGACCTCCTTGCGGAGAAGTGCCAAATGATCCTCCGCTAGATGATCGTATGATAGTGGCATAGCTGGAGGAGAAGTCTCGAAGGGGAGGGAGTAGTCCCTTCAGACAATTTGTAACACCCACCTGTCTGTGGTAATGGATTCCCAAAGGGGCAGGTGATGGCGCCAATTGGTCCCAGAGGTTCCGTCGGAATAGGAAGGCTTGGAGGTGGCAGAGGTGGACTGGGTGGACTGCTGGCTCCCTGATCCACAAGCTTGTGGGAGCCCACGTTCGTGCAGGGGCTGCACAGCATGCGCAGGGTCAGGGGCCGGGTGAAAAAGAACACGGTTGGGTGCCCCTTCGTAGCCACGAAAGGAGCAAAAAGCAGACTGTGGGGGTGGGGGCGGCGAGTCAAGGATCAGCTATGAAGCCAAAGGGCCCAAGCCGTAGCCTGGGAATCCTTAAAGCGCACAAGCCATGAGTCTGCTTTTTCTCAGAAGAGATGGGTGCCATCAAAGGGCATGTCCATCAAGGACTGTTGGACGTCCCCCAAAAAGACAGACATCCTCAACCAGGTGTGGCGACTCAAGGCCACCATTGATAAAACCGATCTGCCAGTGAGTCAGTCGTATCCAGTTGACAACAAATCATGAACTTTGCTGCATTTCTCCCGTCTGTAACGGCTTGGAAGAGAACTGTCCGGGCCTTCTCCAGGACTCGAGGCAGCACTTGTACAACCGTATCCGAAAAAGTATGGCAGTATCCGCCCAAAAAGGCATGCAGTGTTCACCAACTGCAGCGCTGGACTGGTGAAAGAAAACCCTTTCTTCCCCAGGATATTCTGTCTTTTTGATTCCCTGCCCGGGGAGCAGTAGGGAATGCGCCAGAGGATGATGAAGCCTGGATGACAAAGCTCTCAGGCGTAGGGTGTTGGGTCAGGAATTTTGGGTCTGTCAGCGCAGGAGCCCCTGCTCTGGGTTTGTAACAGGTACCAAGAAGAACGTCCTTAAGTGCTTCACTGAAGGGAAGGAGGGGTTTCGATCTGGAGGCCCCAGGCTGAAGCATCTGTCAGGTTAGTCCCGACCTCCACAGAAAGAAGCTTGAGGTCCAAACCCTCAGCAGCCCTTCTCACCACGATAGAGTATGGTGCTCCCTCCTTCGTAGCCTCGGTAGGGGGGAGAAAGCATGCCAGAATCAGGGGAGGTGTCTAACCCGCTGGAGTCACCCAAATCCTGAACCCAGTCCATATCAGGTCAAGCTGGTATTCTAAAGGGTCTAGCGACCCCTCTACACTACCCCATATCCACAGCAATAGGGGTCAGGATCCGCTCTGGGCCCTGGAGAGCCCATGGAAAACTGAATTGGTGTCGAGCGACGCCGCAGAGGCTCCGGGTCATGGGGAACCACTTTAGGATCGACGTTGATTGTGGGCTCAACCTAAGTCTGGAGCGTTGACGTCTACCCCAAAACCAGGGAAGGTCACGTTGGCAAGACCGGTGCCAGGATGGATCAGGAGGTGCCCTCTGGAGTCAGGCCAAAGCCGACGACTTGGAACCCAAAGGGGCCTTCACCGACTCATCTGGACCCGAAGGCGCCGAAGGTTGGCTGGTCTGCTCAAAGATGAGGCGCATGGCCTCATAAAATTATTTGAATTGGGCAGTGGTGGCGCTGGCTCCCAGAAAGTCTAGGAGGCGACTGGGCAAAGTTATAGAATGTTTGGCCTTCTTTGTCTTCTTGCGAATGACCGTCCAAATGACTTGGATGAGGAGGAAGAGTGGTGATGACTCTGCGACTGGTCTCCTGAGCTTCCTCTCAAATGAGACCGGGAGCGACACAGAGTCAAGTTCCGGGCCACCATGAGCCTCAAAGCTTTTGGGTTCACGGCCTGACACTGAGCACAACTTCGGGTCGTGGCCACGCTCCAGGCACCAGAGGCAGACTAGGGACAAATCCGTCACTGACATCATTCAGTGACAGGAGTCGCAGGGCCTGAATCCAGTGTTTTGGGACATCCCTCGACGCATCCAAAACTCATCAAAAAGAAATCGACAAAAGTGTAGTAGTCAAAAAATGACCAGGGGTAAGCTCTTCTCCAGATCTGTGCATAGGCTGGCGCGGATTCCTTACTGACCCACCAATCCTCCCTGCACTGCTAACAGATTTTTAGGGACAGAAACTTCCCTTTAAGGGCCCTAGTTTTGGAGCACCATTCTCAGACTTTTTCATAGCTCCAAGGTACTGGCGCGGAAAGTCATGAAAAGAAACTGATGTCAGCATGGCCGAGTGGGGCCTATATATAGGACTGCGACATTATCACGGTGACCACCATGACGCCAGCGGAATCGACCAACGCCACCCGACAGCGCACAGAGGTACTGCTCAAAGAAAAATCTCTGGATCCAGTCAGACGCCTGGGGGAAATTCTAAGGTTAGGAACCTGCAACTAGAAGTCTTTATCAGATCGCCCATCCTTTTTGGGAATCAGAAAATATCTCGAGTAACACCCCTGACCCCATTCCTGCTCCAGAACTAACTGTACTGCACCCTTTGAAAGTAGGGTTTGGACTTTCTGCTGGAGCAAGAGCAGATGATCCTCTGAACAAATAGTGTGCTGTGGTGGAAAGGGAGGGGAGAACTCTTGGAAGGGTACAGGCACATCCAACTTTGACAATGCTCAACATCCAACTGTCCGATGTTTTGGACTTCTATTGCCATCGTAAATGTATTGGCGTCCCTCCCACAGTTAAAGCGTGCTCTAGGATGGTGGGACTAGGCCTGCTTTCCTGCAACATTGGCCAGGGAGATGAAAGAGGTGGAAGAGGAAGGCTGATGGGCTGCACCTCGCTGTATTGCCCTGCCAAGCCCTCTGTAG
The DNA here is from genome assembly GCF_031143425.1 of Pleurodeles waltl. Taxonomy (NCBI): domain Eukaryota; kingdom Metazoa; phylum Chordata; class Amphibia; order Caudata; family Salamandridae; genus Pleurodeles; species Pleurodeles waltl. The sequence goes on from NC_090444.1 coordinate 1,202,594,876, forward strand.
GAGCTATGCCGGGGATTGGCTGACTGCTGCTCCTGTTGCCTCACACGAAAGGGGAAGCTCCGTCCAAGTCCTCAGAACCTTCACAGCGGTCTGTAGCCTGAGGAGAGAGACTGAAGGCCCAACAATTTAGCCGTCACCTTGCTCATTTTAAATCGTCCCAGGGCTGAATCTGCTTTAACCACCAGCAGTCTGGATCCATCAAAGAACAAAATTCATGAGGGTATTCTGTACATCAGGGGAAAAATCCAGAGCCCCTCAACCAGGCCTGTCTTCTTGTGACAACAGATGTGCCCATCACCTGGGCTACAGAGTCGGCAGTTTCCAGGCCCGAATGTATGACTTGATTTGCTGCAGTCTGGCTGTTTAACAGCTCAGAAAAATGCCCTTGCAAGTCCTCTGGGAGCTTGGGAAGGACTGCTCAGGCCAAGTTCATTAGGGCATGAATATATATCGACCCAGTAAACAAGTGGCATCCACCGACTTCAGCACCATACTATCAGACGAAAAACCTTTCTTTGAAGACTATTCCATTCACTTTGATTCCCTGTCAGCCAGAGACAATGAAAATGATACAGGGGTGATCTGGCAGAGCAGGAAGCCTGCACCACCAAAATCTCTGGAGTCGAATGGTGGCTAAAAAATGCATGATCGCTCGGTGCAGTCTTACATCTCCTGGCGATCGATCTCAACACTGCTGGAGTCGACACAGGCTTCTGCCAGATCTCCAACATTGGTACTGTCAAAAAGCCTTGTTGAATGCCAGTAAGGGCTCTAGGGTGTAAACTGAGGAATGCAGAACCTCTGTCGGTAAATTGGATTTCATCTCAGCTGAAGGGAGAGAATTCCAACTTATAAGCCGCCTTATGAATGGCTGCATGGTGCAATGTCACCTCAGGTGGAGGTAAACCCTGTGGGGACAATACGTGCCCACTCTAGGGAAGTGTCTAAACCACTAGCCACCTTGATTCACTCAAAGTCCTGATTTGGGGAAACAACTTCGCCTTCTTCGAGGTCCAGATCCTGATGAGAGGCTAAATATTGTTCCACCCCCAGCAGTCTCAGAATTTCCCTTCTGGACCTGAGCCTCAACTCCAGTAACAGTTGCTGAAGAGCATAGACCGGCTTCGCCGGCACCAACAACTTGGATACTGGAGATACTGCACCAGCTCAGGCTCTACTGGAGTGAACCGACGTCAGCTGAGACCGCTCAGATGTCTTTGCGGGTGCCACTAGTGCTGATGATTCCTACAGGGTGTCAGTCGACGAAGGAGTCCTCTTCTTCGGTGCCGTGAAGGCCAGGGTAACAGCCATCGGTAAGAAGGGCAAGAACGGAGCATGTTGGTATGGCGCTGGGAATCCTCCCAAGGAGAAGGACATTGGAACCCTGGGACTAGCTGGCACACCCGAGGGAGCCATGGCCCTGCTGAAGATGCCATACATCACATTCAGAGAATGGGTTGGATACACACCAAGAGCTGAAAAGGATTACAATTCTCACTCTTGCTGTTGAGGCTGAGAAAGGTCTGACATCTGCATGATCACTTCTGGCTCCGGATACCAGGGGGTCACTGGCGAGAACTGCTGTACTGGATTCACTGGCAACGGCCGAGTCTCCACCAACGGCGGCACCAGGGGACCTTCAGGTGACTTCAGAGAAGGCGACTGTGGCTGCGGAGTAGCATCTCTGGAGGACAGGTGCCATCTCCTCTTATGTTCTTTCCTGGACGACTTCGATGAGCTTCAAGATGGTGACTCCTAATGAGGCCGGGACCTACAACTCCTTTTTTCTCTTTTCTTCGCTTTCCACAAGAAAAGCTTCACCTCTCTCCTTTAAGGCTTTGAGATTTATGCTCTGACACGATGAACACTTCCCGACGTCATGGTCAGAGCTCAAGCACCGAAGATAGTCCACATGCGGGTCATTAACAGACATCTGACCTTCACATTCCCTACATGGCTAAAAGCCCAACTTATTTTTTTTTTTTTTTTTTTTTAGAGTAGACACTGCTAGCAGGTATCACCACAGAGAGAAGATGGAAAACCGTTATGCTTCGAAGGCTCGGAAAAAAAGGGAACTGATGTCAGCACGCCGGC